>NC_092481.1:7439001-8119756 GCF_047495875.1 Pithys albifrons albifrons
GTTGGAGTTTAGTTTGACGCCTTCATTGCCCGTCAGTCAGCAGAGAATGCAGCTCTGTGTGTGCTGCCTGCTGTGACAGCACTGAGGGTGTCCCTGCCCTGGGGAGCGCTCAGCCCCGAGCCCTTGATGTCCCTGAGCCCCACGTCGCCCCCGAGGGCTCAGCCCCAGCCCCGCGGCGTCCCCGAGGGCTCAGCCCCAGCCCCAGCCCCACGGCGCCCCCGAGCGCTCAGCCCCAGCCCCACGGCGTCCCCCAGCCCCACGGCGTCCCCCAGCCCCGCGGCGCCCCCGAGGGCTCAGCCCCAGCCCCGCGGCGCCCCCGAGGGCTCAGCCCCAGCCCCGCGGCGCCCCCGAGGGCTCAGCCCCAGCCCCGCGGCGCCCCCGAGCGCTCAGCCCCAGCCCCACGGCGTCCCCCAGCCCCACGGCGTCCCCCAGCCCCACGGCGCCCCTGAGCAGCCCTTGCCGTCCCCAGGCGCAAGTCCCGGTCCCCGTCCCCGCGCCGGAGGTCGTCGCCGGTGCGGAGGGAGCGCAAGCGCAGCCACTCCCGCTCCCCCCACCACCGCACCAAGAGCCGCAGTGCCACCCCTGCCCCCGAGAAAAAGGAGACCACTCCGGAGCCAGAGCCCTCCGTGAAACCAAAGGAGACCGTTGTGCAAGAGGCCACTTCAAACAGGTGAGTGGGGCAGCTCTGTGTGTGGAACTGGGGATTGCCTGTAAGGAATGGGAATTGTGTTAATGCCTCACTGGAGCCTGACGGGGGGGAATGCTCCTCCCTGGCCCTCTGCAACAGCCAAAGAATCCATTTAATAATCTTCAGTGAGATTTCTTTTTCCTGTGTACAATTCTGAGGGCAGTCTGCTTTGCTGCCCCTGTGATCTCATTGTCCTGGTCATTACTTTGACTTCTCACTGTGCCATCTTGTCTTCCAGCAGATTGTCACAGCCTGTGTGTTACTTTTTCTTCTCTTTGAATCCTTGTGCCATACTTTCTTTTCACAGTTTTGGAACAGCTTGTCAGAGGATGGGCAGGAGAATGTTGGAGGGGAATATCTTGTTGCTCTGTGGGCTGTGGTTTTTATGTGCTTATAAATTGTCTGTTTTTAACAGTGATATCCCAAAAGTTCCTAAACCTGAACCACCTGTACCAGAGACTAAGGAAACTTCACCAGAACGTAATTCAAAGAAGGAGAGAGAGAAGGAGAAAGAGAAGACTCGTCAGAGATCCCCAACTCGGTCCAAGTCAAGGTCAAGATCTCGATCCCGTTCTCCATCTCATTCTCGCCCCAGAAGGCGTCATAGATCACGGTCAAGGTAGGACTTCAGGTCTGATTGTGAAGGTTGACAATGAGTATTTTCTGCTGAAGAAACACTTAATGTTCCTGGTTAGTGCTGGTTTCAGAGGTGTTGAGCTTGTGGGTGTTTTAGGCCAAATGAGAAAGGTGCATTTGATGCATAAATGTGTTTGGGAGTGTTTTCTTTCTATCAGTTCATGAGAAGCTGCTCACAGTGACCTACACTGGATGGAGAAGGAATTGGGCTACTTAATAGTGAATATGGCATTTGTTAGATAATGGGAATTGTGTAGCCTTTGTTTAGGAAATGAGTGTGATGCTGAAGATGTAAAATACTTTTGTCTTTCCTTTTTTTGTTTATTATTTTGCAACTTAATAGAGAGATGTAAACTTTAAAGCCCTGATTGTGTGTGAATGTACACTTGGCATCCTGACCTAAGTGCTACCTTAAAATGATGCACTTGGAGAAAGTCAACTCAACCCCTGGTGCCCTGAGGATGAATTTCCTCCAATGTGTGAATTAGATAGTTGCTGTTCATTGGACTCTCTGGTCATGACAGGTCTTACTCCCCTAGAAGGCGACCGAGCCCGCGCCGGCGGCCGTCCCCGCGGAGGAGGAGCCCACCCCGCAGGATGCCACCCCCTCCCAGGCACAGGCGCAGCAGGTCCCCCGTCAGGAGGTGAGTCCTGCTTGGGGGACAACAGCTGGTGTTGGACTTGGAGAGGTGAGGGGAGCACTGGTTGTGAGGAGTAAGTGTTAGCAGAGTCACCTCGTGCATCTCTCCTCTGTACTGGCAGGGGTAGGGTTGGAGTCATGGGATAACTGCAGTGTCATGTTCCCCGAGTGTGTTGGGGGGATCACAGTGGTAGCTGTGACATCATTTCTTCTGACTAAGGTGGAATTCTCATCACTATTCTTTTTGAAAAGTGCTCATTTCAGAACTGCTACTTCTTCACATGGCTCCCAGCTCCCAGCATAGGTTGATATGCCATTGATTGACATGACATCTCCTAAGACTTTTCCCATAATACTTTTCCCCCTGCCTGGCGTAAAAAATGAGAGCAAGTAACTGGATGTTACTTTTAGGAATTAAAAATATGACTTACATTTCCATCACATAAAATTGAAACTAAAATCAAATTTAACTTGAAATGTGTTTCTTCCTCATGTTATTTTACTGAAAAGCCTTCAAGGTCTGCTCTCTGGTGTTGGAAGTGACATTTTTGACAGCACAAGCAGTGGTTGCAGGAGCCAAGCTCTTAGTTGCCTTGTAAAGTAAATTACATGCTTTGTGGTGATGGCAAAATAGACATTTGTCTTCATGGGGAGAGAACAGATTCTTATTCCCTTCATAGGAAGAGAATTAAAGTGGTGCTTCCTGGTACAGCAGTTGTTCTTTTTGAGGAAGGAACACTTCTTCCTTTCTGTGACAAGGTGTGACTGTTTCCTGAGTCTGTCAATATGTTCATTTCACACAGTTACTGGGAAAACTGTGAAAAGTATCAAACAAGTCTGTTACAAGATGTACAAGAGCTCCCTTTCAGCAAATGTTTATCTCACTCAAGGTAGGGTTTCTTTTTTCCAGGTTCTCAGGAATTCTGCAGCCAAAGGTGGATTCTGCAGGTACACAATTGCAACAGAACTTGCCACAAATTTTGCCGCAGAATTCTGAGGCCCTGCCTTTTAAAACTGCAGAGTAAAGATGAAAGACTAAAACATAAGGATGGATAGATTGATTCTGAATTGTTAAGTCATTAAGTTGTCTGAAATTTTTGCCTCCTGGTATAAAAACATTCAGTGTACTTGCACACTAAACTCTTATCCAGATCCTTTCTGAAGATCATTAAATCACGTGTGCTAACACAGAGAATTCTCTTAACCATCCAGGAGTTAGAGAGCCCAACCAAAACTAATTGTTCCCAGGGGAAAAGCTTAGTTGTAGCCTGTAGATGGACAGAAGGCCAGTGGAGGTGACACTAACAATTTTTAGCTCAGTGTGTAGTTTAACTGAAAGACTGGCTGTTACTCTCCTCTTCTACAACCCAAGTGTTGAAGGCTGCCCACCGTGTTTGGAAGTGCTGTTGTCTGTGGCTCAGTGTCTGTGCTTGCATCGGCCGCAGGTCTGTGTTGGTGCTGAGCTGCCCCCCCGTGGCAGGTCGGGCCTGACGCCGTGTTTGCTTTGCAGGCGAAGACGCTCCTCGGCCTCCCTGTCCGGCAGCAGCTCCTCCTCCTCGTCCTCGCGGTCCCGCTCCCCGCCCAAGAAGCCCCCCAAGAGGCCGGTGTCGAGCCCCCCGCGGAAGATGCGGCGCCTGTCGCCCTCGGCCAGCCCTCCCCGCCGGCGGCACCGGCCGTCGCCCGCGCCCAGCCCGCCCAAGCCGCGCCGCTCGCCGACACCGCAGCAATCCAACCGCGCCAGGAAGAGCCGCGGCTCCGCCTCACCCAGCAGAGCCTCAGGTGAGGAGAGCAGGCACTGTGTCCCGTGGGCCTGGCCGTTTGGGGCCTTGTGTCCTCTGAGACTGTGCCATTCGTACGGGAGCAAAAGCGTGGCAGGATGTGATGAATTGCAGCTGAGTTGCTGTTTTGCCTCGTAGCACCCAAACACAAGAGCACTGAAAAGAGAGAATCTCCCTCGCCAGCACCAAAGCCAAGGAAGGCAGAGCTGTCGGAGTCAGGTACAGCTCTTGCTCTTCAGCACTGCTTTGGGGGGGGCTTGTAGTGCAAAATGCTTGACAGCAAAGGGCAGTGAAGTGCTGAACTCTCTTGGTAGTTCGGCACTGAAGGCAAGAGTTTCCAGAAATGTGGTCACTCGTACTGCTTCAAACATTTCTAGCCAAGCTTGCATAGAAAAATGCTCAGCCAAACTATATTCCAGCCTCAGTGTTACCTTAAGATTTATGGGGGAAATGCCCCGTGCTTGATGATCTGCTGTACATGACTTTGCTTCTGCCTGAGTAAGGCAAATTTGTATCTTTGGTTTACATATTCTGTCCATGTCTGTCCTTTCAGAAGAAGACAAAGGAGGTAAAATGGCTGCAGCAGATTCTGTCCAACAGAGGCGCCAGTACAGGAGGCAGAATCAACAGTCATCTTCTGGTATGGAGGACAGAAATTCCCTGGAACTGGGCTGTAGTTTACTTTTGCAGGAAGTAGTTAAGTTCAGATACTGATACAATTTATCTGCACTGTGCTCTGCAGTGCTATTGTTAACTTAATTACAGGTTTGCCACTAATGATAAAGTCACTTTATTGTTTCTCAGGAAGAATAGAAGTGTAACTTTTAGAGGTTATTATATCTTTTGTAATGGGTCTCCATCTTTTGAAAGTTGCACTTTTAAACTCTTAACATCACACACAAACATTGTGTGCTGTGGATTACCTCAGCCATTCTTGTAGTAGGTTATTTCCTTGTATTTCTAAAATTTTGGACTCTTATGCTTGAGATCAGCAAATTCCCCTGGGCCGGGTGTAGGTTTTTGTCCATGTAATATTTCTATAAGTAACTGCAGTCCACCTTTTTAACTACCTGGCTAATCAAACTTTATGGGGAGAGTTGGGTTTGCTGCAGATGTTTTTACCCAGTTCTGGTGGATTTAGTTACCATTGACTCCAACCACCACTTTTAGCTGAAGCCCATTTAAAGAGCAGCTCCTTGGTTTTTAATGGAAGCCCATTTAAAGAGCAGCCCCTTGGTTTTTAATTGAAGCCCATTTAAAGAGCAGCTCCTTGGTTTTTAATTGAAGCCCATTTAAAGAGCAGCTCCTTGGTTTTTAATTGAAGCCCATTTAAAGAGCAGCTCCTTGGTTTGCGGGACGGGCCGTTGGTTGGTTGGACTGGCAGGGACTGTGGGGAGTGTGATGGGATGCTTTTCCAGAGGGTGATCCTTCTACGTTTGCAGATTCTGGATCCTCGTCCTCCTCGGAGGAGGAGCGCCCCAAGCGGTCGGCGGTGAAGAACGGGGAGGTGGGGCGGCGCCGCCGCCACTCGCACTCGCGCAGCCCGTCGCCGTCCCCGCGCAAGCGGCCCAAGGAGGCCTCCCCTCGGTAATTCCCTGCTGGGACAGCCTCACGTCTTCTCTTTTCATTGTTGTTTATCTGCTCTGGATCTGTCAGCAAATACAGCAGTTAAATCATGTCCAGCTTGCCCAGCCTTGGCTCAGGATTTTGTTCCTGCTGTGGTTGTTTGGTACAAATGACTCTGACCTTTGTGTGAATATGTTGATTTTTGCCTCAGATACGTGGCAGATAGATTTGTTTTGTTTTGTTTTTCCTCCACTGCTCTCAGGATGCAGATGGAAAAGAGGTGGCAATCACCAGTGATGAAAAGGTTGGTTAGAAATTCATCTATTAAATAGGGTTTACATGTAGAAAATCATTTAGACTGGCTGTCATTTATGCTGTCATGGATGAGTACTTGTTGTCCTTTGGGTTTGCACGCTCAGGGTAGTCAGGTGAGGGAAATTCAGACCAATGTGTTCCTTTATGTGTTGGATCTGGGGCCATTTTGCTGGGGGAAAAAAAAAAGGAGGAGCAGCTGCTCTGTCTCCTTAATGCCCATCAGCCTGTGACGTCAATAACAGTGTTACTGGCATCTTACTGAGACCTGAAAACACCTGAACACTCGTGTTCTTTGGGGTTCCTTACTCCAGATACCTGGGTTTGAGTGATGGCTGAGCTGTGTTGGATTCCTGTGCCAACAAATGAGATCTTGATGTTCTGGGTCACAGCTAATTGGAGTCTTCAAAAGTCTCATTTCTCCATTCATTAGATATTTGAAACTACTGGTAGTACACAATTAGTAGACTGGTAGTAAACACCTCCTTTATTTTCTCCTGTAGGCAGCATTGTTAACACCTTGTTTGTGATGCTGTTTTCTCTGTGTTGATCTGGGAACACAGGAAGGTGCAGGAAGCTGGGTGTTTCATGGGTGTATTAATTTCTTGTAATGACCCTTGAGCAAGCTGTAATTAAGCCCCAGCTTGAAGATTGAGCATTCATCATGATGTCAGATAAGTGGGACTGCTACCAATGCAGACCATTCTAATGATGGATCTTGTCAAACAATTCTGTGTAAAACAGGTTGGAATTAGAGGGTTTGTTCTGTTTTGCAACACAAGTGAATTCACCTACTGCCTATTGCATAAATGCACATTTAATTAGAACAATTAGTATAGTTCAAGGTTGGGGGTTTTTGGATCATAAAAGAAAATTGTGTTTTTGGAGCAGACTCTTTATCTATTGGAGAACAATACCCAGCACAACTGAAATCAAATCTCAGTTAATGTAAATGAGCTTTGTTGCTTTATAATTGCTTTCATTTTTCCCTTATCCAGTCTTTTCATCTTAATTGCCTTTTTAGTAAGAGAATATTTTACCAATATTCCTCTCCTTTAGAATTCTGGACAAGTATGTGTTGCATTAAAATTTTTCCTTCCAGAAGTCTAAACCTGGCACAGCAGAAAATGGCTCAATTTGTGAACAATTTTAATCCAGATAGCTGCAGTTTAGCAACAACTTTGATTTTTTTTTTCTCTGCATTTCAAGAAATAAGTAATTTTGGGTTTCAGATCCATAGCTAAAAGCTGTTTTCAGAACTACAGTTTCACTGTAAAGAAAATTAACTCTACCCCAGCCCAAATCAGCACATTATGCATCCCCTGTTTCAAACATTTGGTCTTCCTCTCTGGCCACAAGGTAGTGATGCAGGTGTGGAGTTGTGTCCTGACTGCTGTGGTGGGCTCAGAGTCACCGTAGAACACGTGTTGTCTCACACTCTCTAGAAAGACTCCAGTGTGTGTTTCCCTCAGGGGCTGCAGTGGGATTCCATCCTGAAGTGCACGGGGGATGATTCTCTCAGTGCAGGCAGAGCAGGAGGTGTCTGAGCTGTGCCCCTCTCTCTGCAGCAGGAGGAGGAGGAGTCCCTCTCCACCCCCAGCGCGGCGGCGGCGATCGCCCTCCCCGGCACCCCCTCCCCGGCGCCGGCGCTCCCCGTCCCCGCCGCGGCGCAGGTACCGGGGCTGGGCTGGGCTGGGCTCGGGCTGGGCTGGGCTGGGCTGGGCTCGGGGTGCAGGGGCTGGGCTGGGCTCGGGGTGCGGGCGCGGCTGGGCTGGGCTCGGGGTGCGGGCGCGGCTGGGCTGGGCTCGGGGTGCAGGAGGTGCTGGGCTGGGCTCGGGGTGCGGGCGCTGCTGGGCTGGGCTCGGGGTGCAGGGGCTGCTGGGCTGGGCTCGGGGTGCAGGGGCTGCTGGGCTGGGCTCGGGGTGCAGGGGCTGCTGGGCTGGGCTCGGGGTGCAGGGGCTGCTGGGCTGGGCTCGGGGTGCAGGGGCTGCTGGGCTGGGCTCGGGGTGCAGGGGCTGCTGGGCTGGGCTCGGGGTGCAGGGGCTGCTGGGCTGGGCTCGGGGTGCAGGGCCTGGGCTGGGCTCGGGGTGCAGGGGCTGGGCTGGGCTCGGTGCCCTCCCAGTGGGACAATGGTAGAAGTCTTGCCCTGACACCAGTTCCTCGGGTCACAGTGTCCTGAGGGGGCTCTGGCTGTGCTGTGTGTGGTGGGTGCAGGGCCTGTGTGGCTGTAGCAAATCCTGAGTCATAAAGTCACAGATGATGGAGTGGTTTGGGTTGGAATGGAGCCTAAAGCTCAGCGCATTTCAACCCCCTGCCATGGGCAGGGACACCTTCGCTAGCCCAGGTTGCTCCAAGCTCTGTCTAACCTGACCCTGGACACTTCCAGGAAAGGGACAGCCACAGCCTCTCTGGGCAACAAGTTATAAAGGATTTTATTTTAAATTTTTAGAAGTCTTAAAGAAACTTAGTTCAAACTTTTGGAAGTTCTAAAGAATCCCGGAGTAGTTTTGTTCCCCCCTGTGGGTGGGTGGGTTGCAGGGCTCTGCTGCCGTGGCACTGACCGTGTGTTTCCTCTGCAGGTCTCCGTCGCCGCCCCCCCGCAGACGCTCGCCCTCCCCCCGGCGATACTCGCCCCCCATCCAGCGCCGATACTCGCCCTCGCCCCCTCCCAAGCGCCGGACGGCGTCCCCCCCGCCCCCGCCCAAGCGCCGGGCGTCCCCGTCCCCGCAGCCCAAGCGCAGAGTGTCGCACTCGCCGCCGCCCAAGCCCCGCAGCTCCCCCGCGACCAAGCGGCGCTCGCCCTCCGTGTCCTCCAAGCACAGGAAGGGGTCTCCGCCCGGCCGGCCCGCCCGGGAGCCGCGCTCCCCTCCCCAGAACAAGCGGCACTCGCCCTCGCCGCGGCCCCGCTCTGCCCACCCCCCCGGCAGCCCCGCGGCCCCGCGCCGGGGAGCGTCGGCGTCGCCCCCGCAGCGCAGGCAGTCGCCGTCCCCCAGCTCCAGGCCCATCCGCAGGGTGTCCAGGACACCAGAACCCAAGAAGACAAAGTAAGGAGATCCCCCTTTGCTGGGTGCATTCCCGTGTCTCTCTGGTTGTTCTGCCCGTGTCTGATCTCGGCTGTGCCCCTCGTGTCTTGCAGGGCTCCCACCCCCAGCCCCCGGCGCGTCTCCTCCTCTCGCTCTGCCTCGGCGTCGCCTGAGCCAGCGCCCAAGAAGCATCCAGGACCTGCCTCTCCTGCTCGATCTCGGTCTCCCTCTGCCAACTGGTCACCTGCAAAAAAGACCAAAAGCCCAACCCAGAGCCCGTCACCTGCAAGGGTATTTGTTTGCTCACACAGCGGTGCTGCTCGGGGTCAGAGGGCAAGTTGTCTTCGTGAAGGCTGAGCAGCTCTGACGTTACTCCCACAGCAGGGAAAAAGTCCTTGGGGGTTTCTTCATAGTTAAAAACACTTTGTAACATAAATTTTCCAAAGTTGACATCTCAGACTTTGGAAAAGTGCTATTTATAAGAAATTCTGGAAGAGAAGTCTCCCATTTTATGAGTGTACATGAGTTCTGTGGTGTGAAGTGGGTGTGTTTATGCCTTGTAGTCTTGCTTGCAAACATGGGCTGTTCTGGCAGGAAGAGAACAGATTGTTTGGCTTCCTTACCTGTTCTCCTGAGGTGCTTCCCAGGGACACCCCCATTCTTTGCCAGGGAATTTTGCAGCCTTAGGGGTGAGTTGTAACATCTCTTGAATTGTTTGTTACAGAATTCAGATCAAGAAGGCGGCGGCAAGAAGAAGAAGAAAAAGAAGGACAAGAAGCATAAAAAGGATAAAAAGCACAAGAAACACAAAAAGCATAAGAAGGAGAAGGCAGCTGTGGCTGCAGCAGCTGCTGCTGTGGCTGCAGCAGACACCACCTCCACACAGGAAGACCAGGAAGTGGAGGCAGAACCCAAAAAGGTAGGAATTCAGTACCTGTGCCTGCCTTGGTAAGGCTGCAGTGTGAGAAAGGAGGTGGAGCTGGAGCTGCTCTGCCCTCCTGGTGGTCTGACAGCCTTGATTCCCAAAGGAGACCTGGATTTGCAGTGTTGGGAGGGTCCAGCCTGGCTTGGTTGGGGTGTTTGAGGCAGCACTTTGTCTTTGCTTGAAGGAGACAGAGAGTGAGCCCGAGGACAACCTGGACGACCTGGAGAAGCACCTGCGGGAGAAGGCCCTGCGGTCCATGAGGAAGGCGCAAGTATCCCCCCCCTCCTAGGCCAGCCCTTTGATATAATGTACATTTTATTTGGTTTGTACTCAGAATTCAATTTCAAATTGCTAAATGTGTTTGAGCTTTAGAATATAACATTTGTTGTAATAATTGCTAGGTTGAGGTTCACCATGTACAGAGGGCATGGATTTACATTACAGAGGTGTCCACAGTGTACTAGTGACATTCTTTCATTGGCAGCATAATTTCATTTAGAGTGAGACTTTTTAGAAGCAATAGGAATTTTGTTTTGAAGGTTTGAAAGGTGACCATCAATTCCCTTGTTTCTTTGAAATCCAGCAGAGCCTGGAGCTTAATCTGTGAGGGTCTCATTTGACTTCTTTTGTATCCACTTACATGATGCTACTGACCTTTGTGGTTTGAAAGCTTGCCCAGAAGTAAAACCACTGCAAAATTCCAAGGAAATACGTCTATATTTTAATGCTTTCTCCTGTTGCCTGTATGGTCTCCATTAAACCAATCAAGAATAGCAACTTAGAGTGGTGCATAAATGAAAGCATGTTGTTTACCAGGACACTGTGGGTTTATATTGATGTAACACGTTGATTTGGAACACTGGAATTTCATTTGTATTTTTATGTTCTTTTTTTAAAGGGCAGTTTCCATGATCAGCAGTCCCAGAACAAAATAATTCCTTCAGTTCCATAAATTTTGTTTGTGAGCTGTCGTTGCCCCATTCATAAATCTTGTCTCGTTACGGTTCTTCGGGAGGGTCAGAGCAACTTTCAGAGATGTCTTTGAAAGTTTGAGGAACCTGAACTTTGGATATTGTCATGTTTTCACTGTTCTTTGTTTTTGTTTTTTTAACTAAAGCTATATAAAGCTTGTGGATTAAACAAAATAAATTTCTAAATTTAAACAGATGTTGGCTATTTTTATATGGACATTTCCATTTGCTAATCAGCTTTTTTTTGTACAGGGTTAATGAATACTCAGAGATGAAAAAGTGTTTGATCCAGTGTGCTGGCTCTGGAAAAATTGGGGCTTTTAACTGTCCTGGGGGAGCAGGAAGAGCCCTTTAATTAGTGATGCTCCTGTTGTGTTCTTGCAAAGCAAGAGTCAAACAGCCTTACCTGCTCAGCACTGGTGGGATGGAGGAAAACAGACTAAACATGTGCTGTGAAAATTGCTTGTCAGAGCAAGTGAAACGTTTCAAGGTCCTGCAAAAAATGCACAGCAAGTTTGATTGACTTGGTGAAGGAGTTGTAGTTCTGTGAGGAATCTGAGAGCTTTCCATACTCATGGAATCACAGCATAGTTTGGGTTGGAAGGGACCTTAAAAGTCATCCAGTTCCAATGTTGGTATCATCGTGCTGGAAACTTGCTGGATTTCTGCTGTTGGATTCTTTCAAAAACTCAACTGTGTTTCTGAAATCGAGTCAGTTCTGGAGTTCCTCTGGAAGGAGGAGGAATGGAACACACTTGTGAATTTTTTTGTCCTGTATCTGAAGTAGATGTGGTGTGTACAATGAAGTGTAGATATTTGAGGAGTTTTTTACTTGCCTTCTTGTAGAGTTTTGAACTAAAGCAGGGCTGGTGTAGATCTTGGGTGGAAGGGGGGATTTCCAGGTAGCTCCTGCACTTCCTGATGTGCTGAATCTTTGTTTCGTAGCATAATCATTGTATGCTCAAGTGCTTGTAAACTTACTCAGCAGCTTGAATGTCGAGTATCATGTTACTAAAATGTGTATAATAAATTCCAAGAAGCTTCTCAACAAAGGCACTTTAAAAAGCACATCTGAGTGAATTTGCTGCTTCTGAATCCACAGACCCAGCCACGCTTCGTGCTGATCTTGGGCCCCTCCGGTTGGATCTTCCCTGTGATGTCCCTGGGAGCCCACAGAGCCCTCGGTGTGCAGCTCCCAGGGGTTTATGTCCTCCCTTATCATCCCAATCTTGATTCCACCTGGGTTTGGTGACCTCCCAGTGCCTTTTAATCTCAGCACTAATAGCAGTTCTTTAAATATGCTCAGTACTGAGTCACTGCCTGTCTTGCC
The DNA here is from genome assembly GCF_047495875.1 of Pithys albifrons albifrons. Classification (NCBI taxonomy): domain Eukaryota; kingdom Metazoa; phylum Chordata; class Aves; order Passeriformes; family Thamnophilidae; genus Pithys; species Pithys albifrons. The sequence continues at coordinate 7,450,871 of NC_092481.1, forward strand.
TCACACCTATTTCCATCTCCTGCCTCCAGGACTCTGATAAAGAGTCACTGCTGGGTTGGGATGTTCTCCCACCTCTCTGCTTTGGAGTTTCTGTCTTTGGTGCTCCCTCCTTTTTTTCATCTATTCATTAAAAATGGTTTAAGTTTTAAAAGAGCAATTAAATGTGCTCTTTGAGAGGAGTGTAACTTCTCTATTTTGTTCAGCTCAATATTATAATTCCTTCTTTCTTTTACCCACTCAAGTATTAACATCATATTTAAATACCAGTCAAGGGATAACCAGCATTTTCCTGTCCTCTCCTGAGCACTTTCTGTTCTTGCTGCTCTCAGTGCTGCTGCTTGGATGTGTTTTAGCACAGACTCTCTGCTGGGCTGGTCACCATTTGTGCCTGTACTGCAAAGCTTTGTCCTGGGGAGCTCTGCACTGACAGCACTGAACTCACTCCTGATCCTCTAACTGAGATCCCCTCATCCAAACCCAACCTGTCTGATCCCTTCACCACTCCAGCTTCTTGGTTAACCTCTTCTCTCTGTTTTTCATGCTTTCATTTGTAGCTGCTGTAGTTCAGGAGGTGACTCTCAGGTCCCTGGTGCGACGGGGCAGGACCTGCGTGGATCTCACCTGCTCCTTTCTGGATCTGCTGGTGCTGAACCTTGGGTTGTTGATCCAGTCCATCCTCCTGCAGTGACAGGTACAGGGTTTAGAGAAGGGACTTGCTGCAGTAATTATATCTAACTCCACAAAAAAGCCCTACTCAAGTTTAATTGGCTTAAATAATTTAAATGAAAACGAGTCTCCAGGAGCGACCGCGAGGCTGAGGTGAGTCATGGGCAGGTTGGTCTCTGTAGCTCACACTCAAGAGGGATGTATTTGTTGTGTCAACAGGTGGGACAATGGCAGGTGTGTGTGTGTGTGCAAGAGATGGAAGTTTATAGAAACTCAATGCTGGATTATTCATTTTTTCCACTTGTGTGACTTTGGCAACTTGCCTGGGAGTCCTGTGTGGAGCTGAGAGGTGAATTACCTCAGGACCCAGAACTGTTCTGCTGCTGCCCAGGGCAAGGCCTCTCACTGCCTGCTGTGATCCCAGAGGTAAATGCCAGCACTGAGGCAGTTCTGAGCTCGGAGCCATCACCAAACCTCACTCACCAAAACCTCCCTCAGGCTCAGCTTTGGCCGACACAAACCAGTCTCTGAGCTGAGGGCTGGGCAGTGAGGGCTGAGGTGGGACTGGGCTGGGAGGAGCAGCTCAAACATCACCTGGAGTTCTGCTCTCTGACTTCATTCCTCAAGCACCAACCTCCAGCTATGTGGGGCTTGGTATAAGAGCAGCTCTTGGAGCAGCAGCTTTCAGCAGGGCGTGGAGCTGTATTTGGTGGAGTTCATTTCACCTGTTGTGTGTGGGAACTTATGATTTAGTGCAGAATCATCTTATAAAACCTTGAATTGTGTGCTTAAGGTCCACTGTTGATGTCACCAACGTACCCAGCAAAGCAGTGACAGCCCTGACAGTTCCAGTGGAATGGTGTTTCTCTTGATCGGGCCTTACTCATTCCAGTAAATTACCTGGAAGTAGCATATCTCTTCAAGGATAATAAAAGGATTATCAAATCTGAGCACAATGGGACAGGCACTTGTGTATTTCCAGACTTTTATCAACAGTTTCACTTCTGAACGGGTGTAGTTTGGATCCAGCCTGTCTGCCAGGGAGGGAGAATCCCACTGAATTCTTCCTTAGCTGAGAGTGTTGGATCTGCAGTGGGACCTGCCCAGCTCCTGGGCTGGGTGAAGCTGGGATTGGAGGGCAGGTGACTCAGGGGGGCAGCAGCCACTCTGTGCCATCTGTGCCTCTTGGCTTTGCTCTGTGCTGAGCCTGGTTTGGGTAATGCCAAAAGTCAGCACTGCAGGAAGGAGTGTTGGTTCCCAGACCAGGACTGGGGTCGGTGCTGGGAGTGCAGCAACCTCAGGTCGGGGTTTCCCAAGGGTGGGGATGACTCGAGCCTGCAGTGCAAGGTGTTTTAATCATCAAATAATTATGCACAGATTTCATATTGTGGCAGATTCTGTAAGAATAGTGGGTTTTCTCATTTGGGATCAATGCCTGGGGAATTGTGTCGTGAGCACCTGCCAGAGCCAGTGGTGCAGGGCCCGACCTTTGGGCCGTGAGCCAGAACAGGCTCAGATTCATTTTTAACTCCCCAGCTGTTTCCCCAGCCAGGATGGGCTGTGTGTGGTGGGATGAGCTGAGCAGCAGGAGGATGTGGGCTCTGGGGTGTCCTTCCTCCCACACAAAGGCAGGACGTGGCTGCCCCGCAGGTCCCTGTGGCTCCTGGAGCGAGTGTGCCCTTTGTGCAGGGACTGGAGCCAGAGCTGCTGTCCTGAGCAGGGGCTGTGGGTACAGGCTCCTGGTGCAGCCCCTCTGGAGCTGCCCTGCTGCTGCAGGAAGGGGACAAGTCCAGGGAGCAGCAGGTGCTCACAGAGAGGAGGAGGAGGAGGAGGAGGATGATGTCCAACAGGTCCTGGAGCGCTCAGGCTGCTGTTTGCAGCTGCAGGAGGGCAGTGGGGCTGGTCAGAGCCACGTCTGCTGCTCTGGGCAGGGGTGGGTGATGCTCTGAATCCTCAGCATGGGAAGCTCTGGGTCCTTCTGTTCCACTTAAAACACAGAAAATGGCTGTCCTGGGAAAGCAGCTCTGGGGGAAAGGGAATTGTTGGTTCCTCCACAAAGGCTTTGTGTTCGGTGCAGGGGCAGAGCTGCAGCTTGTGTGAATTGTTGTGGCTGTGCTGAAATAAATGGAGCTCTCAGATGGCCCCGTTGGCCCCCGGGGCCGGGCTCTCAAAGCACAGACTTCACTTATCTGCTCAGCCAGACCTTCCTCTGGGATTTCTCCCTCCCTTGGCCTGTTCCAGGGCCGTGTCCTGCTCCAGGTTGTCCCCAAGCTCACAAACCTCAGCTGTCTCTGTGGTGCCCCTGCCCTGACCCAGCACATGGGGTGGGAGAAGGGAATGTCAGTGCTGGGACAGCTGGGCCTGTGCTCTGGGTGCTGCCTGGGGAGGCTTTTTGTACTCCCTCCCTCAGGTGTACAAAGAATTGGCTACAAGCTTCAAATGAAACTGAGCCAGCAGAACGTTGGTGAGAAATGCTGATCCTTTTTATGAATAACCCCCACCTGCTTCCCCTTTGCAGGAGGGAGGAAGCCCCCATTAAAAATTGATAGTCTCCTGTCAACTGGATTTTAATTCAGCAAGTGGATTTGACTGCTGATGTGAAAAAATTACCTTTGTCACTACACTGATGTTTTTTTAATGAGACAGAAATGGTTTGGCACCTTTCCAGCTTATTAAAATCTTTGTGAGTCCACATGCACCGGCACAGGGGGACGAGGAGGGAAAATTACATTAAGTGCATGATTGGCAAAACAAAATCAAGCTCTTTTTATTTATTTATTTTTAATCTGTTACAAGCCTGTGAATGAATCCTTCTATTATTTATGGGGGAGGATAAAGGGAGCCGTCCCTGTGGCTGCAGGAGGCAGCAGACTCTGCTCTCAGCTCAGCTCTTCTTTCCAGATGAGGAAAGTGGACACCTCACTGTTACCCAGGACAGTGAAGGCAGTTGTGTGACAATGGAGCAGTTCACGTGTTCTGTGGGCTCTGCCCAGGAGGGGACGAGCTCCACGGGGACAGGGCTCATTTTGGTGGTCTGTGGGTTCCTGGGTTGCCATGGGGTGAAGCCCTGCACTGTCCCTGGGGATGAGGGGTGAGGCTGCTCCAGCCCTGCCCTCAGGAGTTCAGTCCCCCCAGGGTGTGTGTCCTGCTCTGGCTCAGCTGCCGGGGCTGCTCTGCAGGGAAGGCTTGGCCGTGTCCTCACCTTGGCCCAAGGTCGGCCTCGCTGCCACTGGGGATTTGGCCCTTCTCCAGCTGCTGCTTCCCTTCCTCCCTGCCCTCAGTCCAGCGTGGCAGCGTGGAGAGGCTGCAGCAAATGTTAATCTAATTTCCTGCTCCGTGTCCTTTCTGGGTGATCTTTGCTGGGGGAGGAGGAGGAGGATGAGCTGGACCTGCTGACACTAAAGCTGGGCAGGTCCTGGGCCCCTCCTGCCTCAGTGTCCCCACCAGTACCACGGGTTTGGCACTCCCTGGTGACTTCAGAGGATTCCTATTGATAAAATGGTTGATGAAACTCATGTGATTCTGGTACCTGAGACTCTGGGCAGTTCAGAAGGAGACTTTGCTGCAGAGGGGCTGAGGAGCAGGACCTGGCAGTGCCAGGGGCCATGCCAGGGACACCCCGGGGCTCTGGGGGGAGTTTGCTCCAGTTGTGCTTTTCCTAAAGCTGCACATCCCTCTATTAATGAGCAGTCAGGATATCATCTGAATTTAAATGACATCACAGATGCAGCTCTGCTAATTGCTCATTTGCTTATCCAGAGTAAGTGGTAAATCAGTGAAGGAAACCTGAACACAGAAAGCTCTTGTGCAGCTCCTTAGGAAAGTGTGTTAACCCTTCCATGGCAATGCCTCCCTGCTCCATGCTTGAATCCATTCCCACCCTGTTCCCCATCTTGCTGCAGTGAATAGCTGGGGAAGAGGTGCAATCACCTAGAAATACACGAGGAGTCGTGGCTGGGACAGAAGTGGAGGGTTTAAAGGGGGAAAATCTCAGCAGCATTGGTGCTCAGAGACTTGCTCTGATGAGCCTGGATGGTTTGGGCAGCCCTTGGGCTGGGCTGTGGGGCAGAGGGATGGCTCCAGTGCTCGGTGTCTGTCCTGGTATTGGGCCTAAACCTCTGGCTCTAAATGGCTCTTATTGTTACTTAGTAGGAGCCTGAAGAGTGTCCTGCAGTGATTGGTGCATGGAAACAACACTGGGGTAAAGAGGTGATAATTAAAATTGCAAAATCGAATACCTGGTGATCTGAAATACCAGAATTTCAGCCTGAGCAGGTAGAGCATGTGCTGCAGATAAGTGGGAAGGTTTGGGAAGTCTTTGGTCCTGCCCCGCAGGATTGTTGTTCTCCCCGTCTGCAGGGCACAAGTGGCTTCACCAAGGACTGCAGCTGCTTTTCCAATGTGTGACTCGGGAGGTTTGGGTTCAGTTCTCTGTCCTGCTGTGGGCACTGCAGGGCCCTGGCACTGCTGTGCCACCCCAGGCTGCCAGGCTTGGAGAAGGTGTGGGAGTTTCTGTGCCGTGTTTAAAGGGCTGGAGCTCTGTATGTGCTGCTGCAATGCAAATAATTTTATCAAAGAGATTATTTCTAAATCCTGGTAGAACTGAGAAATCTTGGCTTCTTGTCCTGGTCATGTTTCCTTTTCTTTCCTGAGCCCTTTGAAAAAAATCTGGCTCCTTCCACTGTGACTCAGACAGGAGGAAATAAACCCCACATTCATCATGTCCCTGCCTGAGTCAGATCAGTATTTATGCCATTAGTCCAGAGCAGGTTGGCTTTGGGAGGGTGTTCACTTTGTTCCTGGTGATGGATGTCATTCCTCTCAGATAGGGACATTGCCCAAAGAACCACCTGGAAAGCTCCAGGGACCTGGGGTGCCTCCTTGGTGGGGCACAGCCTGGACACGAGGCCCCTGGGGGAGATGTGGGGCTGAGCTGGGGCAGCAGCAGCCCAGGAGGACTCGTGTCTGGAGGAGCAATTGCACATTCCCCCTCGAGGATCAGCCTGGAGCTGCCTGAGCCCTCAACCCTGGGCAGTGCTGCCCCTGCTGCCCCACTCCCCTGGGCACTGCTGCCCCCGCTCCCGTGGGCACTGCTGCCCCTGCTGCCCCTGCTCCTGTGGGCACTGCTGCCCCACTCCCCTGGGCACTGCTGCCCTTGCTGCCCCACTCCCATGGGCACTGCTGCCCCTGCTGCCCCTGCTCCCGTGGGCACTGCTGCCCCTGCTGCCCCACTCCCGTGGGCACTGCTGCCCCACTCCCGTGGGCACTGCTGCCCCACTCCCCTGGGCACTGCTGCCCCTGCTCCCCTGGGCACTGCTGCCCCTGCTCCCCTGGGCACTGCTGCCCCTGCTGCCCCGCTCCCATGGGCACTGCTGCCCCTGCTCCCCTGGGCACTGCTGCCCCTGCTGCCCCGCTCCCATGGGCAGTGCTGCCCCTGCTCCCCTGGGCACTGCTGCCCCTGCTGCCCCTGCTCCCATGGGCAGTGCTGCCCCTGCTCCCCTGGGCACTGCTGCCCCTGCTGCCCCGCTCCCATGGGCACTGCTGCCCCTGCTCCCCTGGGCACTGCTGCCCCTGCTGCCCCTGCTCCCAGGGGCAGTGCCTGGGACTCACAGCCTCCTTTGCAGGGCTCCAATGACCCCACTGTCCTCATGTGATAAAAAGGCAGTTAGAGTCACATCAGTGTTACTGCCTGCCAGGCCTTGAGGGGCAAACACCCAGGGAGGTGGTTTGGGTCCCTCAGAGCTGCCTAATCTGTGAGGGATTTAGTGGGCTCTGTCTGATGTGGGAGGCTTATAGTGCTGGGAGCAGCCAGAGCCTGGGGAGAGACAGGAGAGGCAGCTGCTGAAATGGTACCACACCACAAAGGGCTCCTATGCCGACGGCAGGAAGGTGTTCCCTCAGCACCACATTCAGGTCTGAGGCTCAGACAGGGAGAGGAGGAGGGGAGGGAGGTTTTCCTTACCTGGGGCAGGACACGAGTGACAGGGAAGTGTCTTCATCTGGATCTTGAACAAGTTCCTTGCTTTGTTCTCTCCTCTTGCTGGTGTGAGGTAGCACCACACACCTTCCTCAGCTGCACGGGTTCAGTAGCCACTCAGGAGCAGGAAGTAGCCCCATACTCTCTTCAAGGGTTTCTGCCATGTTTGAAGCTTTGCTGTGGAGCCAAGAACATCAGCAGTGAGAAGAAAACAGTGGGTGGTATTTTTGAAAGTGACAGTCTTGCCATAAATCGGGATGGATTATCAGGTGCCTACACTGTTACAGAATCATGGGATGGTTTGGGTTGGAAGGGATCTTAAAGCTCAATCAGTTCCACCCCTGCCACGGGCAGGGACACCTTCCACCAACTCAGGTTACTCAGAGCCCCATCCTTGGACACTCCCAGGCATGGGGCAGCCACAGCTCCCCTTGGCACCCTGTGCCAGGGCCTGCCCACCCTCTCAGGGAAGGATTTCTTCATAACATCCATGGGTTTGGATCAAGCCCACGTGAGGATAAAGAGATTTGGGTGTTGGATTTGGGTTTTTTTGCATGGCTTTTTTTCTCTCTGATGTTGACCTTCACCCCAGAGAGGATCCAGGTCTCCGTGTGGTTGCTGTAATTGGGCTGATCCCCTGCAGATGCCTCCGTGGGGGATGGAAGTGGGAAGGGGCTGGTGCTTCCTGTGCACACACAGAGGAGCACCGGGATGTGGGGGCTGTGGGGCTGCCCTGGGGGGCACAGAACCTGCACCCCATTTCAAACCCACAGCAAACAGTGTCTCTTCCATCCGAGCTTTGTGACAGCAGCGAGTCCAGGCTGTGGACACCCAGCTGGGGTCTAATGGACCGAGTTCATTAGGGGCTCCTGGCAACTTGCAGCCTTTTCAGATGGTGGAAATTCAGCAGGAAACCTCCTGGTGCCCTTTGATTGCTGCTCTTCAGGGGAGTGGGTTGATTTAACCACTTAATCGACCACAGCCAGGCAAACCTGGAATTGTTATTTGGGGAGGAGCAGGTTGTGTAGTGGGGTTTTTTAGAGGAGTCACCTAATCAGTCCAGGTGTTTGAATCACCTGGAGACAAACCTTAAAAGAAAACAGCCAATACCTTGATTTATTTACTTTCAGGCAACTTCTATACATAAAGGTGGGGAAATAGATTTTAATCAGGTGCAGGAAACTCTTTTTTTTTTTTCCCAAATAACTTTTCAAACCAGATCTGCAATGGATTTTGGGTTTTTCTTGAAGGAACTCCTGGTGCATGTGCATCTGCACAGTGCTGCCCTGGGGTGTGTCCAGGGAGCTTTCCCAGCACCCAGACTGGGCTCCCAGCTCCCTTCACCACAGCTGAGGCTCCAGCTCTGCCTCTTGGTCCTTTCCAGGCCACTTTTTACAAAAGGAAGAAGCCGAAATCTTTGTTTCCTGATGCTCAGAGCAGAGAACAGGCCGATATCTGGATTGGGAAAGTAGGGCAGTGAGAGTCCCTGGCGAGGGGAGCAGAGCATGGCAACAGCTCCTGCTGCCAGGGCACAGCCGGGCATTCCACTCTCCTGTTGGCTGGGTGGTCTTGAGAGCCAACTTTGCTCTGCCCTCCTTGGGTGTCACCTCCTAACAGGGCGATGACAGGCGGTGTGACTGCCCCAGGGTTTCAGCAGCACCGAAGGAGATGAGGTGGACACTGTCCTGTGTCAGCGTTCCATGACGCTGCCCCCGGCGGGGACCCGGGGCAGCAGCGGCGAGACCTGCATACAATGCCCGCTTTGTGCACGGCCCTGCTCCCTCTGCAGGCGCCGCGAGATGCTGAGTCCAAACATTTAACCACAAAATGCATTAATTACCGTTCAGCTCCCCGGGGCAAGGCCCATATGCCAGTAACCAGGGAAGGGAAAAAACCATGGAAAGTACATCGATTGTTCAATGCCTCCGACTGCAATTACTGCCGCTAAAAGTTCTGATGAACGTTTCCTAGAAACATTTAGTTCCCCGACCTCTGTGCTGGGAGAGGTGTTAACTGGGAGCGTGGAAAAGAGGAGTGACCCAGAAATTGTGGGATGAAGTCAGCTTCCCACATAATGGCATGGAATGTGTGCTCTGCTCCTGTAGCTCTGCCCCAGCCCACAGCAGGGCTGTTTTCCACGGGGGGTTTCACCCGTGGCCATTGCTGGCTCCGGGTCCAGCTCCACACGGTGTGTCCTCAGCTGCTCACTCCAGTCCTGAGCCTGCAGCCACTGCTGAAGTTTGGCATCTGCCCCGATGGAAAGGAGCTATGCAGGGACAGCTGGGTGGGAATTACAGCAGGCTGACAGCAGCAGAAGTTTTGCCCTGTGCTGCCTGTAAATCTGGCAGGCTCACACCTTCCCAGCAGCTCCAAACCCAGATCTGCTCAGGACAGGGGGAACAATGACAGAATGGACCGGCTGAGGTGGCAGGTGATGGATGGAGCCAGAATGTTGCTCAGTGCCTGGGTGGGAGGAGGGAAACCAGGGCTCCTGGAGCTGCTCTGCCAAGGGGGCACCAGCTCAGCAGAGCACTGGGACACGTGGGCTGGGCCTGTGGCCACTGCCCTTCCACCGAAAGGCTCCAGGAAAGGCCTTTGCAGCATCCCAGCCCCGGATCCCGAATTAGCCCTGGAATGGGAATGCTGGTATTTTTAAACCAGGGTGTGTCATTCCTGCCTTTCTTTTAATAGGTGTCTGTGGGCAGGTTCTTCTCTCAGCTCCCTCCACCATTGCTTTAATGAACCCCAGGCTCAGGACAGGCTCTCACTTACAGCTGCAGCCTCACTGCGTGGCTCTTGCCTTCCCAAACTTCCTCAGCACTTTCCTTCTCAAAGCACTTTCATTATGCTTAAAACCAGTGTGTTGATCTTGTGGTCCTGCTGACCTGAGTGCTGAGCTCCTCCAGTGCCTGAAAAGTTCCCTCTAGAAATAAAAGCCCATTTTTGAGCCCCAGGGTCAGTGTGGCAGTGAATCCCACCCGTGGAACAGCGAGGGCCAGGGCAGGAGAATGCCTGCTTTGATATCTTTAACATCTGATGCCTCTGGTTTCAAAAGCACTTGGAAAGTTTGAGATGGAAAATTGCTGCAGAAAGGCCAAAAGTGCTGGAGAAGTGAAACAATAATAGGTTGTTTTGCTGCTTTGCCAAACAGAAATGAACCTCCTCAATGCAGCATAAAATAACAGCGAGGAGTGACCCACTGAGCACAGGTGGGGGCCAGAGTTGCTTTGTTTGACTCCCTGGCTTGGTGCAGATTTAGCTTTGAATAAGTCTCTGAACTTTCCTGACTCATTCCTCACCACTGTTAAGGTGGGTGACACTCATTTCCCTATGGATTGTTAGGAGAACTGGTGGTTTATTATGTAAAACTTGGACAAATTAAGTATTATCAAAAGAAAAAAATAAATCTTCCAGAATAATATAAGCAGCAATTACTGCACTAGGAAAGAATCAAGAGCTTTCAGCCTTCAAAGCTGTTCTGAGCATCGTTAGAGGTTTTGTTTGAATGGGGACTGTGAGGGGTTTGGTAGGTGGCAGCTGGAAACCAGGCAAATGTCACCTAAAAGTACAATAATTGAAAGGGTATTAAACAAGAGGCGAGGCTGGTGCAGTTGGGTGTAAATGAAATGAGCTGGTAGCTGCTCTGCAAGATAACAGCATGGGAGAGCCTTTGTTGGAGCAGAAATGCAGCAGTGGTGAGGGGAAAACAGCCCTGGCAGCTCCTTTGTCAGGCTGGGGAAACATGAAAAGGCCCAGAGTGCCTCAGACCAGAGATTTGTTGCTCTACACCCACCTTAACGGGCTCTGTGGGAGAGCTGTTCCTTTGTGCTCAGCCACTGCCTGTTCCCAAGGAGGTGGCTCAGTGCTCTGGGGAGGCTGTAAAGGCTTTCAAGGTTTACAAAACCCTGTGATTTTCAAACTTGTGGTGGAGGAGGAAGGGGAAGTAGAGGAGGGTGCAGCCCTTGGCTCAGTGGGGAGCACCTGGCTCCGTGTTCCTTACCCTGGAAAGAGGACTCAGCTCCTGCCTTTCCCACCAGAGGATACAGCTTTGCCCTGCCAGGTGCTGCAATGGCCTCACCATAAAAGCCCCTCGTTAAACCAGTTCCTGAATCTGCTGGGGACATTTGGCCCACCTGGTGCCAATTTCTTACTCTGCCATGCAGTAAAGTGGCTGTAAAGCCCAAGACTGATGGATGCTTGAATGTTTCTGTGACAATTTCATTTAGGGGAAATATTTTCCCTCCCCTCCATCCCACCCATGTTCCAAGGACAGTGGGGGTATCCTTTGTGGTACAGGCTGCAATTAATTAATGGGCAGTCGTTGAGGGAGGCTCCTGGCCCGGTCCTGCCGTGCTCCCACAGCCCTTTGGTTACAGGGACACACCGACTGCCAACCTGTCCCACCCCGTGAATCAGAGAGACTGTAAAACAAACAGAAGGGAATATTCCACTGGCTCCAGGGAGCTGAGGCCATGCAGGAGCTGCAGGGATGGGAATGAGAAGGACTTTGGCCCTGTCAGCTCCAGAGAGGGGCTGACAGCAGTTTTTCCTGCTCCAGATGAATTCAAGGGCATTCAAAGATGATATTTGCGTAAAGACATCTGGTTATGCAGAACCGAGGGCAGCAAAACGCCCTGCAGAGAAGGAGGTTTTGTCATTACCAGTGAATCCTCCGCTGGTATCCATTCCACGGGGAGCCATTCCCGGCTGCAGGGAGGCATTTGGGTACAAATTACAGGGCGCTTCTTCCAGCGCTGAGGCAGCAGAGGAGCTGCTCCCCCAGGCACCCTGGGCTGGCCCCACAGCCCCATCCTGCCCCGGGCCCCACAGGGTCCCACAGGCCCCACAGCCCCATCCAGCCCCGGGTCCCACAGCCCCATCCTGCCCCGGGTCCCACAGGGTCCCACAGGCCCCACAGCCCCATCCTGCCCCGGGTCCCACAGCCCCATCCTGCCCCGGGTCCCACAGCCCCATCCTGCCCCGGGCCCCACAGGGTCCCACAGGCCCCACAGCCCCATCCTGCCCCGGGCCCCACAGGGTCCCACAGGCCCCACAGCCCCATCCTGCCCCGGGCCCCACAGGGTCCCACAGGCCCCACAGCCCCATCCTGCCCCGGGTCCCACAGGGTCCCATAGCCCCAAACTGCCTCAGGCCCCCCAGGCCCCCCAGCCCCAGCCCAAGCACACAGCGCTGCCCCAGGCAGGGCAGGGCAGGGCAGGGCAGGGCAGGGCAGGGCAGGGCAGGGCAGGGCAGGGCAGGCCCCGCAGTGCGGGCGGTGCCGGCAGGGAAGGCCCGGGCTCTGCTTGGGGAAAATGTGATCCCGGCCCGAGCTATTTCGGTGAGAACACTGCAAACAGCGCGGTTTCCTTTCATTCCCATGTTCACTCAGCTCTCCCGCCCAGTTTTTCTGTCTAGCTCCTCATCCCTGACCTTAACAGTGAGGGGAAAACTAGGCTGGAGACTCTCCTGCCTCTTGGAATAGATTCTTCTCCATCCAGGACAGCAGCTGTTCGCAGTGAGGGAGAGTTTCCAGGTCTGGACTTTACGGTTTCCCTCAGGTCGAGGCGGGTGGGGACACCCCCGGGGCTGCGGCACCACCAGGGCCGAGCCCACACGGGAGGGCATCGGGCGGGGGCCGGCAGGGCGGTGTCTGTGGGGAGGGAAGGGAACGGCGGGGCCGGACCGGGCCGGCAGGGCGGTGTCTGTGGGGAGGGAAGGGAACGGCGGGGCCGGACCGGGCCGGCAGGGCGGTGTCTGTGGGGAGGGAAGGGAACGGCGGGGCCGGGCCGGGCCGGCAGGGCGGTGTCTGTGGGGAGGGAAGGGAACGGCGGGGCCGGGCCGGGCCGGCAGGGCGGTGTCTGTGGGGAGGGAAGGGAACGGCGGGGCCGGCCCGTCCGTGAGGGGACCCCGCGCCCGCCATGGCGGGGGAGCCCCCTCAGCGCTGCCCCCTCAGGGAGGCCCCGCCCCGGCAGGCCCCGCCCCACGCTGAGGCCCCGCCCCAGGCCCCGCCCCAGGCCCCGCCCCAGGCCCCGCCCCCGGCGCGGCGGGCAGTGTCCGCGGGGCGGGGCCGCTCAGTCGCGCGCAGGGCGGGAGCGGGAGCGGGAGCGGCGGGGCCGTCCCGGCTGTGGCAGCGGCGGGCGAGGCGCGGCGGGGGCTGCGGAGCAGCAGCGGCGATGGCGCTGTCCGTGCCGGTCAACGGGCTGAAGGAGAACGACAAGGAGCCCGTCATCGAGCTCTTCGTCAAGGTACGGACGAGGGTCGGGCCGGGCCGGGCCGGGGGGTCCCGTGTGGGCGCCGCGCGCGCGCTCCGGCCGTTGGGCGCCGCCGCTTTCCCTCCCGGGGCCCTCACCGGGCCCTGCGGAGCCCCCGCCCGCCCGCGGCCCCCGGCACGGCGGGCGGAGCCCCCTCGCGGGGCTGCCCCGGGCGCGGTGCGAGGCTCCCCCAGCCCCGGTGCGGGGCTCCCCCCGGCCCCGGTGCGGGGCTCCCCCCGGGCCCGCACAAAGGCACAGCGAGGGCGGGCCCCGCGCCGAGAGCGGAGCGCGGGGAAAGTCTTGGGCAAAGTGCGTTTGCCGGAGGGTCCTGCCCGGCCCGGGAGCTGCGGCAGCACCGGGGGGACCGAGCGCCACAAGGCATCGCCCCGCTCGGCATTGTGTGCCCGGAACGCGCGGGGAGGCGGCAGAAGGGCGGCGAGAACACGAGTTTCTGCTCACTCCCCGCCTGAGAAAGTAGTTTTGCGTCAGAAACCGAACGTGTAAGCGATCGCCAGTTTTTTATCGGAACCAGAAGAATGAGCATGTGTTTGTACAGCCCTTATCTGGGCAAAGATACCATACGGTATCTCCACATGTTTTGCATTCATTTATTGTAGTATGATGCAATATTTTGCATCCTCCGGGGCTCTGGTGATGCAGCATCTTGTCTTTACTTAGTATCAAAAGTGCACGGAGTAATTGGTGTTAATCTTCTCTTTCTGTGCTTAAATGCCCCTTAATGAAAGCCTCGGTAGAAAAGTATTTAAATTCTTCAGATAAAGTTTCTTTCAATTGCAGTGGGAAAATCTGAGATCTCTTCGTCTGAGATCTCAGAAAAAATGCTTTGTATAAAAGCCATAATGACAAACTTGGAAATTTCCAGCAGACTACATAGAGCTTTGAAAATAAGCTATTCAATATAAATTTTATTTCTTAAATAATACTCTAAAAGTGTTGAATTTTCCCCATTTCATACTTTTTACTATTAAGAGGCAGTAATGGAACCCAGGGAAAGCAGGGGAGGATTCTAGACCTGATTTTAGTCAGAATATTTAGCTCTTAATGTTGAGGTTAGGACTTACAACTACATCAGTTAAGTTACAGATTACTTTGAATTATTTATAGCAGTCACTTCTTTAATATAACGTGCCAGTTTATCTGTCCTAAAGTTCGTTGGCTGATTTTTTTCTTATTTTTAAACAACATAGAACAGTGATTGATGGCAGAGGGATTTGGGGGCAGGGGAAATAACCTTTGTGGGTGTGTTTAAAGGGAACATTTCATGCATGAGGAGTGGCATGGAAGAAGCTGTAAAAATAGTTGAGAAAGATGTGTTCACTCTGATTAAATCAGAACTGGACCAGTAAAGATTGAGAGTGTATGAAAGAGGATAATCAGTGAAATTCTTCTGTCCCTTTCTACTGACACTTCCTTTATTGGCATGAGTTTAGGAAGGCTTAAATTTGGGATTATCAGCGAGTTGTTTCTCCCTCAAGGAAGCCTTTTCAAGTGTTATGGGTGACTGCTGCACACTGGGTGCTGTCTGCCTTGAGGAGGATGAAGTTCAGGATAAAAAAAGAAGTTATTCTTGTCTGCCTTCACGGCCTTCAGGTCCAGGTTATTTCCCTGTACGATCCTGCAGGGGAGGAGCCGCCTCCCTGCCCCAGCAGACAGCCCCGAACTGTTGTTTCCCTGGGCGGTGCTGCCCGGCCCACACTTTATTGAAGCTGTTGGGGATTGTCAGGACAGTATTTCTGTAAAGTCCTTTTATGTGACTCATTTAGATGATCCCTTCAGAAAGTGCCAGCAGAATGTGGCTATTGAATGAAGCCAATAGTGCCTGTCTAGAGCACTAGATCTTGATTTACTATTTTTTTCCTTATAATGGGAAGCTCAGAATCTGCTGCAGTTTTTCACTTGGTTATGGCTGCAATGTCGAAAAAACTCGGGATTTCCTGAGCGTTTCCCAGCACAGCCGATCTCCCGGGCCCTGTTAGTCAGCAGAGCTCTCCAGGCAGAGGTGCTGGAGGGGCCTCCTGGCCCAGGTGGAGCCTCTGCCAAGGCCCGCGGCCCAAGGGCGGGGACTGCCTGACCCGAGCACAAAGGATTGGAGCAGCCAGACTGACATGAAACAAAGGTGCGGATTAAAGCTTGAGAAACAAACCTGCGCAGCAGGACAAACGCTTCGGCTCCGCGGCCGAGACGTGGGGTCTGAACCTCATTAAATTGTGCTCAGTAACAAAACAGGCCGGGCACGGCTGGGGAGGAGCACACTCCTGGAATTGCAGTTACCAATGACCGGACTGTTCGTCACCAGCAAAGCGGATTTTTCCTCAAAAGACAATGTATCGGTCTGCTGTAACTTGTATCTTCACAGTCTGTGATAAGGACGTGCAAGTCAGGTGCTGGGGTAGGAGAATGTGTCGGTGCTGGGGCGGAGAGCCCGGTCCGTCCCCGCGCCCGCGATGAGCTGCCTCAGCCGCCTGTCCGCACAGAGCCGGCGCTGCCCGTGCGCTCTTAAACCCACGCTAAATATTTTCAAGTCTTTTCTCCTGAGAGCTGATTAGGAGAAAGTAGCGATGTATCTGATTTCATTTAGTTTCCTTGCGTGCCTGCATGTTTTATTCATGAGGCAGGCCCGTTCCATTGTCTGCCAGGAGTATCCTGTGTGCCCAGAGCCCTCTCGGAGCAGGGAAGGTGCATTGTGGCGAATGTGCCTGCAGGAGCTCGAGCAGTGAGAGCTGAGCACAGCTCGGGTAGGTCACCTGCAGTAAGAGCTGCCGTTCAGTTGGTCTTGGGTGCAATTTTATTGTAAATAAAAAGTATGCTGGACTGACTTGATCAAATAGAACAGCTCATCTGTAGAAATATCAGGACAGTTACAAAACTACTTATGCAGCTTCTTTAAGGGAGTGTGGAGGGGAGATGGAGCTGCTGAAAGCCCAGCCCTTGGTGCTGGGGAGGGCAGGCAGGGATTGCATCCTCTTGTAATAGGGAGGTGAAGACACACAGGGTCAACAAGTTCAGTGTTACAGGAAGAAACCAACAGGCTCCACAAGCAAGAAATTCCCAGTGTGCTGGCATGAGGTGGGGTAGAGTACGTGTAGGGAACCGTTGAGGAAGGCACTCTCCTCTCAACTGGGTAACGTGCACATACCTGCAAATTAATCAGACCTTGGATTTCTGACAGCTTTCAATTGTCACGGTGAAATTGGGCACCTGTTTTGAAAATCAGATACTGTATAGTCTTTGTTTACCTGAGAGCTGTACACTCAGGAGAAAAAACCCTGTGATTCCACATTTCACAAATACCCCACTCTGAAACACTCCCAGTGGTTGTAACAGAAGCTTGTCTACATTTTTATATATCTGAATTAAACAAACAGAGATTTGGCAGGTGAACTGTTTGTGTTCTGGCATCTGGGTGTGTTTTGGTCAGGCCACTCTTGGAGCCATGGAAGGAAGGGATGTGAGGATGGGAGCTCAGGGGATGTGAGGATGGGAGCTCAGGGTTTGTGTGGATGGGAGCTCAGGGGATGTGTGGATGGGAGCTCAGGGTTTGTGTGGATGGGAGCTCAGGGCATGTGTGGATGGGAGCTCAGGGGATGTGAGGATGGGAGCTCAGGGTTTGTGTGGATGGGAGCTCAGGGGTTGTGAGGATGGGAGCTCAGGGGATGTGAGGATGGGAGCTCAGGGGATGTGAGGATGGGAGCTCAGGGGATGTGTGGATGGGAGCTCAGGGGATGTGAGGATGGGAGCTCAGGGGATGTGAGGATGGGAGCTCAGGGGATGTGTGGATGGGAGCTCAGGGTTTGTGTGGATGGGAGCTCAGGGCATGTGTGGATGGGAGCTCAGGGGTTGTGAGGATGGGAGCTCAGGGGATGTGAGGATGGGAGCTCAGGGGATGTGAGGATGGGAGCTCAGGGCATGTGTGGATGGGAGCTCAGGGGATGTGAGGATGGGAGCTCAGGGTTTGTGTGGATGGGAGCTCAGGGCATGTGTGGATGGGAGCTCAGGGCATGTGTGGATGGGAGCTCAGGGCATGTGTGGATGGGAGCTCAGGGCATGTGTGGATGGGAGCTCAGGGCATGTGTGGATGGGAGCTCAGGGCGTGTGTGGATGGGAGCTCAGGGGATGTGTGGATGGGAGCTCAGGGCATGTGTGGATGGGAGCTCAGGGCATGTGTCACTCTGGAGTCCTGGAGCTGCTGTATGTTGGTTTATAATAAACCAGCCCAGATCTTGATTGTCATAATTCTTTTTCCTTTTTTTCACCTACAATGCTGTACAGTTTATAGGCACATTGATACAAGGAAATAACAGGACTAGAGACATGCAGAGTTGCTTCTCAGAGACACTCTTGGCAGGGTTGTTGCTTGATAATCTTATTAGATAGGTCTCCTCCTTACATAGCAGATCATCCTTTGGAGGGTTTGATGTAATAACCTCAGCACCTGAGAACTCCTCAGCCTTCCTCTGATATGTGTTTGGTATGGACAGCAAAATGTCGTGGGAGGCTTATTTCTTGTGAGCAAACACTGGAGTGTTGTAAAGGAGCCCTTTATAAACTGAGGCATAACCATCTTGTTGTATCCTGTGCTCAGTGGTTATAAATCAGGCCTGCTCCTTCTTGGGCCAGCAAACTGTATTGCTTTAAATTGTGCTTGGGAAAGTTCTCACAGCCACAAACATCCTTGACTCTTTGATTTGAATCTGATTGCAAATACAGAACTGGTGCTCTTGGTACAGTATTAAAAGTACAGATGTGGTCTTGTGTAAATGATAATTATTTTGCAAAACATGGGTAAGTGAGCTTAAAGGCTCCTAGCAATCACATCCAAAGGGATTACCCAGGTGGGTTCAGGCAGAAATGGCCTCTGAGCACACTGCAGCAGTCGTGGTTGTACTCCCTGGCTTCCCTCCTCCCCCTGCCAGTGATGAACATCTCGGAGAACTTGTGCTTTACTTTGCAGCTGCAGTGAGGCTGTAACACCTGGTGCACTTTTCCTCCCTTTCTCCTCAGAGGAGTCTGCAAACTGTCTGAGTTGGTGGATTCCAGCTCCTGGCCTGGGCAGCTGTGGATGCTGCTGGGCTGCCCAGTCCCTCTCATGGGCAGTGCTGCCTGTGAGTCACTTGCTCTGTGGGCCAGACAAGGGCTCTGTGCTGTACAGACACTCCTGGAACACACACACTGCTGTAAAAGACAAATCTGCCTTCAGTTTTTCCAGCTGGGATTTCTCAGGGTGTGTATTGAGGGCTGGAAGGGGAAGGAGAAGCCCCTGTGTCAGAGCACTTGTGGGACAAACTTTAGACCGGGGTGCTGTGGAAGGTGAGGGGATCTGAGCCTTGTCCTGAGCCTTTGTGTGTCAGTGAGGGAGTGAGTGGGGGGGGTGTGTGTGCAGTGAGGGCTCACAGGGCTGGGGGGGCATCTCTGAACACCAACACTGTGTGTGTCAGTGAGTGGGGGGGGTGTGTGTGTGCAGTGAGGGGTCACAGGGCTGGGGGGGCATCACTGAACACCAACACTGTGTGTGTCAGTGAGTGAGTGGGGGTGTGCAGTGAGGGGTCACAGGGCTGGGGGGGCATCTCTGAACACCAACACTCTGTGTGTCAGTGAGTGAGTGGGGGTGTGTGTGCAGTGAGGGGTCACAGGGCAGGGAGACATCTCTGAACACCAACACTGTGTGTCAGTGAGTGAGTGGGGGGTGTGTGTGCAGTGAGGGCTCACAGGGCTGGGGGGGCATCTCTGAACACCAACACTGTGTGTCAGTGAGTGAGTGGGGGTGTGTGTGTGTGCAGTGAGGGGTCACAGGGCTGGGGGGGCATCACTGAACACCAACACTGTGTGTCAGTGAGTGACTGTGGGGGGGTGTGTGTGCAGTGAGGGGTCACAGGGCTGGGAGACATCTCTGAACACCAACACTGTGTGTGTCAGTGAGTGGGGGGGTGTGGGGGTGTGTGCAGTGAGGGCTCACAGGGCTGGGAGACATCTCTGAACACCAACACTGTGTGTGTCAGTGAGTGACTGGGGGGGGGCTGTGCAGTGAGGGCTCACAGGGCTGGGAGACATCACTGAACACCAACACTGTGTGTGTCAGTGAGTGACTGGGGGGGGGCTGTGCAGTGAGGGCAGGGAGACATCTCTGAACACCAACATTCTGGTGGAAACACATGAAGAGAATGAGAATCCTCCTAAAGAGAGTCTTACCTGTGCGTAAAGAAGGTTGATTGTTGAGCAGTACCAGGAGGTGGGAGGAACCCTTCCACAAACTGGGTTTCACTGGGAGGAGCTGGGTGGGGGCTCTGGTGAGCTGGCAGAGGGCAGAGCTGGGACAGCAGTAACAGCCCAGGGAGTCAGGAGTCATCCCCCTCCAGCCTGCAGTGACTCAGTGTTCCTGTCTGGGCCTTCCCTGGCCATCTGACCTCATCCTGTGGACAGAGAGAGTTCTTTATTGGAGGAGTCAGACTGGCTGGTGGTTGGAATAGGGCGAGCAGAGCAGTGATTGGTTCTGCAGCTGGACTTGGGCATTTTTGAAGGCTGAGTTGTCCCTTACACAAATCTGTTTAGGAGAATCTAATTTAGGAATTCCTTGAACTTCCAGCTAAACAGTAAGCTATGTACTCTGCAAAGTGCCTTTTGGACTGGGAGGGGTGATTTTTTGCAGGTGTTCATTAGCTCAAAGGGACAAGAAAACCTGGAACTGTTACTTTCTGCCCAGGGTGTTCAGAGCCTCTTTAAATGGCACGTTTATTGTGATGTGACAAACACAAGCCCTACATGCCTTTATAACAGTGTCTACATCAATTCCAAGTTCTGGCTGGGCTGGACACACCACTTGAAAATCCCCAAGAACTGGTTTTAAGACTGGGTAACTGTATTTGTCAGTAACTGGATTTGTTGCCTTTTCTTGCTAGATGTTCTCTTACTCCCTGTAACTGAGAGTCAGCTGAGCAGTGCAATTCTGTAGAGCCTTAACTGGACAGCAGGGGATTAAAAAAGGTGGATTTTGTTTGCCAGTGTAGACACTTCGTTTGTCTAAGACAACAAAATGTAATTAAGCTGGTGGTTGGTTGCAAATTGATGGTCCATGGAAAAATAATTTACATCTGTATTTGTCATCCATCTAATTTGATTTTTATCTTCAAAGTTCTTTGTAAATAACCCGTAACAAACAGCTTACTGTCCTAATCAGGTTTGGGTTTTTTCCTGCATGTTCTTCAGTGTGGAATAATACAGTTTAACTCTTAAAATAGATGTTAGGTGCTCATTTGTGGTATTAAGAGTTTCTGCATATTTTAACAGTTAAAACACCCAAACCCCAAATGAGTTTAAATAGAGTTGTGCTTCCAGGAGCTTTAAATCCTTTATTTAGAGTACGTTTTCCCTAGGAAAAGATAACACTTAATTTTTTAAAACTTGTTTTGAGTAGTTAGAGTTTTTTAATTCAGGTCAAATGCATTTGTGGCAGAGTCTGATTTTCAGGGCTCTGACTGCTGTGTTTGTTTATACTGAAGTGAAAAACAATCTAAACTCTGTTAATTACAAATGTCTTTGTGTGTGAGTTCTCTGTAGGTTCAAACTTATTCCTTGTATTGTTTGCCAGACAAAGGGCAAGGAACTTACACGAGGAAAGGAAATGACTTGGTTCTGAACACTGAATATCCATATTAGGTATAAACTAAATATAGGAGTGTAATCCAGGAGTGAAGTCATATCTGTATATTTTCCTGAGAGGAGCTAATGAGATCAGTCAGGGCTACTGGATCCGCTTCAGGCTTTTTGGCCCTGTTCAAACATGACTGTTCTGGCAGGAGTTTGGTGCTCTGTGCTTTGGAGAGCTGCTTTGCTAAATAAAGGAAACAGTTTTTTACGTGGTTCTGTCTACAAATGCAGACAAAGCAGCACAGCAGTGCATTTCTGTGCCCTTCCCAGGGCTGCATTGGCCACCCTGGGGAGGAGGCTGTGCTGGAGCTTTGGAGAGAGGGCAGAGTGTCCCAGGGGAGGGAGGGCTGCCCTGGAATGGCAGAGCTGGGATCCAGCTGGGGCAGAGAGTGCTGCCTTCCACTCACTGAGGTGGAGAGAGAGCAGGACTGCCTCAAACTCTGCTCTCTGGAGCTGCTCTAAAGTAAAAATTCCAACCCCACTTTTGGTCTTTGGTAATATTTTTCCTTCTCCAGCTTCTGGATGTGCTGTTAGCAGAGGAACAGGTTCAAAACTGCAGTGAGGTTGGAGTGATCTCGGAGAATTTGGACCGTTCCTTTGTCCCTCGGTGCCCTCCTCTGTGGCTGGTGCTGTTTGCAGGGGGCAGGTTGGAGGATTTGGGCCATGTCTCTGTTCCTTGGTGTGTTCCTCTGTGGGTGGTGCTGTTTGCAGGGGGCAGGTTGGAGGATTTGGGCCACCACTTCTGTGTCCCTCGGTGCCCTCCTCTGTGGCTGGTGCTGTTTGCAGGGGGCAGGTTGGAGGATTTGGGCCACCATTTCTGTGTCCCTCGGTGCCCTGCTCTGTGGGTGGTGCTGTTGCAGCCTGGCTGGGAGGCAGCCCAGCTCTCAGCCCTGCTGTGTTCCCTGTTTGACCAGCACTGTGAAGCTCCCAGGGGCAGCTTTTGGGCTGACACTCAGCCCTGAAGTTCTCTGGGCTCTCCCGTGCCCAGCTCAGAGCAGTGATGGGCTGCCCCTGGGCAGCAGCCCCAGGTCACTCCTCACCCCTGCCCTGCCCACCCCACGCTCCCTGCGCTCTCTGAATTGGGTTAGAAAGTACCACAGACACAGGTCTTTGTTTTTCTGTCCTGCACAAGTGATGCACATTCAGAGGGTCACTTGAAAAACTCTTCAAAGCCAAAGATACAAATTTTGTTTGGTCTTCTGAGCTCCAGTGACAGTTTGCAGTTCTTTCCTATAATTTTGATGCTTTGTTGTTTACTGGGGGAGATTTGGAAACAGGTCTCTTGGGCTGTAACCAAAGACACACAAATTAATTCATTAACGAATTTGATAAGTCTGGGGAGAGAATCATTGTCATATAAAATGCCTATTCCAGGTTTCTGTGCTGGATACCCAAAGTTCCAGGCACTGTAAAGAAACCCTCAGTCCTGTACAGTGACTTGTCTGTCTCCAGTTCAGTGCTAGAATATTGCCAGGATGTGGGAGGGTGTCACACAGCACCCTGGAGCCAGGGGAGCCCTGCTGGTCATGTGGAGGTCTGTTCCAGCAGGAGCTCTGGTAAAGGTCCTGCTGTTGAGGGGCCAGCAGAGATGCCAGGCCTGTGCCATTAGAGAGTAATTCAGTTTGCCTGTGCCAGGAAGTGGCATGTGGGACTCTGCCCTCAGTAATGCCAGGGGTCTGTATCCATGTCTCTGCCCTCAGTAATGCCAGGGGTCTGTATCCATGTCTCTGCCCTCAGTAATGCCAGGGGTCTGTATCCATGTCTCTGCTCACAGTAATTCCAGGGGTCTGTATCCATGTCTCTGCCCTCAGTAATGCCAGGGGTCCGTATCCAGGTATGTGCCCACAGTAATGCCAGGGGTCCGTATCCAGGTATGTGCCCACAGTAATGCCAGGGGTTTGTATCCAGGTATGTGCCCACAGTAATGCCAGGGGTTTGTATCCAGGTATGTGCCCACAGTAATGCCAGGGGTCTGTATCCATGTCTCTGCCCACAGTAATGCCAGGGGTCTGTATCCATGTCTCTGCCCACAGTAATGCCAGGGGTCCGTATCCAGGTATGTGCCCACAGTAATGCCAGGGGTCTGTATCCATGTCTCTGTCCTCAGTATTGCCAGGGGTCTGTATCCAGGTATGTGCCCACAGTAATGCCAGGGGTCTGTATCCAGGTATGTGCCCTCAGTAATGCCAGGGGTCTGTATCCAGGTATGTGCCCACAGTAATGCCAGGGGTCCGTATCCAGGTATGTGCCCACAGTAATGCCAGGGGTCCGTATCCAGGTATGTGCCCACAGTAATGCCAGGGGTCTGTATCCAGGTATGTGCCCACAGTAATGCCAGGGGTTTGTATCCATATCATCAAGTTTGTTTCTTCACTGAAGAAAATGGTAGTTCGTATTTAACGCAGGTTTGGGTTCTGACACTTCTTCTGATTTTCCCAGAGGATGAACATGGGATAATTTCTGTTCTCCAAACAACTACAAGTGCTTAATTAATTTCTGCTGAATTGTGAACTTACTTTACTACATCGTGGAGATCCCCCAGTCTTTTCTAAGAGCTTTCCAGTGGGAATTGGGTAGCACTGGCTAAGACTTGCAGGAAAGTGTGCTAATTATTGTGTTAGAAACAGCCTCCCAGGGCTAAAAATACCATCACCCCAAATGGTCAGCTGCTGTTGCAGGCAAGTGTCTGACACAGTGGGGGCTCGTCAGAAAGGTGGTAACTTCAGGGGCAGTTTGAGTGGGCTGATAAACATTCCTTTCCCCGGTGTCACTGCCAGATCTCAAGTGAACGCAGGAACTTGCAGTTAATATTTTAAAGCTTTTTCAGTGTAAGGAATTCCAGCAGCTGTGGAGCATGGATTGATTGCAAGGTGCAGAGGGTGGAGCTCATGGAGAGCCCGGGGTAACCCAGCTTGGCTTTTCCCAGGCTGGGGCTGGTGTCACTCAGCCTGTAGCAAATATGGACTGATTGTCTTGGGCTTTTGTACTTCAGTGAAGTCCAGGTATGAGCACTGCCCTTGGGCTTTTGTTTTCTCTTTTCCCTGTTTTTCTTAAAGGACTGGCTGTTTGAGGCAGCAGGGATGGTTTAACTGTTGGATAGAACTGGGCTTGGGGTGTGTGGTGTGATTGGAGAGCCCCACTTGGGACAGGGTTACCAACACTTTAAACATTTCCCTTTAGAAGTCCAATAAAGGGTCACCCTGGTCATGGGAGCTCATGTGAAGAACAGTGAGACATTCAGGTGCTGGAGGCTGAATTTGGAGCTTTCTGAGGTCAGCTCTGCAGTTTGGAAATGAATGTAC
The DNA here is from genome assembly GCF_047495875.1 of Pithys albifrons albifrons. Lineage (NCBI taxonomy): Eukaryota > Metazoa > Chordata > Aves > Passeriformes > Thamnophilidae > Pithys > Pithys albifrons. The sequence continues at coordinate 7,474,729 of NC_092481.1, forward strand.
ACTCTTTCCTGAAAGACATTTTCATATGTTTAGATGGCACCTAATGAGGGATTTGCTAATTTTGTCACATTTTAATGAAATAAGTCACCTTTTTTCATAAAGGTGTTGGGGAAACACATTGAAGTTCAGTTATAATGGCAGTGGGGGAACAGGATCACAGAAACAGGATCACAGTGGGTGCTGTGGCCTCATCCACTGACAAACATGGGCAGCAGGGCTGAGTTTGAGGGCCCTGCATGGGTGACTTTGGTGTGAGGTGCCAGCCTGGTGGGTGTGGTGTGAGGTGCCAGCCTGGTGGGTGTGGTGAGAGGTGCCAGCCCGGTGGGTGTGGTGAGAGGTGCCAGCCCGGTGGGTGTGGTGAGAGGTGCCAGCCTGCTGCCTTCTGAGGGGAGGAGAATGAAGGGGGCTGGATGTTTTATTTAAAATCTTCTTAATGTTGGGAAAGAATGACAGGAGTTTGCTTACTTGCCAGAGACATTAATAGTATGAATAAATCTTCTTAATGCTTGCTTAGAGCTTATTGTGCTCTCAGACTGAATCTGCAGTGACTTTTTAACTTACTTGAGCAGTAAATGTGTGGAATAGGTTTCAAAGTGCTTAAAAAAGCTGTTGTGTGGTATCAGTGCCCAGGAGCTGTGGCACCGAGGGAGCAGCAGCCTGGGCTGTCTGGGACTGGCCGTTGCTCCTCTGGCTCTTTTGCAGAGGCTGACGGGGAACTTCAAATGTGCAGCACTTTTCTCTCTGTTATGGAAAACTTGTGGAGGTGAGTGGGTTCATAAACGTGACAAATTCCAGCTGGTAACAAGCACTTGGAACTGAAGTGAAGGAGCTCACAGTGTGTTAGGTATTGAACAGCTCTGCCAAATGGGAATTCTGATGGAAAGATGAGACCAGGAAAAACAATGTCCAAGGGACAATATTTAAAATCTTTATTCTGTCCTCTTTGTGTGTACTTTTTTTTCTTTACGAGGTGTCCTCCCCCTTCAGGTGGGACACACATTCCAGTTCTTACACACCCCTCTGCCTGTGGGGCTCCTGTTGGGCAAGGGGGGTGTGAGGGGTGGATTCCAGCCCTTTTTCGTTCACCTTTCACGTGCTCATTGTCAAAGCAGAGGATGTTTGTACCACTCTCTGAGATGTTTGTTGCTGGAGCCCTTGTCGGTGTGTCTGGTGGGAGAGGAACAAACGTGCTGGCAGGAGCTGGCCTGGGTTGCTGCTGGGTTTGTGCTGGCCTGAGGCTGTGTTTGCTTCCACTACTTTATGCTCATAATAACCTCTCTTTAAATGCTGTTTTACCGTGGGGTTTCATTGCTCTGTTACACTCCCAGGACAGCTGGATGTGAAAGGCCAGTCCCACCTGGCAGCACGTGCCAAGTACCTGCACACAAACAGTCCCCAAAAGGCTGAGGCAGCTTCACAGCTGCCCTCTGACCTCTCTGCCCTTTCTGCACTTACTTGATCTGCTTTGGGGCACTGGCAGTGCTGCCTTTTCACTTGGGGCTCCTGGAAACTTGTGCAGGCTGTTGGCACCAGAGATGTGTGGGATCCTGGTTTGCTCTCCAGGCTCTCAGCTCTGGGCTGTGTCATAAGGGCTTTGTGTGCCTTTAAATGTTTCTTTGCTTCTCTGTTTTTCTTGCTGGTGTTCAATAACCTCCAGCACTGCCTTGGTAAAGTACATCTGTGCAGGTTCTTGTGTCAGGATTCAGGTTAATTTTTATGCAGCTGCAAAGACAAACATTTCACAATTTAAATGTAGGGGGTTTTTTCCTTCTCTTGGCTTATTTAGCCACTTAAACAGATGTATTTTTACTTGTACTCTCTGGGGCTTTGGTTTGTTGGTTTTTTTTCTTAAAAAAACCCAACACTCTCATTTGAATGACATCACTGCTTGAGGGGAAGAGAAGGGAGGAGGTGGCTTCTGCATGGGCTGGATCAGCTCAGCTCAGACTTCCAGACAGTGGGATAAGTAGATTTTTCTCTGTTTTTTGCCCTTCCAAGTGGCTGGCACTCTGGCAAGGGCTGAGCTGCCTGGCACTGGGAGTTGCAGGAGTTTTACTGTGGCTGTGATGAACCAGGGTGACATCTCAGTGGGCAGACTGGTTTGGTTTACTGGCTGGTAACTCCCTCATGCTCACTGGAACTCACTTTCTTACTTAAGTTGCTTTACAAAGCTGCTTTGTTTGTTTTCATACAACACTGTAGGGTGAGTGCTGTGCTGTGTCTTTGCTCAGCTCTTTCTGTGCACACCTTGCAGTTAAGGAGGTCAGTTTTGCCACCTTTTCAGAAGGTGTTTGGTTGCAGTTTGGGGAGGGTGACACAGGTGAAGAGTGCCATGTGACCCTTCTGTCTGCTCCTGATCCCTGCTGGTGAAACCCTGGCAGGGCAACCCTGATGGATGATGAGCCTCTGGTGTGTATGTCCTTCAGTGGACAGTGGTAGAACTGAAGATCAGCCTAATTGAGGGTGGGTTGGCATTATTTAGTAATAAAGATTTTTAGACTGGTTTGAGAAAGACTTTGAAATAAAAACTCGAAGCTTCTCAGTATAGAACGGGCATAATCGTGTTGAATAACCAATAATTTAGGCTGACATTAGTGCAAAGAAGTCAACATACCATATTTACTTTCCTCTGATGGGGCTGAGGATTAGACACTGAAGGTATCCTGGACTATTATGGCCTGAGTGAAAAGGCAGTGACAACTTTCTGGCCTCTGGTAATGGGCTGGAGCACAACTGTTGTATGATTGACCCCCTGCACGACCAGGTGTGTGGAATTCCAGACTGTTCTTGCAATACTTAAAGGTTTTGATTCACTGCCAGCACAGCTCTGTCCTGGTGCAGGAAGAGCCAGAAACACTCTCCAAAGTGGTGCCCTCTGGGGAGGGCCTGCCCGAGAGAGGGGACATGGGGCAGTGCCCCACACACGGAGCTGCTCCAGCAGGGATGGGCTGTGGCACAGACAGGAGGTGGGGAATGGGCCTCTCAGGCAAACAGCTCCAGAGCAGGACTCCTTGTGCTCTGGAGCCAAAAGTTTCTTGGCATTCCGAGTGCATTCCTTTTCCAGTATGTGCTCAGAATAACTCGGGACTGTTTGGAGCAAAGTGGGACAAACGTTTGAGTGGAGACAGAGAGGTCTGTACTTGGCTGGGCTGTTCAGCTGCAGCTGGGAAAGTGCAGTGGGGTTGGTTTGTAGCACTGTGTGGGATTGGGCTGTAATCCCTGATTCCTGAGGCAAATAATCCAAAAAGCCTGTCTTGCTTAAACAAAAGCAGATGCTACTCATTGCTTGTAAATTTTGGATGTTAAACTTGCACTGCGAGGGAAGGGAAGTTTTGGACAAGTTGGCTCTGCAGCATAAATGCATCTGACCTTTTTTGGTCCTCACTGGCCACTTGGACTAAGGAGATGAACCTTAACCAAAGCCACAGCTCAGTGCTATGCCTGAATTTTGGAACACTTTTTTGTTCAGTTCTGTGATGTTAAAGTAGCTTTGCTTGGGGTTCCAGTGGGCCAAGCAGTGGCTGCTCTAAGTACTGAACCAGTTCTCTCTTCAGAGGATTGAATTTTATTACAAGTTTCAGGGTTTCCAGAGCTAATTCTTGCCCAGTGAAAACTCAAGTTTTCCAGCCCAGCAATACATCCCTCATTGTTGGGGCAATCATGAGATCCATGCCATCATCCCGGGGTGCCCTGAGGGGCTGCTGCTGCTGTCTGATGGCCCTTTGTTGTGGCAGGACAAAGGCTGATTGATAAATTGTCTATAAAAATGGGTTTGGAATATTAGTTAATGGTCAGTGAAGTCTCTATGTACTCACAGTTATGTCTGGGCTCCCCACACCTGCAGCTCAGCAGGGGCTCCCAGTGCCTGGGGGCAGTTGGGGCCTGCACAGGGACACACAGCAGGGAACTGGGAGAATTTACAGGGAATTGGCTGTCTCTTGGAGAAGGGAAAGTTAACCAAGAGCAAAGAACAATTCTGATGTGGGGAAACTGCCATCCCAAGGTGTGGCTGCTCAGGAGGATGTTCAGGGCACTGGATCACCCTCAGTGTGAAAGAGCTTTGTGGGCCAGGATAGAGTTCAGGTGCATTTCTTGACCAGCTGTTGGAGACATGACAAGTGAAGAGGGTACTCGAGTTCATAAATGTGCCAGTTCCAGTTGGTGCTCGGTCTGCCCTTGCCCAAAGATCCCTCAGTGCTGGGGAGCACTTGGAGATGCCCTGCCCTGCCTCCCATTCTCCCTGTTCTCCTCTGCAGGCTGGCAGCGATGGGGAGAGCATCGGAAACTGCCCCTTCTCCCAGAGGCTCTTCATGATCCTGTGGCTCAAGGGAGTTGTGTTCAGTGTCACCACAGTCGACCTGAAGAGGTAAGAAATGATTCATTTGTGTGACAAGTACAGGGCACTTGGTGTAACAAAGGTGCTGAACTTGCAGGGCTCATTCTCTGACATGAAAAAGAAAACCTGTCCTTATAAACACCGAGGGAACTGCTGTAGGTGGTGCATTCGTTGGTGGTTGTTGATCAGTGTCTGTAACCAACAGAATGGGTGTGGTAAATTCTCTTGAGTTTATTCAGAGATGCTCCTGGAAAGGAGCTGACAAGAATGTTATAACTTACATATAAGCCTTATAACTGAATATGGAATCTTTGCCACCTTCACAGAGAGATCCCACAAGTGGAAACTGCTGGGTGGGTGTTTCAGATCAACCCTTGGCAGATCCCCAGTGGTCACAAAGAATGCACACCCTGCACTCCTTCACTCCAAGCCTTGGGATAATGGTTCTCATTTTGCAATAGTAATGAAAACAATGTGAAAATACCTGTGCAGGAGGTAAATACAAGTGAGATGGGAAGGAAGAAAATGCAGAATATTCTGCCTTTGTGTATTGTCAGCCTGACTGGTTCTGGTGCCCTGTGTAGCTTCTCCATTTCCCAAATGAAAGCTTCAGTGGCTGGGAAAGGGGAGAAGTGAATCCAGGAGTTGAATTTCCTCAGGCTGGGTGTTCTTGTTTCATGAGGGGCACTGCTCAGTCCAGCAGAGCCCTTGTCACCCGAGTGATGGGGCAAGGCCAGTGGGACCAGCATGGAAGGCAGAACTCACCCCACCAGACTGAACCTCTTGGATTTTTGTGAAGGGGGTGGTTTGTTTGCATTTTAAGCATCCCCCCAAGCTGCTGCCTCGGTGCTGGCGAGGAGTGTTAAAGACTTCCATGTGTGGTGGGGCTGAAAGCAGCTTTTGTCAGCTGTGTGTGCATTTCTGGCTGCCCCAGGCTCTCTTCTGGCCACTGTGGGGTTTCACTGCAGATCTTGTTGCTGCCACAGCACAACCCAAGGGGGTCACACCTTGCCCTGAGCCTGCCCCTGGCCTGTGCTTGGGAGCTCCTTGGCATTCCAGACTTCTCTGCTTTTAATGGTGGTGTTTAACTCTTTGCTGGAATTGGTGGGGAGGGGGGTGAGAGGAAGGTGCAAAGGTGTATTTTAGTCTTTGAAAGCATTTTTCCTGCTGAACCAGTCGGAGATACCATTAAAATGCCAAATATGTCTGATGAATTGGCTTTATTTGTTTCCCTTTGGCAACTTTTGAGTTAATTTAATGGGGGAATGGGATGTAAGAATAACTTTTAATATATAAATTGGTTGCAGATGTTTAAAGTTGACCTTCCTTACACAAGGAAAGCTTTCAGGTTTGGTTTTGTGTGGGGTTTTTTTTTAATATTGAGGAGGGGAAAACAGAGTAAGTACAAAATTAGAAGAATTGCAGAGGAATGGGTCAAATAAGCTGCCTTTTTGTTATGCACTGGGAGGATTTTCTGGTAAAGGAAACAAAGGACCTCTGAAGCTAATTCAGATTTGAATAGATGTTGATACAACATAATTCCCTTTAGACTTGAATTAAAGCTTCATAAATAGAACTTTCCCATTCTAGATTGACCAATACCCAGTTATAGAGTAGTAGAATGTCCAATCCAGCTAATTGTTCAGTAGGAGCTCTTTTATACCAGATGGGATTGTTTTCCCTTGTTATGATTCCCAGAATGATGATACATGTGAGATGTTGCCTTAACACTTCTGACACTGTCCCAAGAAACTGCTTGTACAAGCACATTATTCCAGCCAATTATCTTCTCTGCTTTTTGTTCCTGCTGAAGACACTTGTTGAAGAGCACAGTACTAATTGTTTCAAGCATCTGAATTTATGTTCTTAGCCAAGCAAAGGAAGAGGCTTTCCTTGCAAACCATGTCTCTGCCTCACAACATCATTTCTGCACAACAGCAAGGCCAGCTCTGTCTGTTTGTGAGGCTGGAAAGGTCATGATTGGGTACAAAAGTTCACAGTGAGGAGCTTGGGACAAACTGAGCCTGGTTTGACTGACTGTGCTGGGTGTTTTCCCCCTCCATAATTGCTCTGGACATCACACTGTGCTGACAAAAGGAACATTCTGCAGTTCTTAGTTCCACTCCTGGCACACAAAAACACACCCATGGGCAGCCCATGTGGGACACCCCACTCTTTGCAAGGAGCTGCACATTTCTTGCCTCTCTTTGGGCACACAGAGGGTTTATTCTTCCCCTCTGGGCAGCAGCATTTCCGTGCTCAGAGCTCTGGGCTTGGCCTGGAGGGCAGAGCTGAGCACAGACCCCGTTTGTTGGGCTGCTGACAACACCCCAGGGCAGCCCTGCAGCTGAGCAGGGAGTCCTGTTCTCAACACCCCACCTGGGGGGTTTTACAGGTACCTTGGAAGTAAAGGTTAAAATAACAACATTAATAAATATTAAAAGGTGACTCCACCCTGGGCAGTGTGAAACTGCTGTGGAACTGGGCACAGGGGGGTTGTTGCTGGTTCTTTTCCCCCAGTCCTCAGACACTCATTGCAGTGGGTGTGTCATTTATAAATCACTGCAGCACAAGCAACATTTGGGGGCTGGATTTTGTCTGATCTACTAAAATTACTTGTGTGCTAATTGCTGTTCTGGTTTGTGGCAAAGCCATGAAATGTTTGTACCTTAACTCTGGTGTTGAAGATCCTGCCCACTTAATTAGGTAGTGACAGCCAGACCCTTAATGAAGTGCCCCTGCCTCTAAAGTGCCTGGTGGAGTTTGGGGCAGGCACAGGCCATCATGGAATCCTTTGCAGTGGTTATTCAGGGGGTTGTTGTTTGGCTTTTGTCTTTTAAAGCTCTCCAGTTTTATCTCTGAAGTAAAACTTCCCTGCAATATTTTTAATTGCCTCCTTGTTTGACTGTTGAGGGAATTTGTACTCTCAGCCTTTTAAGGATGTTCCTGTGCTCCAAGGGCTGTGGCTCCTCTGTGGTAAACCAGGGCTTGGTTATGATCTCCTGGCAAGGAAACAAAGTGGAAGTGAAACCCTCTGTGGTGTTTGGGCCTTGGCTTTGGGATGTTGATCTGCTTTCTTGTGCTTGAAAGATACAGGTGGTCTGAGTGGGTTAATAGTGCTCTGGGGTCCTTGAGGTGCACCCTGATTCTTTGGTTGGTTCATCAGACCAGTCTGTTTGTGCACTGGTCTTTCCTTTGATAGTTTTGCTGCAAATCCGGTGGTCTTGCCTGTGTTTGTTTTTCAAATAACATTCCTCTTGAGGAATTTTATCTATCCAGCACGAGGAATTGGAAGTGAGCCACCAGGACTTCCTGTAATTGTTGGAGTTACAAAGCTGTATTTAAATCAAGTGTTAAGCTACTTGGAGCATTAACCAATGACAGACTTTAAATCCTAAAAGTGAGAGAGTGATGGCAACTATTGGTGAGAAATCTCTTCTTTGAAGGTTAAAAATTAAAAAGAAAAGTTAAATTCTTGTATTAATAAGACTTCTGTCACCTGGTTTAAAGCAGCATGTGTAATATTCCAAGGTATGAAAATCAGCTTTCTCCTTCAGTCCTACCTGGAGTGCCAGGTAAGTACAATGGCACTGGGGGAGGATCAGCAGTGCAGGGCATGAGATTCTGGCAGGGCTTCTTCATTTTGTATAAAGGAAACCCAACATTTCTGTGGGATGCACTTGTGAACTGTGCTTAGTTTACAGAGCCCAGTGCTGTCCCTGCACACCCTGCTCTGTCCTGCTGCCCTCCTGGCTGTGTGTGTGGAGTAACCGGTCTGGTGTCCCTGTCAGTGAGTCAGGAGGGTTTCCTGAACAGTGGGGGCAGTTCCCCCCTCCAGTGGGTGCAGATCCCCCCTCCAGTGGGTGCAGATCCCCCCTCCAGTGGGTGCAGATCCCCCTCCAGTGGGGGCAGATCCCCCCTCCAGTGGGGGCGGTTCCCCCTCCAGTGGGGGCGGTTCCCCCTCCAGTGGGGGCAGTTCCCCCTCCAGTGGGAGCAGATCCCCCCCCTCCAGTGGGGGCGGTTCCCCCTCCAGTGGGGGCAGTTCCCCCTCCAGTGGGAGCAGATCCCCCCCCTCCAGTGGGAGCAGATCCCCCCCCTCCAGTGGGAGCAGATCCCCCCCCTCCAGTGGGAGCAGATCCCCCCCCTCCAGTGGGAGCAGATCCCCCCCCTCCAGTGGGTGCAGTTCCCCCCTCCAGTGGGGGCGGTTCCCCCTCCAGTGGGGGCGGTTCCCCCCTCCAGTGGGGGCAGTTCCCCCTCCAGTGGGTGCATTTCCTGGGTGCCCAGGGCTGGCTCACAAGTGTGGCCACGCTGTACAAGGCACAAACCCAGTTCAAAGGTTATGGTCCAGTTTGGGTTAGTTCAAACAGTAACAAAGGGGCAGCTTCTCCCTGGCAAACCTTCTGCTGGGTCAGTGTTTGTTGTTCTCTGCAGCAGCAGGTGGGGCTCAGGCTGCTCTCCCCAACCTGCCAGGCCCTGCAGTGGCTCCTGTGGGTTGTGGGAACACTTGGGGGTCAGTCACGGTGGGGGTGCAGGGCTGGGAACTGCAGCCTGCCCTCTGAGACACGGGCAGTGCCCTCTGAGACACGGGCAGTGCCCTCTGAGACACGGGCAGTGCCCTCTGAGACACGGGCAGTGTCCTGCAGTCAGGCCATGCCCTCTGGACAGTGTCCTGGGCTGGGGTCAGGACCCTCCTCAGGGGAGGTTTGGGTGCTGCTGCTGCTGCTCAAGTGCCAGGCAGTGCCTCATCCTGCTCCTGCTGGCACTGCTGTGAGACCAACTAATGCCCAGGTGACTTACTGGGGGAATTGACTGCAGCTCTTCAGGTGCTGCTTTGGGTTTTACAGCTTGGAATGGATCCACATCTCACTGATTTCAGCCTTCAGTCTGAATCTGCTGACCAGGATCTGGGGGGGCTTTCCATGGGGGTGTGAGCTGGGCACTCAGGGGGAGTGAGGAGGTGGCACAGCTGACACACAGGCTTTAGAGAAAGGCCTCTGGGGCTGTTGTTGTCACTGCAGCATCGAGGCACAGCCCGAGCAGAGAGAAGCCAATTGCTCATAGTATAGAGTGGGATTATTACTGAGCAAGGAGCTGGAGAGAACAGTGAGAGGTGTTGCCAAAACTGACTTAGGAGTTAGAAATGTCTGAGTATTTCAGCTTGGTGCTGTTTCTCTTCTATCCACTCATACTAATGTTGAAAATTCCTCTCCCAGGTGTGCTGCTCTTATTTGTAAATAGTTTTTTCACTGGATGAAACTTGAAGCATAGTTGTAAAGGTGATGTTTGAGCCTCTGTCAGCCTGTCTGTGCCCACATTCCCTGGGCACATAATAAATGGTTCATACACACTGCTGGGTGTCAGAGTTGCTTTTTTCCAGAGCAGGGGAGGATTATCACCAAGCACAGATTATGCTATATATAAACTGTTGTGCAGAGCTGGGGAAGGAGAGGCTGGGTTTGTGTGGGGTGTGGGTATATGTCCAGCCCCACTGTATTGATTTGAGAATAAACAGCCAGAGGCAGGAGGAAGCAGTTGGGTTTAAGTATTTTAACTTGTTAGGAAGTATCTTCAAGAGGCTAATCAAGTTGTAGAATCACTTTTTAAGAGGAAACCTGGTGATTCCTTTCTCAGACTGTGAGAGGCTCAGGCAGCACTTTGGTGTTGCAGCAGTGAATGGATGTCCCTGCTGACTCTGGCACTGGTTTGTGTTCCACCCTAGGAAACCAGCAGACCTTCAGAATTTAGCCCCAGGCACTCACCCCCCCTTCATCACATACAACGGGGAAGTGAGAACAGACGTGAATAAGATCGAGGAGTTCCTGGAAGATGTTTTGGCTCCACCCAAGTAAGTGTTCAAATGACAACTGTCCCTTGGAGAGGACACGTTCCCACAGGGATCCTGCGCTGGGGGTGATGATGTTCCTCAGCAGCACCAAGCTCAAGGCATGGAAAAGAGTTTGGAGTTCTTGCTTGTTGTACCTTCCCCTCCCCAGCTCCCTCATCTTTATATTAAAAACTGTTTTCTCTTAAAGATTATTTTTAAATTATCCTTTGAGTCCTGCCATTCTTCCTGCAGTTTCAAACTGAATGACTCTTCCTTTTGGCTGTTCTGATGACGTGTCCAAATAATGCAAATGAAGATGAGCCTGCCCCACAAAACTTAGTCCTGACTTGTAACTGCAGTGGGATGTGCTGTGCTGTGTTCCAGCTGTCTCTCAGCTGTTGGTTTTCTCCTCCTCAGCTGGCAGGAAGAGGCAAAATCCAGACACTGCCTGTAACAGACTGAACTGTTTGTCTTTTTAGTGTGACGAGACTTCACTTTTTGTTAAAAGATTGGGAGTCCAGAATATTCTGAAACAGCTGATATTAATTTAAATGAAAGAATAAATCTCCAGGGGTTGTTTCTGTACAGAGAATAGCCAAGTGTATTTAATTAGTTACCTGTTTGATTCCCCAACTATGAACAGTTACCTGCTTGAAACAAATGCCTGATTCAGAAAGCAGGAATATGCTCTGAAGATCTTCTGAAAAGTGACTAAAAAGTGGGTTTAAACATCTCAATTAAATGGAAGTATGAGATACTCTGTTTCAGAAGCAACACTGAAAATGGATAAATTGCTAAATCTACATTATGTACAATATTTTTTAAAAGGGCCATTTTGTACTAGTTGATGTATAGGATGAGTATCATTGTGCTAAATGTGCTGTAGATCAATTCCTTTCTGCTTTCCAGGTACCTAAAGCTTTCACCAAAGCATCCAGAATCAAACACTGCTGGGATGGATATATTTGCCAAATTTTCTGCATTTATCAAGAACTCCAGACCAGAAGCAAATGAAGGTGGGTGACCTGGGGCAGGGCCTGGGCACACGTGGCTTTGTTTGGCTGGTGTTCTCAGAGCAGCTTTGCTGGGAAGTGTCTCACTGACAAATTCAGCTGTGTTTAGTTGATGGACACTGGAGAGAGTCTCATGAATTAAATCTGTGGTTTAAAGTTCATGTCAGAGCCAAAGATTTCAACGCTTGAGAGAACTCCAGCTGGTGTTCAGTGAGAATTTCAGCAGGGTGTGCAGGGTTTGTATGTGCCTGGTATTGGATATTTACAGCCACTCAGAGCTCTGGGATCAAGGATAAATATTATAACATCCAGAACCCAGTTTCATGCAGAGTTTGTGCTTGAGTTTCTGTGCATCTGTTGCACTTGATTGTTTGCCCTCTGTGGGACTGAGGGCTCCTGTTCAGAGTTCTGAGCTAAGCTCAGTTCCCTTCACTTTCTTCAGAGGATTAAGACCTTTGTGTGTGGAGGCAAAACAGTAGATACAACATGAGAGATCAGTAAGTCATAAATAATTCACAGTTGGACTTTTAATAGTTTAGTTCAACTCTTTAATCTTCAATGTGCTTTGAGGCAGGACCGAAGCCAGGGGGTCAGGAGGCCCTTCTGCTGCATTTCAGAGGGATGTGCAAAGTGTTTGTGATCAGCTGAGCAGAGTTGGGTTCTGCGGGGTGTGCTGCCCTCTGCTGCTGCATCCCGGGAACCTCCGGGAGCTGGGCTGGCCGTGGCCCTTTGCTGAGATGTGACCTTAAACAGATTACGTTTGAATGTGTATAAACCTTAGCATAGCTTAATTCTGATTAGTGTAAGCCAGTTAGGCACAGTCCTAAGGAACTGACATAAGCCACTTTTAAAACCAAAAATAAACCCTTGTGGACAGTCTTAGAGTATTTTAAACTAGTGCAAACTCCTGCATTAGCCAGCTTTTAAATAGCCTGCATGTGTGGGCTGTGTGAAGGGACTGTGGTTCAGCTGCAGTGTTTCAGGTGACACAGGGCCAGCCCCAGCAGTGCTGGTGCCACAGCAGTTTCTCAGGGTTACAGACCCTTCTCTGTTGGGCTGCTCTGGGCAGTGCAGTGATGTGGGGGTGGTTGTCAGGTCTGTTACTGGTATCAGTAAAAGAGAATTTGTTCTGAACTGTGCGTGCTGTGGGTTGGCTTTCTGTTCCCTACACCTGTCCTTGCTGTGCAGCCTTAGAGCGTGGCCTCCTGAAGACCCTGCAGAAACTGGACGAGTACCTGAACTCGCCCCTGCCCGACGAGATCGACGAGAACAGCCTGGAGGACGTGGCCGTGTCCACGCGCCGGTTCCTGGACGGCAACGAGATGACCCTGGCAGACTGCAACCTGCTGCCCAAGCTGCACATTGTCAAGGTGCCCCTGGGGGATGTGGGAGGGACAGGAGGCCTTTGGCTTGTGCAGCCTGGAGCCCAGTAGTGTCAGCTCTTGGTAGGCTCCCGTGTGGGTTTAACTGCAGCGCCAACAGTCCATGAAATTCTGTGAGATTTGGGTCATTCACAGGGGCTCTGGGGCTCCTGCAGCAGCAGAGCATTGAATGGCACAACCCAAACCCCCTGAACTGCACTGACCCACGTGGGCACAGGCAGGTGCTGTGCAAGGTAGAGGAAGAAAGGAAAGGTGAAGGTCAGGTGAGCAGTTGGTGGTGGCAGTGGGTGTCTGCTCAGTTCTGTAGGGAAAACTGCCCTGTTAGCACAAAGTAAATGGCACAATGTGAAATAAAAGGATTGCATTAGAAAAAAGCTTGGAAGTCTTGGACGAGGTGGTCTGGGATAACCACAGGTGTGTCTGCCTAACCATGGCTGGATTTCTCTCACTGCCTCCAGTGATCTGTGCCAGTTTGTACTGCAGATGGAGCCACAGGCTCAGTTTCTGCCGGGGTGCAGGAGCATTTCCTTGGTGAGGACAAACCAGACAGAGCTGCCAGGGCCAGGTGGATCCCGAGGAACAGCTGCTGCTGGCTTTGGGAACAACTCTGAGTGTCCCACTGGGAAGGACAACCTCACAGGAGAGTGACCAGCAGTGGAAAAGTGGTTTCATTTGAAGGATGGAAATCCATAATCCAATTCCTTTGTTTCAGGTGGTGGCCAAGAAGTACCGTAACTTCGAGATTCCCAAGGAGATGACAGGGATTTGGAGATACCTGACGAATGCCTACAGCAGGGATGAGTTCACCAACACCTGTCCTGGAGACAAAGAAATTGAAATAGCTTACAGTGATGTAGCCAAGAGACTCACCAAGTAATCAGCACTTGCACAAGGATGACTTCCTGCATATTCCATAACAATGCTTCTAACAGACTGCTCCTTTCATATAAGATAGCAATTTTTTGTGCATGAACTTGCAGTTACTCAAAGTTACGGTGGATAGACCAGGTACAGTAATTACCTAAAGTTTGCAGAGTTAATTATAGGCTTGTTTCTCCTTACCTCCTTTGGCTATCATTGATGCAGTCGTGTTCATGTTGCACTGGGGAGCTCTGGGCTCCTCGGTGTGAAGGGCTGTCTTGCCCTGTGGCTTCTCTCTGTCAGCAGTTGGTCCCTGCCCATGAATTGGTTTAGGACACTGTCTCGCTGTATGGTACAAGGAATATTTATGTATTTTGGAGTTTATTGCTTTTCCAGAAGATCTGTACACAGTTGTCATACCTGTGACACGTCGAACTGTACCTGCCTGTCTATCCTATTTACATAGAGAAGGGAACTTATTATCCAAAAGAGCCATTTGCAGAATATTTGGCAATGTTTTCTTTTATTAAAAAAAGTCTCTTGGATTTGAAGTCGTGGTAGTGGTTGGGAATGGACTCAGTGTGAAAGTTGGATTTGAAAGGCCTCAGCATCAGGGAAGTTTGAATTCAGGCCTGAGTGCTGTGGCAGGAAGTGCAAAGCTCAGAGTTGGTTTTTAGTTGTCCTCAAGAGCTTGTTGAGATTAAAACATGTATATTTGTCCTGAATTGCAGCAAACAAACACTTGTTAGGATGCCCCTGACCACCAGGAAACAGCAGAATTGGAAGCTGCCACCTGTTCACCTTAAACATTGCAAGTGGTTTCTTTTTGGTAGTTAAGAGCCTTTGTTTGTATAGGTCTTTTTGGTGATATTTACTTAAAACCCTGTTCTGTCCTAAAGCAAGTCCATGTAAACCACAGTGTCCCAGTTGGTAACTGGTGAATAGCAGTGCAATGATTAGTGTTGCAAAATGACCCGAGAGCCATGAAATGGGAATCTTTGGGGAACTTTTTTATGCTCTTCCTTTCCTGAAGAAAGCTAAAGTGACCTTTAAAGAGAACATTTGCCTTAAATTATAGTATGCATTCCTTTTTCCTGAAAGGAAATCTGTTGATTATTTTGTAAAGAAATGGTGTGTGGGATCCAGTCCTTTCCATTGAATTTGTCCCAGTCTGTGCACCTGGACTGCAGTTTTGCATGATCATAATCATTGCACTACTATCCATAGTCTTTGTACAGCAACACTGAGGAATAGCACTGCAATTTTTTTAAAAGCAATTTGCAAATATTTCTAAACCAGGGAATAGTTTCTGTGTTTAATGTTATAGAGGCATGAAGTGAACTGCTGGGTTATTTTTTAAAGACCATCACAAACAACTCCAAAGAATGCTAGAATTATATGCCTATTTTTCTGTAAAGATACTTTTGTATTTAACTGATTTTAGAAGCTGGAAAGTGCTATTCCTGGTAGGTTGTTCTTGGAGTATTTAACATTCTGCAATAACGTGGAAATGCTCACAGAAACACTTTTATACACTAATTTTTTGGTAAGCACTGGCTTTCTGAAAACCAGCCTGATTTTTATAAGCATCCTGCTTTTGCTACTTTATATACCCATGGAGTTAGTTTGACATAGAAGAGGTAGAGGAGCAGATCCATATTTGTATACATGGCTTGTGGTGCCTTGTCTTGCCTTCCTAGAGCTAGAATTCCAATACAAAGGCAGTTAGAAATCCTCTTACTTGTCTTTCAAAGGCAACTGTTTTAGATACACTTGGTCCCTGTTCTGATTTATTACAGAGCTGTTTAGGCACAGAAGGAAAATTCTGCAGAGTGACCTGGTTAGGAAAACCTTAACTGTAGCCTTTTAATAATTACTGTATTCTAATGTCACGTTCTCCTCCTGAATAAAGTTGCTCAGCCATAATAATCCTCTGCAGGGGCTCAGTCTTTGCTCCAACGTGACATAGAAAAAAGGAAGGACTTTTTTATTTAGGTAACAATATTTTTAGTGACTTATAGAGTAAAAATCCCTCCGTCCTCACTGGTTTGGTGCTCTTTGCCATCATATTGTTCACCTTTACAAACAGAAATGTAGGAAGCAACGTGATTGTGGGCATGTCTTTGAGTTCTCAACTCTCTAAAAAGTAGATCAGAGGGCCCCTGGAAGTGTCCCAGGTTTTAGGAGTGGGGGCTGTGGGAGTCCTTGAGGAGCAGATCCCTGGGGTGAGCCTGGGACTCTTGGGTTTGGGTTCTCATGGTCCTTTAGAGGTAATGTATTCTCTCTGCTTTTTAGGCAATCTCCAAACCATTGTAGCTCATTCTCCTCAGCATTCAATGATTGTGTCAGAGCCTGTAAGCCAAGCTCAGGCTCTTGCTGTACCTGATGCAGTTCTTGTCTCAGCAAGGGGGGAAGGCCCAGCCCTCCCTTGGAGGGGCAGTGCTGGTGGGGACCTGGCTGTGATGTGGGGACTGTCCTGTGGGACAGCCCTGTCTGTCTGTCAGGCTGTGTCTGTCAGGCTGTGTCTGTCAGGCTGTGTCTGTCAGGCTGTGTCTGTCAGGCTCTGTCAGAGCCCTGTCTGTCTGTCAGGCTGTGTCTGTCAGGCTGTGTCTGTCAGGCTGTGTCTGTCAGGCTGTGTCTGTCAGGCTGTGTCTGTCAGGCTGTGTCTGTCAGGCTGTGTCTGTCAGGCTGTGTCTGTCAGGCTGTGTCTGTCAGGCTGTGTCAGAGCCCTGGCTGTGTCTGTCAGGCTGTGTCAGAGCCCTGGCTGTGTCTGTCAGGCTGTGTCAGAGCCCTGGCTGTGTCTGTCAGGCTGTGTCTGTCAGGCTCTGTCAGAGCCCTGTCTGTCTGTCAGGCTGTGTCTGTCAGGCTGTGTCTGTCAGGCTGTGTCTGTCAGGCTGTGTCTGTCAGGCTGTGTCTGTCAGGCTGTGTCAGAGCCCTGGCTGTGTCTGTCAGGCTGTGTCTGTCAGGCTGTGTCAGAGCCCTGGCTGGCTGTCAGGCTCTGTCTGTCAGGCTCTGTCTGTCAGGCTCTGTCTGTCAGGCTCTGTCTGTCAGGCTCTGTCTGTCAGGCTGTGTCAGAGCCCTGGCTGGCTGTCAGGCTGTGTCAGAGCCCTGGCTGGCTGTCAGGCTGTGTCTGTCAGGCTCTGTCTGTCAGGCTGTGTCTGCAGGCCTTGCTGTGGAGCTGCCCGGCCCCTCCTGGCTCTGGAGGGAGCAGGAATGCCGTGGGGAGGAGCAGCTCCCACCTGCCCAGGTGATCCCTGCAGAGCACTGGGGCCAGCTCAGCGTCTGCTGTGGGCTCAGCACTTTCATCTGGCCCCAATCACCAGCTCCACAGTAATTAAAAAAGCCCTTTCATAACTATGTAAATTCTTGACTTCTGTCAACTTGTTTACAATCTGATCTTTAAATGCATTTTTAATTTCATCAAACAGCAATTAATCTACCCCCTGTTTAAATTTAAAGAGCTGCTTCAAGCCCCTTCTACAGTTTAAAAACAGCAGTTACCCTTTCAAGTTGGCATTCCAGTTTGCAAGTTGGTTGCATGTATTAGCATGCTGAATAACTTACTTTATTCTCAAGCTGAAATATGCTTAAATTCGCATTAAAACAGGTGACTTGTGTATTTCCTGAGCATAAAGGGAAAATCCGTCATCTGCACCCTGCTGTTGTGTGGGAGAGCAGATTATGCAGTGTATGCATGGTTAGGGTTTTTTCCCTTCACAAAACTTTCCTTCTGGAAGAGATCCCTTCTGTGGAAGAGCTGCCTGGTGAACAAGAGACGTGTGGACTTGTGGGGCCCTTCCCTGCACTCCAGAGCCCCCCCGTGCCCCCCCTTCCGTGCCCCCCCCCTCCGTGCCCCCCCCCTCCGTGCCCCCCCCCTCCGTGCCCCCCCCCTCCGTGCCCCCCCCCTCCATGCCCCCCCCTCCATGCCCCCCCCTCCCTGTGCCCCCCCCTCCCTGTGCCCCCCCCTCCCTGTGCCCCCCCTCCCTGTGCCCCCCCTCCCTGTGCCCCCCCCTCCCTGTGCCCCCCCCTCCCTGTGCCCCCCCTCCCTGTGCCCCCCCGCCCTGTGCCCCCCCGCCCTGTGCCCCCCCGCCCCGTGCCCCCCCTCCCCGTGCCCCCCTCCCCGTGCCCCCCTCCCCGTTTCCCCCCCGTGCCCCCTCCCTGTGCCCCTCCCCGTGCTCCCCCCCCGTGCCCCTCCCCGTTTCCCCCCCGTGCCCCCTTGTGCCCCCCCCCCGTCCCCCCCCCGTGTCCCCCCCCCGTGCCCCCCCCCATGCCCCCCCCGTGCCCCTCTCCCCACTGCTCCCTGTGGGTGTCCCACACACAGGCCCAGCCTTGGAGCTTTTACACATTTGCATTTTCCCATAAAGTTGCTGGTTTTCTCCACAGTGGGCATGTCTGAACTGATTGGGAGCTGCTTGGAGTTCCACGATAAGAAGAGAGATGTAATCAAATTTTTATGCTAAAGTAGCAAATTAGCATTTGGTATCAAAGGAGCAGAGACATGAATAAGTGGAAGGTGCTGGAGCCAAACCAGCGATGCCAATCTCGGCGCAGCACGGGCGGCTTTGTGGTGCTCTTTGCCACTCACAGCTACCTGAACACAGCCAGTTAATGCTGCCAGGAGAAGGCTTTATCCCCAGTGCAAAGTATTTCATCTGCCTCAGAGCCTGTGCCACCAGCTCTTACAGTTTGCTTGTGGAGGAGGTGGGAGCAGAGTTGGGATGGTGGGACTCCTGAGGCAGCACATCAAGGATTGCAGCGTCGTTTGCAGAAATACTTGAAGAGTTGATGCAGTTTATTGTAGTTTGCTTATGTCTTTCACTCTCTGGAACATCTCTTACAGATATACCAGTATACTGCTGGCAGCTATTGTTAAATAAAATTATATTTTCACTACCAAGCAGATCTTTCTCTTATTTCTGAAGACTTCACGTGTAATCTGTGACTGCAACGTGGTGCTCAGCTACAAACACAACTTTGTAGGAATTATAACCCCCATTTTTGGCCCTCAGGTTTGTTGTGTTTTCAGTGCTGGTGTTATTTCTGGCATTATTACTTGCTGTTGTGTCCCTTAAAGTTAGAACTTCCTTAAAATTTAGAATGAGTTGAGAGGTGATGGGTCCTAAGGAAATTATGGGAAGTGCCACTTTATTCAGATTTAAGTGGAAACTCTTCAGAACAAATTCTGGTAGCCTGTTCTATGGAATACAAGTTTGCAGAGTTAAACTGTGGAACTTGATCAAAAAGACATCAAAATTCTCATGTTTGGTTCAACTTGTTTCCACCCAGATAACCCATTAAATGGCCATTGTGTGAGTTGAGACTGAATTGATCCCATCTACAGAATTTGTGGGTTTATTCTGAGTTTCAGACATGTTTCTTGACTGTCTTTTGCTTTCAAATGTGCCTCAACCAGCCCTGGCAAACCCCAGGGGTTTTAAGCCTTGGTTTAGCTGGGGGTGTCAGGCCCTGGGTCTGCAGGCAGAGACCACCAGCCGCTGCTGGAGGTTTCCTCCCAAACTTCCCAGCCATTACCACGTCGCTCTCTTGTCTGTCTGATGCCTGGCTGGGGTGTAGCTGGGCTCTGATTCTTGTTTCTGAAAGGAAACCTGTGGAATCCAGCAGACATTCCTGGAGCCTGTGATGTGGGCTGGATCACCTGTCTGAGTTTGTGCAGGAGGGGAACAACACACTGCAGTGGGAGCAGCAAATCCAGCAGTTCAATCCAGTAGGATTATATCCCTTATCCCTGGGTGTCCCTGGGACTGGCTGATCCTGAAGGTCCCTTCCAGCCCAAACCACGACTCCAAGCTTTTCCTGACTCAGGTTTGAGCTCAGAGGTGCTTGTGCAGTGGGGTTTGCAGTTGCCCTGCCTGAGTTTGGTCTCACAGGTCCATGAGAGGTGACAGGGTGGACAGAGGGGGATGTGGGCAGGGGATAGTGCTGAGCTGGGAGGAGGATGTTTGTCAGACATGGCAGAGTCAGGAGTCTTGGGATAAGTTGTATTGTGTATAATCAGGATTTGCTGCAAGAGCTGCTTTTGATTGGTTAATGATCTCTGAATTTCTGGCTAGATTCTGTTTTTCTGACTCCCCAGGTGACTGACTAAGGTTCCTCCTGGACATCTAACAAAGAACCAGCTGGATTTTGGCTCCAGGGGAGGCTGTGGAGCCCAGTGCCAAAGAGTTCTGTGTGGCTGCTGATGTGGCACTTCCTGGCACAGCAATGCACCAATTTGTCAGATGGTAGTGGAGATTTTTATGAAAGGAAGAAGAAACCTGGACAAACCTTTGTGATCAGTGGGACGGAACAGGAACTCATTCAGGGTGGTTGCCTGAGGGCTCTTGGACACAATGAAAGCTGAGTATGAGCTGAATGTCTGAATGGTTTTGCTGTCTCTGAAAGTCTTCAGGAGAAAGGGTGGATGCAGTGAGTCACTGATCAAGAACATGTTTAACTGTAGTGGTTCCCAAACTCTTCTCAGTGGATCACAGGATGCCAAGGAGAGTCTTTGATGGGCTTACAATTCAGGGGATTGTGTTAACAGGGTGAATGGTCCATGAGGAGTAACTGACTGTTTAATCACAAGCATTTAGGAGCTGCTGCCTGCCTGGGGCCTTTGCTTCACTGGATCCACTCTGCAAAAGGAAGATTCCCTGGAACTGGTGAGTGGTTCCCTCCCAGGTGCTTGGGGGGGTCTTCTGAAGGTCGTAGGCAGAGTGGTGAGAATAAAACCAGGTTAAACTCCAGTGAAATCAAATGCAGCAGCTCTGGCAATAACAAAGTGTTTTAGGCTGGGTTAGTATTTTTCCAAGACTTCCCAAAGTTGTGGTGGTTGAGCAACTTGGGGTCATGATGGCTGTGCTCAAAATGAACCAGAGGTGGGGAAGGGAAACTGGTCAAGTGTTGTGAGGTAAATTCTGAAAAGTCTTAAGTGAAGTGACATCCAGAGCCTGGCCTGGAACTGAGAAATGCCCAGAGTGGGGCTGAGCAGCTCTGGCACTTGGCCTGGCTGAATGTGGGATGAGCTCTCAAAGCTGATGCTGGAGGGTTTCCAGAGCTGGAAAAAGAGACCTCATGATTCTTTGACTCAAGAGAAGAACTGCTGTGTTCTTACCATGGACAGCGAGATGAAAACAGTTGCTAAACAAAGATCAAACATGTGAACTTGATAAATAAACAAACAAAGTTGATGCTGAGGGACGTCTCAACTGCTTTGCCCACGGCAAAGGGCTTGGCAGGACCCAGGAGAATGACTTTGTCAGTGTGCACATGGAATTCTTATTTTAAGGAGTCTGATTGAAGTGATAGTGGCTCCTCTTAATGAGCCTGAGGGCAGCGCTGGTTAAAATACCCTTCTCTGTCCACACGTCGAGGAGGAATCACTGGCGGGGCTGAGCCCTGGGTGTAGAACATGGCAGCATTTTAAATGATGTATGATTAAAAAAGCTGATTGTGAGAAGCTTCTGTGAGCAGTAAAACACTTAAAGGCAGCAGGTTTGATAATGTGCCAGGAGGGAGCTTGGGCAGCTCCGCTCGGCGCCTGCCCGGCCGAGCACGGGGCTCTTTGATCTGCTCTGCCTCCCGAGCCTCCTGTGCCTCCCCAGCCTGCCGTGCCTCCCGAGCCATCCCAGCCTCCCGAGCCATCCCAGCCTCCCGAGCCTCCTGTGCCTCCCGAGCCATCCCAGCCTCCCCAGCCTCCTGTGCCTCCCGAGCCTCCTGTGCCTCCCGAGCCTCCTGTGCCTCCCGAGCCTCCTGTGCCTCCCGAGCCTCCTGTGCCTCCCGAGCCATCCCAGCCTCCTGTGCCTCCTGTGCCTCCTGTGCCTCCCGAGCCTCCCGAGCCTCCCGTGCCTCCTGTGCCTCCCCAGCCTCCTGTGCCTCCCCAGCCTCCTGTGCCTCCCCAGCCTCCCGAGCCTCCTGTGCCTCCCGAGCCATCCCAGCCTCCTGTGCCTCCTGTGCCTCCTGTGCCTCCTGTGCCTCCCGAGCCTCCCGTGCCTCCCGTGCCTCCCCAGCCTCCTGTGCCTCCCCAGCCTCCTGTGCCTCCCCAGCCTCCTGTGCCTCCCCAGCCTCCTGTGCCTCCCCAGCCTCCTGTGCCTCCCCAGCCTCCTGTGCCTCCCCAGCCTCCCGAGCCTCCCCAGCCTCCCGAGCCTCCTGTGCCTCCCGAGCCTCCTGTGCCTCCCGAGCCTCCTGTGCCTCCCGAGCCATCCCAGCCTCCTGTGCCTCCCCAGCCTCCTGTGCCTCCCGAGCCATCCCAGCCTCCCGTGCCTCCTGTGCCTCCCCAGCCTCCTGTGCCAGGCCTCCCCACTGGGAACAGGGCACTGACTGGGGGGCACCCAAGTGGCATTGCTTGGCCAGAAGCAGGTAGAAGAAAAGACCCTGAGAGTAACAGCACTCAGGTTTGCAGAGGGAACAGGGACCTCCCAGGGCAGTGGTCACAGCACTGAACCTGCCAGAGCTCAGCAGGGTTTGGCCAACACTGAGGCACAGGCTGTGACTCTGGGGGTGTCCTGGGCAGGGTTAAGAGTTGGACTGGATGGTCCTTGTGGGTCCCTCCCAGCTCAGCCCATTCTGTGATTCTGTGACTCCAGCCCCATTCAGACTGGGCAGTCTCAGCTCCACATTCCCAGCTGGATCTCCCGTCCTTGGCAGCTTCTCCTCCTGTCTCTCCCGTGGTTCCATCCCCTGCTGCAGCCTGTGCTGTGTGCTGCCTTTATCCAGCTGTGGAGCACAGCTGCAGCCCCAGCTGCCTCCCCCAGCTGCTCTGTCCTGCTCTCCCAGGAGAAAGAGCCCGGGGATGCTCCTGCAGTTGGTGTGGGATGCTGGAAAAAGACCCTGCTTGTCTCCCTGAACAATTCCCTGCCTGAGGCTTGAGCCCCATTAGAGACTTTGCTGCTTTTACACACAGAGCAGCAGAGCTGGGCCCTGTGAACAGCCACGTTGTGCTGCTGCTCTGGAGCTGCACAGTTGTTGGAGGTTGTTTTTGGGGTGCAATTCTTGCTGGGAATAGTCTGAAGAGGAGGAAGGATGACCTGGACAGTAGTTCCCTGGAGTTGACTCTACAGGCCTTGAATTCTTGTCTGTGTGAGGCAAACTGTTTCCATTTGTAGGGAAAATGTAGAATAAACCAAAATGTAGGGCAAATTATTCCCCTTTTCTTTTTTTTTTTTTGTTTTGTTCAAATTTCAATTAATTTCAGAAATTCAAAGGAATGATTTCCTTTGAAAGATTTTGGTAGTATTTTCCATCTCTGGCTACCACCAAGGAAACTTGGAAGTATCACAGGGAATCATCTTCCACTGAGACCTAAATGAAGACTCTTTGGGGGGCAGAGCTTGGCCAGTGAACCTGCTCTGGCAGCAGAACTGAACACACAGATGTGGCTCCAGGCAAGTCCCAGCAGTGCTGCAGCTCAGGAGCTCTGGAGGTGAACAGGGGGCTGAGGGGCTGCTTGAGGACAAGGGCAGGTGCCCTGAAGGAAACTGGGCACAGTGACTCCAGTTTATCAGCTTTGGTGGCTGCTGGGAATGAAGTTCATCAGTGTCTCAGAGCTGTGTGAATGCTCAGCCCATTCTGGGGCTTGTAGCTGAGTTTTTCAGTTAGTCTGGGTGGGTAGATCTGTATCCATGGGCTCCTGCTCTGGATCTGTTTGAAACACAACTGAACAAAACTGTTCTTTCTGTCATTCAGGGCACTTGGACAACCCAAACTGCTCTTTGCCTGGTATGTGGCATCACCTGTGACAGAGGGTAGGAAAATGTTGGGAGTTCCTGCAGCTCCTGCTTGTATGGGGGGTTAAGGTGTGGGCAGGCATGTGCTGCTTCAGCTACTTCTGAGCTTTCATTTCCTTAGGCAGTATTTCTTACAGGCACTGGGAGCTCCTGCAGTCTGTGTTTGGCTGGTTTTTAGGGCAGTGGTTGGCTCTTCTCTTGCTGCACCCACTTGCCCAGGAAGCACAGGGAGCAAACCCACTGCAGGCTTGGTGGGTTTGAAGGTTCAGTGTGAGATTTCTTCAAGGAACTTTAATTTCTGAACTTTTAGTGCACTTGGAGCCAGAATCAGCACACAAGGAGTGTGAAATAAAATTCCTTTGGGTGAATTATTGTCTACCAGATTCCTTGAGGAGGGAAACTCTGCACACTTGCAGGCAGCTCACAGGGTGGGATTGTCCCTGGGTCCCTCCAGGCACCACAGTGTGACAGACCAGCTCAGTCTGAGATCCTTTTGTGCCAGTGGGCACTGCAGGATGCACAGGAGCAAACTTTCTCACAGTGTGACTTGCCCACAGGGTGACATGATCCAGAGATTGGTGTCCAAATCCCTTCCCAGGCTCCTCCTGCCTTCCCTCCGGCCCAGACTTCCCCTACGGCCAGTTACTCTTTGCTGCAGAACTTCCTCAGCTTTCCCAGGGAACTTTCTGCTCCAGACTGGATTTGTACTGGCCACTGCAATGGTCTGAGGCAGCTGGCATTGCATTTGCTTTGGGAGTGAAGTATTTGGACAGGGGAGAGACTACTGGGGGCTCCTGAGGGCAGGTCCTGCCTGTGGGCCTGGAGAGCTGAGCTGCAGGTGCTGCACTGGGGGTCCCAATGGTTTGTCCTGTGCTGAAGGAAGGAGAGAAAGGCTCCTGGAAGTGTTGGATGGTTGTACAGAAGCTCCTGGAAGTGCTGGGTGGTTGTACAGAAGCTCCTGAGTTGAGGATCCCAACAGGACTCAGGGCATGGCAGCCTTTGAAGTGCTCTCTGCCATCCCTCCCCAGCAGCACTTTCATCCTCCGCCAGCGCTCCCAGCTGGGGATGAAAGGGGAACTACAGCAGCCATAAATCCTGGCTGTGCCTCTGCACTGGGGAATTGCACAATGAGCCTGAGCTCAAGATAAGAGAGGCCTTGAAACCCAGGCAAGTCGTGACGGGCCCCAGGAATAGCTGAGCTGCACAGCGTCGTTGGGGGTCCCTCCGGGTTATGGCTCCTGGTGCCTCCAGGTGCCCTCTGGCACCCACCCAGTGCCTGTCTGGGGCACAGATCCCCAGCTCTGACCTGGCCCAGGGGCTGAGGCTGCTTTGGGTGCTGTGTGTGGGTGACACCACCCCGCTCAGTGCTGTCCTGTGGTTCCACTGCCTCCAAGGACTGATTGATCTCATCACCTCCATGGGCAGCTGATGCTGCTTCAGGGCAGTGGGAACACAAGTCAGAGCCCCCCTTTGCAGAAAGGCCAGGAAGGACTCCAGGAGTCCAGACTCCCCAGGACTGGCCACACTGTCTGGCTGGAACAGGCACTGAACGGGGAGGGCTCTTTGTGTCTTTGCACTGAGGGAGTAGCCGGAAGGCTCCTGCTTTATCAGGAGTGTTGGTTCAACAGAGGGGAAAAACACAGCCTGAATTGCCAAACAGCAAATAGAAGCAATTCCTGGGAATGTTTCCTTGAGTGAATGGGAACGTTGTTAGTGGGCAAACTGGAATCAGTGTTGGACTCCTAATTTTATTTACAGCCTTGCTGTGATGCTGCTCTCTGCCCAGCCTGGGGAGCGACTCTGTACAGAGTTCACTTGGGAATAAACACTTGGCTCTGCAGAAGGTTCTGGTGCAGCAAACTGGCTGCCAGGCTGCTCAGGGGAGCCTTTTCCTCGTGTCTGCACAGCCAGCACTAGTCCAGCACCTCTGCCCTGGCCAGGAAGAAGTGATGGGTGTGCAGGGCAAGAAGTCCAGAGACCCACATGACAGGGCTGGTGCACTGTGGCACAACACTCAGAGAAGGTCCTGAGTGTCCATGCCAGAGGGTCTGTTGTCCCCCTGCTTGTTCCTGCCCTTCCCACCTGCAGTGACACTGGGAGAGAGCAAAGCTGTCCCTTGGAACTCTGGCTCTTGTGCTGTGGATGCAGCTGCTCCAAAGCCTTCAGAGGTGGTTGTTGCATCTCAGTGGAACAGCTTTGGCTGGGCAGCTGAGGGGGAACTACCAGTGCTGGAACTTGGTGAGACCCCAGGGCTGGGCCAGAGGGAGAGCAGTGGGGTGGGGAGGGACAGGAGCAGCTCCTGTCACGTCTGGCCAATGTCCTCAAGTGAAGGTCTCAGGCCTGCAGACCATTTGCTCACTCCTGACAGTGAGACTGGCTTTGCTCACTCTCCCCCAGGCTCTGACTAACCCTTCTTTGATTTCCTTGCTCTGGGTCCCAGTGGCACCACCAGCCCAAGCTGCCCCTCTGTGGGCACTTCCCCCTTGGGCTCACATGCCACGTCTGGGGAGCAGGAGCTGCTCCGTGTGCGGAGGGCAAAGCCCATCCCTGGAACGCTGCAGAGTCGGGAATTTGGCACCAGCACCCAGACAAACCCCAGGCTTTGAGGAGGCAGATTCTGTGTCTAGGAATCCACAGCAGCAGCTGCTGGTGCAAACCTCAGGCAGGCGGAGGCTCCGGAGCTGCCGCTGCCCTGGGGGGGACTTGGCTCTTCACTTTGCTCGCTCAGGTTTTCTTGGGAAAGGAGCCTCAGCATCAGCTGCACTGAGGAGAGATTTTCCTTTTTGTGCTGAAAACCAAATCCACAGGGTTTGCTGCCTTTCCAGGCACTGTGTTAGTGCACAGGTGTGAACAGTCCTTGCCTGTTGCCACCTGTCTGAGCAGATGACATGGATTTTGGGCAATCAGGACTCCTGTGTCTGCTCCTGGCCCTGAAGCTCCATCTTCTGTGTCCAAAAAGAGCTCCTCAGGGCATAGAAAGCCCTGTTAGACCAACAGCTTCGGTCACTGTGAATCTTCCCTTTCTGTAGCATCCATGTCTCTTATAACCTCTTCGTTTCTGGAACAAGGGAGGGGAAGAGGAGATTCACAGGAAGAAGGAGAGGAGAAACAAGCCCAGGAGCTCCTGTGCTGGTTCCTGGGAGGCAGTTCCAGCTCCCGCAGTACCTGCAGCTCTGGTGCCACTGGGACAGTTTGGTGGGGAAAGGGCCCTATTCTGCTGGCACGGTTCGGGACTGTTCTCCAGGTGGAAAAGGAGGAGGAAGAGGAAAAGGTGCTGCGGGGGAGCAGCGCGGGGCTGTCATGATCCCTCCTGCCTCTGGAGGTCGGGCTCGGCTCAGGGACCGGCCCGGAGCAGCCCCGGGATGTGGTGCCTCTGCTGCAGCATCCCCGGCTCGGACCGGGCTCCACCCAGCTCCCTGTGCTGGCTCTCCCAATTCCTGCAGATCCCCCGGCTTTGTGTCACTGCAGAGAGAACAGAGATACTGGGGGATGTTTCACTTGTGGAGAGTCTGTCAGGCCTCTCTTGGAATGTGCCCAGCAGTGGACACTGAGGTGCCCTCCAGGGCCATTCCTGGGGGATATGAGCTCAGTATTCCATAGAAGAGAGGAGGGATTGGGACCCTGGAGCAGGATGAATGAAAGGAAAGGGAGCATCATCTAGAGAAACAAGGCAAGGATCTCCAGGAAGGGAACTGCTCTCCAGGGAGAGGAAGCCAAAGGTGCAGACCCAGGTTGGATGTCAGGAAAACTCTGCAGCTGCTGTGGAAGTGCCCCCAGAGGGGGTGAGGGACGTGCCAAAGAGCTCAGACTCGTTGGGCTGTGCCAAGAGCAGCTGCCCTGGGCAGGGAACAGGTTTGGTGACTCCCTGGGCTCCAGCCCTGGCTCTCTGGGGTTTGTGTGCTCAGCCCAGCCGTGAGTGCCCTGTCCCCAAAAACAGGCCTGGGACCTGCAACAGAACCTCCCACATATTCCTTTTGTTGCATTTTGTCATCTGTTTCTAGTCTTGGGGAGCACTCAGATCAGCTCCTGGCCACGAGAAGGATTGTACAAATGAAGCTGTTGTAGGACTGTAATTTCAGAGGATTTTTTCTTTTCTTTCCCCTTTACTAAAAAAACCTTCTTTTATGCACTTTGGACCAAGCTTTCCATATTTCTGGAGTCTCCAGTGACTCCTTCATGCTACAGACTTTCTGGAGTCCTCCTTGTTAGACCCAGGACTACATGATTCATTGTGTGCTGGAGATTTAATACTGCATGTAAAACAGTCCTAGTTCAAATTTGTTTTCTTTCTTTCCCCCTCCCCTCTTTTTTTTTTCTTTCTTGGCTTCTCACTTACATCCTGGAATTTTTTTCATGAGATATAAAATAAATACACTCCCAAATAAGTCCATAGGAAATGATCTGCTGAGGTTTTTCAGCTGCTGTTTTAAGGCCTTTAAAACAATTTGGGACTGTTCAGCTTTCCCAGGGGATGGATATTTGTTGGGAAGACCCTCTCCCATTTCTCCTGGACCTCTGAAGACCCACATGGCTCCATGAACAGCTCAGCCTCTGCTGCTTTGGAGATGTGTATTCCTGACTGAAGACCTTTGGGATTGCTTTTCCAACGGTGAGATGTAGATTTTTAATGCCCAAAGGGACCTTTTTGGTTATTCAACCTGTTGCATCCCACTCTTTAAGGTCATCACTGGTGACTTGTCCCACCCTGGTGTTGATCAGCAGGTGCTCCCTGGCTCAGCAGCCACAGGAGCAGTGACCAGGACTGGCAGTTCTGAGGTCAAAGTGCTCTGGGGAGCAGTGAAGTGATGACCCAAACCTGGGAAGAATTAGCTGAACCCTTTAATTGCAGGTTGCCTTCAGCCTGTAGTGAAGGTGCCTCTGTCCTTCCCGAGCTCCTCTTCATCTGCATTTTTTAAATACATGGTAATGAATTCCAGTCCCTCTCAGCCATGACCTGAGAGTCAGTTTTTTAGAGGAGCCCAAGGCTGGGTTTCCTGGGATTTGGTCCTGGTAATGAGCTCTTAGAGCAGCTCTTGCCTTTCCCAAAGCACTCGAGGAGTGTGATTTCTAGAAGGACCTCAGCACTGCAGCACCAGCAAAGAGGTCACCTCCAGGAGCAGCCCTTGTGCAGGTGCACCCACCACATCCCCACCGGCCTCTCCTGCTCCTGCTCCCTGGGGCTGCTCCTGCTGTGCCAGTCACCCCAGTCACCAGCCATCCCAGCCATCCCAGTCACCCCAGTCACACCAGTCACCAGCCATCCCAGCCATCCCAATCACCCCAGTCACCCCAGTCACCAGCCATCCCAGCCATCTCAGCCATCTCAGCCATCCCAGTCACCCCAGTCACCCCAGCCATCCCAGTCACCCCAGTCACCCCAGCCATCCCAGTCACCCCAGTCACCAGCCATCTCAGCCATCCCAGTCACCAGCCATCACAGCCATCTCAGCCACCCCAGTCACCCCAGTCACCAGCCACCCCAGCCATCCCAGTCACCCCAGTCACCAGCCATCCCAGCCATCCCAGTCACCCCAGTCACCAGCCATCCCAGCCATCCCAGTCACCCCAGTCACCAGCCATCCCAGCCACCCCAGTCCCCCAGTCCCCCAATCAGCAGCCATCGCGGCGGGCAGCCCGTGGTGCCCGCGGTGCCCGCGGCTCGGGGCTGGCTCCCCACACTCCCGGCTCCCTTTCATGCCCAGCTGCGGTTCGGGCGTTGCTTCCCTGCGGTTCAGCCCTCGCCGCTGTGGGGGCTGCAGTTCCCGGCCGGGTGGGGCTGCAATTGCTTCAGCCACCCGACTTTAATCCACCTCTGTGGGTGAGTCAGAGCCCCCCAGGGCTCGAGTGAACACTGGGGCTCACTATATATAGTCAGTGGGGCTGCTCGGGGCGGCTCCGGAGCTGCCTCTGCCCAGGGACCACAGAGAGGGAGAAATACCCCAGATGGGGAGTTAAGCAAACCTGTTTTCCCTAATGCTGGGCCCAGACAAGGAGCCCATCTGTGGTTGTTGGTGCAGCTCAGCCGTGGCTGAGGCAACTTCTCAAACCACTTGAATTGCCTCCCGAGACGCGCCTGTGGTGCTGTCTCTGTCTGTGTCTCTGTCTCTGTTTCTGTCTCGAGGTGGGTCCGTGCTGGGAGCTCATCCTCCACCCACCCAGGGGGTCACACTCTGCTTCGGTTGGGGGCTGCCTGTGTGTCCTGTGTCTGCAGCCACGTGTGGGACCAGGTGTCCCCCTCTCACCCCACAGCACCTGCCCAGGCACCGCAGCTCCTTTCCATGGACTTACTGCTCCCATTTGCAGAGGGCAAATGTTTGGGCTGCTCTGGCAGGGGTGTCCCTGCAGAGCCAGGGGTGCAGGTGCCCTTCAGGGCTGAAGGTCCTGAGCAGCAGCAGGGAGGACCCAAAGCTCCCTGCCAGGAGGTGACAGAGAAGGTGTCCCTAAATGGGGGCTCCCTTGGTGCCTGTTGAGCTCACCTGGCTGAGGGCAGTGAGGTAACAAGTCCCCAGCACATGTTACTGGGTTTGAGGGCTAAATTGGACCTTGAGAATTAGCAGCCCTGTAAGTCAATAACAACAACAAGCCCTAATGAATGCAAGATGTCCCTAGGAAATGAAAGCTCTGCTGGACTGTGATGGGAGAGGAACAGTAAACAAGCAGGAATGTTTCTGCAGGAGATGGGCAGGAGATACAAGCTCGACATCTTGGTATCACAAACACACCCCAAGGTGGGTGGGGGCAGGGGGAACACGAGCCATTTGCAGCTGTGAAATGTAGAGGTGTCTGTCCCCTGGCTGTCCCCTGTGTGTCCCTCGGGTGGGCTGGGATCTGGAACGTGGCTGGGAAACCCTGGAATGTCCTTCCTGCCCCTCATCACCCCCATGCAGGGTGGATGGTTCCAGCAGTCCCCTGCCCTCTCCAGAGCCTCCTTTCAGAGATCCCCCTGTCTTCCACCCCTGTCCCTGTGTCCCAGGTGGCTGAGCAGGCTGGATGTGGCCTGGGCACAGCTGTGCTCAATGGAAGGACTGGGAGCAGCAGCTGTTACAGAGGGGAGGTCCACGGGATGGGGCAATGGGGGTCTGGGTGGGCTGGGAGTAGCAGGAAGGGGCTGGTTTGCAGTTGCTGGGATGTCTCCTTGGCTGCCCTGATGGCAGAGGAAGGGGCTGGGGGTGAGCTCTGGGGAGGGACAGTCTGATGAGATTTGGGGGCTATTCCAGGGCCACCTCCCCTGCTCTGTTGCTCTGTTGAGGGGCAGAGGAGGTGATCAGGGCAGAGCATGACCAGTCCCACCACTGGGCACAGGGAGGTGCCTGCTGGCACCTGCAGCCTCGCTGCTTTCAGCCCTTTCCACCCTCAGTGCCAATGCTGCTTTCACCATCCAACAGTGTCATGTGGAATATCTCGCCCTCCTCGGATCTGCAGAGCTGCTGCCACGGTGTCCCAGCACTGCTCTGCATTTTGGGGTTTGTTCCCCCACTGCCTCAATGAACAGCCTGATCATTCCCTCATTGCATGACACAAACAGGTCTCTGCTGTGCCAGGAGGCTCAGGTTAAACCTTGCCAACATGGGTCATGCTCAGGGGTGACTCTGCCCCACAGGAATGGGGATCCTCACCCTGCCAGGACAGCAGCAGTGGGATTTTGGGAGGGGGTGGCCTTCAGCTGCTCAGCATCGCTGGGAGCTCTGGAGTTCAAGGGCTGCACGTGCAGCCAGGGCTGTGCTGCCTCTTGGCACATCCTGCTGGGTCACCCACCCCATCCTGCCTGTCCAGCTGGGGCTCTGCTGGGAAACCACTCCAGGACAAGATCTAGGAAGAGGCCAGCCTGGTTTCACCATCAGCTGCTCCTGCTCAGTGAAGTCACTGCAGTTTCAGGCAAGTTTAGCAGATGATTTCCATTCCCCACCGTTAAGGGCAGCACCCTGCCCTGTCCTGCACCCCACAGGGCATTGCTTCCCTCTCCCAAATGATCCTGCTTAGCTTTAGGCAGCTGTGGGGTGGAGCAGGGAGCAGGTCACACTCAGGGACTCACCCTCCTGTGCCCTTGAGCTGTGGGCAGGGTGCTGGGCAGGGGTGGCTCCAGGATGGTATCAGATCATGGCAGCCTCAAAGCCAGTTGGGAAGGGAGTTCTAGTCCTGGCACAGCCCTGGAGCACCTGCACTGGTGTGTGGCACACCCTGACTGGGCTGGGGCTGACCCAGAGCAGCTGGTGCAGAGCAATCCCTGGCCTGGCCAGTGGAGCAGCACCAGTGCCATGTCCCCACAGGGCAGGTGACATTCTCCTCACAGGACTTTCTCCTGTGGCCATTGGCATAAGCACCTCTGGGTGCCTGTGCGGACAGGCCAGAGCAAGTGCTGGACCTCAAGGTTGCTCCTGGGAGATGGGACCTTGTGGGTCTTGTCCCTCAGTCCAACTGTTTGCCCAAACCCTGCAGGAGCCCAGCAAGGCCTCACTCAGCTCCACCACAGCTGGAAATGGGCTGAAGCTCCTCCCTTGCTGTGAGTCCCACACAGAGGCCCCAAAGTGGACCCGGGGCTGAAACTGGGAGACCTGAGAGCTGCTGTTGGCCTGGGGAGCTGCACCCCCGAGCACTCGTGTCCTTGGCAGGAGCACGAAGGGAATGGCAGTGGCAGCACTGCCCGATCCACGTGCATGGAAATGAACTGCTTTGTGTGCAGAAAAAGCCCTCGTTGTGCAGAGGTGCTGGGTGTGTGCCCGTGTGGGTGTTCAGACTCTGCACAAGCAACCTTGGATGCCTGAAAAAATCTGCTTTGTGCATTTAATTAGTGGTAAATTGCATTTACATGCGAGATGCCTCTCAGTCTGAATCTGCTCGTTGATGAGCAACTGCAGCCCGTTTGTTTTGTGCACTTTGTGCCTTGGCCCGCGGGCCCCACCTGAGCGTGGAGAGCTCTGAGCCTTGGCATTGCAGAGTGGGCAGGGCTGGGGGGCATTGCACAATGTGGCGGTGCCCTCGGGGCTGTGCCTGGTGCCCCCCGGCTGTGTTGGTGTCCCCAGAGCTGTGCCCAGTGCCCCCGGGGCTATGCCAGTGTCCCTGACTGTGCCCGGTGCCCCCCAGCTGTGCCCAGTGCCCCCCCTGGCTGTGTCAGTGACTCCCAAGCTGTGCCCGATGCCCCCGGGGCTGTGCCTTGTGCCCCCAGAGCTGCACCCAGTGCCCCCGGGGCTGTGCCTGGTGTACCCCCCAGCTGTGTCTGGTGCCCCCAGGACTGTGCCCCGTGCCCCTGGGGCTGTGCCTGGTGTACCCCCCAGCTGTGTCTGGTGCCCCCAGGACTGCACCCAGTGCCCCTGGGGCTGTGCCCTGCTCCTGCCACCCCTTCCCCACGAGCTGCTGCAAATCAGTTCTGCATTTCTACCCTCTTTTAGAGCAAACAGGGCTCTGTGGCCATTCCCAGTGAGCAGGGGGTGGATGTGCCATGCTGGGATGCCCGAGCCCGGTGGCTGCTGGGTCAGCTGGGACCTGGAGCAGCTCAGCCTTGCCCCGGGTGACAGCCCATGCTCCCTCTCGCCACCTAAACAAACCAGGAGCCACAAGGGCAGAGTTTCACCCAGTTGTGCTGAGACAGGGTGAGATGAAAGCAGCTGCCCGAGGGCACCGCATAAATGTGGGGCAGAGCTCAGATCCAGCGTGCCCCTTCCCGGTGCTCAGCCCAGTCCCACACGGCCCATCTGCAGCAGGTTTCTGTCTGCTCATCCTCTCCCTTTGGCTTGTCCATCCCTTCCAAACACTCTCGTGCTCTTTGATCTGCTCTCGGTGCCCAGGGCCAGCACCTCCTGCACTCCCAGGGGATGGACCTGCAGGCACCAGCCCTGCCCACCCCCAGGGTCTCCCCAGCTCCTTCCAGCCCTGGGAGGGGCCAGCCCTGAATCCCCTGATGCTCCTTTGGCTTTCCCACCCCCTCCAAGTCCTCCTCACCACAGTTAAAGGGGTGCCTGAGGAGGGCAGGAGGCACCCGAGGTCCCTTTGTTGAGCCGCAGAGCAACGGGGCTCTCTCTGGCCCTGATGCCCCAGTGCTTGATGGCCTTTCTGAGGTGGCAACTGGCATGGAGGGGCTGAAATTTCCTCCTGCTTGGTCCAGACCCAAAAGGCCTGGCTGAAATTTTTAATTTGTTAATTTTTTATTATTATTGCTTTTACTCTGTTTGCATTTATTTGGCTTTCCAGACAAGCTTTGGGCAGCGGGGCCACTGGCCTTTGGAGGAAATGCAGCAGGACACCCCATGCCTGGGTTTTCCTGCTGGACGTGGCTCTGGCCAGTCCAGACCCCCCAGTGCCTCACCTGGGGCTTCGGGCTCTGCTTCCTTCCAGCCACTCATTTTTCATCTCCAGAGCTGAACTTCTTAATACTTTTGTTGGCAAAAGCAAAAACAAAAAAAAAGGGGGAAAAAATTAATCCAGTAAAAACAGCTGATTCAGATCCTCCATATCTTGATGTGGCAGAAAGAAATTAGTTGCTGCACGTGGGCTGAGGGAGGTTGTTTGTCCAGGAGAACGGGGACAGGGAGCAGCTTCCTTCCCTTAATTCCTTTCTTTTTTAAATTTTATTTAAATGAAATCTCCCTGCTTGCTGCATTCAGCAGCCAGATGGTGCTGGGGAAACATGTTGGGACACTGTGCCAGTGGCTGCTGCTCCCCCAGAGCATCGTTTGCCCCAATTCCTCCCTCCTGCGCCCCCAGGAAGCCTTGGGTGGGCTGGGGGTCCTCAGCCCCTTCACTCTGAGGGCCCAGAGCAGCCAATACCAACAGTTCCAGTGGTTTTGGAAGAGCTTGGCAGCATCTGAGTGGTGGATGGAGAGGAAATTAGAGGATTATTTGTAATATATATTAATGCAATTCAATATAATATAATACAAATAATATATAATAGAATGCAATATACTATAACATAAAATAACAGGTTGCAGCCTCACTGTTCCACAGGGATGTTGACACCAGCAGAAGGGGAAGGTGGAGCCCAGGAAGGACCCCTGGCACTGGTGGAATCCTCCCTCTCCCTGGGCATGGGAGATGTTCAAGCCCAGCACCCCATAAACTGCCATTATTACCCTGTTTTTGTGTTTCAGAAACCAAGAGTAAAAACCCCTTTGCAGGTCTGTAGTGAGAGCCTTGCAGGGCTCCTGCAGCTGGTGCAGCTGAATGTGCCTGCCAGAGCCAGTCCATGGGCATGGACACCAAGTCACTGGTGAAGCTGGAGATCTCCAGTCCCTTCTGGTGGGCAGGGAGAGGCTGAGTTTGAGCCTGACTTACAGCCCTTTCCCTCAGGCCTGATTCCTGTTCCCCTCTAAGGCCATCCAAGCACCTCCCTGATGCCAGAGCAGAGGTTTGTTCCCTGTCTGGGGACACTGGTCCCTTCTGGAGCAGCCCTGAGCTCTCCACGGGCCCAGCCACCCTCTGAGGGGAGCAAAGAGTTAAACTTCATTCCATCCACCTGTATATTTTCCCAAGCCTTCCGATAGCAATCAAGAATGCAGGAAATGGTGTATTTAAGGGGTCTGAATTTGCCAAAACTGTGCCACAAGTCAAACTTAGAAAGCAAAGTTTATTTGTAAAGTTGCAGAAGGCTGAAGTATCTCCTGTGAAGGGGTAAAGCTCTTTAAACCTGTCCCAGGTTTTTTTTCAGCCTCTGCCTTTTAAAACGATTGGTCTCGGGAATAGGGAGAGGATTCATCAAGAGGGGCTTGGGTTTAATCTAATAAGTGTTTTTTTTCCCCCGTAGGCAAGTGCTGGAGCTCATCAAGGCACAGATCAACCCACTGGGTTATAGAGGAACCTTTGACAGCTGACTGGGCTAATTTCAGCTTGTTTGGAGCCACAGCAGGGACCCGACAGGGCTCAGCAATGCCCCAGCTGGGGCTCTGCAGCTCCAGGGGCTCAGCACCATCCGAATAGGTGTGTAACTCTGCTGGGTGGTGGGATGCAGGGGGGGATGCTGTGGGGGTCCTTGTGTGGCCTTGGACCATGGAATCGCTGATAAATCCAGGCTGGGAGTGCTGCAGGTGCTGCCTTGGCACCTGTGGTGGCACTCAGTCACCACAGAGTAGGTGGCCCTTTGCTGGGTGGTGACTAATGAGTTGTAATTGAGCTGAGGCTTTAACACCCAGCAGCAGGTGAGCTGGCACACGGGGAGGGAGCTGAGAGAGGGGTGAAACGGTGTGCCTGGTGCCAGGGGCACTGCTCAGCCAGCCAGACCAGTCCAACCAGCACCAGGGCTGGGCTGGCACCTCCTCCCCAGCCCGACACCCCCCTGAGGTGCATGGAAGGGGTTGGGTCTGGTTTTTCCCTGTGAGGAGAAGCACAAAGCCACCTGAAATGCCAGCCCAGGTGCAGGTTGCATGGGGAAGGAGAAGCTGACTGGAGGGTGACACTGGGGGGTGACAGGGCCTGGCCACAGCTGAAAAGGCAGAAAAAAGTCAGGAATAAAACCCTCTGCAGAGAACAGTGTGGATGGCTGAGCCCTGGGGACACCAGGCACAGTGGGGTGGGAATGGACCCTGGCTCCAGAGGGGGCAGGTGCAGCAGCTCCTTGGGCACTGATGGCACCAAGGGGAGTTGGGTGTGATGGGAAGGGGCATTTCCCCCCAGTTCTCTCCATCTGAGTCCTGCCCTTTAAAACTCACCCTCAGAAATGCAAAGGCCAGAAACCTTCTTTACACTCACTAAAATAATTAAATTAAATTAAATTAAATTAAAAGGCTGATGCCATGTAAAAGGGGATTTAGAAAAGCAGGAGCAGGGATGGAACACAGCAATAAAATCATCCCTTTGGCAAAGACAAAGATCTCCACGAAGCCAGTGATGACTTAGAGGGTTGGAAATGCTCCCTGATGAAGGTGCTCAGGGAGGTGTGTGGGTGCCTGGCTGTGCTGACTGACCTACCTGACTTCCTCTCCATGGAATAAAATAAATCACTAAATCTGCCCTTTAAGAAAATTCCTGCAGCATTTTCCACACATTTCTTTTCCCCCTATGTGGATTATCTCCTCTGCTTCCAAAGCCACAAGAAAATACCATCGTATTTTTCAACCCAAACCTCAAGGTAAGTGAAGGAAAGGGTTTGGATCTGCATCCAGCCCCCACTTCTGTCAGGGGTAAAACTCGAGCACAGTTCTCTGCTGATATAAGATAGAAAGGTGGAGAACACTTTTTACATGTTCTGAAAACATTCCATCATCTATAGGAATCAAAGCCCCATTGAAAGCGACAGAACCCCTCACATTCAAGGGTTTTAATGAGAACCAAATCTTTTTTCAGGCTCTGTGTTTTTTTTGCAGGAATTTCCAGGGGAATACAACTGGAGCAGAGGGTGGACATGGGGAACTTGGCTGGAGTTCCTCCTGCCCCAATAGGGCTTTGACTGTGGGGTTTTTAAATGGTTTAAAGAGAATATGGCCTCGTATTTTCTGGACTTGTTAAAGTGCTTTCTATTGCCCTGGATCAGCACAGAGTTATTTTTCATTGGAAAATGAATGATGGAGCAGGGGCAAGAGGGGAGATGGAGGTCTTGGGCACTTGCCAGGAGGGGAGGGGTCCCAAGGTCGGGCTGCCAGGCAGGAAAGCAAAGCCCAAATTCAGGGCTTAATCTTTAATGCTGTGGGGACGGGCAAACCGAGTGCCTTCTGTACCAGGGGAAACATCCCAGGTGATGAGAATGACCCTGGGAGCAGAAACCTCTGCACACCCTCCTTGGAAGGCAGCAGGGGTTACACCCTCCTAAAATATTCTGCATAAACCCCCAGTTTCCCTGGGTCAGCTGAAAGGCTGCTGTTAACACACCTTTTGGGTTTGCTTTTCTTTTTCCCAGTTGCTTTTAGTCTCCCTCCAATGGAAGGAAGTTCTCACCAGGGGTGAGGATGCTGCTGAGGAAGGTTGGCAGAGTCTCCAGTGCCCCCAGCCCAGTGCAAGGACCTTCCCTTGGGTCTCTCCCTCAGCAACCAGTGCCTGAAAGCTCCTGGAATCGCTCCATGTTCAGCAGGTCCCCCGTGGGGCACAGGGAGAGGGTGAGGTGCTGTTGCCCACCCAGGCAGGGACAGTGGTGGCTTGGTGGGTCCTGGACCACCCACGAGGGAGGGTTCAGGGAGCCCTCAAGGGTCCTGGTGGCAGCAGGAGCAGCCTGGGGACCCCCAGCTTTCACAGCAACATTTAATCCCCTCGTTAACATCCCCCATTAGAACAATTCATTCTTTCACTCCAGCTTAAACACCCAACTTTAC
Source organism: Pithys albifrons albifrons (assembly GCF_047495875.1). NCBI lineage: Eukaryota > Metazoa > Chordata > Aves > Passeriformes > Thamnophilidae > Pithys > Pithys albifrons. Next base: position 7,512,101 of record NC_092481.1, read on the forward strand.
AGCTCATTTCATTTATGACTGAGAAATGAAATTACTGTATCGATTTCATGGCAGACAGTGAAAAAAACTGGGTGTTCCTGGTCGTAATAAACCCACCGACTGCAAAGACAAACAGCAAACCCTGCCAAGGGCAGGGGGCTGCAACCACCCCAGGGACCCACTGGATCAGCACCCAGAGTGGCACCTCCGGGTTCTCTCTCTGGAGACAAACCCAGATCTGCTGTTGACACCTTCCTCTTCATTTAAAAAATTTCTCTGTATGTGTTTGCAGGCACTTGGGGGCTTTGCAAGTCGCTGGGATGGAAAGGAAATACCCTCCCTGGTAGCCCTGGTGTGAAATATCCCTCCTGGAGCAGGGCCAGAGCCCAGGAGGGGCTGAGGAAGGGGCTCCCGGCACCACTGCGAGGGCATCACCAGGGCTCTGAGCAGGGATGGAGAGCCCGCCCTGATCCCTGCCCGTCCCCGCGCTGGGCACCGCAGTGTGGGCAGAGCCAGGACTGGGGGGATCCAGCCCCGAGATTTCCTTGCCCCCAAACTTCCCTGCATGGTGGGGCTGTGGCAGCGCTGTGCCAGGGGCAGGGGGCAGGGCAGCACCCTGGCGCTCCCACCACTCTGCTGACCACTTTGCTGCCCTGATTCCATTCACGGAATGGTTTAGTTGCCCACCCAAGGCCCCAGGGTGTGTTCCCGGGCCGAGCCGGGCTGGAGGCGCTCGGTGCTGCCTGCCAGGAACCGGGAGCTCCTTACCCAGGAGAGCAGCACCTGTGCCATGCCCTGCCTGAGCCCGGGGGCTGGAGCGGTGCGGGGACACTCCCAAACCAGCCCCCTCCGTGCCAGAGCGGGGCAGCCCGGGGGGAGCAGCGGGTCCCTGCGGGGCTGGAGGTGCCCGAGTGGGGCTGGCAGGAGGGGCGGCTGTCCCGGGTGTCCCGGCTGTCCCCGGCTGTCCCTGGTGCCGCCAGCCCCGCGTGCCCGCCCCGCTGGCACTGCCCACGCACAGGTGTTTCTTTGCCCGCGGCGCTCACCTGGGGATGTGCCCGAGCGGCCCCGCACACACGGGGAGCACCCTCGGCTGCCCTGCCCGCCCCTCCCGCACTAATTAAAGCTCCTATCAGCCCATCTCATGCAATCCCAGGGTTAATGAGGCCTCGCCCTCCCGCCTGCCCTGCCCCGGCGCTTTGAAGTGGAGCTGCTCTCGCGGCCCGAGTCTGACAGCGCGGGGTGCGCAGGGACCCGACAGCCCGTCCTAACAGCGTTTTTAGCCTCTGTGGGTTAAGCCAAAAATAAAGACTCACATGAGCCTATTTTAATTTAAACTCTTCTGATCTCCTGGCCCAGCCCAACCCCTGTGCAAGAAAACACCTTCCCTGCATCCCAACCTGCTGCTGCTGGGACTGAACAGTTACAGGGACACTTGGTTTGCATGGAGTAAATAAAGTGCTGAATGTGATTGAACTGCAGAACAGCTCTCCAGGTGTTTCTTGGGGCAGTCAGCACTGTGAGAAGCAAAAGGTCTCCCTTTTGTGCATCTCTGAGAATTAAATGGAGAGAAAAAACCCCAAGAAAATCCTATATATAAAATATACATGCAAAAATATAAAAATATATATCTCCCCCAAGGCGTGAGGTCCCACTGAGTGAGTGGATGTGAATGACGTGCAACCAAACACTTTCCCAGACACCCTAATGAATTTTCCATGTTTTCCATCATTTAGCTTCTAAATAGGCAGTATTCACAAAAACACCCACCCCAACCCAACAAACCCCCCATCCTTTCCAGCAGGAGGCCCTGCAGAAGGATTAACCCTCCACAGATGCCCACGGAGATGGTGCCAAAGTGAGAATCTCACACTGGACCAGGAGATGGGTGTCCCTGTTTGTGGGTTCAGGGGGTTGTGGGAGTGCAGGATGGGTGCTCTCCACCCCTCTTGGCCATTTGGCCCCATTTCAGAGGAACAGGATTTCATTCCTATTTCAGAGGAACAGGATTGGGCCTTCCTGATGTTGATTGCTCGTTTGTGCAAGGTTCGTTAAGGGTTTGATGAGGACAAGGGATGGTGAGGCCAAGGCAAGAGCCAGAATCCTTCTATATTCTCTGTAGCCTCCAAACTTTTGCAAGTTAAAAGAGTATTTACTAAGGCAGTTTGGACACTCCAGAGTCATTAAAACAGAGGCTGGGGTTTAGTTTGCTGTGGAATGAGAATGTAGTAAGATTTTACTGAGACTTTTGTTAGCTCTGATCTCAAAGGAAATAGTCTTCATTTTTCCTAGGAGATTTTTTAGCCCAAACTCCAGGCATTTTAATATCTGAATGCTCAAAAAATAGTCTTCCAAGCTCCAGTGATTTTTTTCCCCTTTCAGTTTGCTGTTGCAAAAGAAAACCCAAACATTCCTGCTCTGAGTGCCCCAAGTTGTTGCTTCCAGCCCTGTGTTCAGCATTCCCCTGGAACAGTGGGGGCCCTGGGGTACCTGTGAGCTTTTGGGAGAGGCTGGTGCACCCCACTGCCCACACTGCCATGCTGGGGACCAGCTTTCACATTCAAATTCATTAAATTGGTGCAAAACTTGTGTATAAGCAAGACATGGTGGCAGCACATTGGATGCTGTGCATGGTAGGTGGGCCATATAAAAACATCACCCAAATAATAACGCCCATATGAAAATAATGCCCATATAAAAATAATACCTATATAAAAAATAACACCCATCTGGCCCTCAGGTGTTGGGTATATTTAACCCCATCACCTCCCTGGGCCCCCCAGCTGGATTTTAGCTGCTCCTGTGTCCCCTCTGTGCTGGTTTGGTCCAGCCCCTCCTGCTCCAGCCACATTCTCCCCCCTCTGGCATCACCCCATCCACATCAGCCCCAAACCCCCTTGTTTTGGGGCTGGCACCCCACTGACCCCCTGGATTCCATGGGTGGCCCAGGGTGTGTCAGTACACAAGGCCCTTGTTATTCCCACTCTTTTTCTTTTGCCTTTCCTTCTTCTCTCTTCCCATTGCAGCTTTAACTGAGGCTGCAAGAAAAGCCCAGCTCAATTTGGAACAGAAAGTTCCTGTAAATAACAGCTACACCTCGGGGTGTTTCCTCTCCCAGTAGCTGTGAAGAAAAGGCAGTTATGTCTTGGGTTTGCCTTGGAACAATTTCCGCTGGCCAGGGCTCTGGAGCCAGGGCTGAGCATTTATTGTGGTTTGCTTTGGGCTTTTCCTAATTCCCCCCCCCCCCCTTTTTTTCCCTCTTTCCACTCCAACACTGCTGTGGGCTGTGCTCACAGAGATGCTGCACAGAGGAGGCAGAGCAGTGGCTCCAGCACGTCCTCCCTGCTCTGGGCACGGCGCTGGCATCGCCCTGGCACTCCTGCCCGGGATCATGAATAACTCCAGTGCTGAGTGACTCGGCTCCTCTGGAGCCACAGCCTGCAGTGCCTTGGCATCACATCCCATTGGAGCCTGGGGTGTTTCACTGCTGCCTTTTCACTCATTTGGGTTCTGGAGGCGAGTGGTGAGTGCTAAAGGGTTTGGACTTGGCCCGCCTGGGAGTTTGGGTCCTGCTGAAGATTCGTGCTGGAGCTTCTGTGGCTCGGGAAGGGGCCCAGCGATGACAGGCCGAGGGCAGGGGGGGATGCTGGGCTGGGGTCAGGGATCACCTTGCCAGGTCTACCCCGTGCAGGGTTAGTGCTCCAGACCCACCTTGGAGAAGGATAAAGAGGTTTTCTCAGAGCTTGGGTCCCCCCACCCCACCCCACCCCAGCACATCCCTGCCTGCCTTCCTCTCTGGACACCCTTGTGGTGCCACCTTGGGCTAAACTGTGGCTGAAACCAGCCACGAGTACCCTCCAAACACCAGATCTGGGCACTGTGGGGTTTAAAGAGGTGCCAAAATTAGACCCTGGAGAAAGAGCAGTGTGAGGAACCTCCCTCTGCACCAGGGCACAGACCTGCTCCCCCCAGGAGAAGTGAGCAGGCAGAAGGCATCGGGCAGACTTGGAACCGTATGTTTATTATTCCACATGGAAAGTCATCAACATGATTACACAGAGACCTGGCTCTTTAATCACGTACATTGGATAAGAACATCAACACCATAGTGAAAAGCAGACCTGCCCCTGTGCCATGGCATGCCAAGTCCCACCCGCTCCCAGTGGAGCCCGACTGCTCCTGTGGAGCCAGAGACTCCTCCAGCCACAGCTCCTTCCAACGACTTCAACAGGAGCAGACCCTCCTCCTGCTGCCCCTCTGCCCCCACTCCCCAGTGACAAGTGCTACAGGTTAAAAAGTTGGGCTACATATTAAATATAGGGCATTACCTTCAAGTAGGGCTGGTAGTTTACACAAATAACCACATTTTTTGGCATCACTAGCTTTTTTTTTAATGTCCATCATAAGACACCATTAATAAAACCAACAACTTCAGCCTTCTTTATTACAAAGATCTTTGTTCCCATCTCCCTAGTCTGGTGTTATTTTACCCTGCACATACAAGTATTAGAAGCATTATTAAGAATCGTATCCTTCAACACAATTAAGAATTATATTATTATAACAAATAAGACCAAAAATTAGATTTTATAGTTAAATATTCTGTGAGCCAGACAAAGGGGTTTTCCTGTACAAGCGATTGTGCATTTTTTAAAAAAGCAAATTATAGTGCAAAGCAAAAAACATTGGCCTGTCTCGTGACCATTTGCATACAATAGAGGTGCATCTATTTACACCTTCACATGACAATATGTCATAAAACCAACATTGTTGCCATTCTTATTATTTTCTCTCTTTAAATTCATTACTAACAGTCTTAAATTAATCTAGTACTACAAATGCCTTGTTTCCTTTGTGCTTTCAATCAGTGGATGACAAGTGTAAATGCATCAAACACAGGCTGCCGTGGTCCAGTTCTGGAGCCGGCGGGTGCTGAGCGGTGCCCGCTGGCACCAAGGCAGGTGAAGGCTGCAGTTTTGCTGGGGTAAGGCTTATTATTATTATTATTGTTACTATTATTGTTATTTAAAGGAGTTGTTCTTGAACTCATGAGTGGTCATTGCAGCTTTCACACTGAGCCAGTACGTGCTGCCCCAGTCTCACCATGGTAGTGCAATTGCAACGCTCTGTGCCCTGACCGAGGGCTGAGAAGCTGCCAGCTGAGACCTGGGGGTGGGCAAAGTGCTGGGATGGTGTGACTGATGTGAGGCAGCTCTGGCATTGGAATTGCCTTCTGTTCATAGAAAAAAACAAGCCCCAAAAGCTCAGTTACTGGTGGCACTGGAGGCTGGGACTGTCCGTGTCCCGCTGCTGCAGGAGGCTCTGGAGGGCAGTGGGTACCAGAGTTACACACCCTCAGCCCTGCCAGGATGGGGAATCCTGAAACCAGCCCTAATTCCCATGCCAGCAGAAAGCCCAGCTGGCCTGCAGGAGGTGACAAACCCTTGCACTGTGCATCAGGGACAAACCACTGACCTGGCCTTGCCAGAGCCCATACGGCCTCTCAGGCTGCCTCTGACTCCCACCATGGCCCTCCTTGGTTGCACCCATGAGGGTGTCCATGAGCCCTGGCTCCTCTAAATGCCACCAGATGCAACCAGTTATTCATGGGCTGATGGTACCCTTAATGCCCCTTCTTCACCTTATTCATCTACAGCAAGATCCCCATGCTCTGGGTCACTTGAGGGGAAGGAAAGGAAAGGAAAGGGTGAGGGGATGTAAAAGACTAGATAAGATCCCTTCACAATATTCCCACCACCAAGAGCAGAAACTGCTCCTGCCTCCAAATCTCAGTTAGAGCTTTCAATATGTACTGACAAGAGTAAGTCAAAATAAAAAGTCATGTTAAACCCCTCTGGGTGAAAACATGGGAAAGAATCATAACAGAGCCATGATGCTTTGTCACCAGCTGCATGTGTTGCCACTCAGAGAGGATGAAAGCAGACCCAGAGAGCAGTGATAAGGCCATGCCAAAGGCTCCCAAGTCCCTTTTGCAGCTTAAGTGCTTGGAAGGGAATCTCATCCACCTTGGATTGTCCTGAATGCCACCTTGACTTCAGTCACCATCACTGAGATTTGCTAAGAGGAGCAAAGAACTGAGTGGTGAGGTCAGCACAAAAGAGCAAACAAACAAAACAAAACAAAACACCTTGCATTAAAAGTACACCTTGTATGTAAACATAGAGAAAAGGGGCTGGTCAGGCACAGGATCAGCCACGTTACTGTTTTAACAATGACGACAATGACAAAAAATGAACAAGCAACCTCTGTCATCAACAGCAAATAATAATAGTATTAATAACAATCCCATCACAGCTCTTGTTCACGTGGCTGGTGCCGGCTCAGCCCCGCTGTGCCCGATCCCCGCGGCTGTGCTGGAAACCCAATGGCTCTGGCATCAATTCTGGAGCTCTTTCGTGGTCAGGGACCCTGCACCAGTGGGGAGGAAAGGAAAAGAGACAATGGGATTTTTTTCTTTTCTTTCTCTTTTTTTTTTTTTCAGTTCAGTCTTCCTGCAGTGGCAGAAAGATGGTTTGGGCAACTCCCTGGTCTTTTCTCTTCTCTGAACCATTTTGCAGAGGAAGGGTGAGATTCTCCTCGCTCTTTGTGTGGGAAGAGGTGTGAGTGAGATGACTGAGAAGTGTTCTGCAAGAAACAAACATCTGATTCCACACATCCTTTGTTTTTCCCTATGTACAATGCACATACTTAAAACATACAAAAGGAACCACATCAAGTGACAAATTCAAGCCTCGTGGATGTTCATCTTGAAATGTAATGCAGGTCCTGGTCCATCTTCACTTGATGTTTGCCCATGTTTGCATGCAGAGGATCCTGGTTTGCTTTTGGTTTGGGAGACTTTGGTTTACCTTTTCCCAAGGCATCACTTTGCTCTGGTCACTACCCAAAGGAGCAACGTAACAGCTGCTGATTGAGTTAGAGCCATTGGTGCACAGTTGAGCTGTCCTAGTAGGGTCTCCAGACTGACTCATCCATCCTCCCAGTAGTCGTCATGGCAGTCGGGGAGTTGCTGTGGCTCCCGTCCGCATCCACGCCGTCGCTCTGGCTGCCCAGGGTGGGGTTCATCAGGTTGTTCCCTGCCGAGGCGCTGGTGCAGGACGAGAGCATGCGGGTGGGCGAGCGCTCCCCGCCCGCCACCATGGAGAACTGGTAGGAGCCCGAGGACGTGCCGTAGTACAGGTGGTAGGGAGAGGGGTTGGCCTGGAAGGGTCCGCTCTGGTTCTGCGTGGAGCCGGGGTAGGGGGGCGGCAGGTAGGTGTGGTGGAAGCGCGTGGTGGTGGGCATGCTGGTCATGCTGATGCCCCCGATGCCCGTGGCCGAGGGCGAGGCGGTGTAGGGGAAGGCGGCGGACATGGCGCCGGGGTAGTGCATCCGCGGGTCGGAGAACCGCGTCTCGGTGAGCGCCGGCAGTGCCGGGAAGGAGCGGTCGAACTGCCGCGGGTCGGAGAAGGGGCTCAGGTCCGACGTGCCTGGCGGGGGCAGGAAGAAAGGGGGTGGTTAGAGCACTGTCCTTGAGGCTCGTGGAGTTTGTCCTATAGCCCAGGCCATCCCCTTCCCAAGGAATTCAAGTCAGAAGGAAAAGCATCTCTTGGACCTCTCAGGGAAGAGAGCCGGGAAACTGAAATAAAAAAGTAAAGAAAATCCTACACTCATTTGTTTAAATTGTTCCCATTTCCTGTTCTAAAATTTGTTGTTTCCTATCCAAGAAGGGACACGACTAAGCTGACTTCTCTAGGGGTCTATTCATCTCCAGCAGATTAAAAAAACACAGCCCATAAACACAGCAAAAAGCTGTTTAGCCATTACATCAGCTGTGTAGTAAATAAATGGCTGCAGGCCCCAGACAGCCGGGCCCTGGGATCCTCCGTGGTGTACACACACACACGGCTGGGCAGGAAAGGCTGGAGCCCAGAGCAGCCTGCTAAGCCTTCTTGTGGGTGGCCTGTTCGTGCTGATACCATCAGGGCAGGGAGCTGATAAACACACAACTGCAAACTCCCAAGCTAGAGAGCCACAGTATCCCCATGGTTGAGTTCTCTGTGTATTTTTCTCCTTCCAAGAGGATAAAGAGAGTGAGAAATTCAGGCTTTCTTCTGCTGGGGGAAGGGAGAGTTGGAGCAGCCCAGTGGGGCTGTTACCCCCTTTTCTAAACACAAAAGGGATCACAGTCATCTTGGAACTGGAGAGGGACCTTTGCTCAGTGCCCTTAGATTGTGTCTTCCTACAGGAAGCCCAGCTTAGAGGTGGGAGTCCACACCAGATCCTTTGAGGACCTCAAGGTGTTCCTGTGATTCTCTCACCTATCCCAAGACTGGTGCCATTCCTTACAAAGGCCAGACACCTCTTTGTGCATCAAGACAGAGAGTAAAAAGATTTGCTCTCCAAGGAAGCAGCAAAGCCTCTGTACATGAGACCTCCACAGCCCAGGCCAAGTTCCAGCACTGGCTGTGCAGAGGACATGTCTAGAAACACTGTGACTGCACATTCCTCAGCCTTGTAACATCCCTTGTGAGATGTAATCTCCCTGAAGAGCAATTCTAGCCCAAAGCTCCTGCACTGAGCTCAAAGCCTTGCCCAGCTGGACGTGGCTCTCCATCCTTTCTGATTATTCCCAAGACCCCTATTCTTCCCTTGCTAAGGCCTTTCAGCTGTGCTGGTGCAATCTGGCCCCAGTGACTTTTTCTGGTCACATCAGCTGGATTTTGAATCACTCAGAGCAAGAGAATGTGAGGTGAGTACTCTAAACATGCTTGTTGGGTTTAGATATGCACATACATACAAACTCATATTCATAGGATTATCTGCTCTGCATGCACAGGGATGTGTGTTTTTAATATTTATTGCAATGAAGCATTTTAACTTCTCAGGCGTGGTGTTCCAGGCCCTGAAGCATTTCCCCAGGAGAAAGCACTTCAGTTAATCCCTTCCAGCCACCTGGTGACAAGGGCACGCTCTGGAGGAGCAGGTGAGGAGGGATCTGATCCCAGCCCTCTTCCTAATCCCAGGTGAGTCCCTCAGTCAGGGCCATGGAAGGAGCAGGGGCGGAGGTTCCTCCTTGCCCTGAGCTCTGCTGTGGGCACTGGGCAGTGCCTGCTTCCCACACGGGCTCCAGGAGGGGAGAGCACCTGCTCTGTGAGCGTGGCTGTGGCTTTGGGCAAGATAAGAGAGGAGCAGCCCGAAGCTGTCCCGAACCACCCTGCACACACCGGGGCTGGCAAAGCTGCATGTGGCAGCGGCTGCCAGGCCAGGCCATGGGGCTGTCCCTGTGCCACGCTGTGTGCGGTGGCAGCGGCTGCCAGGCCAGGCCATGGGGCTGTCCCTGTGCCACGCTGTGTGCGGTGGCAGCGGCTGCCAGGCCAGGCCATGGGGCTGTCCCTGTGCCACGCTGTGTGCGGTGGCAGCGGCTGCCAGGCCAGGCCATGGGGCTGTCCCTGTGCCACGCTGTGTGCGGTGGCAGCGGCTGCCAGGCCAGGCCATGGGGCTGTCCCTGTGCCACGCTGTGTGCGGTGGCAGCGCTCGGGCTGGCTGGGAACACACAGTGCTGTGAAAGCTGCTCACAACTGCCCAGGCCAACCTGATCTTACACCTCAGTGGGACGCTCTGCCCCATCCCAAGGCCACGCGGCTGCAACGGCGGCACCAAACACAGTCAGGCATTGGAGGTTTGGAGACAGATCTGCAAGAAGCTCGACCAGGCGGGGCCTTACGGCGGCGGTGCGGCCGCCAGGGGGGGCACCGACGGCACAGCCCCGGACAGGCCCCGCACAGCCCCCGCACCGCCCGCACCGGCGGGTCCCACCAGCGCCCCGCTCCTGCCCCACACAAACGCCCCTCCATCTCCGGCACGGCCCCGCCGATTCCCCCCCATCCGCCTCCTCCGCCTCACGGCTGCCCCTCCCATCCCGGCTGCCTCACCTCAGGCTGCCCCTCCATCCCATCACCTTCCCTTCCCTTCTGTTCCTCCACCTCAGCACCCTCAGCTCAGAGCTGGCCCAGCATCTCGGCTGCTCCACCTTAGGGTGGCTCTTCCAGCTCAGCCCTCGCCTCAGGGTCTCCCATCCTGACCCTCACCTCAGGGTTCCCTTCATTGTGTCCCATTCACCTCAGAGTTCCCCTCCACCCTGGCCCATTCACCTCATGGCTGCCCCTCCATCCTGGCTCCATTTCCTCAGGCTGTCCCTCCATCCCCTCAGACTGCCCCTTCCATCCCGGCTCCATCCTCTCACAGCTGCCCCTCTATCCCGGCTCCATCCCCTCAGGGCTGCCATGGACCCACACAGGTTCAGCCACACAGCCCTGTCCCCCTGCCCGGGCTGGGGCATCGTCCCCCCTGCCCTGTGCCCATGGACATCCCCCTGGAGCATCCTCAGCAAGGTCCAGATAAAACCCCGCCATGAACTCCCCATAACAACCCAGCTCAGCAGCAAACACCCCCTGGCACACCCAGCCAGAACCAAACAGCAACCTGGAGCAAGCAACACGCTGACCAAATGCTGGGGAGGAGGAGTGGGTGAAGCTGCACCCTCAGACCGACATTCCCTTAGGAATCACAGCTAAAAATAGGCTTTAAAACCCTAACTCACTGCCCCTTCTCTGGTGCATCTCACACACATCTGCTCCATAGAGCTGCCTCCAGGATTTCCTATGGTTTCCTCACTCACTCCCCATCCAGCCCCCATTTGCTTTTTTGGACCCTGGCAATCTGAGCTTGAGTATTTCAGTTGTCCAGTTGCCAATCAAAATATTTGAAGGAAATGTTTATTTTCTTCTCAAAATCACACCAGCTGCTGCACTAACTGAATAAGCCCATTTAGCTGTAAGAATTTAACCATTGTAAGAGTGAATTGAGTCCCCCAACTACTCCAAAATCTGACCCAATCTATCAGCGGAAATGTCAATGTTTTGGATGGGAGTTTGGGGAAGTGTGGAATGTGTATTAAATAAAAGCCATGTAAAGGTCAAAGCCCTGATTAGCAATGCCACTGTCTCCTCCTTAGGGCTGAGCTGCCCAGGGGACCTCGGGGGTCGGGACACACCCTGTGATTTAATTGTGCAGCTGCAATTTGCACCTTTGGAGGACCCCGAGATCCTCCTGCACGTGGAGCTGGGTAAGAAACAGGCTTTGAAAGCTGCTCAGCCACCTTCCAGATAGAACAACGGCACCCCAGTGACACAGCAACTTTCTCTCCACCTTGGACATAATATGGGTCCTTCCTTGGGTGGGGGTAAGGAGATAAATGTGAAGAGATGCCCCTGAGCCTGCGTGTGGTGGGGCCAAACCTCAGCTGGTTCATGGGGGTAAGGGCTGGTCATGAGTGTGGAGGTGGAGAGGCTGGTTCATGAGGCTGCCGACCACAAATGTTCCTCTGGGTGTGTTCAGCCGCCTCCCTCAAGGCCATACTGGGTTTGGGAGCTGCCTTGGATGGAGTGGAACTGGTCCCTGGGCCCTTGCTAGGTCAGGAGGGGTGTATCTCCTCTGGAGTTCCCTGGAAACCTTTGAGGAGATGAGGCCCTGCAAAAGGTCTTATGGATGGCTGTGCATCCTTCCCAGTGCAACAGTGGGTGCTTCCACCACCTCCTCACCCAGGAAAACATCTGTTCTGCCTGGAGAGAGGAAAGGGCAGCAGAAGCAGCATCAGGACCTCTTCAATGCTGCACTTGGGAAGGGCTGTGAGTGACACCTAAAGAACCAGCTCGCCCAGAGCATGTGTCAGAGCACAGCGCCGGGGCCCAGAGTACAGGAGGAGATTATCAGATCATCTGGGGCTGGGCAGCGACGTGTGGAACCTGAGCAGCTCCACGGCACCCAAGATATCACCCTCTGATCCCCATCTTAGAGATGTGGTGAAAAGGCAGTGGCTGAGGAATCCAGTCAGCAACAAACTTAACCTTGTGTGTATATTACACAATACACACACACATACTCATAGTGTGTGATACATACAGAGATTAAAGGAAATTCAAAGGGAACTCGACAGTGTGGCATTCTCCAAGGGGATAGAATAGAAAATATCTTCAGCATGGCCATATATCACCATTTGAATTCCACACAATTCCTTGCAAACTTGTCATGAAAAATCTACCCAGCAGAAAACTCCCTCCTTTCCTGTCTTAAGCCATGATGACTGATGACAGTGTAAACACTAATGATACTTCATGCTTCTGTATATAACAGGCATGCATGTGTGAGAGACAGAGCAGGGACAGACATTCTAGCTCTGTATACACCTTTGGCTGTCTTTTCTCTACTAATTTCTGTGATATTTGTACCTCTAAGATATCTTTTAGCATTTTTCTGACACCTCTTCTTCTGTGCTTCCTTCCCCTGATCACAATGGCTCCATCTGGGAGCATGGAGAGGTAGGTGGCCAAGGAAGGAGACAATCTGTACAGGAGTGTGTACGAGCTGCATTTGATGTGTGAAGCCTCAGCTCATCTGTGGAGAAGGCGCCGCTCTCCTCCCCACCCACGCAGGCAGGCACTCTCTCACGCCTCTGTCACGTATGCTAACAAGTTCACTTGTTCCAAGTCAGAGCCAACTAAGAATGAAAACGGCCCCTTCCTCCCACCCCACACAAAATAGAGCAAAATATATTTTGGGGGTGGAGGGGAGGTGTTGAAAAAAAAGGAGGGTGTGAACAGCATCCGTTGTTACACACCCATGGAGGAGCACTGTTCTGTACCTGACAGAGTCAGATCACAAACGGGGTGCAAGGACTTCCTTTGCAGAGCTTGAAAAAAGAAAAACCAAACCCAAACCAAAACACAACACATGCGTCCTTATCACAGCATCACCAGGCACCACCTCAAGGTTGCCAAGCACGTTTGTGGCTCAGTTTTCCATGTGCTGCCATGCAGACACACACGCAGCCCCCAAACCTACCCCAGGGATAGCACAGGGCTCTGCTCCTGTGTCCTCTCACAGCACTTTCAATCCCATGCCAGACATGTTGGGCGGCAGCCTCCTGGTCTCTGCAGGCAGGGCAGGGAAATTCCCAGGTATTCCCAGCTCAGTGAATCATGCACCGCATCTCAAGGCCCTCTGCAAACCCTTCCAGGTCCACTGGGATGCTCCCAGCTATTTGTTGGACTCATCCTGCCCTGCTGAGGAGGACTCTGCTTCTAACTTCGTCTGGCTTTACCCAGGGCCAGTCCAGCCCATCTCCTGTGCCAGCACTGTCCTCCATAGCTCACACCAGCTCCTCTCCCTCCCCGTGTTTACCCCCTCGATGTATTTACACAGAGCAATCAGCTCTGCTCCCAGCCTGCCTTTTGCTAGACTAAACAAGCCCAGCTCTTGCTGCTTCCTCTCCCGGCACAGCCTCTCTCTGCCTTCCCCCATCCCCGAGCCCTCTGCCCACATCCCCTGTCCTGCACCAGGCTCAGCTCCTGCCACTCCATCCCAAAAGCTCCTGAATGACCTAACGGTGCTACCTGGAGCAGCTGGGTGGGCTGGAGGGAACACTCCCCTGACTGCAGGCACTGCCTCTGGCCTGCTGCACTTTGCTCTTTACCTGTATTCAAAGGGGATTAAAAAAAATTAACAAACCCTGACTACATAAAAGGAAGCTGCTGGATTTACAACCCAGCCTGCAGCCAGACCACCTTGCTTGCCGAGCAGGTTTGGATCAGGCTGATCTGCCATGGGAACCCACTGCTGGGGAGGCTGAGGGTGGTGGGACTGGGGCTCCAGCCCCGTCTCTGCTGGGGCTGCACTGCAATGCCCCCGCAATGTGGGCACTGCCCTCCTGCAGCGGGACTGTGGCTGGGGCTCCCCTGCACTCTGGAGCCCCCAGCACACTGGAAATCCCGAGGAAAGGCAGGATGGCACCGCCTGGAGCCCGAGGCAAACTCAGCTGAGCTCCTGCGAGCTCATCTGCTGTTCTGCAGGACCTGCAGCCCCCAAGGCGGCTGGGAGAGGGCACAGCTGCTCTGGGCTCACTCGGGGAAGCTCCTGCCCAGCACTGCTCTGCGGTTCATCTTGGACAGTTACACACCAAACTCATCTCAGGGACATCGCAAACAGAAATCAGAGGAGCAGAAAAGCAGTTTAAAGATAGACACAGAAGCCTGAAGGCAGGCAGGAAACCCATCTTGAGCATATTCCTTCCTTTGAGGCTGAAGCTGAATCCCACAGTATGTTTTCTTCCCACTAATGCTTGCCCAGCTTCCTTTGGAAACAATTTAGCCTCTGCCCATGGTAGAATGTTTTTATCCATTAAGAAACGGATATTTTAAAGAAACCATAAGTCAATCTGGACAGGGATTAGGAAGCAGCAATTCAGTGTATTTGCTGGGCTCATAATTCAAGACTTAACCTCAGAGCAGCCACGTTGCATTTCGGAAACAATAGGGCACTCGCTGCCTGTGCCAAGAGGCTTCTTAAAAGTAACGTAATACTTTAAAAATGTATATTTAAAAGGAAAAAGAGAGAGAGATATTTTACTTTAAATGCATATGGCGAAACATTCTGCTGATGACTGGCCTGTGTTAAAAATGTTGCACTGGCCTTAAGTAATGGATTGGGAATGAAGCTGGTTAAAGCTGAGCATTTTGCAGATCAGGAGATCTGAAGCTCTTCACCAGCAAACACAATGTCTCCCAAAAACTATTCAGCAGAAACTAAGGCTAGAAGAGGCACGATGGAGCTTGCAAAAAGATCCACCTTTTACCGTTCTCTCGGAGAAGTTAAGGGAGTTTGATTTTGTTGGAGCAATATGTGTGCAGGAGGACGTTAAGTGCATTAATCAAAGCAGCTCGCTCTGGTACAGAGTAATCAAATTTTAAACCACTTTGCAGTTGTCCTCATGAATGCAAGGCCCCTACATGTTGCTGGACAATGCACACAATTGCTTTTGAGTGGTTGAAGATGTTTCCACCACAAAGTGAGAACACAGGCCTGGCTGCGTGGGCGGTCCTGCTCTGCTGCAATGGGAATAAAACCCTTCGGCACGAACTGCTCCGAAACCCGGGCAGGGGCGAAGCACGCGCGGAGAGTCGGGGGCTTCTCCCAGGAGGAGCTCCCTGCCATCCCACCTCCCCAGAGCAAGGGGCCCTGAGAGGCAGCTGAAGGTGGACACGAGCAAGCTTCTTTAACATCTTGCTTCACTTTTGAAAGCTACTTGATTTTTTGAGCTAGAAGGCAAAGCTCAGGAGAAAGCAGCACGCAAGGCTCTGGCTTTGCGTGCCCCGTAATGAGGAACCATTTCAGGTTGACCTAAGGACAGCCTGGTGTCTGGCCCAGGAGATAGCAGAGCTGGGATTTCCAAGCCTCAGATTTACCAGACCTCGCTGGAGAACCACTGGGGCAAATCCTCAACAGAGGCAAGCGGCTGTGCCCAGCTGGAGCCAGGGAAGCGGTGCTGGATGATGATGAGGGGCTGCCTATCTGATCTGCCCAGCTGCTGGGCCAGACTGCCATCACAGCTGCAGTGGGGTGAACCCAGAATCACCCTCCTTACCCATAAAAGCAGTGCAAGTGGGAATGAAATCCGGTGTGTGGAGGGTTGCAAATGTCAATCCTGTTTGGGGACGGGCATGGGAAGGGATGGATTCTCTGCTCATCTGAGTGGGGCAAGGCAAGGCTGAAGACACTGAGATATCCTGACACTGGGCACGGGGAACCAGCACGAGAGCAGGATGTGATCTGCTTGGCCACAGAGCTGCAAACACTCTCTCCTCCCATGTTTCCTGACATGTCCTTCAGAAACAATCAGTTTTCTCTTACCGGGAGGGTTTTGGCTTGAGACCGTTTAAACTCAGGAGGATCATTTTACATGGGGACTATTTATAACCTCCAGGGGCTGCTTCACTGAAAGCCTCTGCGAGTGGCTGAGGGCCAGACTGCTCCTACTCACATCAATGTCCTTGCCGGGATCTCCCCTGGCCACGGCCTTCACTTGTGAGGGAGAAAGGCTGGACCAGGCCAGAGCAAACACATCTCCAAAGAACCCCAATTCCTCCTAAAGGTTCCACTGTCTCCTGTGTGCCTTTCTGCCTCAGAACCCAAGCTCCTTACGCCCTGTTCAGGGATTTGAGGTCCCAGAATCCCCTCTCAGTGGCCAAGGCTGTTTCTGAGCATCTCAGCTCCCAGCCTGGTTTTGCCAGAGGCGGATTAGGAATCATTTGTGCAAACTGCTTGGTCAGCAGCCCTGGAAAGCCAAGCCCCTCCAGCACACGAGCAGAGGGCTGTTGGGCACCAGGGAGGGAAAACCTGCCTCTCTGGCCCCTTTCTAATCCCTGCACAGGCATGCTGAAAACATTAAAGCTGGGGAGCACCCACATAAAGGACAGCGGGGCCGGATGAACTGCAGCCTGCCCCGTCTGTCCCTCCAACCAGTATCTCGTTGTGCGTTTCACTAATCGGCTTCTCATGTGTGTTACCCAAGAACGTGCCAAGTCGTGAGAATTACAGGCCTGTTAACTCCTGTGTTATTCTTGGCACGGGCCAGGCTCCACTTGCTTGGGTAAAAATTATGATCTTTGTGAATAAGCTGTGTGTGTGAGAGAGAAAGAGGTTGTTTTTTTAAAAAATTATGATTATGATTGGTCATAGCCAGCATTGTGTCAAAAGGACAGGGCTGAGATTAAACTCGCTGAGCAGATCCTGCTCCCAGCTACGCTGGTAAGAACCACAGTCATTTTAAGACAGTTCCTCAGCTTGGGAGCAAGGGAGCCAAGAGCAGAGCGTGCACAAACCGCCTTCTGCAGCATTCCTGGTAGTTTGGATTCACTCCGCAGGAATGATTTTAGATGGCTAATTTTGTGTGTCTCCACTCCTGCTGTCACTTGACATTTGGGAGCTTGGCACGAATGGGAGCTTGTGGCCAATTTCATTTTTTTCCTCCTTGCATTTGTGTCATCACCTGATTCTTTGCTCCAAACGACGCTCTTTGGGTTTCTGGCACTACTTGGGGCTGTGCTAATTTAAAATACAAATATTTTTTTCTTCCCCCAAGAATCTCTTTCTTTATGATGCAGCCAACGGGACTAGCCTAGAAAACGGTTTCTCTCTCTCTTTTTCAAACAAAAATCAAGTGATAATCCTACACGAAATGCCTGCGCTCTTCTCATAAACTGTGCTAATATCAATGAATATTCCATGCATAGAGATTTGCATTTCAATGAGAAATAAATTAAATTTTCACTGTAATTTTGGGCTGGGAGGAGCAGGGAAGCTTTTACAATTCAGGTAATGTTTTCCAACATGTTTGTGCACCCGAGACACCCTCTTTGCCCATGACACTGAGGTTTTCAAACATCTACGTCACTCCTGAAAATGCAATGCAAAGGCTTTTGGAACTTTTTACATAAAACCTTCCAAGAAGGACCACCTCTCGTCAAATCTCAATATGCAAACAGCTTAAATGCTTAAATACTAGTCCTGAAATCCCTGTTAGTGTCTCTGCTGATTTCCAAAGAAAAACACCACCAAGGCTAAAGATGCAAGGCTAAAGAAAAGTGTGTCTGTGTCTGTGTGACTGTGTGTGTGTGTGTGTGTGTGTGTGTGTGTCTGTGTGTCTGTGTCTGTGTGTGTGTGTGTGTGTCTGTGTGCCTGTGTCTGTGTGACTGTGTGTGTGTCTGTGTGTGTGTGTGTGTCTGTGTGTCTGTGTGTGTGTCTGTGTGTGTGTCTGTGTGTCTGTGTTTGTGTGACTGTGTGTGTGTGTGTGTGTGTGTGTGTGTGTCTGTGTGTCTGTGTCTGTGTGTGTGTGTGTGTGTCTGTGTGCCTGTGTCTGTGTGACTGTGTGTGTGTCTGTGTGTGTGTGTGTGTCTGTGTGTCTGTGTGTGTGTCTGTGTGTGTGTCTGTGTGTCTGTGTTTGTGTGACTGTGTGTGTGTCTGTGTGTCTGTGTGTCTGTGTGTGTGTCTGTGTGTGTGTCTGTGTGTCTGTGTTTGTGTGACTGTGTGTGTGTCTGTGTGTCTGTGTTTGTGTGACTCTGTGTGTGTGTGTGTGTCTGTGTGTGTGTGTGTGTGTGCATGAGTGTGTGTGTGTCTGTGTGTCTGTGTGTGTCTGTGTCTGTGTCTGTGTGTGTGTCTGTGTGTCTGTGTTTGTGTGACTGTGTGTGTGTGTGTGCATGAGTGTGTGTGTGTCTCTGTGTGTGTCTGTGTGTCTGTGTTTGTGTGTGTGTCTGTGTGTCTGTGTGTCTGTGTGTCTGTCTGTGTGTCTGTGTCTGTGTGTGTGTGTGCATGAGTGTGTGTGTGTCTGTGTGTCTGTGTTTGTGTGTGTGTGTGTGTGTCTGTGTGTCTGTGTGTCTGTCCGTGTGTCTGTCCGTGTGTCTGTGTGTGTCTGTCTGTGTGTGTGTCTGTGTGTCTGTCCGTGTGTGCACGCGTGTGCCCGTGCAGCTGTGCATACGTGTGGGGAATTATGCCGGGGCGATGGAGCACCAGACTTGGCATAAACACAGGGCAACAAGATAAGAAACCATCTGGATTAGCATGTAAAGTATGAAACACCCTTTCTAGTTGATGCATAACCATGATGTGGGTGCCTTCATGTCAAAGAAGCTGCTGGGTTCAAAGTGTGTTGCTGTGATCTCCCTCACATTCCTCCTGAAGCTGCTCAGTTTTTCCTAAGAGCTCAGATCTAATGGGCCAAAGAGTGATTTCACGGGTGCAAAAAGGTTTTCAAGGCCAAGAAATCCAAGCAACCCCCTCCCTGACTTGTCCTTCCAGCAGGGCTCCTTACCCAGGGGACAGCTGGACTCCAGCCCTAAAATGCCATCCAGAGGGAAGCTGGTTCAGCCAGGGCAGTTCCACTCCCTGTCCGACTGTGCTGGGAGTGGGAGGATTTGGGGTACAGCACCAGGCTGGGGCACCCAGCCAGTTACCTTGTATTGGAGTTTGAGCCTGGGACCCAAAGTGGCTCGGGGTGCTGAGGGATCCACGGGGGTTGGGTGTTGTTGGGGTGACTCTCATGGACTGGCGCAGCCGTTCCAGCTCCCCGTAGCGGTCGGTGAAGGGTTTGGCTTGGTCTTCTAGCTTTTGTCTGTGCCCTGGAACATGATAAAAGAGTCTGATATCTGATCAGTCACCCTTTGGCTACAGCACCCTGGTTGCACACAGAGTCAGCACAGCCTCTGTCTGTGCGGTTTGCTGATATTCACAGGGGGTAAAGGGTGGCAGCCTTGGCAGAAATCGGCTACCGGGGGGTTGCACAGCCCCAGATCGTCCAGCAAGTCAACCTTTGGTCAAGGAGCCTGGACCAGGATGCCCTGTGCCATTTGCAGTGACCAGCCTGTACCAGCCCTCACTCTCTCTGTACACAGAGGGGAGACGTGCAAGGCAGGGGAAGCCCCATCTCCTGGCAAAGTGGTGAATGGGGTACCAGCAAAGGAAATATTAAATTCTAAGTATTTTCTGCAGCATTTGCTCACGGTGCATAGAATAAACTCTAATCTTACTGCAGCCCTTTCCCAACTCTGCCCACCCAAGAGGGTCAGAGCCAAGTGGAGCTGGAGAAGGCACAAGAGGAGGGATGGGAGCAGCCTTGGTACCACACCTTGGCCATCTCACTTTGTTTCTTTCTGTTCCTTTTCTTTCTACCCATAAAACAGGGAGTCTAATCACCCACCTCCCCCAGGCAGGGCAGCAACTAATGAGCGTTTGTAAAGCTCTCCCAGCTCCTTAGGTAGCAGCTGCTGGCACAGGGCAATAATTATTAAATTTATGCTAATTGTCCCGAGGCAAGAGGCACATGAAATGCACTTGATACATAACTTTCACATTTTACTATATTAATCATCGCCAAACAGCTTCACTCTCTCTGGGCCTGATTCCAGTCTCAGTTACACCCGCACAAAGCTGGAGGGGCTCCAGAGAAGCTGTAGCTGCCTCGGTTTTACATCAGTGCTCCATTCAGCCCTTGGATTCTCCCTGTTCTTTACCTGCTGCAGCCAGGTGGCCCTGCAGCACCTCCAGCTCTTTGCACCTGCCATGAGAGGACCTTCCCAAGGTGGCAATCGCCTTATCCCACCGTAATCCAAGCACAGAGCTCAGGGCACTGGAGGTGTGCAGGCACATCAGGGAGACAGGAGGGGAGTGGGAAGGAACCCTCTGCAGTGCTTCAGAGAGCTGGGCCTTATCAGATCCTACGGCCCAATATCCACCGAGTCAGGCTCAGTTCTTGGTGACTTTTAAGAAGTGACGCATTTGAAAGGCGATAAACGAAGCCACCTCTTCCTCCCTCCCTCCCTCCCCCTCACATCTGAGTGGCGTGAGAGCCTCGTGTCAGTTTAGAGCAAAGTCACAGAAAGTCCCCAGACTTCCCCCTCTTTAATAATGTCTTATATCTGCTGATCTCCAGAGGGGATCTCACACTCCTTGCCATGGCATCGCTCCATGGTTGTCCCAACAGCAAACCACCCCTAGCCACAGTTCCTGAAGGACTCTGACCCTCCTCTGGGAGCTCCACATCCAGGTGAGCCCCACCATCCAAACTCATGGAAAACAGGCTGATGCCAGAGTGCAAAACCTGATGAGGACAAACCCCAGCAGAGAGCAAAACCCAGCGGTATTTTGAAAATCCTTTTTCCCTGCTGTGTGAAGTAAACCAAGGAAACCTCAAAGCAACGCCATAAACAATCTCTTCTAATCTCTGTGTGTCCCCAGCCCTCAGGCACCTCTGTATTATCCGAGGCCTTCGGAGCCATGAGCAGCACCCATCCCATGGCATTTGGTGCTTTTCCCAGGGGAAAAGCTGGTGCAGGGAGGTGTCTTGTTCTGGTCTACATTTTATTATTTCAGTATATATTCAAGCACAGAAGAAATAAAATCTGGTTATGTTTCACCTTTAACCACTTGGGCAGACCAGAGCAGAGAAGCCAAAAGGACTTCAAAGACCAAGATCCCCAGAAATTTAATGAAAATTAAATTCCCTGCCTCTATCTCAGCACAAACCCTATCCTGCAGTGGCATCTGGCATGTGACGGAGAAAATCCTGAAAAATATATCAAGTGATCCCAATGCTGATAAAGTTTTTAAAGATTATTCAGCTGTACAGCTTAACTGAGGGCTTCATGTGGCTGTGTCATGCTGCACTGTGGTTGCTGTGGTCCTCTCACTGTCTGAACATGGACACAGCCCCGCGGGGGTTTTAAGCCTCAAGTAAACAGCAAGGACTTACACCCTCAAGAAGGGGCTGGTTTGTGGGGAGACAGCAATTATCAGCAAAAACCCCAAACCCTTTAAACTACCCTGATAAAAAGAAAGTGGAAAACTGGATTGAAATGTGAGTGGAGGCAAACAGAGGGGCTCATTTAGGAGTGCAAACCAGAGGATGCTGTGGTAGGATCAGGGCCCTTCCCAGCTCTCCTGGCCCCTCTCTGCTCCGTATCCCACCCTGTCTCCACGTGTGGGACCTGGCAGCACCAAACCACGTAGAAGAAGGCAGTGAATGAGTTAAAACCCACCAGCTTGGACTGCCAACCCTCTTTAGCTCGGGCTGTCTCCCCAGGACTTCCTGCCGCTTGTCACTTTAGGGCTGGGGACGTCAGACTTTGTCACGCAAGAGAGAATCGCTGTTAATGGGTTTCTTTCATCAGAACAACCTGAGCTTTTTAATTTCTGCAGCGGTTACTTCATTAAAAGCCCTTCCCCATCTGCCCACAGCTGTCACGGAGAGGAAACCAGTGCCATCAAGTGAACAATGGCTCATACCCCAGCGAGGAGGGAGGTGGTTTCTCGCTTAACCCAAGCACTGACTCAAAGCCTCCCGAAACCAGTGGGCGGATTTTCACTCAACTTCAAAAAGCTCCAGACCTCATCCCAAGAAATCCATCCGAGAAGTCTTTATCACCCCTACCTGTGAATTCTGGGACACAAAACCTGCCACTGGTGCTGGAGATTTTGCCCTGCACTTCCAGCTGGGCTAGCACTGGCTCACAGGTCAGTATTTATGGAAACAACAGAGCTTAGAACGATCAAATGATGGCAACTACTGACCTTGGGCACGTCTTGTCAACAGCACATGGTTTTTAACGCTGGATCGAGTTTCTGAATCAGTTAACTCTGATATTGAACATGACATGATGTAAACATTGACAGATCACTTCTGATCCTGATATAATAACAAGATCTGTATCAGCATATCAAACAAACGATCCCATTGAACACTTCCCAGCTGGAAGAACCGATGTGAATTTGACACTTTAGGCCAGTAATAAGAAGCATACTGGAAGTTTTGGGTGTTTCCTTGGAATGCAGACAGCGAAACAGTGTGTGCCACACTGCAGCTCAGATGCTCAAAGCTATGACTTAAAGACATGCTTTCTGCATTAAAATATTTCAAAGGCCAAACAGACCCCACTCTTCCTTCTAGGAGTGTGCAACCTGACGTGGCTTCCCAAGCTGGGACCTGTATGGGGTTTCCAGGCAGTGGAAGGGGCAGTTACACAGCGTTCACCAAAAGCAGCTTGTTTCCCCAGATCACTGAGATGCAGAATATAAAGTTGATCAAAGGCAGGAAAAGGGCTTCAGGAACCTGAGTGGTGCCAAAATCTGAGAGACAGATTTGATTTGAGAAAACACTCTCAGTGTGCCTTGGAGTCACAGTCCCCTGATTTGTCTGTGTTTAGTTGTGCAGCCATGAGAGACAAGGACCTGCACAGCCTTCTCTCATCCCCTGGTAGGTTCAGATTTGGGTGTCACGTTTGTCTCCATCCCCTGCCACAGCCCTTTGCTACCAAAGGACAGGAGAGCAGATGGTGGGAAGTGGCTTGGGCCTCCCCAGGAGTCTTGCTGTGAAATGCTGGCAGCAAGATGGAGCAGAGGAAATGCAGAGCTTTTCAGCTCTGGGAGATGTTCAGTAACACACATTTGCAGATCATTTCCTTAGCTCCAGTAAGGAAGAAGCAAGAACCAGGAGATGGCAACATGGGCTGGGACATCAGCTTGAGCCATCGGCAGCCACAGAGGCCTCCACTCATCCACCTTCCAAGGAAGGCTCCAAGCATCCCATCAGCAAGATCCCACCATCCTCCACCCAAGGCTCTGCTCAAACATTCACAGCCAAACTCCAGGGCTCAGCCAAGCAGGGGCTCTCCAGGAGCAGTCCCTGCACACAACCCTGTTGCTCAGTCTCTACACGTCCCTGAGAATGGACCACAAGAAAGCAATCAGCAGTGGATAAAGCTCCATCTCAATGTGCAAAACACCTTTCAAATCCCTCTCACAGCCCTCAAAATAGGTACTTCAGAGAGACACGCCACTCCTCTACAGAGGGTTGAATTTTTTCCCAGTCTGAGTCTCGACTAGACTATCAAGTCCCAGCATGTGCTCCAGAAAGAAGCCACATGTGAAAGGCCTGTGTTATGGGAACAGCAGGCCTGTCCCTCACAGCACACGCTGGGCTGGGCTCATCTCTGCACACCTGTTAACACGAGACATGAACATTGCTCAGGTTTTCCCTGCAATCCCACCTCCAGCTCTGGACTCACCACAGGAAACTCCCACCAAGGAGAATTTGGTGGAACTCCACAGCCAGTGAGAGAGGGAGGGCAGGACGGTGTGGAGGTGGGAACCAGGCTGCCCACAGTGCCAGGAGCTGGCAGGGACTCCAACGTGACGTCTCCACGGAGGATAACAGAGCTGTGCACCGAGCCCCGGTGAGCGGCCGCACCCGCCGAGTGCCAACACCACTTCGGCCACTTCCAAGAGCTGAAGCCCAGGAGTTCACAGGAGGCAGCAGGAGGGAAATGTTAGAAGGAACTGTCTCTTCTGGTGCCGAACAAAGTCAGGCACAGATAACTCATTATTCACATGTTTGAAGTTGGCCTGCTTACGCCATTTGGAAGGAGAATCAGTCATGGCCAGGCTTTGCTTTGGTTTCCTCTGGCTTTGGTGAGACACTGCAGCTACTGTCCTCCTGCAGCTTGGAGAGAAGGGGAGTGTCGCAACGCGCCGCGGCCGCTGGGCCAGCACAGGATCTGCACCCACTCCAACAATGAAAGGGAAATAATATTTAAGGGGGTGGGGGAGAGAATTAGGAAAATGAGAAAAAAAAGCTCCTAATTTACAAAGCTGTTTTAGCTGGTGGTGGTCTGAGATGAATTGGCTGCCTCTAAAAGGATGAAAATAAATATCCCTCTTTTTGAAGGAAATAGGCTGGCTCTGGGCCAGCTGGCAGGAAGCACAGAGATATGTTGCATTTACAGTAGGTTTTTAGTGTCTGAAGCTCCAGCAGTGGGAGAGATGCTCGTTCTAGGCAGGCTGGTATTGATTAGGGGCTTTGTGAGCCCCTGATCTCCTCTCACTCATGGGTTAGTCCCTTGACTTTGCCTCTCTCCCTGCCCACCCTGTGATGGGAGCCCTGGCAAGTGGGGCAGCAGCTGATAAATCCTAGTCTTTCATTACACTGGGAGACCCCAAAACTAAGTCCTCTGAAAGGCAAAAAATGCAAGGCATTAATTCAGATACTTAAGCAGAAATCCAGGGTAGCACTTTTAAAATTTCTTGGGATGTGGCCTGTGTTCAAATCCAACATCACACCCAAATTTTCACGCAACTTCAGCTCAAATGCCTGAAGGACACAGGCTCCCCATTCCCGGGGTTTCAGTGTGGAGACAGAGTCTTTCTGGATTTGCAAAGATATTTAAAGCACTTCACAGTGCAGGGAAAGCTGGAGGCATTCTCAGCAATGGGTAAAATTCATCAGGTTTAAGCATTTGTGCCTTGCTGAAAACCCCCACCAGTGTTTTCTTGCATTTTTCCATTCTTAAAGACCTCTGAAAATCTTCCTCTGAGACTGCAGAGTGAAGTAGGTGAGTTTTAAAAGTTGTGATTTACAGAGCTGAGAATTTCAGCTCGTGTGTCACAAACCAGCAGGCGGGTGCACATCTGTGGGAAACTTGGCAGCTTTCATAACACAGGGTGCAAAAACCACCAGCCCCAGTGGCTTCTCTGCAACTGCTCCCATTTCCAGGAAGGCAAAATTCATTTATGGGCTGTGATCTGGTTTTTATGGAATTAGGCAGAACCCCTGATTCAAAGATTTCCAAGCTGAGTGCTGGGGAGGAAGCAGACAGATCTCAAGGGCATCCAGCTGGTGTTGCCTCACCATGTCTGAGATCAGATTTTCAGGAGCCGTCGCTCCGTAGATCAGTGGAGAGATGCCAGTTGGAGTGAGTTAGTGCTGCTATCGCAGCTTGCACTGTGTGCTACCAGTATAGCTGGTTTTTCCCAGCTCACAACCTGTTCCATTAGGGCAAGCACATCAAATTCCTTTGGGTGACACTGGCTCAGGACACTGAGGGATGGGGAGGACCAGCTGCTGGGTTCAGACCTGTGCACGGAATGTGCCGCGGTTCAGCTGATGGGGACGAGCCTGACCCTGCGGGGCCCTGGGGCACTGACTGAGGAGCAGCGTTTTGGCAGCCACTCTGTGCCCTTGGAGCAGCACAGCCTGGATCAGACACCAGCTTTCCCAAGGTCTGAGGGTGCTGAGTGCTGCTTTCCCTGTTTGCCCCAGGACAGAGCTGGAGCTGAGTCCTGGCGTTTGAACACCAATATCCCCAATTCCAGGACTGAGCTCTGAGCTCCATCTCCAGAGACTCGCTGGCATGCTGGGGAATTACAGCTCCCAAATGGCTTTGGAAACACGCACAGCACAAAGCTGGGAGGAGGAACCCCAGAGCACCAGCCACCTGCACATCACCTTCATCCCCTGCACAGCACCCTCCTCCCCCCTGCACAGCACCCTCCTCCCCCCTGCACAGCACCCTCCTCCTCCCTGCACAGCACCCTCCTCCCCCCTGCACAGCACCCTCATCCCCCCTGCACAGCACCCTCATCCCCCCTGCACAGCACCCTCCTCCCCCCTGCACAGCACCCTCCTCCCCCCTGCACAGCACCCTCCTCCCCCCTGCACAGCACCCTCCTCCTCCCTGCACAGCACCCTCCTCTCCCCTGCACAGCACCCTCCTCCCCCCTGCACAGCACCCTCATCCCCCCTGCACAGCACCCTCATCCCCCCTGCACAGCACCCTCCTCCTCCCTGCACAGCACCCTCCTCCCTGCACAGCACCCTCCTCCCCCCTGCACAGCACCCTCATCCCCCCTGCACAGCACCCTCCTCCTCCCTGCAATGCTGCTCCCCCGAGGCCAAAGGAGCAGAGCTGAGCAGGGGCCAACCACGGGCCAGGGGCTGCTGCTCCCACCTCTGGTTTGGGATTGGGAGCCTCCCTGCAGGGAGGCACAGCAGCTCCTCGTCCCACTGCCATCACCCTCAGAGGCTGAGAAGGGCACTGGGGATGTCTGTGACTGCTGGGTCCCTCTTTGTCCTCCCCTCTCTCCCTACAGAGTCACTGGAAAGAGTAAGAGAAAATAATGCACCATCATGTCTAAGCACCTTCCGCTGCAGGATATGATTTATCTCTGGCTGGCTGCAGAACAGGTGACTGGGCTCCAGCAGCGGAAGAGAAGGGTCTTAGGAACTAAATTTCATCTCACTCTGAGTCAAATCCTCTTCCTCACTCTGCCACATCATTAAAGTGATTGGTTGCACTGATAAGCCCTTTCAGGAGGGAGGAACGAGATGTGTCCTGCCCTGACAGCTGATGTGATCTTGCGGTTTTGTTTGATAGTTCTGGTGCTTTAGCTGTTGCCTTCCCTGAAATGAAACTGGCCTTTTATCACTGACTATTTTTTCCCGCTCTCCTTTCCCATCTGTGACCCTTTGCTCTGTCCTGAGCTCCCAGTCCCGCCTGAGGGAAGAGGGGCCACATTGTCTTAATAACCCTGCAAAAAGCAGTCCCTGCTCCTGCAGGATGAATCCTCTCCTACAACCTCCTGCACAGCCCCTGCTGCCCCCCAGGAATTAGATCTGCTTCACAAACAGGGAAACTGAGAAGGGGCAAAATGCTGCTCCTTTGTGAAGGCTCAATGCTCACCAATGTCCTCGCTGCAACACCCAGAAATGTTCCTTTGAGCACCTCTGTGTCCTGCCACCTGCATCCCAGCCCAACCCACTCCCTCTGCACCAGAGGGAATTTCTTTTGCTGTTTATTTGAACAGCACCTGGCACAATCCAGCACAGAGCACCATCAACATCCCCCTGGAAGAAACCTTCAATGAGCCTTAATTCTCCAAATATCCCCATACACCAGACGATCCTTTTGCTCGATTTAATCTCTTAAAATACACTATCAGTGCCCACTTCTCTGATTCTGATTTATTTCCAAAGCCAGGATGGGTTTGGGTCTTCCACCCCAGCTGAGAATTGTGCCCTGGGGTTTACCCAAAGCTTTCAAAAGCAGGAGGTGTTGCAACCAATTCCAACAATGATTCCTTTGTAGAATGCAAGCAAAAATAATTTCCCTGTTCTGACTCCCAATATTGCTTCACTTAGAAAATACTGGTCATTTTTAAGTGAAATGATTTTGAAGTTATTACACACCAGGCAATTATAAAAGAGAGGTGGAATTTACTATATGTGGCAAATAAAATAATTAGAGGAGCGAATTTACTGGAGCCCATGTAATTTTAGTTGCTCTATTATTTCTTCTGAGGCAGGATTACAGCCTCGAGCTGTAGCACCAGAGCCCCTGGCAATGCAAACCCATTGCTTGGAGCACAGTGGGGAAACCTTTACCCCTGCCCTGCTCTCCCCAGGGAATGCTCCACATGGCCCTGGCACCTGGATGTCCCTTGGGACATCCCCAGGACCTGCTGAGGGCCAAGTGGGTCCCCCCACATTCC
Organism: Pithys albifrons albifrons; assembly: GCF_047495875.1. Lineage (NCBI taxonomy): Eukaryota > Metazoa > Chordata > Aves > Passeriformes > Thamnophilidae > Pithys > Pithys albifrons. The sequence continues at coordinate 7,539,785 of NC_092481.1, forward strand.
CCTCAGAACCCCTGCTTTTGTCCCTGAGGCATTTTTATCCACCCTCCAGGAGCTGAGCTCCAATTCCCCCACTGTGCCTTGGCAGGATTGGCCCCTGAAGGGGTTAACTGGATAGCAGGGCCTATAAGGAATTAGAGGAGGAGGCAGTTTAACATAATTGCCTTCCCTGCGTGTACCAACAGCCTCCCTGAGCTGCCTGGGCAGGAGAGCTGTGCCCTGGACGGGCTCAGCAGATACCAAAGGGTGCAGATTCCCCACGGGATCAAAACACATTAGAGATGGGAGTACAAACAGAGAGACTCCCCTGTGCAGCAAGTACCAATCTGCAAAGGCTCCTGCATGAACCTGGGAGCCCTGAGCCCCTGAGAATCTGCAGCATCTCCCCATCGCTCCCACCCCTGAGCCCCTGCAGTGCCCCCTCATTGCTCCCATCCCTGAGCCCCTGCAGTGCCTCCCCATCTCCTTTGCCTCCTGCCTGGCCACTCGCTGCAGAGGCCCCAGTTTATGGGGTGTTCCAGGGGTTTTAAGGGCTCTGGCAGACAAGGGGTGAGATCAGGCAGAGCCCTGTGCCCCAGTCGAGCTGCCTGGTGGGACGCCCAGTGATGGCACCGAGGCTGTGCCACCTCACCCCAGCCAGCACTTGTTTTTCATTTGTCATCATCAAAGAGCAAGTGGGATCAGGGAAGGGTGGGATGGAGCTGAACAGACCCTGTGCAGAAGGCACAGGGTGACTGCAGCTCTCAGACACCATCAATGCAAGTGCCTCATCCCAGGCACCAACAACTCCAACAGCAGCTGGAGGGACAGCAGAGCAAACACCAATAAATCTAAAATACTACACCACCTTGTATTCCCATTTAGGATCTTCCATGCCTGCCTTGCTTCAGGACATGTCAAAGAGCCTACACTCCATCCCAAGCCCTTCCACTCCTCCAGGGAAGGTCCCTGGCAGGGCCGGATCAGCACAGGGAGAAGCAGAGACTCCGGAGACCTGAACGGCTCCGTCTGGTAAAACCTGGGGCAGGGCTGGAAGGGGCCGGATGTCCCCAAGCAGCACCACCCCAAGGACCACCACGGGGAAGCACCACAGCAGGTCCCTGAGCAGCAGGAGCAATGCTGGAGCTCCTGGGTGGGTGTACAGAGCCCGTGGGGTTTCCCCAAATCTCTGTCTCAAACAGCCACAGGGTGTCCAGAGCAGAGTTAACAGCGAAGCGAGAAAGTGCCACTCAGGATTTCCTCCTCTTCCTCCTCCTCCTCCTCCTCCTCCTCCTCCTCCTCCTCCCCAGGGAAGAGGGCAGGTCTTGAGGAGTGGGAAATCGGTGTATTTTAAGCACCAAATATTAAATTAAAAGATATTATAGCAATTTTACATTGACAAATAACTGTCCAGGAACTGGTGAGGTCATTTATTTATTTAAATGAGTTTTGATTGATTTAATTGTACCTTCTCTCTTTTTTCTTTTTTTTTTTTATTTTTCTTTGCCATTTCCCTTTGGTGTTTTTTTTCCCTAATTCCCGGACAATCTGGGAACTGTCTGTGTATTTATTTCTAGCTAAGGACAAGCAGGGGAATAAAACAAAAGACCAGAATAATACCCAAAACTATCACCCCACGGGAGCACTTCAGCACCAGGTCTGCTTTTAATTACAGAAACATCTCCAGCTCCAATTTTACACAGCCCCACGAGGAGCCTTTTTGCCAAGATAAAGATCTGAAATTGTACAATACTGGCATGAGCAGCCCTGTCCTGAGTCTCCATTTGAGCTTCTGAGAAGCACAAGAGCCTCCAATAACTTACCCTGTCTTCTCCAAGGCCTTGCCACAGCCATGTCAAATCTCTGAGGGTGAAAGGTGCAGAAAACATGGGGTGTCTCTGCCTGGAGGCCCCCAAATTGCCCACAGGAATACAGGAACAGGGAAGCATTTTGTCCTTGCTCCTCTTTGGCTCCCACCCCATAACCCAACAGATTGTCCCATTTCCTCCTCCTCATCCTCAGCTATTTTAGCCACATCCCAATTTCCCTGAGTCCCAGGAATAGAAGAACTGCAGATTTTACTTCCCCCTCTCCAGATTCCTGGAGTGGCATTCCAGAATTCTCCCCAGTCCATCATCCCAAACCTCCCTGCAGCACTCCAGAGTCCTGCAGAGCTCTTCCAACTCTCTGTCTCCTCTCAAAATTGCTTCAAATCAGTAAAACCACAAGACAACCTTTTTCCCCCCTTTGAGGAGAAAGCTCAGTGTGGGTTTACACAAATCCCCCCAGAGCAGAGGCCCACGGGACAAAACATCCTGAAATGTGGCCACAACCCCCACTGACTGGGGAGCAGCTTTGCCATGGGGTTCCCAACCCTGCCAGAGTGTGATGGGAGAATTCCTGGATCAGCCACTTTTCTAAAAGGTAACAGGAATGTTTCTGTTTCATATTTTTCTCTTTTTTCCCCCCAAATGGTACAAATTAGAGAAGCCCTCAGTGTTACAAACAACTCCCAAAGAGTCAGAAATCCCTCCAGAAATTGCCACTGCTTTTAGGACACCACATCCCAAAACTTAGCATGGAAATAACCAACTCCGTGGAATATTAAACAGAGCATTTTGTAGTTTTGATGGCATTTAAGCCATTAAGGCATGAAAAGATGATGGTGCTAAAGGAATTGAGTTTGCCCAGGGCTGCTGTACCCCTGGAAAAACAAACAGGAGAGTGGAAAGCTGCACCACAGGGAAGGCCCCACCACCATCAGCCCCAAATCTGCCCCTGTGCCAGTGAGTGTGGAGGGGCTGACAGAGCAATTCGAGCTCAGGTCTGGGCAAAGCTGCTGTTCCTGCAAATAAACACCCTCACCAGGCTGGGGCTGCAGGGAGTGGGTCCAGCCTGGCACAAGCAGAGGTGGTGGTGGGGAGGTCGTGCCCTCAATGGGGGGACACACAGGCCACCTCCATGTGTGCAATCATCCCCAAACTGAAGCCATGAATGCTCCCAGCCAGCCCAGAGCAAACAGCAAACCTGCCTGCTCAGGCTCACACCACCTGCCCAAATGTGCAGGCCAAATTAGAGGCTGGAATTAAGGAACACCCTCTGATAGGGGGTGCCTGGAATTTCTAGTCCTTAGCACCACATTGGGGTCTCTGTAGAGCTAATCTGGATTAACAGGGTGCAATATTGCACCTCTTTTCCCTCCCCTGAGTAAAGCAGGGTCTCAGTTTTGCCATTCCTGGTAGGAAATCTCAGACTCATCTACAGCCATGAGGGACAGGGAAGCTGGGGGGTCACCTGTCTTGCCAGCACAGTCCTGTGCTTCCCTTTCCTTTCTAGCCTCAGACTGGAGCATCCACTAGGAATAAAAGGGAAAATTCACCTTCTAGTGGAAGGTGTCCCTGTCCACGACGTGGGGTAGGAAACACGTGATTTTTAAGGTCCCTTCCAACTCAAACCATTCTGTTAATTCTACAAAAAACCTCATGGTGCAAACTCCTCTGAACCCCAGGGATGGATTCAGATGCACCTTAAGTAAATAACTGAAGTGAGAAAGGGTTTTTCAGGGTGATTTGCAGCCACCCCACGACTCGGGGAGCTGGGGCCAGTGAGGTGCTGGGTGTGGGGTGAGAACAGAGATGGGGTGGTGAGATAGGGGGTGTGGGCAGCTGTGCCCGGGCTGGATGGGGCAGTTCAGGGCACTGTCTTTATCACCATGGCTTGGGGATGGAGAGAGGAGTCCCAGCAGGGTCTGTGTCATCCCATGAAGTGCTGACACAATCCCTTCTCCTGCTGGGCTCCCAGCTGGGCAGTGCCAACCCTGCTGGAAGAGAAGTCCCAGCACAGGGCTGGGGACACCCAGGGCCACGGGCACCCCTGTCCTGCTGCCACCCCAGCACACGGTGATGAGCAGAGGCAAAGCCCTCTCCAGGCTGAATTTCCAGAGCAGATTCTCCCCTTGCTACTCAATCTTTCTCCCATTTTTTTGCCTTCTTGACACACCTGAAGCCAGGAGTGCCCAGTGCATCTGGTGCTCAAGGAAAACCCCAGACATGGCCCTGTGCCCACTGACCTCCAGCACCCCGAGGACACAGATGCCACAGACACCTCACACAGGCAGGGGCAAGGGAGTTTCCACCCTCTGCAGATCCCAAACTCTTCATTTCTCAGCTCAGAGCGCCAGGCTGGGCTGGGGCTTAGGCTGACATCTCTCGTGGGAGGCAGCAGGGAGGGAAACCCTCACCCAGCTGAGTATGAAAGCAAAGAAAGCAGCAGTTCTTGGAAACGACTCATGGCTGTGGGAGGTGAGAAGCCCTTCCACACATTGGCTACGTGCCCTGAGAGGGGCCAGCAGGGGCCTGGGGACAGCCACAGCCTTCTGGGGCAAGAAGCCTTTGGGGAGGTAAAGGGACCCCAGGGGGTCAGGATGAGACCCAGCCAGAAAACCTTTGCACAGACAATGTGGTGGGAGAGGGGGCAGGAAATGCTCCTGCCATGAGCTCCCTCCTCCTGGTCCAAGCCAGAGGGTGCTGCAGGGTGGGGACACACTCCTGTCACTCACTGTGGTCACACCAAGCAGGGACGAGACTGAAAGCACCAAATCTCTGACACACACACCAAAAATGAACAGGGCAGGAGACACCAAGAGCCAGCACCTCCCCAGTGCTCTGTGGCTGAGCAGGCAACAAGGAGGGACACTGTGGACATCAGATCCTCTTGATCTCCCCTTCCTCCTCAACACACTGACCAGGACAGCAGGGATGGGGTGGATACCAGAAAGAAGGGGTTAAGGGCAAAGGAGATTCAGAAAGAGGGTTAAGGAAGACTGAATTGCAGCTTGAAAAAACAGTCAAAGAGAGGGAAAAAGCATTTAAAGGGGAAAAAACTGCACAAGAGTTCCCAGGAGATGGACAGAAAGGGGTTGGAATAGCTGGAAGGAGGAGAGGAAAAGTGACAGGAGAGGAAGTGAGAGTGGTGGCAAGTGAAGGAAAAGGGAAGGGAAGGGAGAGGGAAGGGAAAGGGAAGGCAGCCAGCAGGTGGGTGTGATGGGGGAGGCCCTGGAGATGCTCCCATTTACCCAGGAACAGACTAAACATCCCTGTATAGCTTCCAGCTATTAATTTCTCCATGTTCTGCCTGTTGTGGATTATTTTGCAAGCAGCTGTGGAAGTGAGAGGGCTTTGCACCAGGGCTGCAGCTCTCCAGAGCCAGGCTCTTGCTAAATACAGAGCTGCAAAGGGGGGAAAAAGAAGGAAATTCCACAGGAAGTTCAAATATTTTATTACTTCCTGTTTGTACAAAGTATGTCAACACTTGGCACCCGCTGTGCTATTTGTTTAGAGCTAAGGTGCCAACTTGACAGAATGTCCTTTTTCCCCTTCCAGATCTAACCCAGAAAGAGCCTGAGCCCAAGGAAAAGAGATCTTGGAGCGAGCAGGGCACTGTGGGAAGGCCTGAGGGGATACTCAGCCAAGGCCACCACTGTTATCAGCTCCACACCAGCTGTGGGTCCCTCAGAGGAGCATCTCCAGCTCCACGGTCCAGCTCTCCAGGTCCCTCCAGCCCCGCGTGCTCCCTGGCCCGTGTGGGGCTCTGCCTGTCCCCCACCTCCCTGCAATTTCTCACCCCTCTCAACCCCATTGCAAACTCTTTAGAAGTGTTTCTGGGCACAGCCCGAGTTCAAAGCCTCGCTCAGGGGCTGAGATGAAGCGATGGGACAGGGTGGAAGATGAATGGGATGCTCGGAGCTGGGGCGTGGAGCTCAGCCGTGTTTCTGGCCCAAAACCCCACGAGAACCTTTGCTGGAGGAATTCTGCTGCATCTGAGAAGATGATGCCCAGGGCTTTCCCAGGGTTCAAGACAAATGGCCAATTCTTTCCACATTAAGGGAGCTTTCTGCCTGCCCAGCAGCCCCACATCCAGGCTCCAGCCCCAGTCAGTGCTGACCCCACGTGCCAGGAGCCAACACACACCATGGCCCACTTGTCTGCAGCCAAGAAAGGGGAAAAACCCTGTATTTTTTTGCACACACACACACATAAAAATATATGTTCACACATATATATGTTAAAAGTGCATATATAATATATATGTGCATAAAAATTGCAATTTCTCAGGCCAGCTCTCTCCTCACAAACAAGGGAGAGCAGTACAAGCCATGGTGTTTGACAAAGCTGAGCATTACCAGGACTGTACCAGCTCCAAATGCCACCTGGAGAGCCAGGTGGGTGCTGGCACTCGGGGGTGCTGTGCCAGAGAGCCACCCAGTGGCAGAGGAACCAGGAAAACCACATCGGCTTTCCGGGAGTGAGCCCGGATCGTTTTACAGCTGGTGCTTCCACACCTTCTGCACGGGACTGCAGAGAGGGAAGGGCAAAGGATACTTTTTAAATAGATTTTAAAAAATTTTATGTTAATTAGAAAATGGAAACCAAAGTGTGGAAATTTTTTTTTTCATTCCAGTTCAAGACAATGAATTTTCATCAACCATGAATTTAAGCCCCACGGTCATACTGGGAGTCAAAATACGACATTTACTGCCAACAAATCTGTGATCATCTGAAACAAATTCCAAAAAACCCACAACTCAGGTCTAGATGTCTTCAATCAGCAATTTTCAGGCTGGGAGGGGAAGCAGGGATGGGGGAAGAGATCAGCCTTTGGGGTCCACACAAGACAAAGGTATAGGCAGGGAATAAACACCACACAGCTCTCCTTAAGGAGACAACACTTCCTGCACGTTTTGAGGTCCACAAATCACTAAAAACAAAATAAAAAGAAAGCAGAAAACTGCTGACCTTGCACCCAGGCTGGTGTTCCAGGGAAGACATCCCTTGGGCACACCAAGCCAAAGCCAGGAAAAGCCACTCCACTCTCTGCTTTTCCCTAATTCTGCCCAAAAGGGCCCGGCCCAAGCCGAAGGACGCAGGGTGAGCCCACGGCTCAAATCCCCCTCCCTGGCAATATCAGAACCTTGAAATTAAAGATGGGGAGTGATGGGGAGGGTGTTGAAAGGCAGGAGGAGCAGGTGTGATTCACAGGGCTTTGGCTGCTGGGGAAGTCAAACCAAACGCTAAGAGTAGTAACTATCTCGCCTTGTATTATTATTTATGTATTCCTGATGATTATTATTATTATTAGAAAGGTGATCTGATGCAGTTGATAAGGGGCTGAGCCAGGAGTCAGGAGAGCTGGTTTCTATTCCTGACCTGGAAGAGTTGTGAAATTCCCTGCCCAACCTTTACCTGCTTTCCCCTCCCAGCCCTGGGCACCCACCACGACCCACGGGTGCTTTATCACTGCAGACCCACACCAGGACCTGCCTTGTGTTTCCAGCTTAAAGAAAACCAACCAAAATGAAGTCTGGCTTCATAAGTGCAGCCAGCAGTTCAAGAGACGCCCGTAAAGCCTCTTGCACTCCAAACAAAAATAAAGGGGGAAGCAAATCCAACAAACTCTGATGCAAATCAAACCCCCTCACCGAGGTACAGCCTCCCCCTGGCCTGACATCAAGGGGCACTGATGGCCCAACGACAGCACCAACAGAAAATATTTTCTGAAGCATATTTAGAAGGATCAAAACGTTTCCCTTCAATGTGGGCTACGGCAGCTTCACACGCAAAGGGAACAAACTAGGCTTTATAGTCCCTGTGGTGGTGCTGAGGGAGCAGGAAGGCAAAGCCGGAGCTGGAAGCTGCAGATGGAGCCCACGGAACAACATCCCACCACACGAGGGGTCCCACAGAGCAAATAATCCTCATTGCAAGAGGAAACTCCTCCAGCCCACAGCTCCAGAGCATTTCCTCGCACTGCCCGGATCACTGGAAATGCCAAGGTGAGCTCACACCAGGCCGATGCTGAAAACCAGCTCCCAGAGCCTCCCTCACCCACGAGGCACCATCCTGCACCCAGGGGAGCCTCCTTGATCAAAACAGAGACACCTCTGTGGTTGCATCGTGGCTGGGCTGTTCCAGCAGCTCAGCCTGAGGCTCTGCCAGCCCGAGGCTCTGCCAGCCCAAAGCGAAACCACCACCAGCCAAAGGGGAAGGTGCTCTCCGACAGACAGGCAAATACCAGCTCAGCACGGAGGGAACCTGTGACCATTTGTAGTTTAAAACCCAACAATCAGCCAGTGAAGCCGAGCATGGCACCTCTGGCTTCATAACCCCCCAACACCACGCACAGTGCCAGGCTGGAGTCCTTTGTGTTTCTGCCATTGAAGCCCAAAGCATTCTCCCAACATCCCAATCTGGAGCTATAAAACTGTCCCTCCAAGATGGGATATGGAGCACAATGGGGAGCTATAAAACCATCCATCCAAGATGGGATACGGGGCATGGAGAGAGTAAGAGGCAGGGAGGGACACACACCACGCTTTGCTGTGCCAAGAAAGCCCAAGCAGCCAAGCCGTGCCTGCTGTTTGAGCTCACTCAGCCACACCAACACTCTCACCAACACCATGTGCTGCCAATGGTGCTGCCCCAGCTGGCTCTGTGTCCTGCACCCTTTGGCCACAGAGAGCTCAGCCCCTGCATCCCTTCCCTGTGCTCCTCAGTGCTGCCAAATAAAACACATCACTTACTTCGTGGCTCCCGGGGTCCGTCCACAGTCACTTTAATGGCTCGGTGATAGGTGGCCACTTGGGTGGGATTGGTGAACACAGTGATGGTCAGGGTAAAGCTTTTTCCTAAGGAGGATAGGAGGGAGAAAAAAAACAGCAGGAGAAATGAGGATATTCACATGGGTTCAGCTTTTTCAGGAGAGAAAGGCTCCTGTCGGAGCAAGCTCAGACACAAATATCCACATCCCCTGAACTCCAACACACACATCATTTAATTTTATGAGACATTATTGCCGAGGCACAAAGCTCAGCTGGCTCCTGCTGAGGTTCAGCTGCCTGCAGCAGGGACAGGCTTGAACCTGGGTCAGAGTGGGAGCCAGGACCTTCCTGGATGGAAAAGTCACTTGTCCCCACCTCCCCTGCCCTGTCCCCATACCGACCCCTCCACCCCCAGCAGCTTCCTGGTGCTTTCCTGCTCAGATGCTTCCCCTTTTTCTGGGGGAACCCAGTCCTGAAACACAGCACTGGAGGATCCCCTCCAGAAGGATGGATTTGAGTGCTGGTATCCCTGGGATGCTGATGTGGCACCAGCCTGCAATGGGTGCCAGTGTCTGCAAAGGAGCCCACGGCCTTGGCCCTGTGGATGCACCTCCACAGGGAGGTCTGGAGGGGACCTGGGCTGGGCCTCGGCCATAGGGGCACCTGTGGCCCAAAAATAGCAAACCAAAACATGAGACCTAATCTGGCCAGCTTTGGCCACCAGACAGGCAGCCCTGCTGGCTGTGGGGACTGTCCTCTGCCAGCAGGAACCTGCTGCTGGGAAGGAGTTTGAATGTCATCATGGGGGTTTTCAGAGACACTTTTGAAGCACTGAGCTTGTCACCTTTTATGAAAAAATAAAAGGAGTGAAGCAGTGAAAAGCTCTTGGGAGCCATATTTTTCAAGAAAACAAGTGCTCCTCTTGTCCCAGCAGAGCAAGTTTCCATCTGCAGTCCAAAAATGCCTTTAGCATCAGAGATGGTGTTCTCACACCTGCACTGTGGGCCCACCCCGACCCCAAACTCTTTCATCTCCCACAGTCTTGGCATCCTCATCCCAGCCCCTCTGTCCTCTCCTTGCCTGATGCTGCTGCTGTCACTCACCCACTCGATATTCAGCAATGGGGAGGCTGTGGGAGTGCAGAGTTCTCTACAGGAAGGGCCTCTGCTCTCCCACAACCTCCCCAAATTCAGGAATCCCCTGGGGAGAGGAGGGAGGCTGCACAAACCACTCTACCCAACGCCCCAGGAGCAACCTCTGTGGCAAAAGTATCACATATTTCAGAAATCTGAACTCCAGCACGATACAAGGTATAAACTCCATGTGCTGGGATTCTGCTCGCCCAGCCTTTATTCCACAAATAAATAGAGCCAGAAGCCACCTCCTGTCCCTTTCCCCCTAAAGGGATCGTGGGTTCTCAGATCCTGACCATCATCGATCTGCAGAGCTGAACCTGAGAATACCCCTCACAAAACAACACATTTATACAGCTAGAAAGAAAAAGGGAATAAACTGAAAAAATGAAATTGTCCCCCCCAGAGAACATCCTGCAATTATCCCAGGTGGGAGAGTTCCTCTTTGGGAGCACGGAACGGGGGCAAAGGCTGGTGTTAAAGCCGACAGTGAGCACCCACCCACCCCTCACCTCAGCTTTCAAACCAGGACTAAACAATGCACAACCTGCTGCTTGTTTTCTGCACCAAAAGGAGCACTTAGAGAAAGATACAATTTTAATCCCCAAGGGTACAGTTGTGCTGCCAACCTGCACGGGCGAGCCGAGCTGCCGCAGCCTGCGGAGCACACGGAGCCTCGCAGCGCCTGCACAGCCACGAAAAAACAGCCAACACCGAGGATTTGTTGGCAAAACATCCGCAGAACCAGAGTGCAGGATGAGGAGTACGAGGAGGAATTATTTAGGAAATTCTGCGGGAGGAGAGGAAGGGTTTGCAGGCAGAGTCTGGGCAAACGCAGCCGGTGAGACAGAGCAGAGCCCGGAGCTGAGCCCGCAGCTCCGTGCCCAGCCTCCCTGCCCACTACAGCTGCTCTAGTTTATTTCTTACTATTACGATTTTAGAACTTTTATTCTCCATGTGAAACAGCCTCCCTGCTTTTCAGTTCCTCGCTGCAGACACAGACACGGCTCCGGGGAGGACGGAGCACGAGCCGGTTTTGCATCACTCACCAGCTCTCAAAAATCCTCCCATGAATCGAAAATGACAATTATTACTTAGCATCATTTTTACTCATTTCCCGCCTTCTCAGGAAGCTGGGCCCCAGCTGTGTGCACCGGGGCTGGCCCCAGCTCCTGGGTGGGTTTGGGAGCAGCCCCGGCTCCGTGGGCTGCTCGGGGGATATTCCAGCTGGGGAGCCAGGAGGGGATGGATGCACAGGGAGGCGGCTCCACGCTGGCCTCGGCTTTCATTTCATACAGCGTGCTCTGAGCAGGAAAGGTTTGGGTTACTTTTTTCAGAGCAAAGCATAAAAACTGGTCTTTCTCCCAGCTTTGTCATGGAGATGGGAATTTATTTTTTCGGGGGCTTTGGACCGGCTCTTCCCAGCTCACAGTGCCGGGGTGTAATCCCAGACATGGTAATACTAAAAATACCCAATTCTGAACCACTTCCAGTCATGTTTTCAAAACGAGAGCCTGGCTGCTGCTGGTTTTCCAGGCTCCCGCAGCTCAGGACTCTGGAAGGTGCACCTTTACGGGGGCACAGGTCCTCCCTTCGGATTTACACAAATCTCTGTACACACAGCTCTGCCCCGGCAAAATATTGTGCGGTGAATCCACATTTCTGCCACAGTAAATGAAACCAGCACCGGGCTGTCAGAGATTGAGCCAACCGAGGAAGGCAAGTGTAACACCCAGTGTAACAATTCAATAGAAGCGACTTTTCACACTAAATTGGTTTGCAAGAGCTGGAAAGCACGGCCGGACCCAGGGAGCCAAATCCACGCTCCACGCTGCGAACAAACCCCGCCGTGCCGCCCTCACTCCAGCCCCAGGGAGCCCTGATGGGGCTGTTTCCCTGTCAATGTTACAAAGCCTCATCCCACAAGAATATGTAAAAAAAAAAATTAAAATAATAAGCACCTGAGTTACACCCGTTAGAGGCAGCGGAGGTGTTTTCGCTGCTGTAATGAGCGTTTGTCAGGACTCTGCCCGAGGAAGGAGATTATTCACCCAAGGGCTCTCTGAGACTAAACTACTGTTAATTCAGAGCTTGGGAGTGCAGAGGAAGCAAGTTAATAATGAATTCAAGAGTCAGGCTGAGATTGGGTTGCATTCAGTTTGGAAATTTGTGCAAGGATGAAAAAAAAGCCCAACCAGAAAGAAAAGAGCCTAAGAGAATAATTGATTACAGAAATGAAAGCTTAATTCATAAAAGAAAAACATTTTCCATCCATCAACCTGCAACCAGTTAAGTGGAGAGTTTTAAAGAAACTGCAACATGGAGAAGGAGCCAACAGGAAAAAGGAAATGTATGAAAGAATGTAAACTATTCAAGTTTCATAAAGAGGAACAAGTAAACAGCTATTACATGCAAATAATTCCTAACATCACTGCTTTTAATTAATGCAAAGAAGTCAAAATATATCTGACACTATGTGTATACATTTGAAACCTTTGAGAAAATGCTGCCATGTGGCCATTAAAAAATAGTGTTCTTATTTTGGTTTAAATGAAGAATTAAGTGCTTCGATCTGCGGCATTTACCGGTGATGAAATGCTGAAATTCTATTTATACCCTTACAATTCAGGTACAAGGAGGGATGCACAGAGGAAGGGCAGGCAGCGCTCTGGGTTTAATATTTTCAGGAGATTTATTTCCCTCTGCTGCGATGGTACAGCCTGATTTGTTTTGTAGCACCCAGAAAGATAAATTTCTGTCTCGCTTTTCCACGCAACAAGCGTCGAGAAAATGAGTAAAATCCCCGCAAAGCACCCGCAGCTCTGCCCTGTGCCCGGGGAGCAAAGCCTGCCGTGCCCCACCCGCTGCCAGCCCGTCAGGCCGAGCTCTGCAGTATTTTTAAGCGCTTGATTTCACTATTTGAAGATGAGCTGCCAGGTGGGCTTTGCCCCCGAGCGCGTTTCCCTGCGGAGGGGACGCACCGAGCACACGCAGCTGCCTCTGCATCCTGCTGAGGAGAGACGTGGGGAGGGTTTGGGCTCGGGCTGCCTCACTTTTATAGAGATAGCTATTTATTCATATTTAGATATGTGTTTTAATTTTGTTCCTCCTTGCGCCGCCCATGCCCGACACCTCGACACAGGAGCAGCCCCGGGAGGAGCGAGGCAGAGCTGCCGGCGGGGCTGGGGCTGCCCCGCATCCTTCCCGCATCCCTCCCATCGCTCGGGAACCCAGCGCGGCTGGCGGGATTCTCCTGCCCAACCGCGGCAACGAACCCCACGGTAAAATAAAACAGAATACCAAATAAAATGAAATAATAAAATAAACTAACACTATGAAAATAATAAAATTGAATAACAAAAAAGCAACTTTTGTTTTCTTCCCTTTTTTTTGTTCCCCTCTAAAAAGCCACATAAAAAGGCCAACCATTTCCCGGGCAGTACCTACCCCTGCCGCTTCTCCCAACAAATCGGAGGTCGTTAAATCTCGCTACTTGGTTTTTCATCACGGCCGAGGCGTTGCGCAGCTCCGCCGAGTAATTCTCGTCGTTCCCCGCCATCACCGTGACCACGGTCCCATCGGGCACATCTCCGAGGGCCACGACCTAGGGCAGGGCCAGAGGATTTTAGGCTAAAATTAACCTACATCGAAGCCAACCTGCCCTGCGCTTCCCCCCCTACATCCCCACAAAAAAAGCCAAAGCAAAACCAAAAGCAATCCGAGCCCCCGAGAAAGGCTGAAAAATCGGAGGGGAAAGGAGAAAATGAGCAAAACCGGGTTAAAAGCAGAAAGAGGTTCCGCGGGGAAGGGGCACAGGGTGGGTCAGGCCACCCTCGGCCCCGCCGCAGGGGTTTGTGGTTTTATTTTGTTTGATTCGGGATAAATATAACGCGCCGCGGAGCGCGGGGCGGGCGCGCCCGAGGCCCCGGAGCTCCGAGCCCGGCCGGGGAAGCGCCGGGGCCGGTGGGGCTGGGGGAGACCCCGCCGGGGAAGCGCCGGGGCCGGTGGGGCTGGGGGAGACCCCGCCGGGGAAGCGCCGGGGCCGGTGGGGCTGGGGGAGACCCCGCCGGGGAAGCGCCGGGGCCGGTGGGGCTGGGGGAGACCCCGCCGGGAAGCAGCGCCCGCAGCTCCCGGAGCCAGGACGGGCCGGGGAACCCGGCTCAGACCCCCTGACCCCGCCGGCCCTCCCGGGACCCCGCTGCCGTCCTGCCCGGCTCCCCTCGCCTCTCCCCGGTTGGATTTCGGTTCCCCCCGGCCAGCCCCGGTCCCCGCGGGCGCAGCGGGGATGCCCGGCCAGGGGGTGCCCGCTGGGTCGCCCCATCCCGCGGGGAGCCCGGGCAGCGCAACCCGGGGCCGGGGCTTCAGCTCTTCACTTGGCTTTTTCGCAGATTAGATCTCCCTTCCCTGCCTCGCTCTCCCTCTCCCACGAAAGTAATTAACCTCCATCTCATTAAACTTCAAAGTTGCCCGAGAGCTCCTAACTGTACGGAATATCTAAGATGCTGTGACCGCGGGGCAATGCGGAGACTTGATTAAAAATAATAAACTGGGCTATTTGATTAAAAATAATAACGCGGGCTCCCTCGGTGGTGATGTCAGGAGCGATTCGAAGTGAAAGGGGTCGAGGGAAAGGGGCCGTCGGGGCTCCCGACTTACCTTGAAGGCGACGGGCAGCGTCTTGTTGCACCTCCAGTGGGACGGCAGCACCGAGCACAAGAAGTTGGGGCTGTCGGTGCGCACCAGTTCTCCGGCGTGGTCGGCCAGTACATCCAGGACGGAGCGGACCTCGGGCCGAGCCCGGGCGCCCGGCGTGGGGGCCCCCAGCGCCCCGCTGTTCTCGCCCATCTTACCGCAGGGGAAGGCCGTGGAGGGGGGTGTGAAGCGCCTGCTGGTGCTCGGATCTACGGGAATACGCATCACAACGGCGGGCGTCAGGGAGCCGCCGCGGCCGGGGGGGACGAGGGGGAGCCCGGCGGGGCCCGGCGCCCACCGCTCGGCTGCGGCGGGGCTCGGCGGCGGAAGGCGGCGTGGACAGCGGCGGCCGAGCCCCGCGCTGCCTCGCTCCGTCCCGGCACTCCGCCGTCCTCGGCGGGGCGGCGCGGGGAAAGCGCTGCGGGCTCTCGCCTCCCTCCCGGCGCCGGGGCTCGTCCCCGCTGGGTTCGCTGCGGTCCCGCCGGAGCCCCCGCACCGCCACGGCCCGAACCCGCTGCCGGTGCCGCCGCGCGCCCGGTACCGTATTTACTGCCGGCCCCGGGGGGGCGGGACGAGCCCTGACGGACGGCGCGTCCCGCCAATGGGGCAGCGGCGGGAGCTCCGAGCCCCGCCCACCGCCGCGATCGGGGCGTGGCCACCAAGGGAAAGAGGCGTGGCCTGTGCAGAAAGGGGCGTGACAGGCACTAAAAGAGGCGTGGCCGGGGAAGGCCGCGCCCCCGGGGCTGCCCCGCACGTCGGGGCCGCGGTGGGTCCGGCGGTGGGTCCGGCGGTGGGTGCGGTGGGGCCGGTTTGGGGCCGGTTCGGGGCCGCGGCCGTGCGGAGCGGCCGGACATCCAGCACGTCCCCCGCCGCCGAACGCTCCCAGCGCCACCGCCCGTGCCCCCCGCGGGGGTCCACCGTGGCGGGACGGGAGGGAGTGGCGGCCGACGGGGACCACCGGGCGCGTCCCCGACGGGGGGCGGTTTGTCCCGCGGCCTGCGCTGGAAACGGCGCCTTCCCCACCTCCGCCCGTTGCCCTGCCCAAAACTGAGCCGCCTCCATCGCCGGCGGTCCCGCGGCAGCTGCCCCGAGGCTGCGGTGCGGGCAGGGCCGGCGGCTCCGACCGGAATCGTTGTCGAGAGAATTCGTGGCGAAGCCACCGGTTCCGCGGGAACACAACGGAGGCGGCGGCTCGCTGCGCTCCGCGGCTGCCCGAACCGCCGGGGCAGGGGTGCAGGTTCCTCTGCCCGTCCTGCCTGGCCGTTTCCCCGGGTTGAGCTCAGTGTGATGGTGTTTGCGGACCGGAACGTTCCCCGCTCTGTGCTGCACGGTGCAAACCGCAGATTTCCTTAAAACAAACAAAAGTAAATCCCAACACCTAAAACCACCCTGTTTTTCCTGAACTCCCTCCACGAAGTAATGAACCATTTTCGCTCGCAATCTGCGGTGCTTGGAGGGGAGTGAGCCCGCGCCAGTCTCGGCAAGACCCAGAAAAAACCCGCGTTTGTCCAAAAGAATATGAAGAAGAATGTATATATATATATATATACACACACACACACATATATATATGGTTTTGTTTGATTGGGGTTTTTTAATCATGAGGAGCGGCGGTTCCAGCGTCGCCGCCCCGTTGTACCGGGACACCCTCGCGATCCGCGCCGGGCGAACGGGGACCGTCGAGCCGCCGCTGGGGACGGCGCCGAGCTCAGCCAGCCCCGGGGGGCGGCGGGGCCCGGGGGGGCGGCCGCCAGCACCGCGTGTCGGGCCGCCCCCCGCCGTTACCGGCGCTCCAATTCTGCCCTTTTTAGGTGAAAGCGCCCGCCGGTTTAATTCTATTTTTCGTCGCCCGTTCAGCAGCGCGGGGTGACCCGCAGAAACCGCGGCGCGGGGGGAAGAGCTACGGGCGGGGCCGGGGTTTGGCGGGGGTCGGGCACCCATGCTGGTGCCCCCCAGTCACGAAGGGATGCGCGGGGGGCACAGGGCGCATGCGGGGCAGCGCTGCAGTGCGGCGGCGGGACCGCGGGTTGGCGCCGGGGCTCCGCCGGGGCGGCCCCGCGACGGGGCGGGACGGGACGGGATGGAACGGGATGAAACGGGATGTTGAGCCCTCCGGGATGCGGACCCCTCCGGGATGCGGACCCCTCCGGGATGCTGACACCTGCGTACCTGTGCCTCCTGCCCCTTCCCGCTGCTGACCCGACCCCGCAGTTCCCCCACCTCTGCCCCCGCCGCGCCCCGCGCAGCCCGGAGGGTGTCACCTGTCACCCCCCAGTGCCGGGACCTCCAGCCCTGGGGCTGCAAAGGGCGGTGTGACCGCACGGGCAGGTAGAGCCCTGCAAGAGCCATGGGGTGATTTGAGGTCCCTGCAGGACCGGACCGGGTCCCAGCAGGACAGAGCTGCCTCCCTGCAGCGGGATGCTTGTCATTCCCTGCCTTCGCTGATGTGTCCAGTGGCTGTATTACAGCCCTGCCACCCACAAATTTCCCTAATCCTTTTTTATACTGGGAGCAACTTGTTGGAACGGGCACTGAATACATCACCTTGATTCCTCAAAGCACCATCCAGATGCCTCCCAAAGTACTCTGAGTCACTCAGCACTGCAGCCACAGGTATGCTGGGTACCACGTCCTGCTCCCTCCCCAAAATCCACTTTCTCCACCACCCTCTGGCCTCCCACCCTGACTCATTCTCAGCTTCGTGGTGATGGGATGCAGCCTCACCCTCGTAACTCCCAGCACAGCCCTGCACAGAGGTACAAAGCCAGTTGCTGACTTGCAGCAATATGAGACCCAAACCACAGCACAGTGACAGACCAGGCTCCCCACAACCCCAAACGGCCTGGAGACTTCTGGAGATACAGAGCCCTGCAAAGCAACCTGATGGCTACTTCTGCAAAAGGCATTCAGGTGAGCAAAGCCATCCCAGAGCTAAAGAGACTCACAGCACTGTGCCCAAATAGGAATGAGTTTTCATTTGAATTATCCTTTCCCAGCACAGCAGGATTCAGAATCTCAAACAGCAAAACTCCTGCTGCTCTGGTCCTCCACAAACCAGGAGATGCTGACATGTGAGGATTATTCCTCTGCCACCCTCCCTGCACTCCCGAGGAGGTTAATAGAGTATCAGACCCAGGATTTGTATGGGCCTCTTTACAAATACTTAAAAGCTACTGTTCACATGGCAAGGAGGTCAGCGGCTCTTTAAATCATTACTCACTGGGATTACTTCCCTTACAGGCTCCTCTGTAGTTTTTAATTCATTTGAGCTGCTCTTTAGCAGCAGAACCACTCGTTTCAACAGCAGAGCAGCGAGCACAGAGGCTTATAGGAAGCTTTCTATTAAAAATTCATCGCAAACTCTCAGGAGCTCAGCACTCAGTAGGGCCATGCGGGTGTCTGGATCTATTTTGTAGTTCAGGGAAGGGGATCTGAGAGCAGCATGCAGGGAGGGAGTGTGCTATTCATTCATAAATCAAACAACAGATGCTGGGGCCAATGGGGTGTATGATGGTGACAATTCTTAACCCCTGAGTGTTGGTGCTAAAACAGGCTCCCTTGGGGTGATTATGGGTGCTGGAGGCAGAGGTTCCTGCAGGAGGAAGCTGTGGAGCTCAGAGGAAGAAATTAGGGGAAACTGGGGGGAGAAAAGGCAGTGGCTGTCCCAGACATGAATCTGGGGAAGCCTTTGCTGGGACAGGGACCAGCTGCCAGACTGGCCTGATGACGTCTCCAGCCAGGCTGCACAGGGCTCTGCTGGAGGCTGCTGTGCCCTGGGGTTGGGTGATACCTGCAGGGGGGGGGGGGGGGGCTGCACAGCACCCACTTCCAAGGGCACAGCCATAGCTTGAGATGGGATCCTGAGCTGGGACATCCATTAACCCCCCAGGAGCTGCAGTTACCCACCTTACTATCTGTGTGTGCAGCCCTGGCACGTGGCACCCAGGGTCCTTTCCTGGAGCAGCAAGAGGAGGAGGAGGAGGAGAAGGAGGAAGGCTTTAGCAAGAGTTTCAGATCCTGGCACGACGTGCCATCAGCAGGGAAAATCAGTTTGAGATTCCCACCTGGTTGCCTGGGGGCAAGTTTCATTCACCATCGTTTGACTGACTAGAAAAGGCTGTGGCTGTAACTGTTGACACTCCTTACAGCTTGGGGACTTGCCTGTCCTCCCAGTTCTCCACATTTTATATATACCAGTATGTTTTATTACCAGCCCTCATTTCAAACAGCATCCCCAGGGAGACGCTCCACACCTGAGCACCCCCACACCTGTATCCTTGGCCACTCAGAGTGATGAGAGCCAAGCACACCCACTGTGGAGAATCAGGAGTGATGCCAGCGCCACTGGGGGATTTATCATCTCCCAGGGGATCCAGGAGCCCCCCAGCCCCCAGCACCAGCCTTTGAGGGCAATCTGTGCTCTGGGTGTAGCACAAATAACTGGAGTGTGTGCAGCACCAACGGGATGGGACGGGGTTTCCAAAAGCTGCGAAGTGACTCGGGAGCACGAGTGTGACTGACGTGAATCCTGCGGTTCTGAAGTCACGAAAGTGCCGTTCTTCATTGTGTGGGACTGCGACTCTCCTCTCCCCACAACAGCCCCACAATGAGGAGCATGTTCAGGGCTCACATCCTCTGCGCTATTGATAGCACGGCCGCGCTTTTGGGAGCGTGGGTCCCATCTGCCACTTCCACTCCTTTTTAAAAGATCCTAATGACTGTCGGATCCTTTTAGTTCTTAATTAATTTCAGAGTTCAACTGCAAATAGGAAACAAGGCAGCTTTTGCCCTTACGCATATGAATATTACTGTTCCATTTAATGTGGTTACGGGTGGAATGCTGTTATTCATTCCTGCCTGCAATAAAAGCCACATGTTTTTAAAACTTTGCACTTGAAAAAACTTTTAGGAAAGAAATCAAGTATGTTTTGTATGCATGGCATGAGATAAAAACTAGTCATAAATATTCAAAGAACAGTTAGAGCTTTATGCTTGATTTAAACAAGTGAACAGAGAAGTCCGACGGTTGGAGTAAGTGGAGAAGGCAAGCCCAGTGCTCCTTTAAGAATGTGCTTATGCAGAGAAAAAGAACTATTCATGTAAAGGTTATGGAGCACCTAAGGACATCCCATCTCCTCCAAAAATGCCCAAAGGTGGATAGCACAACTGGAAACACTGGGCTTTGTTCAGAGCTGCTCGAGTTTATGGGAGTTTCTCTCTGGGGTTTCAGAGGAGCTTTAGGGAGGTGTGATGGCGCCTACCAGACCCTACGGGGAATGAGGACTCTTCTTCCTGGAGACATCTCCAATGTGTCCATTCCCTATGATGGAGGACAGATGGGTGAAGTCATGGTGAGTATTTCCTAGGGCTCCTGGGACCCCTGGATAGACTTTCCCTAGAGCCCCACACAGGAAGGGATGGAGTGCTGGGATCTGGGTGGTGCCTGTGCCACGGTTGTGCCACCAGAGCCCGAGGTGGTGCCGAACCTTCAAAACGCAAAATGCAACAGGCGGAGAAATAAAAAAAATTCCAAAGGAAAAAAAAGAGGAAATGTCTGGATGGTGAGAAGAGGAACCGAAAGGCACATGGCGACGAGAAAAGCACAACAGATGCAGAAAAACACGGTGTGATTTCTAATTGCAAGGGAGGCACTCGGAGTCCTGTCACGGAACAGAACTCCTGGGCAGAGCTCCAAGGTGCAGGGAAATCCTCCTGCATGTGCTGAGCAAAGCACTATTGCAACAGGAAAATGCTGCAGAAAGTTGTTTCTTGTCTTGAAAAATCCTCAGGCATTGGCAAAACTGGACCCATCACTTGTCACCATCCCAGAGGGATGGGAAATCCAGTCTCCTGTGCTCATGCATTGGCTGAACGTGCAGGGGTGTTTTCCAAGAAGCATTTTCAGCCTGGCCCAAAATATTGGGGTGATGGTGGGGTGTCAAGCACATGCTCAGTGCTCCTGGGCTGCCCCAAGGTTTGTGGGGCAGCAGGAGCATGTGGGAACCTTGGGAAGGGTCTTGCATCCACACACTGAAAGCATGGCCAGGGCAAGTGCTTGAGCCCCAGTGGGGAGGAACGAGGCTCTGCTACTGCACAGTCCCACTGAGGAAGTCAAAGTGTGAAGAGAGAAAGTGACCTTTGGGAAATGCAATCCCACAGGCTCACCCCCATCCTTGCCAAGGGCAGCTCTTGGCAAACCTCAGCCAAAGGTTTCCTTGCTCCAGGGCTGCAATGTCTGTAGCTCTGGGATGTGGGGCAGAGGCGGGAGCTCAGCCCCAGGAGGCAGGAGGGGACTGGCAGCTGCTGCTGCAGGCGCTGCCGTCAGACAGGGAACTCCAGTTTCCCTTTTGGTTCGGGTCTGACAGAGGTCACATCTCAGCAAAAGCAGCTTCACAGGCAAGTGCAAACACATCATTTCAGTTTAACTTCTCTGTGGGACATCAGCCTTGCAAAGGGAACTCAGTCTTGTCATCCTGAGGGCACTCACTGAACCAAGAGCCCCAGACACCCCTTTGACCAGGCAGCCCACAGATGTGCAGTGCCCTTGAGCATCATTTGCATCCTGCTTTGAAGAGGATAATGGGGTCGTGCTGTCTCACACTGCAGACCACAGGCCAGTGGAGATGATACTTTGCTGAATTTTCAAAGCCGAAGGTACTTTTCTGGATCCTGGCTCTGAACTCAGACAACTCAAATGTGATGTTATTTAGGGACTGCTGTTAAGTCACTGCTTGCTCCTCGTCCACCTCCAACACCTTGGAAAGGGAACAGTGCCAGCTCTCCTCCATCAAACCCCAGCCCCGTGCTCACCAGCGTGAGCTCATTTGGGTTTTTGCAGAAGTTCCTTATCAAGTTCCTACGCAGGCAGGAGTTGCCCGTCTGCCGGGTCAGCTGTGACACCAGAGCAGCTCCTCACCCAGCCCAGACACAGCCCGGGAAGCTGCAGTGGCTCAGCAGAAGGTTGGGGCTGGAAACCAGAGAAATGGAGAACTTGCCCAGACAAACTGATAGTGGTTTTCAGTCTCACAGGAGCAGCCAGTTCTGTGGGGAGAGAGGGGATCTGACCTGCGAAGTGCAACCTCAGCATGTCCCTGAGTTGGAGCCACCCCGTGCCTGCCTGGTCCTCCAGAACTGGTGGATTTGAAGACTGTTTGTGTATTTTCTCCTCCAACTGAGCACAGGCCCTTGCTGGCAGGAAGGATGGGCTCTGGAAAGGCATTGGCAGGGCAGGAAAGGTCATAGAATCATGGAATGGTTTGGGTTAGAAGAGACCTTAACATTCACCTAGTCCATCCCCCTGCCATGGGCAGGGACACCTTCCACTAGGCCAGGTTGCTCCAGGCCCTGTCCAACCCAGCCTTGAATCCTGGATTCAATCCACAGCTCTGCCTCAGCCTTCCTTAAGGGCACTGGATGTGCCACATAGTGTTGGTTCCTCCATCTCTCACCCCTTGGCAAGCCCCTGGTGCCCTGATCTTGTGGGAGGGGATGAGGGTGTTTCACCTGCTCTGCCATGGGGAGGGATGGGTAGACACCCACCCATGGGAACAGGGCTGAGACCCCAGTGGGTGTCCCCCCGGCCCACTCAGGGAGGAGGAGCCAGGACTGAGGCAGCTCCTCCCAGCCTGGCAATTTTGCTGAATTTTATGGAAATAAATGGTAGGCTCACTCATTCAGCAAGATTTTCCAAACTGACCCTGGGCTAATAAAAGGTGTTTAATTACAGGGTTCAAGGTAATTGGGCACAAAAGTGTCCAGTAAAACACAGTGTGTTGCAAGGGAGCAGTAGAACAAGGGCTAAATTTTGGAACAGCAGATCTGATTTAGTCTGTAGCTTCTCTGGTCACCACTTTCTCTCCCTTAATGAGGGAAAACAGCACAGCCTTTCCTAAATCCCCCCTAAGTAGTTTCCCCTTGACTTGAAGTCACTGAAATAACCATGCTCTGTCCTTAAATTATCTCCATGCACATGCTTCCAGTTTAAAGGGAAATGGTGCAGCCCATGTCTGGCATTTAATCCCCACCAGGCTGTGAGGAAACAGCCCCTCGGGTTCTTCCATGCACCCATCCATGCATGGACCCCCTCCCAGCTGCAGCATCTCCTGCCACGTGCTGAGCGTGGGGCGCAGGGAGCAACAATCCTTTAAATGTTTCATAAGCAATACAAAAAGAAATGGAAATAGGCGATTTTCAGGGGAGTTCTTAGTATTTGTAACTGTTTGTACCTTCCTCCGTGGCTTTTTGGGTTCTCATGGGGAGGGAAGCTGAGCTACACTGGGATGTTCCTGGGGCAGCCCTGCCAGCGGCTGCACGGGGGGCGTGTGCTGGTTGGGAAATGTGCTGCTCCTGGGAATATCCCACGTGCTGGCTCCAGACATCACAAACCAACTGCTCCAGCACTGGCTGAGCTTTTCCTCCAGCAAAACTCCCTCCAGCTGCAGCAGGGTCACTATTTAACCAATACCCAGACAGACACACAGGCCCTGAGCTGGGGGCTCCACCCTGGGATGCAGGTGCTGCACCTGGAGCCACAGAAAACCCCCTCAAAGCCTCAGCATTAACACAGTGAGTGTCACTTGAGGACCAGCTCACCCTGTCAGTGACGTGCTCTCCATCAGTGTTTCAACACCCTTTGTCTGTCTGTCTGTCCCTGTGCCAGGCTGAGCCCTGGTCAGGATCCAGGAGGCTCAGAGGGTGTAAGAAGCCAGGGCAGACTTGGGGCCAGGGTTGTCTGTAACATCATTCCTACCCTTTTGCTTGGATCTGGTTTTTTAGAAGTTATTTTAACAAAACCCATGTTGGCTCATGACGTCCCATCCCAGTACAGCTGCCATAAACACACACACAGTGACTGGGGCAAAAAAAGCAGCTCTGGAGCCCTAAATCCCATCCTTATCAGGAGAAAAGACCTTTAGGAGGTGTCTCCTCCCTGCTGGGGCACAAATCTGTCATGGGATGTGAAACCCTCAAGGCGTGTGAGTTCCTCATGGGATGCTCCTTGCTGGGATTCTGGGAGTCTCCAGGGTGGCAGGAGCTCCTTCCCAGAGTCACAGGAAACACTGCACCTCCCCGAGTGGAAATACAAACCCTGGTGCCTTTTATCCCTCCATTCAGAATTCAGCAATCCCAGACATCTTTACACGATCTCCTGCACAACAGAGATTGTTGGAATAAAAGCCCATTTTTCAGTATTTTCCTTCCCAATTGAGGCACTTTTTTCTTTTTCTTCTTTCTTTCTTTTTTTTTTTTTAAATCTCTTCCTTCTCCTCCTATTTTGGTTGTTTTGATACTTTATTTTACAATAGCCTGAGTAATACATTCCTCATGTTCCAAATGCACTCGCGGCTTCCAGTGGGAATGGAAAATCATTGTTTCTTTTTTATTTTGCCCTTTTCTTTTTCTTTTTGATATATTTATGTTGTGGAAAATACCCCCAGATTGCAGACACGTCTGCTATCCCACTTCCTTGAAAATAATAATAATAATAATAATAACAAATACTAGAGTGTTTTAGCGAGATGAGCTGAGGAGGAGGAGGGGGATAAAGCTGTGGTTGAAGGCTGTGCCACCCCACAGAAGGCTGTGCCACCCCACAGAAGGCTATGTCACCCCACAGGAGGCTGTGCCACCCCACAGGAGGCTGTGCCACCCCACAGGAGGCTGTGCCACCTCACAGGAGGCTGTGCCACCCCACAGAAGGCTGTGCCACCTCACAGGAGGCTGTGTCACCCCACAGGAGGCTGTGCCACCTCACAGGAGGCTGTGCCACCCCACAGGAGGCTGTGCCACCCCACAGAAGGCTATGTCACCCCACAGGAGGCTGTGCCACCCCACAGGAGGCTGTGTCACCTCACAGGAGGCTGTGCCACCCCACAGAAGGCTGTGCCACCTCACAGGAGGCTGTGCCACCCCACAGGAGGCTGTGCCACCCCACAGGAGGCTGTTGTTGTGAGTTTTGGAGGTGCTTTAGGCTGGTTCCTGACCCATCCTGCTCTCTCGGAAGTGCCCAGGCAGGATGTTGGTGCCCCTGTGGGAGGTCAGTGCCTCCATCCCTCATTCCTTTGCCCCTGCTCTGCTGGGGGTGCCAGGAGGGACCTGCACAGGGAGATGCTCCTGGAAGAGCCTCACCTGTCCGTGCTCTCAGCTGGCACTGGGGTGGGGATGCTTCCCTGGGCTGAGGTCACTCACAGAATCACAGAATGGTTTGGGCTGAAAGGGATCCAAAAGGTCATCTCATTCCCAATTCCTGCCCTGGGCAGGGACACCTCCCACCAGCCCAGGCTGCTCCAAGCCCTGTCCAACCTGGCCTGGGACAGTCCCAGGGCTGGGGCAGCCACAGCTGCTCTGGGCAGCTGTGCCAGGGCCTGCCCACCCTCAGCTCACCCTGCTCTGAGTTTGTGCTGAGCCCTGAGCCCTCTCACCACCCCCCCAGTTCCACTGCAGACCTCCTGGCAGGTTTTCCCATGTCCTCCCCTCTGTTGCTCAGCCTTGCTCAGGGGGTGTTTAGCAGCATGGCCTGTGGCTGGGGCTCATCACTTCAGATGGGAAGTCACATTTTTGCTCCTAATGCTGACCATGTGTGGATCTGAGCCCACAAACTACAGCTCATTGTTTGCCTCCCAAACCGTCTGTGGCCACAACAGTGGACCACAACCACTGCCGACATATCAGAGGAGATCAGCTCTGAGAAATCATCATGCATTGAAGTGCTTAGCACTGCCTCTCTACCCCATTAGATCATAACAAGGTGATGAGAGACAACCAATTTATACTTGTTCCCACACACAGAAATACATTTAAAGGAAAAAAAATAATAAAAAAGACATGCCACCAGTCAGCAGGGTTCCCTTGGAAAGGCAAAGCCACTGACAGTCGATCAGGAGCCCGAGAGCTCGGAGTACACAGCCTTGCCCAGGAGGGGAGGGTGGGTGGAGGCAAACCAGACCCCGTGGCCATGTGGTCCTGTGTGCCAGGGGGACTGTGTGTGTACCCCACAGCCCCCACCCCAGGGAGCTGGGCCAGAGGGAGGGTTTGTGCAGGGGGAGGAGGGTGAGGAGCCCTGGGTGCTGGGTGGGGGCTGTGGCTGCAGGGGAGCTGCTGGGGGTGCAAACACCCATGGAGGGTGCAATGCCCATCCCTCCTGCCTGCAGGCTCTGCCTTGCTTCCTCCACTGGGAGGCACAGGTATCCATCCAGGGGCAGGCAGGCATGGACACAGGATCCCACACTGGTTCAAGCTGGAAGGGACCTTAAAGCTCCTGTCAATTCTAATCTCTGCCATGGGCAGGGACACTTTCCACCAGCCCAGGCTGCTCCAAGCCCCACCCAGCCTGGCCTTGGACACTTCCAGGGCTGGGGCAGCCACAGCTGCTCTGGGCACCTGTGCCAGGGCCTGCCCACCCTCACAGGGAGGAATTCTTTCCTAATATCCACTCAAATCCTGGCCTCTCCCAGTTTAAAGCCAGTCTCCCTTGTTCTATCTATGTGCTCGTGTCTCCCACCACAGACCCCTGGTGCAATGTATTGTTGCTGTGCTAGTGGGAAGCTTAGTTACCCATATAGAGAAAGATAAAATAAAATCACTTTGGAGGTTAGAGAATGAAACACAACACTTATCTTTGGGAAAACAGAACAGCAAAGTTCAGTGACATCGTCACATGTGCACATGTGGGTCCAGCAGTGCCTGCTCAGCTTCCCCCAGAGGCTCTGCCCAGGGCACAGGGTGGCAGCAGGAGGGAAAAACTGCTCCAAGTACTGTCAGGGTTACAGTTTTCTGTGGTCAGGAAGAAACACAGAAATCCATTAAAAGGCAGTTTGCTGAGCGGGAATCCTGTGGTGGCCACTTACAGGAAGAGGCGGGAGGGACCCTCTGCGTGGGGTGAGCTGGGGCCACCACTCCCCTCCAGGAGGTGAGCAAAGCTGCTGGTGATCCGGGGTGCAGCAGGAGAGGCAGCATGCCAGGCATGGCTGGAGTGCCAGGGTGGCTTTCTGGGATGTGCCAGCCCCGGGCTGTGCCAGCCCCAGTGTGCAGTGATGGTGTGAGGTGACAATCCCCAGTGCCACCATTGCAAAACTGCCCAATCTGTGCTCATGGCAAGTGGGGGAACACACAGACACAGTGACTTTCCAGAGAAGAGCCACCTGGGAAAGATGAAGGTGTCAGGGCAGCTGCTCACAGACACCAACATGATGGAGAAAAAGGGAAAAAAAGGTGATGCAGCACCGGTTCATTTTCACTGGGGACTGTGGATGGACAGTGACAGTTTAGGAGCTGCTCCCATGTGGTTTAGATTTATGGAAAACAAGAAAAATGTGAAACATTGGCAACCTGAGCTAGAAATTGTTGGACAAGGCCAGCATGGACACCCCAAGCAGAGGAGCCGGCTGTGCCACCAGCCCAAGGCAAAATAACTCCCCACATACCTCCCAGGGTCAGGGAGCATCCAGCACCTCGCTCCTCTCCTGGTGGATCCACAGACCATCCCACCCATGGGTGTCCCTGCAGGTTTCCACTGAAGTCACAGCAATGGCTGTTGAGAATCAGCCCCTTTGCTGAGGCCTCCCAGTCCCGACAGCCATCGGCGACGAAGAACTGACTCATGGATGTGACATTTGTGGTTTGGTGACTTAGAGCCAACCAACTGCCACTGGGACAGCATCTCTGCAGCTCCCAGGAGAGCATGGCTGTCCTTGGACAGAAGCCATGGGGTGCTCAGATGAAGCAGAATAAGACAAGGCACCATCCCTAAAAATGGGGTTATGTCCCCAAAATCATTGACTGGAGTCAAATTTATTTCTGTCTTCAGCAAAAATTTTACTCAGATGTGAATCCAGTGTGTGCAACCAGGGACTGGTGCTGCTCTCCCACCCCTTGACCCACCCCGTTGAAAAGCTGAAAAATCCCTTTTTTATATTAAAAAATTCACTTTTCCAGACTAACTAGGGAATACCTCTGGGATTTTTCATTTCGTTCCTTAAATATTTGCACAAACAAACACTCATTTTCATGGATGTGCCCAGGAAGGCAAAGTAAAACTATGAATGCAGTTGTGTCCCCCAAAGCCATGAGGAATTTAAATGAACATCCCTGAATGTTTTGCAGTACTCACCCAAATCCAGCCGGGCAGAAGAAGACACACTGAGCTCCTTAAAGAAAACAAGGATTTCTTGTCCTAATACTAAACAAATGTTTCCCAATTTGGCTATATTCCATTCTTGGTGCAATCATTTAATTCTCCCCATTTAATAAAAAACTATGTCTGAAACAAAGATGTTTATTGCTTTTATGAGTTCCTATTTGTATGGAAATTGCACACAAGACGTGATATTTCTGTTACTCCCTCACTCTTTATTTTTAAACAAGCAAGTTAAACCCTGACATTTCTTCATCTGGCTTGTGGAGGGAGAAGTATAGATTAAAAAGAACCATGCAAATGTTTTTTATAAACTTCTCTTCTTTCCTTGCCATGAGACTGCCTTTAATTAGCTGCACTGAGTACAAAGGACACATTTGTAATGCCACCATCTCCAAGCAGAGGGCAGGAATATGACCATGGCTGTTCTGCCTGTTTGCCCCGTGCTCTGGTGGGGGGAATTCAGGCTGGGGTGGGGAAAGCCAGGCTGGATTTACTCCCATCTCATTTCCATCTCAGCCACATCCCTGTTCCCCGTCCCTCAGAGTGTTCAAGGCCAGGTTGGATGGGGCTTGGAGCAACCTGGTCTAGGTGGAAGGTGTCCCTGCCCATGGCAGGGGTTTGGAATTAGATGGTCTTTAAGGTCCCTTTCAACCCAAACCATTCCATGATTCGATGATCTCATTGCATCCCATCTCCTGCTGTTTCCTCTCCAACACCTTCTGCTCAGAGGAAAACTCAAGGGAAGGGTCATGATGCTGGTTGACACTACTGAGCCACCTCAAAAGGACACATAACCTTTGGTATTCTCAAAAAGAGGCCAAAGTATGGTCTGCATTGACCAACTTCTGGATGATCTGCTGCACTTTGCTCTTTGGGGGGTTTATTACCACCCCAGTCTGCTGGAGTTCAGTGTGACATTCCAAGCTGCCACTCAGGCCCTGGGTCCTCATGAACATGATCAGCTCAAGCCTTTGCTCCTGAGCTGCATCAGGAAGGGAAAAGGCAGAGGTTTGGAGAACTCTTCCCAATGATTTGGCAAGTGCCCAGCTCCTCCCCAGAGAGGTTTCACTGTGGTCAGGCAGCTCAGCCCACTCGGTTCCCCCTGAGCCACTCGGCTGCAGAGCAATTCCACAAGAGAACGTGGTTGTGAAACGAAGGCAGGTTCAGTCTTGGGGATGTGAGATCCTGCTGGGAGCTGGGGCCGAGGAAAGGAGGAATGTGGGGAGAAGTGACCTGCTCTGACAGGCAGTTTGCCCATCCCGAGGCAGCCCTGAGGGATGAGAGCGAGAGTGGCATGTCCTGGGGTGTGCAGAGACCCCAGGAAGAGCAGGCTGGACAGATTCATTACCCCATGGAGCTTTAACTCAGCAAAAATACACAGTTGTGTGTTTTCATATTTGGAGTATTATATACAAATAAATATATAAAATAGTAGGCTTGAGGGCAGCCCTGATGTTCCCCAGCTCCTCTTCCCTTCCAAACCAGTTTTCCCCAGCATGTGACATCCACCAGCATCCAACAAACAGCCTGGTCAAACACATCAAATCCATCCCATCACAGCTCAGCCCCAGCCCTTTCCAATGGTACAATTGCCTGGGAAAAGGGAAAGATTAAAGTGGAGCAAAACCTGGACAAACACGGCGACAACGCAGAGCCGGCGGAGCCCCTGGCAGGCAGCGCCAAGGAGAGAGGAGCCAGCAAAGCTGCATCACAGCCACTGCTGGTTTGGTGCCTGACAGTAAAAATAAATAAAATAAATCCAAACCCCGATGGTGTTTCCTGCTGGTGAGGAACCAAAGAGCCCGTCTGTACTCACCACGCAGGAGAGCGGAGGAGTAGGTGGGGAAGGAGTCGAAGATGCTGTTGGATCCCATCCTCCTTGTCCTGTATCCCAGCGCCCTTGGAAGAGGAAGAGGAGGGTTGGCAGAGGCAGTGGTGAGGAGGAGGAAGAGGAAACCCTGGTGGTGGCACAGGTGGCCTCCGGCTGGCTGGTGGTTCTGTGGTCAGTGCGGCAGAGCCGCCGGCGCGGCATCCGCCGGGTGGGAGCGCGGGGTCACCTGATCCGTGGCGTCAACGGGCCCATGACACTGCTGTGGCTTTGGGGCGCTGGGCTTTGGGGCTCTTGTTCCTATATATGACCTTTTTTGACTAACAGTTTTATGGTTTGTAGTTGGTGGCTCATGGGAGGCTCCCTTGGACTCATGGCTGAGTGACAGACGGGAGTAGAAGACACAATCCTCTTTAATTAATTATATTGTTGCCTTAAAGTGAACGAAGAAGAGAGCCCGTTGATCTGTAATTGGGTGATTGAAGTAATAACCCATTTACATGCCGTGGTTTTCTCCTTTTAACTGCCTTTTCTCCCACAGTCACCACTTGTCTGGCTCCTAATTGTGAGCTGTCCATGGCTTTCTGCCTCCCAGCCGGGCGGGAGGGCTCTGAGCAGAGACGGCTTCCATATGTGTGGGTGGGTGGGTGGTTCCTACAAGGGCTTTTTGGGAATTAGGACTAAGCAAAAATATGAAGCACGTGCGGCAGAATAAACAACTCTGGCTGTGGAGAGGGGAGTGGGGATGGGGCAGAGGGGAGCGGGGATGGGGCAGAGGGGAGCGGGGAAGGGACAGAGGGGAGCGGGGATGGGGCAGAGGGGAGCGGGCAAGGGGCTGAGGGGAGCGGGCAAGGGGCAGAGGGGAGCGGGCAAGGGGCAGAGGGGAGCGGGGATGGGGCAGAGGGGAGCGGGGATGGGGCAGAGGGGAGCGGGGAAGGGGCAGAGGGGAGGAGAGGAGCAGAAGGCACAGGCAAATCTGACCTCCTGTTCCACCCAAATGACAGAAGATAATTTTCTATATTTTTTTAAAGTAGTAAAGCCATTCTGTGATAAAGTAATAAAGCCAGGACATAGAAAATTTCCAGGAGCACCTAAAAATGCTCTTTGTGCTGACACCCAATGGGTGCTCACACAGGAACAGGAGCTGCCATCAGACACTGCCTTGCCTGGGCCTGGTGGGTTTTCTCGTAGAAAATTGCTGTTATCACTCTAAGAGATGAATTTTCCCTAAATAGGAAGAAATGTAGAATTGAAACACGATATTTGTCCTTTTCTTTTTTTCTCCTTGTAAGAAAGAGAAAAAAACAGACACAAACTAAGCTTGAGCAACTCAAATCTGCAGGTAAATAGGACCCAAGGCAAAAGACACTGGACTTTGGGGTACACAAATATGATTACAAGGTATTTAGAGAGTTGGGGCTCATAACTGTCATTCTTCATCGAGTTTTGCATTTGATGGGTGTTGGTGCTTGGATACATCATGATGTTATTGGCCAAGACATTACAGATTCCTGTAATGGGCAGCAAAATCCTTTCTACCACAGCAATGGCATCACTCCCCTCCTGCTCCATCCTGGGTGAAACGTGCTCCTCTGTCCCCATCGTGGTCCCAAAGGGAGGGGGTGGCTCAGCCCACAGGCTCCCTGCTGGCCACCTGCCTGCCTCAGCATCACACACCTCCTGGGCAATATTCAGGTTTTTCAGGCTAGTTTTGGATTTCATGGCTCCTTCCCTGCAGAAAAAAGAGTGGGAGTTTTAGACCTTACCTGATTTAGGTCCCATGGGGTTTGATGAGGAGAAAAGTCAGGATGGAGATGAGAAGGAAGAGGAAGGGAAGGTGCTTTTAAGATGCTTTCAAGGTATGTTCTCACTCCTCCCATTGTTAGGTCTGTGTGGGAGTTCTGATTCAGCTGCGCTGATTCACACACTGGCCAAACATCCTTCACTAGCATTGGCTGGAGAAGCTTTGGGTAGGGCTTTTCTTCTCCATCAGTCTCCCACCACCCCTTTTTTTGGCTGTACCACCCTATGGACACAGTCCTGAACCCCTTTGGTACAGCCAGGGCTTCTGGTCCTGGTCATCATCCTCATGTGAGCCACAAAATCAACCTTAATCATAAGATTGCTCCTTCTGTCCATTCATACAGTGGGTTTTTCCTCATGGAGGCCTTTGAAATGCTCCCAGTCACTCCTGCAGTCAGGTATAAGGGGTGTTAGAGGGCTCCAGCCTGCTGGGCATCCCATACTTTATCTGGGCACACGGGTGTGTATGTACGTACATGGCACTGTCAGGTCCTAATTACACAGAATTAATTGCAACTAGGGGGGAGTCATGGACATCCCCGACATTCTCAAGATCCACAATTCCTGCCCAAAGCCCCAGGAGGGTCTGCAGCACTCTCAGCCCCAGAGCCCCCTCATAGCCTGGCAGTGCAGCCGAGCTGAGCGGGGCAGGATCTCCCGTCCTTGGGAGGCCACACCAGCACGTCCCTGCCCCACCAGCAGCCCCAGCGCCCAGCACGCAGCTCTGCCCGAAGCCATGGGAAAGGAGGCATGTGATCTGCTCCACAAACACAGTCATGACCCAGGAACAACTCCTGGCTGTGTCCAAGCCTCAGCCCAGCCCTCCCTGGCCGGCGCCAGGCGCTCTGGGAACGCCCGTGCCCGGCGCCCTGTGCCCGGCCGTGCGGGCAGCGGCACAATGCTGGCGTTGTCACCCCCTGCAGCAAAGGCCTTCCCATCCTGGGGCAGGGACTGGCCATGGGAGCGCTCCCATCACGGCTGCCTTGCCTTCCCCATGCTCTCCAGGCTGGGAGCTGTGGGTGCCCCTCTGGTACCCAGGGCTGGTGCTGAGCTGGTGGTGCTGCTGGAGCTGAGGAGCAATGGGAGCTGGTGCAACTGAGTGGGCATTCTGGTGGATTTGCCATCCAGTGCCTGCAGGAATGGCTGGGGAGCTACTGGCAGAGGGCTCTGTAGTGGGTCCAGGGGAATTGTCCACAGGGGTAACCACTGCCCTGGGACAAGGGGGAAAAATAGATATAAATGGAAATATAGTATAGGAGGGGACAAAGCATTTGAGGTAACTTCATGATGTCTTTGGGCACAGACTCAGAACTTGCTTGGACATCTCCAGAGCCTGGAGGGGCTTTGGGAACAGAGGTGTTGGCAGAGCAAGGGGATGGGCTGGCCATGCTTGTTCCTGCTCCCCCGAGGAGGGGGTGTGATGCCAGCAGACCTTGGGGTGATGAGCAGCTCCTTGCAGCAGTTTGCAGCACCCATTCAAGTGCCCTGCAGGCCTCTGGAAGGTGCTGGGATGTGTGATGGGGCGAGGGCCATGTCACAGCCAGGCAGGGACATTTCATCCGGGAGCACTGGAAGGGAGAACCCCCGTGGGCTGTGGCTGCACCACTGCCGGGTCACGCCACAGTCACATGCTGGCTGAGTGTGGTCACACCAGTGCCCTTTGCCTGAACCCAGGACCACAGGCAGGAGCAGGGAGGGCTGGCAGTGACCTGGGATATGACCCCACTGTTCCCCTGTCCTGACTGCCACCAGCATAAAGTAGGTTTTCTGCATTTCCAAGCGGGATGAGCACAACAGCAGTGGGGCCAGCAGGTCCCCACAGCGCCAAAGCCACTTCACTTCCAGCCCCACAGATGGAGAGAAAGTCTAAAAATCCCCCAAACCTCAATTCATCCACAGAGCATGAGGAAATTTGCTTCCCTTTTGGGTTCAAATACATCTGTCCGTTCTGAAATACTCCAAGGATCGTTCAGCAATCACTCACCCCTTTCAGCTGCTTCACTTGCAAATGGAGAGGAAAAACCAAACAACAATTTATGGCAAAGAAAGTGAATTTTTGTGTCTGGTCTGTGGTCTCAGAGCGTGTGTTCCCCCAGAGTTTCCCACAGAAGCCAAGGAAGCCGAGACCAGGGCGAGTGGTGCCATTCCAAGGGGCACCTGCCAAGCACGGGGAGAAAGGGCTGGGAGCAGGCAGGGAGGGGGCTCAGCCAGGGCACACTTGGGGCAAGGGTGATTTCAGGAGGGCCAGATGATCCCAACCTTCCCCCAGAAAGGACCTGCTGCTGCTGGCAGAGGCGCTGGGTTTGCTGGGCTGGGGAGCAGCACCCGAGAGCAGCAGAGGCTGCAACTCCTTATCAGGGAGCTTTTGAAGTGGTTACAAACTTGAAGGGTATCCCCACAGTCTGTGGGCAGAGGAGGATTTGGAGGCATTTTCCACCTTGAAGAAATAAAAAAAGAAAAAAATCAAAACCAAAGAAAAAAGAGCAAATCAAGGTTTGGAGACACCACCACCCACGGGGCAGCTCTGAGATGCCAACACCAGCCTCCAACACAGCAACTGGCTCTGCCAGGTGTAGGAAAGGACCCTGATCCCACCTGGGCAGAGGTAAGAGCTACTCTAATGCCAATAATAATTTATTGCCAGCTGATCAGTGATTCTCTTCAGCCATCCCTAATGCAAGTTTTATATTTTATTTCAGAGACAAAAATCTTTATTAGTATTGCTCTCAAGCTACTTCTTTCCTCCAGAGGGAAGAGATCCAAACCAGAAGAACTAATGGCTTAAAGATCAGGGATGAATTTTAAAGGATTCAATGTGTGATGTTCTGTTCCCATTCCCACAACGCCCCTTTTGCTAAACTGAGTAACATTGCCTCCTTTCCTTCCTTTTCCCCCCTTTTTTGTCCTTTGTTTCCCCCCTCACAGGCAGCTGTTTCTCTTGTTCACATCTGCAGCAAATCTGCACTCAATCCCTCCTGACACTGCAGAAGAGAAATGGAAGGGCTGATCCCAGGTCCTGGGATGTGCAGGAAGGGAGGGGAGGGCTGTGAGCAGAGCAGGAGCTGCAGTGGGTGCAGCCACTGGTGGGTGCTGGATCATTGGGAATTGGGTCAGCTCGTTCCAGCCCAAGGGATCTGCCCAGAGCCAGGAGCATCCCTGTCAGGGAGAAGCCAGGATGCAGCAATATCAGGAGCAGAGGCCTGTGCACAGCAGGATGGAGGAATTTTGCCACTGCCTGGCAAATTCTGCACATTTTCACTCTCAGTAAAGGTGCATAAATTACTTCATGGCCCAAATGTGATTATTATTATTATTATTACTATTGTGAGGACTCCTGGGCAGGGGGGGTCTCCTGGGCAGGGGGGGACTCATGTGCAGGGGGGTCTCCTGTGCAGGGGGGGACTCCTGGGCAGGGGGGTCTCCTGGGCAGGGGGGGACTCCTGTACAGGGGGGTCTCCTGGGCAGGGAGGGGTCTCCTGGGCAGGGGGGGGACTCCTGGGCAGGGGGGGACTCCTGGGCAGGGGGTCTCCTGGGCAGGCGGGCACGTCCACGCCTGTCACTGTTTCCTCCCCAGCGGCGCTTTCACAGAAACCCCCCAGCGCCGGTGCCCCCCCCCCCCCCGAACTTTGGGCTTCTCAGAAGCGCCTGTTTGCCCTCCCCTCCCCACAACTCGCTTACTGGAAGGGTGCGCAGAGGCCCCTGGCACGCTCCTTCCTTTCTCACCACTTTTTTTTTCTTTCTTTTTTTTCTTATAACTTTATGAGCCGAGGCTCAGCAGCGTCAGGAGAGCGCGGGGCGGAAGCGGCGCCGCGGGGCGCTTGTCACGAAGGCGGTGGCGAGTGACATCAGGCAGGACTTGGCTGCGAAGGGCAAGGGCTTGGCTGCCAGCCTGGGCAGGAAACCTCCGGGCATCACCCGCGGGCCCTTCAGGGCACCCCCGAGGGTTTCAGGGTGAAGCAGCGGTGGGAAAAATTCCTCCCCGGGGTGCTTTTTGGCGTGGCGGAGGAAAGGGGAAGGGTGCGGAGAGGAAGAGGAGGATGGGGAAGCGCTGCTCGAGCACCGGCGCGGTCCGGCCGCGGCCGCGGCGCTATTTAAAGAGCAGACCGTGGGAAACTTCTGCAGACTGTGCGGTTTCTCTGAACGGAGCGACTCGTGTCTTTGCTGGTGAGTCACAGTCAGAGCAAGAGAGAAGAGAGGAAAATAAAGAAAGAAAAAAAAAAAAAAAAGCCCAACCCCGGCCCCCAGAAGTGCAATTAGTGCAATTAGCGCCGCTGCTTCCCCAGACCCGCAGCACAATTATCTCCCGCGCAGCAGATCAAGGTCAGATCTGCTAAGAGGATAAAGCTCCAAAAAAGTTGGTGTTGCTTTTTTATTTCTCTTCAAACGGAAAAACTCTCCCCTGTCCCAAAAAGCCAAAGAAAGAAACCCCAAACCTCTTACCTGAAATTGTGTCACATGGGAGGAGCAGGAGGGATGCTCAGGACACCTGTGACCCCACAGAGGTGACTCCTCCAGGCCACTGAGTGTCTCGGGGACCTCAGGCAGATGCAGAGGTCAAACATCCCATCCCCAAGGAGGGACCCCAGAGGTCCCAGTCACCAGGGAGGGGCTGGGTCACCTCTCTGAAGGTGTCCCTGGACCCCACGAGGAGCTGAGCAGGGCCAGGCAGGGCAGAGGAGCATCTGGGATTTCTAATGGCCTTTTTCCTTCAGGAGTGAAACACTTTCCTGCAGAGGGATTCAGCTCCTGGCTCGGCAAGAAGGGAAACTGAGGCACAACCCACTCAGGATGTGCTTCCCAGCTCATCCTGGGCCAGCTCAGGCTAATGGAAGGGCATTTTTCTTGGTGAAAATACACATTCTGGTTCTCTCAAGGCCATCATGTGTGAGATGTGAGATCCTTCAAGCTCTGGAGCTCAGGAGCAGGATCAGTCAGTGGCTTTGACCAGTGAGGAGCCACAGCAGGAGCTGGGATGTGGCTTTTCCTGGGGACAACATCAGCACAAAGACACCCACAGGGTCATGGGGGTTCCAGCAGGTGCTGCTGATACACGTGGAGGGTACAGGAGGTGCTGGTGGGGTTCACACCTCACCATAAAGCATTGCCAAGTCTCTTACTGAAACAAAACTGCTCCAAGACTGAAGTGTTGAATTCTTGTAATTCTCTTTGAATCAGTTTGGAACAGCCTCAGCAGGTAACTCAACCAGGGCAGGGGAAAAACCTAAAAATAAATCCTAAGGCCACATTTCATTCTTATTCAGAAGGAGCCAGGACAGCTGAGGGCACGTGTGGGGTTGTGCTGCTGGTGGGGACCAGCAATGGGTGACCCCAGCACGGTCAGGGCCTGGGCAGCAAACAGGTGTTGGCTTTTCCCCAGCTCCTCGGGGTGCAAGAACCCACTCAATATACAGTTTCTCCCAGTTCCTGAGCAATTTTGAGAACTGCAAGAGAAAACACCAAGGATCCAAACCTAAAAAGCAGATCAGAAAGGGAGAAAAAAGTTAGAGCAAGGTTTGGCTTTGGCTTGGCAGGAAACGCTTCGTTTCAGGCACCAATTTTTCTAAGGTTTCAGTGTAGACAGTAACAACTTTTTGTGTTGAAGCTACTTCCCCCCAGCTGTCCAGCCAGGCTAAAGGGAAATCCAAACCCTCACCACAGGCCCGTGGGGCTGGACCTGTACATCTCACTTGCTGTGGGCAGCAGAGCCACACTGGGGTGCCACTGGGTGCTCTGGGGGGCACTGGGGAAGGGGCAGAGTGAGGAGTGGGTGCTGTGGGAGAACAGGGATGGTGGCTCTGGTTCTGCCCTGCTTGGAAGGATTCGAAACCTGGTGGCCACAGGCACTGCTGAACTTCGCAGGAACCCTGTGGTGACAGCCAGGGCTGAGAGTCACCTTATCTGTGGCCCAGATAAGTGATGTGAAACCAGCCCTGCACAGGGGCTGCCAGGACCTGGCTCACCCCACAGGACAACCCTCAGCTGCAGACACAGTCTCTGCAGGAGCAAAGTGCTGCAGGAAGCCCCATCCCTCATCTGGGGGGAGCCAGACCAGTGTGGACATGGCTTTGCTCCATTTTTGCCCCCAAAACCACTGGGGGTTTGCTCTGGGAACCTCAGATCGGGGTGAAGGGGATGGGGAAGCACTCCCAGAACAGGGCCAGGCTGCACCAGAACCCCAGGGCTCAGCACCCCCTCTCCCCCAAGCGCCCCCTGCTCTGTCACCACCACCCCAGTGACCAGGAGGAAGTGGAGAAGGGCATTTTCCCCCAGGCTGGCCCAGGCAGAGCTGCTGCCTGAATTCGCTGAAGACACAACACGCAGCAGCTTCTGGTGCTGGCGGGGCCACAGCCCCGAGGAGAAGTCTGAGCCACACTGGGGAAGTCTCTGGTGACCCTGGGATGGTTTGCAGCCCCCAGCATGCTCGGGGAGGCTGGTGGTGGGCAAGGACATGTGGCTTTCAGTGACTCCCCCACCTGCAGCTCTCTGGAGCTTGAAGAAAAACCAGTGTTGCAAACCCCACTGGGGATTTTTCTTTCTAGTGAGGATTTCTGCTGAACTACTGTCTTTTAGTGCTTCACTTCTCTCTTCTCCTGCACATGGTGGGGGGCAGTGGCTGCAGGGAGGGGGATGCCAGCCCACTGCTCTGCCCTCACTGCCCATGGAGACAGTGCTGGACCACCGTGGATCTTGGGGTGGCCTTTCCCAACTATTGCAGAGCCCCAGGACTGCAGGTCCAGCATGTTGGACTGGCCTAGAGAAAAAGAGCAAGGAACACTTCCCAAATCAACACTGGGTTTGCAGGAAAAAGCAAAAAGAAAAACAAACCAACCAAACAAAAAACAAACCAGCCAAAAAAATAGCCAAAAAAAAAGCATAGAATAACAGTTTTGATGGTTTCCAAAACCAAGAGGCTCATCAAGTCTGGACTCTCTGCTCCTCCCATGGTACCCACAAGTGTCCCAGTGCTGCATCCCACCCCTGGAGATCAGGGGCAATCAGGGTAGGGCACCTGGGGCTGCCCCTGCTGCCACCCCCCCTCATCCCTCCCCCAGCCACATCATGAGAGCAAGGACAAAACTGCAGCTTTCTTAGCCCAAAGCACCACAGATCCCAGCCAGGGCCAGTCCCCATCTCTCCTGGGACTGATCCCTGGGCCCCCTCTCCTCTCCCAGAATGGGTCCCTGGGCCCCCTCTCCTCTCCCAGATGGGTCCCTGGGCCCCCTCTCCTCTCCCAGAATGGGTCCCTGGGCCCCCTCTCCTTTCTCAGGATGGGTTCCTGGGCCCCCTCTCCTCTCCCAGAATGGGTCCCTGGGCCCCCTCTCCTTTCTCAGGATGGGTCCCTGGGCCCCCTCTCCTCTCCCAGGATGGATCCCTGGGCCCCATCTCCTCTCCCAGATGGGTCCCTGGGCCCCCTCTCCTCTCCCAGGATGGGTCCCTGGGCCCCATCTCCTCTCCCAGATGGGTCCCTGGGCCCCCTCTCCTCTCCCAGGATGGGTCCCTGGGCCCCATCTCCTCTCCCAGATGGGTCCCTGGGCCCCCTCTCCTCTCCCAGGATGGGTCCCTGGTTAGGGGATGTGGATCATGGAGCAGGGAGATTTCTCTCCCCCAGCCTACCCCAAGTGGCAGCTGCAGCAGCAGCAGCACCATCAGAGGAATCATTCACCAGCAATCTCATAAACACTTGCAACCACAGCCAGTGCATTTCCTTGATTACCAGCCCCAAACTTTTCATTAGAAATTACTTATTAAACAGGCATCAACCCTCTCTCCCAGCTGGAGGCAGGTAACAAGGGTTTTATGAAGTTGTCAGGAGTGAGCAGTAGCTAATGTGAGCTGCATCCGCTGCATCCGCAGGGCTCGGGGCTTCATTAGCCATGGATTGTTTGCCATTTATAATTAAATGTTCAGTGCTTTAAAACAGAGCACAGCAAACAGCACTGGCAGTCCCTGATCAGCAGAAGGGATTGGGGAGGGCTCCTGCAGAGTGTGTACCACACTGCTGGAAACGCCTGCCCGTGCTTTGGGCTACTGGAAAATTTGACCAATTCTCCAGTTTTTCCAGCTTTTTCTTCCTGAGTGGCCTGGGGGTCTGGGAAGGGAGTTAAGGCTTCCCTGATGGAAAGAGAGCTGTAGCACATGAGCACTCACCATGGTGTGGAAATGAACCCAAACCAAACCCAAACTTGTCCCACTGCTGGGATTGGGGCAAAACCTCCCAAATCAGGCACTCATCCCAAAGGAGAAACCTCTAAGGAAAACACTAATTAACAGAAGACTTTCTCCTTGTGCCAGTAATTTAAAGCCAAGGAGCAAGGAAAGAGAAACCACACTGCCATTATTTCAGCCCCACTAAGTTTGGTCACTGGGGTTGAGCTTTTTCATTAGACTCTCTCCTGCAATAAGTAATTTTCCTTAATGCCTTGAATCACTCTTGGTACCACTGTGGTGTTCCTGTGGCCAGCGTGAAGTATGAGGAGGTCACAGCTGATGTGTCTTCCTTGGGATGGGGTTTCATTAAATGGGACTGACCACAGAATTTAACGGAGCAGCCTGGCAACACTGCCCACTAATTGCTTTAGTGTGCTGCTGGTACCACCACAATTTCCCCTCCTCGGGCTTGGGATTTGTCTACTTACTCCAATGACCTTCTTCAGGATTGTTGGGAGATGTGGCCTTGTTATGTAAATTCAGCATTTCCTGACTCTTTGGTATTTTTTCAGCCTGGAGAAGGAGACAGCCCTGCTCCAGAAACACCCTGTGGTGCCAGGGAACAATTGTGCCTGGAGGAACCTCCAGCTCCACCACCAGCACTGAGAAATGACCAGTTGGTGACACCACTCAGCAGCACAACCCATGGCCAAGTGTCACTGGGCCCATTTCACAGATGGGGACACTGAGGTGCCAGCAGGGAACTGCCCAAGGTCATGCCCCAACCTGACATGCAGCTGGGAACACAAAAGATGTGAAAACACAGCAAAAAGTGGGGCATCTCCTGGCTGCTCACAGCACTTGCAGAAAAGCAAATGCCTTTAAGGTGAGCAGAGCTGAATGTCCCTGGGAAGCACAAGGTGAACCAGGCAAAGCCTGGAAAGGGACATGGGAACCAGGGTCCAACCCCCAACCCCTGCCCTGTGTCCCAGCCCCATGAAAGGCTGTTGGGAGTCACCTCTATCGAGCTGTGTTATGGTTTGTTTTGCTTTAACTAAGTCAGATCCATCTGCTCTATTGTGCTGTTTCTCTTCCTAAATCTTGCATTACATCCAAAGTCTTTTAAACCATCTGCACGGGAGGACTCGGTGTGGTTTCCAGGGCATTTTCTGTTTAACTTGCATTAAAGCACACCAAAGAGTTACAAGTGCATTAGCAGCCCTGCTCCCAAATTGCTGGTCCAACCTTTGCCCCCAGCCAATCCATCTTGCTGACACCCATTAAAATGAGCTCATGGTGCCGTTTTTATGGCCGGATTAAGTGGGATCTCTGTAGCTCAGGAGGTTCGGTGAGGGCGTCACACTGCTAATGATTTCTTTATTGATCTTTAATGATTTCCTACATTAGTACAAGCAACATTAGCCTCAACAACATGCTGCAGGACAGACTGACTAAATAATTCACTGCAGCAAACTGTGATCACATAACTGCACATTCCTCCTTTGTGTTAAGAAACAGGGATGGAAAGTGCATAATTATATGATCTGATGAAGGACAGAAAGCTGGTCCTCCCCTCTGGTTTCTCCTGGCTGTCCCCCACAATGCACACCCACTGTGAGAAGGAACTTTCCCATCAGGGGCTGGTGATCTGCCCCAAATCACTCACTGAGGCTTTGCCCTGCCTCTGCCTGAGGAAGTGCAGGGTCTGGAGGTCCAGGGGAGTCAGGAGGAGTCGGGGTCTGGTGGGTTGTGGCAACCAGGGACTGTTGGCTCAGAGGGGACATCACTCATGGAGGACATAAAGAACTGCCACTTCTCCAGCTGTACCTCTGCCCACAGGACACCCCACAGCTGGTGTTTGATGGGCAACTGGTGTTTAATCTGAAATACTAAGATCCTAAACCCCAGGGCTTGGTTTGCTTCCCACGTAGGTACCCAGCAGTTTGGGGGAGTGTCACACCATGTGAGGACAGGACCTGCCAGAGCCCACAGAGGGAGACGTGTCCCAGCTGTTCCACTTGCCTCCAAACTGGAACAATGAGTGAGATGAGAAGGGCAGAGGGCCTCAGTGGACTGAAATGAAATTTTAAAACCTCTGCGATGAGTCTGACATCCATTGCTACCTGGAGGATGGAGGGAGAGAGGGAGGGATGTTTCCTGTGCCACCAGCCCACATTGGGAGGATGGGAGGGTTTAAAGAAAGCCTCTCACCAAGACCAGCTGTAGAGGAACACCCAGGGCCACAGCCAGCCTGGGCATCCCTGCAGGCAGAGCCCTGGCACTGGGGATGAGCAGAGCTGCTGCAGGGCCAGGATCTGTGCAGCACCAGCCACGCTCCTCTCCATCCACTTCCCAGCTGCAAACCCCCAGGGAAACTCTTTACCAGCTGATTTTGCAGCATCACTTCGCTGTTCCCTTGGTTCACCCCACCCAGGAGCTCCTCTCTTTGGCAGCACACTGAGCACTGAGGCCAGGATGAGGGTGTCTGCTCCCTGGCAGCCACCGGCCACAAAACCAGTCTGGCATGGCTCAGGATGCATCAGAGGGCTCAGGTGCCACAAGAAACCCGGCTGTGACCATCAGCCTTCCTGCTGGGAGGGAACGGGGAAGCGCTGGCCCTGCTGGCTAATTGGGGAAAGCACTCAGTGGTGTGGGTCAAATTCTCCACGTGTGCTGGCACAGAGCCAGACGTGGCTGGGCATGCCACAGTCTTCATTAGTGTAACTGGCTGCAAACCACAACTCTTGACCTGCAAATAGAAATGATTTCTTCATTAATGGAGATGTCAACAGTGGGGAACCTGTGGTTTGTAATGACAGAGCCATTTTCATCAAGTGTACAAACAAACTACCAAGAAAACAGAAAAATGGAGCCTTCTCCCCCTCTGCCTTGACTCAACTCAAGGCTTTTCCCCTGAAATGCAAATTCTGAGGTGCCATAGCAAAGGAGCTCACTCCTGCAGAGAGGCTGAGCTGGGCATCACCATGACTTACCCAAGCTGGCTACAAAATCCCTCCCTGATGGAAGCACCAGCACAGCAGGGAGGGGAAAGGCTCCAGGATGCCACCTGTGGGTGTCATGGGTTGGAAGTCCTGTAGAACAAGGCTAGAACAGCACAAGGACACAGGGTAGTCAGTAAGGGCTGCTCTGGGGACCTTGACTGTGACTAATGAGGCACCTTAATAAGGCCTCTATCCCCACCAGTTGCTGAGGGGGATCACCTGTTTGTGCCACAGGGACCTGGGGCTTGCATGTGGCTTTTTAAAGTGTCCTAACAACTCACAGTGACACCAGATCCTGGGGCACTGGAGCAGCCACTGCAGCTGGTGCTCTCCCAGACCAGCACCAAGCCCACAGCAGCTGATGCTTTCACTGGAGGATCTCAGTGCCTACAAAAAAAGTCCTAGAAAAAGACTTTTCCCAAACCCTCGTACAGATGAGCTGCCTAAACAAATGAGGCTGCTCGGGCGAGTCCAAATTAGAAGCCAAAAGAAGACAAACCGTGGCTCTAAACAAATAAACAAACTAAAGCAAGAGCTCTTTTGCATCCCTCAGCCCTCAAACCAACCACAGAGGATATTCTGGGCTGACATACAGAGACAGCGTCTCACACCTGGACTGAACCTGCTGTCAGGGCTCCCTGTGCCTCAAACACCCAAACCCCTTCCCAAATCCTGCCCAGGGCCATTTCCACCGTGGTGCTCTGGCACAGAGGACGTGCTCCTTGTTTTAATCATTGTTTGCTGGAGTGAAGCACTGCCAGCAGAGTTGGGTTTGCACCGTGCCACGCTGAGCTGCTGCAGCTCAGGGAGGGGGTTCACTGGGGCAGAGCAACACCTGAGCACCTCAACAGTGGCTCAGAAATGGGAGGAAGGTTCTGGCCATGTGGTCATGGGCTAAGAGTGGAAAAAGGAGGGGCAAGTCTCAGCTGTGCTAAGGAGAACAGCCTCTGCTTAGCTCTTTAATTTATTTAATTTCATTTTCTGTGTGTTTTTCTTTCTTTAAGGCCACCCTGGCTGGCTCAGTGGGCAGGGTGGTGATGTGGTCTCAGAAACAGAAGGTGGGTTTTCTGTGGAGCAGAAATGGAGGAAAAAGTAAGAAAACAAAGAAACAAACCTCACTGACACAGAGTATGTGCCATGGGACAGGCTCAGATCTAAT
This sequence comes from Pithys albifrons albifrons, assembly GCF_047495875.1. Lineage (NCBI taxonomy): Eukaryota > Metazoa > Chordata > Aves > Passeriformes > Thamnophilidae > Pithys > Pithys albifrons. Next base: position 7,583,257 of record NC_092481.1, read on the forward strand.
CCAGCAGTGTGAGCAGGAAAATTGCCCTCAACCCCAATGAGATCCAAGTGGAGAGTTTGGAGCAGAGACATGGTCCCGATTCCATGGGGTGCAGCTCCAGCCTCCCCTGTCCCTCCAGGAGCCTTTTCCTGGTGGTGAAACGCCCCATGGATTAGAGAAAGTGGCTCCTCAAAGGCAGCTCTGTGCCTTTCCAGCACAAAACACGTGAGAGGGTCTGGTTCTCCTTTGGGCCAAGCAGAAACCCAGTCCTGTGCCCTTCAGACACCAGAAAAACCTCCCTGGTGTGTGGGAAGGGTGGGCAGACAGGGATCAGTGCTCTGTGGGACAGAGGATGGTGCTGGTGACTGTGGAGGTTGTGACTGATGTGTGGCTTTGGAGCCTCAAGCCACTGCCAGCCGTGGCCAGTGGCTCTGACAGCAAAGCCACAAATGCCCCCGTGTTCCTGCCCCAAATGCCTTCAGACCCTGGGGGTGTCACTGTGAGTGGGACACTGGTCACTGTCTCAGGGTGGGGTGACTCGAGGACAGCCCAGGCACCGGGGCCGTGCCAGAAGGTCCCATGTCATGGCACATCCTGCCCGGGGATCACGCACTGGGTGCCACCCCAGCCCTGGGCTCGAGTCTCCTGCAAATCCTCACCTGGTCCCATCTGGCAGCACCCTCAGTACCTCTGGCTGGACCCTGTGCTGGGAAAAGCCCTGGCAGCGCTCGCCATGCTGCAGAAGCGGGGTCGTGGGTTCCCATCCTGGGGGGTCCCATCCCGGGGAGTCCCATCCCGCGGGGTCCCATCCCATGGGACACCCATTCCCCGGCCCGCACATCCCGCACCCATCACTGAGCGTGGGGCTTTGTCTCCCTCTAGTGCACAGAGACACTGGGCCATGGCATGCACTGGCCAGGGCACCCCTGGACGCGGCCGGAGCCCCCAGCTCGGGGCGTGCCCACCCCACTGGGCACTGCCCCCGCTGTGCCGGACCCCACGGCACCCACTGGCAGCGCCCGTCCCTCGGGGCAAAGCTGCAGCAGCAGAACCAGCCCACCCACGTGTCACCCAGCGTGTCCAGCTGGCCCTGGCACAGGAAACACGTGCCAGCAGAGCCTGCCATCTTCTCAGGGCACAGTTGGCACACAAGACTCCAAGAAACCACCCACCTGAGGCAGCACCCGGAATTTGCCACCTGCAGTGACGCAACCAGGAGTTTTATCGTGTCCCCTGTGCACCTTCTGTATTGACTTTCCCAGTCTGTCCTGTTAAACAAATATCCTGGCAGGAGCACAGGGTGACTGATTAGGCTTGCATGGAAATAGCTAATCCACTGATATATCTATTATTAATTTATTTTTCTATTATTCATTTATTCACTGGGAATTTAGAGGCAATCACAAAGGCACTCTTGGTCATTTTGCTATAAAAGCATTTTTGATCCTACTCTCTGCCAATGCAAACTTGTCTCTCTCGCTTAAAATACATTAATGACCCATTACAGGGCTGGGATCTGCTGCCCTGCTCATGGATAGGAGTGTCTTCGGAGATTTTGAGATTGATATAAATAAACAGGGGCTTGTTAATGTGCTCATTAAGCAAGGAGTGGGCTGGGATGAGGAACACAATATTTTCCACTTTGAGCTCCCCAGGGGCCTCTGCGATAGTAGATGTTAATGCCTAAAAATAAGTGACATCCTGGGCTGTGCTGCCCTGTGCCAGCAGGATCCAAAGAGTGCCAGGGAACACCAGAGGCTCAGGAAAAGGAAGGGCCTTTCTTCAGGGCCAGGAGAAGTCACCAGGGTGACAGGGCTGGGCCAGAGGGTGGCTCAGCCCTGGCAAACCCCAGGACAGTGAGTCAGTGCCCACCTGGCACCGTCCAAACCTTGGCACCACACTGCTCCCAGGGTGGGCTGCAGCCCCTGGGCTGCCCAAACCCTGCACCCCATCTGCAGGAGCAGGGCAAGCACTGGGGCAGGGGTGGGGGCCTGACAGCCCTCACAGCTCTGGAATGGTCCCTTGTTTCTATTCTCCTGTTCCCAGCAGTGGTCACCCCACAGGTGGCCTTTCCCCACTTCCCCCGTTGCTCCTGGCTCGAGATGACACCATTCCCCAGCTCCAGAGGTGTCACAACCCAGTGGCTTTCCCAGTCCCAACTGCTTCTGCACAGGTGAAGGGCGAGCACAGCTGACTCTCCCTCACCCATGGGAACCAGCCCCAGGCATCACCCAAGGCTGCTCAGCAGAGCAAGGACATAACAGGGCCACTGTGAAGCCCAAACCTGCCCTTGACCACCAGCACGACTTCCCCCAGCTCCCCAGCTGAGCCCGGTGTGCAGGGTCACCACTGCCCACCACGCAGCTCTCTCAGGGGTTGTGCTCTCAGACAAAGCCAGAAGAGGTGGCTCACCAACATCCTACTTCTTCTTCAGTGTCTGAGCTCTTCTCCCACTTCCATGAGCAGAACCATCTCTGGTCACAGGGGATGGGCTCGGTGAGCACCTCAACCCACCATTGGCTCCATCTGCCAGGAGAACAGGTCACCCCTGAGCACCCCCAATGTCTGGGGCAGCCCTCCAAGCAGGAGGAAACATAAAAGCAGGAAATGGGATGGGAATGAGGGCTAGACCCAGGTCATCACATCGGCTGGAGATTTTCCATCTTCCAAAGGGTGCTAGACTGGGAGTTCCCATGTGATTGCCACCCTGGTGGCACCACAGCAGTGGTGGAGCCAAGAACAGCTGTGAGCACCATATCAGGTGCCAGTCCAGGCTGCACACTCTGCCCTGAGCCCATGGGCTTTTGGGATGAAAAGAAGCAATAAAATCCCAACGAGAGAAGAAGCATCTGGGGGAGAACTAGGAAGTGACTCCCTTTCTTCCCAGCTGTTAAATGGCTGTGGAGCCTCTGCAAAGGTCAAGTCCTTCACAGCCTTGGCTGCCCATTGAGTCAGCCTGTGGCACAGGCAGTGGTGTTGCAGAGCATCCCCATGGGTTGCCCACGGCATAACCAGTGGCACAGACTCCCCCATGGCACTTCAAGGGCAGCTCACAACAGCTGCATCCCCAAAAACCTCCTTCTCTGCTTTATCCTCCAAATATCCATTTATTGTCCTCCTCTGAGGCCACTGAAGGGGATGAAGGCTGACACAGCAAAACCCCACAGTTGGCAGAAAGCCTCTAGGCCAGGCATAAAATGTTAATTATTACATTAGAGAAACACATTTAAAACAAAACCAAAAAAATAAACCCAAAAGAACCCTTAACTAAAAATGAAAACAATCTCAAACCTCCACCAAAATGGCAACAGCGTTAGGAAAAAAATAAAGTTATTATTGGCTGTGAACATTCAGACTCCTGAGCAAGGTCTTTCATAGGTAATTTCTGCTGTAATTAACATCTCTGGGGCTAATGGATCTGAGTTTCAGGGGATAAAGGGCTGCATTGTTAGCAGCCCTCACTCCTGGCTGCGTCTGTCCAGGCTGGGGCTGGACTGACTGGGAGATCTCTGCTTTCATCTGCCCTTGGTGTCTGCCCAGCTGTTATACCCAGGAAATTAAAACTAGTCACTGCAGTAAAGCTTTAATGTCCGTGGCTTTATTTGACGTCCTGTGAGTTATTGGCAGGACTGGATCCCCCTGTCCTGTTCTCTTGGATTTATGAGTTTGGAAAAGGCACTTGAGTGATGGCCTCCAGCACCCAGACACCGGGCAGGGAGTGATGCATGGCCAGGAGGTGCCCAGTTCCCTCCATGGCTCCTGGCTCGGCAAACCCCGGGGCTGGAGGCAGCTCCTGGTGCAGCTCAGCAGCTCCTGGTGCAGCTCAGCAGCTCTCACTGCCTCTGTCCTCAGGAAACCTCCCCAGCACTGGCCACGCTGGGCCCAGGGCAATGCTGGGGATGGGTTGGCCTTTCACAGCCCTCAGTGCTGCTCTGCAGGGCAGCTGGTGTGGAGCAGGGCAGGGTAGGAATGGCTGGCAGAAAGGATGGAGGTGCTCAGGAGAAGGGATGGAGATGTCTGGGGAGAAGGGATGTAGATGTCTGGGGAGAAGGGATATAAATGTCTGAGGAAAAGGGATGGAGATGTCTGAGGAAAAGGGATGGAGATGTCTGGGAGAAGGGATGTAAATGTCTGAGGAAAAGGGATGGAGATGTCTGAGGAAAAGGGATGTAGATGTCTGAGGAAAAGGGATGGAGATGTCTGAGGAAAAGGGATGGAGATGCCTGAGGAAAAGGGATCAGCCTGTGAAGTGACAGCCTGTTGAAGCACAGAGGAAAACACACTGTGTAGCTCATCCCTGTCTCAAACTGTTCCATACATTTTAGAGCCTCCCACCCAAGCATTTCTTCCTGCACATTTCCATGCTGGCTTGTCCATTGGCAATTTGGGAGCAGAGGGAGGAGGCAGGACCTTTTCACTGCAAAGCAAGGAATCCAACACCACATCCAAACCCACTGGGAGATCTACACTCAGAACCCAACACTCCCTCACAGGGAGAGGGGGCTTTGAGCTGCCAGAGGGGAACACAAAGTGGCTGCCTGTGCCCCCAGCTGTGCTGGGCCAGTGGTGGCAGGGGAGGCTGGAGCTGCTGCAGTAGCATCCTGGATTTCAGCAGGCAAAGAAATGCTTAACAGATGGATTTTGCATCCATCCTTGTGGCTCCTAGAATATCTTCATAAGCCACAATGTGCCCTTAATCCCACAACAAAATCGAGTCAAAGAGCAATTAATATTCTGATACCTGTGGCTAGCTGAAGTGATATAGAGCTGAAGATTTCTTTTTCCATTTCACTCCAACTGTGGTTTTGTTTTTTTCCAGCCATTCTCTGGTCAGTGGTTTTAGGGGCACCAAGGTTCACTTCTGTGGGTAACCTCCACTGTTAGCTGTTGATTTAATTAATTCAGGCTCCTTTGCCTTCTTGACCATACCAACCCCAGCAGGGCTGGATTTCAAATATAAGACTAGGCTCATGTTTTTGAGCTTAATCTTAAAAAAAAAGGCCATAGATATTAAAAATGACAACTCTGAAAGACTGAGCTCTGCAATTCCAGGGTAGCAGCATTGGTTGCTTAATCCTAAAACTAATTAGCAACAAACATTTGTGAGTTGTTTTGTCTAAACTCAAACCGAGTGTTAATGAACATGTTGAACAGTAAAAGCCAAGGCATGACCCTGGGATGCTGAGCAGCTCCCAGGGCAGCACCAACAGCAGCTCCTGCTGCTCTGCAGAGACCTCTGACTGTCCCTGCCCCCAAACAGGGAACATCAGAGTTCCTGGGCAGGTCAGGCAGAGGCAGCCCCAGGGCCCAGGGAAGGGACGTGTGTGACCCCAGCACAGCCCCAACTGCTGCCCCACGAGCAGCCCCTGCAGGGCCAAGCCCAGGGGGAGGCTGGAGGAGGAAATTCTGAGCCTTCCAGGGTAGGAGTAACAGGGAAACAATTGCACCAGCATTTACCAACACAGTCACTGATCTGTACCCCGGTGAGGAGCTCAGCCCAAGCCTCCAGGGAGGGCTTGGCACCAGGAGAGCCTCAGCAATGCCCAGGGATGTCCTTCATGCCCTGCTGAACCTCCCGACCTCTGCCAGCACCCAAACCCCCCGACGAGCAATTGGCCTGGGCAGATGCTGCCTTGTTTTTAGCAACCTCGTTGAAATTTAAATTGATTTGTTATTTATCCAACTGACAACAAAGAGAGAGAAAAACAGTCCTAACTCTGTGCACTGGGGAGATTGGATTCCTGTATCACTGTCGGCTGCATTAACTTACTTCCTGGACCTAAATTCAATTAGGGCAGCATTCCCTAGCATTAATAAATCAATACCAATGCCATTTTGATATATTTTGAATGTCTTTCATTATGTATTTCAGGGCAGGGATTAGTGCAGAATTCGAAGTTAATGGGACGTGACAAGGCAAATCAAGTTGGGGAGGTAAAGCCTTCGAGCCGTTGGCTGTAATTGCTTTTTGTTGCAAAAGATTGTGGCAGTGAAACAAAGAGCTGCTGAACTTTTCTTGGGGAATAATCCCAGCCAGGGACTCTGTCTCTTTGCAGGGGGAAGAGGAGTCAAACATCAGCAGAAAGTCTCTGGCATTGCAAGAAGGACACAGCAGTGAGTCCCTCCTGCAGCAGCTTTTGGGATGGATGCACACAGGTCTGTCTCTGGAGCTGCCTTCAGTTAAAGGGTTGTGGGCAAACTGAACTGGTCTGGAGGATCAGTTAAACAGTAAAGAATTTGTCCCCCAGCCCCTCACAAGTGGTCTTTCAAATATCAAGGTGAAATCTGGAAGACTGGGAACAATCCCAGGGGCTGCAAGTGCGTTCCAGGCTGCTCCTCCCAGGGCAACAGGGCAGGGAAAATGCACAGGATTTCCACCACACACTCATTCCAAAGCACAGGGGAGTTTGCAGAGGGGATGGAAAGCCCTTTACCTGGGGCAGTAAGAGTTTGTGGGCATCAGAAAGAGCAGGAGCAACAGGCAAGGAGGGTGGTGCTGCTGGCACAGCTAAAGGCACAGGAGATCATCCTTGATACTGGAGAAAAGAAGGCACTGGGAGGAGCCTTTGGCTCTTCTGGGCAATAATCTCTGGATGAAAAGGAAATCTCCTCAACTCCTCTTTGCTGTGCTGCTGCCTCTCACATTGATCAGGACAGTCCTGACTGCAGATTAAGTGACTGGGTATCAGCCCCTGGAATCCTGTCCATCAATCACTCACGTTGGGCCCTTGCAAAACATTATTGAAGGAATTTCTCAGGGCGACTCTTTCAGACCATAAACCAGCACCTTGCAAAATGCAGCCTGTGACTGCCCAAGGTCTTAAAAGCATTTGCCAGTTATGAGTGGCCTGAAGGGAGCCATTCCTGCTGCATCTAGGGATGAATAAAGATGGAAAATAATAGTGTATCAATGGTATTGCAGCTTTGCTGTATTAATCATTTAAGAATTAAAGTTGCTCAGCCCTTCAAAATAGGAATGGCATTGGATTCCTCTGGATTTTGGTGCATTAAAAGTGGAAAAATGTGTAGTCTGAGGTGACTTCTGACTCATTCCCACTGCATTTGTTGCAGCTGTGTCCCTGAAAAGCTGCTGCAGCCTGGACATGGGACAGAGACATGCAGAGAAGGGCCCTGACTCTCCACCCAAAACGTTTCTCCTCCACCGAAAACTTCCAAACTTCCAAGCACCAGAAAACCTCAGTGTTTCCTTTGCCAAGCAAGGCAGCCCCCAAGTTGCATTATCCCATCCATAAAATCAAAATATGCTCTTAAGAGCTATTAAGAGTCAGGATTGTCCTTTGAAACCAGGTGTTTCCACTTTCAGGGGCACCATAAATTGCAAGAATAAGAAATTTATGTAGATTTTCCATAGCTGACTTGGAAAAACGAAATAAATAAATAGAAGGAGCCCACAAAAGTGTAGCCCCGAGAAGGCAGGGACAGTGGAATCCTTTTGCAATTCATTAGATCCTTCCTTCTCCGGAGGCAGGTGCTGATCAAGGCAAGGGGAAGGAGGCATAAAAAAATGCCTCACTGTTGATCAAAACCACTTAACCCCGAAAAACACAAGTAGCTCATTTTGCAAGTGGATTCCAAAGCCTTGTAAAAAGGCACTGAGAGTGTAATGACCTTATAAACCTCAGCCCTGAGTGCTTTTGGGGGCAGCTCAGCTCAGACTGAGCCTTCCAAAGAGGTACCTGAAAGAGCTTTGGCCCTAAGAGACAACGAGGGCCACTCTCCAGGTGATGCAAAAAGCCAAATCAGGCTAATCCCAGCAGGGATCCAGGGCAGGGGCAGGATCCAGGGCAGGGGCAGGACCCAGGGCAGGGGCAGGACCCAGGGGCAGGGGCAGGATCCAGGGCAGGGGCAGGATCCAGGGCAAGGGCAGGATCCAGGGGCAGGGGCAGGATCCAGGGGCAGGGGCAGGACCCAGGGGCAGGGGCAGGATCCAGGGGCAGGGGCAGGACCCAGGGCAGGGGCAGGATCCAGGGCAGGGGCAGGATCCAGGGGCAGGGGCAGGACCCAGGGGCAGGGGCAGGATCCAGGGGCAGGGGCAGGACCCAGGGGCAGGGGCAGGATCCAGGGGCAGGATCCAGGGCAGGGGCAGGACCCAGGGGCAGGGGCAGGATCCAGGGGCAAGGGCAGGATCCAGGGCAGGGGCAGGACCCAGGGGCAGGATCCAGGGCAGGGGCAGGACCCAGGGGCAGGGGCAGGATCCAGGGCAGGGGCAGGGGCAGGATCCAGGGCAGGGGCAGGACCCAGGGGCAGGGGCAGGATCCAGGGCAGGGGCAGGATCCAGGGGCAGGGGCAGGATCCAGGGCAGGGGCAGGACCCAGGGGCAGGGGCAGGATCCAGGGCAGGGGCAGGGGCAGGATCCAGGGGCAGGGGCAGGATCCAGGGGCAGGGGCAGGATCCAGGGCAGGGGCAGGACCCAGGGGCAGGGGCAGGATCCAGCCCTCCCAACCAGCCTGTTTCCATAGGATCATGGAATGGTTTGGATTGGAAGGGACCTCAAAACTCACCTTGTTCCATGCCCTGCCTCGGGCAGGGACACCCTCCCCCAGGTCAGGGACACCCTCCCCCAGGTCAGGGACACCTTCCCCAGGTCAGGCTGCTCCAGCTGCCCTTGGACAGTCACCCAATGCCCTCATCAGGGCTGGGTTCCCCTGAGGGCCCTTTGGCCAGTGGGGATCTGGCCCAGGGAAAAGCCAAACAGACATTTTGGCCACATCTGTGGCTTGTCAAATTAAACAGGGCATTTTCTGCCCACTTCTGAGCGACTGTAACAGGGGTTTGTAACTCCTGGAGGGTGTGGAAAATTGGCTGTTGTGGAGTTTTTATTTAACAGGGCCATGGAGACCAAAGAAAACAAATTAGATGTTCAATTAACCCAAGGATCAATGAGGATTTTTCCACCTTGGTCCCAGGCAGCAAGCCCTGTTGGCTGAGCTCTGCTCACTGGTGTGATGGGAATAACTAAACCCGGGCAAAACAGACCCCAAATAAGATCCAGGCATTTCCAGGATTGTATCCCAGGCTCCCCAGTGAGGAAGCCAAGTCAGTGGTTGATGCCATGTCACCCTCACCCATCCTGCAAGGACCACCCAGGGGTGCTGGTGCATCCATGGATTTTCCTTGCCTGTCCACAGTCAGCCTTAAAGCACATCCCCAAAGTCTGCCCTCGTTCATTTGGTTATTCCCACCTTTTCACAGCAGCCAAACCCCTCCTGCACAAGGGAGTCCCCAAATCCCAGCCAGCAGCCACACCCCAATGCATAGAATGGATTTATTTGGCCTCCCAACATTCAGCTGTTATTTTTCAGGCTCAAAGTCTTTCCCATGCACATCACAAGCAGTGCTGCTCCTCTCTGTGCAGCCTCCACCTGCCTCCCCCACCTTCGTGCCAGGTAAGACCCCAAAATCAGCCACCATCAGGGCTGTTTCCCCTCACTTCCTCATCTCCCCCTGTGTTCAAACCGACTCCAGGGAGAAGAAGAAGAAGAATCAAGAATGGCTTTGCCCAGATGTGTTGCACAACCTTGAAAAAAGGAGAAGCCTCACTTGCAATGAAACCTGGCTCGGGCAGCCCTGACGAGCCCCAGACCTCTCTGCCCACAATCTTGAGCAATAATTTATCCCAGCCACGATGGGGATTTTCTCTCCCCACGCCACAGAAGGCCAGGCTGAGCCCAGAAAGACTCAATATTTGCTTGTGCATCCAGATACCACAGTCTTTCTGAGGGGATCTTCATCCTGCAACCAGGGCATGATGCTGCCAGCTCACTCCTGACCCAGGGAAACAAAGGAGGAGGCACAAACCAAGGGTTGGAAAGCTGGAGGAGCCCACATCTGCCTAAGAGATACTTGATTTTTCCTGTTTTTAATTAATTAGAGATTTAAAGCAAGTGGCAAAGAGAGTTGAGGCTGTTGGAACCCAAGAAGGGCACAAAATCCCACGTATGAACATGAAGATCAGACAAGGTGTTTGATCATCCAGCAGGAAGTGGGATTAAAAAAAAAAGAAAATTCAAACATTCCAGAAATAACGTGGACAGTTTCTGAATTACCACTGTGTTAATGGAGAGACTGCACCTCTGGCAAGCCACTGAAATCTGCTGCAATGCCACAGAAATCAATGCAGGCAGAGCTGGGGCAGAGCAGCAGCACCTCCTGAGCAGCGTTTCCTCGAGGATGCTCAGGAAGGACCTCAGCAGTGGGGGCTGCTCTGGGAGCTCACACACTCCCAGCCCAGCCCAGCCCCATGGCCAGCGCTGCTGGGAGAGGCTGAAAATCCATGGAAGGGCATTGCTGCATCAGGAACCAGCAGATCCAGGACTGACTCTGGCAGGAAAAATCACCCAACCTGCAACGCGGCCACAAACTCTCCTTTTTTACCCCAACCAAAGCTCTTCCTCCCCTGCCTGGAGCAATTTTTTGAGCCTCCCCATCAGAGCAATGCAAGAGTCATTTCACAGACAAGCCCATCTCCCTTTACTTCTTGCCTCCACTTCAGACATGACCTTTTGATTTCTCGGGTAGAGTGTAAATTACATGTCGCCAGCATAAAATATTAAATCCAATTTATATTTAATTATTGATGTTATTATGTATTCCATAGTAATGGCAGCAGGAAAAAAATATCCACCCCACCACTAAATAGCTTGGTTGCATTAGCAGCTTCTTGAGGTTAGAGATCTTCCTCTGCTCCTTCTCAGCAGAAAGATTGATGGGGATGGGGAATTTTGTAAATAGTCTTCCAGAAATATTTTATCTGATTATTGTACCTATAAAAGGGGAGCAGGGAGGGAGAGAAAGGGCCTTTAAAACCACTACTAATTATTTGTTCAGCTAAAGGGCAAACAGCTCAGTGAGCTGCTAATGCTCTCCAGCAACCCCTCTGGAGGTCAGCAGCTCCAGCAGCCCCTCTAGGCAGACACAGGCCCGTGGAAACCAGTCTGGGTTTAAGAAAAAAAAAAGATGGTGGGGAACCACAGTGGTTTTTCCAGCTGAGATTTAACCAGTCTGTTAAACCCAAGTGTGACATTTTTACTAAAATATTAATCAATTCTGTTTTGACTTGATTAAGCTAATTTTCTCCCCATATATATTTAATGCTTAAGCCACTGAAGGTGCTCAAGGCTTTGTTGTGTTGGGTTTGCTCCTGTCCTCACAGGGGATGGAAGAGATTTATGGACATCCAGCATGGACTGGGGTCTCAAGCAGGAAAAAGCTCATCCCACCATCCCAAAGTGCCACAAGGCTGAACCCACAAATCACCTTCACCCCACACCATGGCAGCTTCACATTCACCATAACACAAAAATAATTCCTTTTATTGCTGCAGTGCCCACAACCCCCATCAGCATTCTCAGCTCCCCACATGACACAATAAAAACAACATTATCCCTCTCACTTTGAAATTCAAATCAATAGCCCAAATGGAGAGAATCTGACTGAAGAAAAGCAAAGATAATTAATTAATCTGGGGACTGACAGGAGACCACTAAGTGCTCCAGTGTCACCACGCTGGGTGACAACCTTTGGACTGGCCAAGCTTCAACAGTGATGGGGAAAGTTTTTCCAGGCCAAGTATATCGTGGAGCTGCTCCCATAGAAGAGCCTCTTTCAGACAAATAAGGGGGTTCCTGGAGATTGCCCTCCTTGTCTGGAGTTCAGCAGAGACAGGGAGGAGCTGATTCCTCACTTCAGCTGCCAAGGATGCTCCAGCAGGGGCCACACACAGGCAGCCAGACCCATACGCAGGTGTCAGGGTGTCCCAAAGGGTTTTCTACACCTAAAGACCTACAGCCTGCACTGGGGTTTGTATTTGCTGTTTAACCTGAAGACACAAATCTGAGCTGCACTGGCACATTTTACAGGCACACACTGACAAACCCCAGCTCTCCTGTTGCCAGGGATGGGGGTGCCTGTGGGGATGCAGAGGGACAGTCACTGCCGATGGCACAGCAGTGGGCACAGTGACAGACCCTGGCAGAGTCCCCACGCTGAGCTGGTGCCTCTGGCCAAGGCACGGCTTGTAAACAACAAGTGGAGTAACTGTGGAGTAACTGCCCCGGGGAGCACTCGGTGCCCACCCCCTGCACGGGCTCCCTGAACCTCGGGGGGCACAAATGGAGTAACTGCCCCAGGGACCACTCAATGCCCACCCCCTGCACAGGCTCCCTGAACCTCGGGGGGCACAAATGGAGTAACTGGAGTAACTGCCCCAGGAAGCACTCAGTGCCCACCCCCTGCACGGGCTCCCTGAACCTCGGGGGGCACAAATGGAGTAACTGCCCCAGGGAGCACTCGGTGCCCACCCCCTGCACGGGCTCCCTGAACCTCGGGGGGCACAAATGGAGTAACTGCCCCAGGGAGCACTCGGTGCCCATCCCCTGCACGGGCTCCCTGAACCTCGGGGGGCACAAATGGAGTAACTGGAGTAACTGCCCCAGGTGCCCACCCCTTGCAAAGGCTCCCCAAACCTCAGGGGGCACAGAGGTGGCCACGGGCACGCGGCTCCTGCCAGGAGCTGCACTTTGTGCCACCATCCAGGGTGACACTGAGCCATCTATTCCAGGGACACATCAGGGAGGCGAAGGCCAACCAGCCCTGCTTGGCTTTGGGTGGGAGGGGGTGGCACAGGGAGGCTGTGACGGGCAGCGCGAAATGCTCAGCGGGGACTCGCGGATCACGCTCGGGCTTGGCCTCGGTGCAAGGGGCAGGCTCGGGCTGCGTCCCGCTCGCTCCTCCAACCCCGCCTGGGCTCCGGGGGCTCCCCGGGATGGAGCTGCTCCCCCCCCGCCGCCCCTGCGCTGATTTGCGCCGTCTGGCCCCGGTTCTCGTCCCGCCTCCCGCCGCGCTCCAGCGCAGGCACAGCATTTCTGCGAAGTTACAGGCGAGCAGAAATATCCTTGTTTTGTTTTTCCTTTGGCCTCTCTGTCGTGATTCCAAAGTTGGGAAAAAAATTACGAAGTAGCAAGAGGGGAAAAAATAAAAAGAACCCAACCCAAACCCAACCAACACGGATTAGACAAATGCGTAAATAACTCTGTTCTTTGGGAGTTGATTACGCTCCAGAGCAGAAGGAAGGGGAGGACAGAAGAAGGGAAAAAATTCAAAAGCTTAAAAAGTTTGAGTCTGTGTATTAAAAAACCCCAAACAGCTAAAATGTGCCCATGCAGTGACGCCAGCCCCAGCCAGCCTGTCGTGTTCCATCCCTGCAGAGACGAGCCGGGGGCTGCAGCTCCCCATCCCCAGCCTCAGCTGGGGGGCCTGTCCCACGGCAGGGGCCTGTTGGAGGGAAAAATCCACATATCCTTCTCCTTGCCACTCCTGGAAGATCTACCCTGGCACTCGCTTGGATGGTGCATGAGAGCACACAAGGGAGGGAGACGAGGATGGACTGAGGGTGATTAACAGGACCTGGGAGGGATGTAAAACTTCAGCAAGAGGGAGAGCAGGAGGGCAAAGGGAAGGGAAGGTGCTGGTGTGGAAGGAGAGGGTCCGGTCCCCAAAGGAGGCAAATGGCCCAGGCCAGATGGCTCAGCCCGTGCTGGGAGCTGAGCACGAGGCAGGGCCGAGGAGGGGACAGCAGCGAGCAGGACCAAGAGCTGTTACTGGTCACTGCTAAGAGGGTGAGCAAACACATCAAGGAGCCCCTGGGGCCAGTGCAGCCCAAATTCCTGTGCATTGCACATCCAGTCCCGAGAGCCGAGCGGGAACCTGGAACTGCACTGGAACAGAGGGACCAGGGACAGCACTCGAGGGTTTCATTGCAGCCCTTCCCCAGAGGGAAAAACTGGAACGGTGGGTACAGAGCCCAAGCCAGCATGTTTTCCCCTAAAACCTCGGAGCTGAAGCCATCACAGCCCTGGCTGCCGGGGGGACAGGCACAAGGTGGGCTCGGGGAGGAAATCGTCCCAGCGGAGGGTGAGGAAGCTGCGGGGTCGGGTCTGGATCCGGCGCACAGTCCTGGTTAACACATGTCTCAAAACTGAAAGCCAAATGGAGAAGGAAACAGAAGGTGACAGTAAAGATACCGTGACTGGCGGGATCTTCCAGGGCCCGTTAGAGGAACTGGCTGTGCCTTGAGGCGCTCGGGATGCGCCGAGCTCGGTCAGCCCCGCAGGCGCCGGGGAAATGCCACCCAGGTGGTTACGAGAGACACAGATAAAGGGGCCGAGCAGGAACACGTTTGCAGAAGTGACACCCGCTGGGGCTTAGCGCCAGTTTTCAGCCAGGCCTGGTGGTTTCTCTGTTTACTCACCCAGGGAACAGCTACACCCCAGCTCCCACACAGCCTGAAAACCTTTTCCAAATCCAGCTCTGGACCATCATCCTCCAAGGATTTCCTAATCCTGATGAGATTTGGAGGCAGGCCGTGTTGGTCCAGGGGTGAGTGGCATTGACCCATCTCTAAAGTCTCCCACTGCCAAAAAATCCCCTTCCAGTCTTGCAGTCAGGTGCCTTTTCCCCATAGTTTAACACCCAAATGTTTTTGCATCTGTGCATCATTTGCTTTGGTGCATTTGTCTCCTTGCACAAAGGAGGAGACAGTGTACAAGGTGCCTCCCAAAATAGGGCAAAGGCATTTGGACCCCCCCCAGCAAAGAGCAGCATCACAAGCCCTCCCAGCACTCAGGTGAAGGATGCTCTGGGCAGCTCTCACAGGACCATTTCCCATGGGACAACCAGGATGGATCCTGGCTCAGGAGGACTTACAGCACCAGAGGGGAGCAGACCTGAGCCTGAATTTCCCCATGGCACTGAACATCTCTGTGCAGGAGCATCAGTTCCAGGGTTTATCCTGCCCAAGAGCTGCACAGCCCCAGCTTGCTCACAGCCCCTCTCTGCTCCTTTCACCAAAGTTTCACCATATTAAGCAGCTGAACTGCATCATTCAAGGAGTGTCAAATTGGTTTTAAATGGTTCTAATTATAACCAGGAAGTTTTAAAGTGTGTGGGTGGAAAGGAATGCAGCAGATTAATTTAATAGCAGTTACCAGGCACAATAGTCCTTCAATTAAGAGTTCTTTCTGACTGGGTTTTTTCTTTTCCCTGTTAATAATAAATGTCACAAATGAGAATAGACATATTACTTCATCAGATGCTTTGGCATATCTTGTCGCTGAAAGCTTTTTGTGCAGAAATAGTAGCTGAAAGGGTAATTTTATGGGGCTTAGCACTCACTTAACACTTTAGGGGCCAAAATCAGGCCCCTGAAGAAACCCAGGAAGCTGCACCTGTTTACATCCCAACAGAATCCAACTCCACAACTGCAATAAAACCCCCCTGAGTTGCAGCAGGGCTTTGCTATGGTGTGTCAGACACGAGCCTGGCAGGGAACATCCTGCTGCCAGCGGCTGGAGAGCGCCTGGGGCTGAGGAGCTCAGCTTTGCACTCCCCAAATGCTCCCCCTGGGCTCCTTTTGGTTCTGCAGCGCTGTGAGCCCAAACCCTGTGTCAGCTGCAGGGGTTGGTGGGGCACGGCGGGAGCAGGACCCTGCTCTGGCTCCCCATGGACAGGCTTCCTCTCCTCCCTGGCTTTGAACAGTGTGGGAGATCCTGAAATCCAGGTGTCTGGGCAGGAAACAACGTGACTCCCAGCTCTGCAGTGTGTGGGCTTGGGGGCTGCAGGCTCAGGGGGTCCTGAGGGAGCAGCCTGTACCCCTCCTGCTCCTTCCCAGTGCCAGGATGTGCCCAAAGCACCTGCTGCCATCTGCTCCCTGCTCCATGGGGAGCAGCAGACACATCTCCCATCTCCCTGGAAAAGAGGCATCATGGCCCCATCTCTCTTCTTTCTTTGAGCTCCTCTCACTAAAGCCATCAAACCCCAGTATTAATTGCTTCACACGTGCAGTGCAGGCTGGGTTTCCAGCACCGAGCTCGTGCATCCCAGACCATCCTCCCTGCCTTTGGAATCCACTTTCCCCTTCCAGGTCTCGTTGTGGCCAGGCAGGTTTCTCTTTGCAGCCTGAAGTTTTCCACAGATCTGGCTCCTAGTGCTGCAGAGGGGAACCTGTTTGCCCTAGACCTGCCTGAAAAAGCCTTTATCATTCTTTTTTTCTTCTCTGAAAGGTGTATTCTGCTGGGTAATGAGGAGGGAGACTGCGGGGACAGGGGGAAACCACGGAGCAACCCAAGCCAGGCGGTTAAGAATGAGGGAGGAGGCAGCAGCCACGGCCAGGAGACAAAAATACTGGGAAGAGCGACCAGAAGCATCTTTTAAAAGAAATCCTGTGGCTGGAGGGAGGGGAGGGGAGGCTGGGGGTGGTCGGGAAGCAGCCTGACACCTCCAGGCTCTTGGGAGAACTGGGCAGAGGGTGGGGGAGAGAGGGCACAGCCCCACTGCTGGCATGGATGCCCCATGAATTCCCAGCACCTCTGGGATTGCACACGGGGTGGTGTACTGGGAGCACTGGGAGCACTGGGGGAGCTGGCCCCTGTCCCCCAGCACTGCAGGTGAACCCCAGCTTGGGAGGGAGGTCCTGCTGCTTTACCAGAACCAGCTGCCTTTTAACATTTCCTGCTGGTTAAGGTGCTCTTCCCACACCAGGGATCCAAAATGTTTGATGGGGCCCATGTGGGACACAGACACGTCCCCAAGAGCCACAGCAGCATCACCCTCACCCAGTACTTGCCCAGCCCTGCTCAGCCCTGGCCCTCCAGCACTTGCCACGAGGTTGGCACTTGTTTGTGGTGCCCAGTAAACCCATGGGAGCTTCTCTGCACAAGGCAAAGTGCTGGAAAACAGCAAAGACTGAGTAATATTCCCCAAAATCCGGCTTTGTCTCTGTGATTTGTGTTCACATTTGGCCAATGCAATATTGAACCAATGCCAGGAGGGACTTGGGTACTTAAAAACAATGCACAGGAGGTAAACAGAGATTTATTATTTTACTTTTGTGGTTTTGAGATAGTTTATGACACCAGGCTAATAACTCCCAAACCAAAATCTTCATTGATCGGGGGGAAACGTTACATTATCCTCCCTCTGCACCAGAAGAGGCTGCTCCCCTCAGCCACCCCCTGCCCTGCTGCCTGTCAGGGGTGGCTCCATCCTGGCACATCCCTGGGGTGCCCCCAGTGGGACAGCCATGCCCAAGCCCTGTGTCCCACAGCAGGGAGGGAAGCAAATCCTCAGCATCCAGGGCAGCCTCTTGAGTCTCCTGTGGTACTGTGGCCTCGTGCCAGGACCGACAGCAGGATTGTCCCTCTCCACACTGCCCAGGTCACAGCATCCCTCCCTCCAGCCTCCTTCTCCCTCCCAATTGTGACAGGTCCCCTCCTTCCCCACTTGTCACATTCCCAGCTCTCAGTCCCTCCTGCGGATGGGTTTGGGGAGCTCAAAGTCATCCCCATCCCACAGGGGATGAGGGAGAACCAGGCTGGCCCCTCCCAGCATGGCCCTGCCCGAGGCACAGGGTGGCTGTGCTGGCAGGTGATGCTCAGGGGGCACATGGGCCAGGACATTCCCAGCTGTAGCCTGGAGAGGGGAGAGAGGCAGAGGCAGGTGCCCTGGGCCACTCTCCTGCTGCTCCCTGTGCCAGTTCCTGTGCTATGGACTGTAAATCTGCTTCATTTCCAATGCACAGTAATGGCTGAGGTGCTCTGGTCCAGGAAACTCCGCGAGGTTCCGGCTTTTAAGAGGAAAGATGTAACCAGGCAGGAGCTGACAGTGCTGTGGGGAGCTGCCCCACTCTCCAGGCACTTAGAGGCTCCAAAAGTGTCAACCCCCATGGGAAGGCTGGGATTTATCACCACTTCGGGCTGTGGATCCCAAACCATCCCACCCCCCACCTCCCAGCCCGTTACCCCAATTCCAGGGATGGTCCTGGGCTGATGGGATGGAACATGAACAGGAAGGCTTGGCCAGGCAGCCCCTCATCTGGCTGGCACCAGAGGCCCCCAGCAGGACCCTCCACATGGTCCCAGGGGAAAACCAGGGCAGATACTCCATTTTTTCCACCACCAGGGACACCCAGTGGGACCCTCAACACAATCCCAGAGGGAAAACAGGGTGGATTTTCCATTTTGCCCATCCCTAGTCACACCTGGTGGGACCCTCTACAAGGTCCAAGGGGGAAAACAGGGTGGATATTCCATTTTGGCCACCATGCTGGACACCAGGTGGGACCCTCTGTGTTGTCCCAGGGAGAAAATGGGGTGGATTTTCCATTTTGCCCACCAGCTCACTGCTGGCATTAAAGACAAACCGTTGCCATCATCCAAACTACATGATCAGGAGCTTAATTCAATCCAGCCCGGCTCCCTCTTGATGGTTGAGCATTTAGCTGAAACCCTAAGCCAGCCCTGCAGTAATTTGGCTGGGGAGGAATTGATTTTGACCATCAGCACTTTCTCATTTTCAATAGAGTCCAAACATAACCAGGTTAGTTTCTGTTAAGCACATTACCCAGGTACTTTTTGCTCTCCAGCCCAATGATTATGTGTCTGATCTGAAAGATTATAATTGCAACCCAACAGGACACAAACAGGAGCCTGTGATTGAAAGGAACCAGCCTGAAAGAAAACCACCTTCTCTTCTACCTAAAACCCAAACCATCTTCATGTTTCCCCTCTCTCCAAATTTCACCATCATTAATAACTGCACACAGTAAGATCTGATTCAATAAGTAAATTCGTTCTGATTGATCTTCCAATAAACTACTACGTTTCCCATTTTGCTGGATTAATGTTATTGCAAGTTTGGTTTGGTCCCTACACACATTTTTGGTCTGATTTTCTTCTTTACCTAAATCAGAGCTTCTGCCTTGCAAAGGACTTCCCAGTGTGGTTGGTCCCAGCACCCCACCAGCCCCAGCCCCAGGGCTCTCAGCCATGTGGGCACCCCTGGAGCTGCCTCTTTTCCTGCCAGTTTTTGTCCTGGTGAAAAAGGGGATTTGCCCATGAGATTCCCCGATGTGGGAAATGGAAGTTACAAGGGTCAGTGGTTTCAAAGTAAAAGAGGAGAGATTTATAATAGACATTAGGAAGGAATTCTCTTCTATGAGGGTGGGCAGGCCCTGGCACAGGGTGCCCAGAGAAGCTGTGGCTGCTCCATCGCTGGGAGTGTCCAAGGCCAGGTTGGACAGGGCTTGGAGCAACCTGGGATAGTGAAAGGTGGTGGTATTGGAATGAGATAGTCTTTAAGGTCCCTTCCAACGCAAACCATTCCATGGTTCTGTCATTCCGTGTTGCCCTGCCACTGGGATGGCACTGCAGTGAGACAGCCCAGGAGAACTGCAGAACAGCCCTGTATGTGCCCCCCATGCTGACCTCCCACAGTCAGAGGTGGGAAAGGGTCCCCACACCACTGACCAGCTGAGGATGTCCATCCCCCCTCCACCATCACCCCCCAGGCTCTGGGACTGGGATGAGCACGGGCTTGCCTTGCCTCCAGCCCTGCCTGTACGTTATTGCTCCCGATCATCAGAACTTTCTTCCGCTCCTAAAGCACCTTTCATCACGAACAGGATGGAGTCGGCAGCTGCTGCACAGCACGGAGCGCAGGCAGGGCCGGGCAGGAAGTGGGAGCAGCTCCTGCAGCTGCTGGGCCAGGCAGGAGAGCTGCACTCACGGCACGGCATTCCGGCCTTATCGCGGCCCCGGCACCGCACGGAGACCCCCGGCACGCGAGGAGCCCGTGGGGCAGGTCACGTGTGAGAGCACTGAGGGACACGTGGCGGCACTGAGGGACACGTGATGGCACTGAGGGACACATGATGGCACTGAGGGACACGTGGCGGCACTGATGTGACATGTGATGGCACTGAGGGACACGTGGCGGCACTGAGGGACACGTGATGGCACTGAGGGACACGTGGCGGCACTGAGGGACACGTGATGGCACTGAGGGACACGTGGCGGCACTGAGGGACACATGGCGGCACTGAGGGACACATGGCGGCACTGAGGGACACGTGATGGCACTGAGGGACACGTGGTGGCACTAAGGGACATGTGGCGGCACTGAGGGACACGTGGCGGCACTGAGGGACACGTGATGGCACTGAGGGACACGTGGCGGCACTGAGGGACACGTGATGGCACTGAGGGACACGTGGCGGCACTGAGGGACACATGGCGGCACTGATGTGACATGTGATGGCACTGAGGGACACGTGGTGGCACTAAGGGACACGTGATGGCACTGAGGGACACGTGGCGGCACTGAGGGACACATGATGGCACTGAGGGACACGTGATGGCACTGAGGGACACGTGGTGGCACTGAGGGACACGTGATGGCACTGAGGGACACGTGGTGGCACTAAGGGACACGTGGTGGCACTGAGGGACACGTGATGGCACTGAGGGACACGTGGCGGCACTGAGGGACACGTGATGGCACTGAGGGACACGTGATGGCACTGAGGGACACGTGGCGGCACTGAGGGACATGTGGCGGCACTGATGTGACATGTGATGGCACTGAGGGACACGTGGCAGCACTGATGTGACATGTGATGGCACTGAGGGACACGTGATGGCACTGAGGGACACGTGGCGGCACTGAGGGACACGTGATGGCACTGAGGGACACGTGGCGGCACTGAGGGACACGTGGCGGCACTGATGTGACATGTGATGGCAGCCGTGTGACAGGTGGCGGCATTGATGTGGCACGTGATGGCACTGAGTGACACGTGGTGGCACTGAGTGACACGTGGTGACTGGAGACGGGCGAGCTCCACTGTGGGACCAGGGGGAGAAGGGCTGTCCTGGGCCCTCCTGCTGCTCCAGCACAGGGACTTGCAGGGGCACAGGTCTTTGTGCCCATGGCCCACCATGGCACTGGGACCTGTGGGGTCACCAGCCTGACCCACCACAGCTCAGGGACCTGTGGGGTCACTGCCCTGACCCACCACAGTCCAGGTCCAAGCTGTGGCATTGCAGGTCTGGGTGGTGGCACTTCACACCCAAATTGTGGCACTTCACACCCAAATCATGGAACTCGCACCCCAACCATGGCATTGCACACCCAACCATGGCATTGCACACAAATTGTGCCATTGCATACTCAAACCATGGCACTGCACACCCAAATCATGGTGTTGTGCACTCAAGCCATGGCACTGCATGTTCAAAGCACCATCTCTTGTGGTGGGAAATGTCCCCAGGGCTGGGATTCACTACCTGTGGGGACCTGACCCATCCTGGGAACACGTTGTGGCCTCTGTCAGGCTGGAGCCACAATTATTTTTCTGAGAAGCCAATCTCCCCCATTCCCTGGAGGAGCCTGAGGAGCTGACCCTGCAAGGACCCTCTGCCTCCCTGGGCACTCAGCCCTGCAGGTCCCTGGGAACCCCAGATCCCAGTGCTGTTCCCCCCCACCCCTTGACCAGGATCTTCCCCTTTGAACAGGACAAATATAACTGAGATGAGTCAGTTCCTCCGAGCTCCCGGCCCCTGTACAAAATGTAACTGGAATTTTTCATTTCGGCACTGCAGGGGAGGCAGAACTGGAGAAGACAATGGAGTCAGCTCTGACCCAAAAAAGCAGTGCCAACTCTATGTGCCTGAGAAATAAAAACATTTTTAATCTAAAAATAAATTAACTGTAAGTGACAACAAGAGCAGATCTGCATGTACTCACTCTCAGCCCAGGCAGGACCAGTCCCTGCTCCTTGGCACAAGGATCTGGGAGAATTCCCTGCTCTTTCAGGCCAGGTTGGGATTCACAGCTGCAACACAGAGTCAGGGAGACACTCAGCACCTGCACCTGGAACTGAGCTCCCTGAGCTCCCTGAGCTCCAGCAGACACAGCAACAAATCCACAGAAGCCAGGGAAGCCCCTTAGGTTTGGTTTCCAGCTGCATTACCGCAGTGAGAGGGGGAAAGGGGCTCCACCAAGCTCAGGGCTTGGCTGGGCAAGGCACTGACAAACCATAAAACCCATCAGCTTCTCCTGATTAAATGAGAGGGTTTGGGAAGATGAGGCAGCTGAGGGCTCCCCTGCTACTCTTGTGTCACTGAGCAGAGTAGCCCCAAGCCCTCCCTCCTGCCCTCCCTGCTCCTGACTCGTGTTTGGAGGAGATACAGAGTGTGTGGGTGTCACAGGAGAGGGGCTGGAGACTCCAGAAAATAAAAGGCAGTCAGGGGGCTGCAGGTGGGAGCTGCAGAGGGAGCTGCTGCAGTATTTCATGCACCTGAGAGCCAGGCCAGCATCTCTCCCTGCTTCCCAAACTCCTCTGATCCCAGATGTGGTGACAACCTCATGGCAGAGGGGCTGGGAGCTCCAGAGGGATAAAACCGTGGCCCAAGCACATAACTCGGATTTTGACAGCACGAAAACACTGCCCAGTTTACTGGGCAGCAACATCAACCCCTTCCCTGGAGGCTTCATCCAGCTCCAGCACCAGTGGGCTCTGTCCCCAGGGTGGTGGCAGTTTGCTCCCTGTGCATGGAAATCCCACAACTCTGAGAAGGCCATGAGGACGTGGAGAGCAGGTGAGGGGAGACATTCAGAAACCAAACCACATCGAGACAATCCTCTCCTTTTCCTTCGGATATTGCCAATAGGACCATATGAAAATGTCCTGCCTCCTGTTCCTTCCTCTGCTCTGTTTTACAGAACTGCCTTCATGGGGTTGGGTTTCTTTTTTCCCCTCTGCCTTGACTCCTCACTGGGTAAGGCTGCATTTGATATTTTTAATCACTCAGCATGCATCAGAGCTTGGCAGCAGAAGAAAGTGGAGTTAAAAGAGAACAGAGATGGCTGGGTTTGCCAGGGCTGCCTGCCACGGCCACAGCCCCTCGTGGCTTGGGCTGCGATTCCCTCTGCTGGGAAGTCACGAGCCACAGCTGACAGGGGGCTCAGAAATACCTCCCTGTCAGCAGTTATTGGCCTGCAGGTTTTGAAGCATTTCTTCAAAGAAAAACGAAAGTCCTGAGCCCTTCTGGCTTTACTGTACAGATATAAAGACTTTACACATAGATGCAAATGTTCCTCACAGTGTTTCCAGAGACACGGAGCTCACTTGCTTGGCCTGTCACTCCCTTACTTTGACTGTAAACTTTGCATCACCCCATTGACTCCTTTTCAGAGAAAGTAAGATAGATTAACAGTCTTTACTAACTCCAGGCTGGGGAAAGAGTGGCTGGAAAACTGGGAAAGGACTTGGGGGATGTTGGTGGCAGTGGAGGACACGAGTTCAGGTGGGCAAGAGGCACCTGTGGCACCCGGGCTGGGTCAGCGTGGGCACAGCCCAGGGCAGGGACTGTCCCTGTGCTGGGACTGTCCCCTCCCTGGGGGCAGCTTTGGGGGCCCCAGAGCAGGACATGGAGGGGCTGGAGCGAGTCCAGGGCAGGGAAAGGAGCTGGGAAGTGGCTGGAGCAGCAGCTGAGGGAGCTGGGGGAGCTCAGCCTGGGAAAAGGAGGCTCAGGGGGACCTTCTGGCTCTGCAATCCCCGACTGGGGCTCGGGCTCTGCCCCAGGGCCCAGGGCCAGGAGCAGAGGGAAAGCCTCAGGCTGGGCCAGGGCAGGGGCAGGGGGGACACTGGAGGAATTTCTTCCCAGAAGGGACTGTCGGTAACTGGGAGTGGAGTCCCCATCCCTGAAGGTGTCCAAGGACGTGGCACTCAGTGCTCTGGTCTGGCTGACAAGGTGGGGATCGCTCAAAGGTTGGACTGGATGATTTTGGAGATGTTTTCCAGTCCCAGTGACTTCGTGACTCTGAATATCGGGATAATCCCGACAGTACCGGGCCGGCGGGTGAGCGGCGGGTCCTCCCGCCCGCTGGGGGGCGCCCGGCGGGGCGAGCCGGAAGCCGGAAGTGCTGGTGGTGCGCGATGGCGGCGGCGGTGTCGGCACTGAGCAGTTTGGGGGTCCCCGATGGCGACTGTGGGGTGAGGGGGGACGGTACGGGGTGAAGAGGGACGGGAAGGAGTGAGGGGGACGGGCCGGGGTGAGGGGAACGGTACGGGGTGAGTGGGGACGGGACGGGGTGAGGGGAACGGTCCGGGGTGAGCGGGGCCGGGCCGGGGTGAGGGGGGACGGTCCGGGGTGAGCGGGGCCGGGCCGGGGTGAGGGGGGACGGTCCGGGGTGAGCGGGGCCGGGCGGAGGTTGCCGCTCCCTCCCGGGCCCGAGGCTCAGCGCGGGTCCTTCCAGAGCTCCTCGGAGGAGGACGAGGGCAGTCCCGGCCCGGCGGCGGCGGCGGGGGCGGAGCAGCGGCGGCAGGAGCGGCTGCGCCGGTTCCGGGAGCTCCACATGAAGCGGGTACGGGGCACGCGCTGCTCGGGTCGGACCTGGAGCCCCCGCTGGGGGTTCTTTGGCCCTGCGGTTGTTTGTGTTCAGTTCTGGGCTCCGCGGGACAGGAAGGACAAGGAGCTGCTGGGGAGGGCCCAGCAGAGCCCACAGGGATGGTTTGGGGTCTGGGGCATCTCTGTGATAGGCAGAGACTGCGGGAGCTGGGCCTGGTTGGGCTGGAGAAGGGAAGGCTGAGAGGGGATCCATCAGCCCACACAGATATCCCAGCAATCCATACAAGTATCTCCTCAATCCACACAAATATCTCCAGGGCTGTCAGAGGATGGTCCCAGACTCTGTTCAGTGGTGTCAGTGACAGGACAAGGAGCAATGGACATAAACTTACACACAAGAAATTCCACCTCGAGATGAGGCAGAACTTCTTTCCATGGAGGTGGCAGAGCCTGGAGCAGCTGCCCAGGGAGGACGTGGAGTGTCCCTGTCTGGAGACATTCCCAACCCACCTGGACGTGTCCCTGTGCCACCTGCCCCAGGTGACCCTGCCTGGGCAGGGCTTGGACTGGGTGATGGCCAGAGGTCCCTGCCAGCCCCAGCTGTTCTGTGATTCTGGTTCACATGGTGCTGTCAGGAAGCAGAGGCCAGGCCCTCTCCCAGGGGGGTTCCTCTGTCCCCCGGGGGTTCTGGTTTTGTTGGTTTTGTGCTCAAGTGTTGCCCTGTTTTATTCCTAGTATGAGGCTTGCAAGCTGAACAGCCAAGAAGTGGTGGAGGAAGATAAAAGACTTAAATTGCCACCAAACTGGGAAGCTAAAAAAGCTCGTCTGGAATGGGAGCTGAAGGTGCAGGAAAAGAAGAAGGTAAAGGCCCATTACAGGTCCCCATGGCAGCCCAGGTGCCTGCAGTGACACTGGGTGGTGGCTGGACAACCTTGGGAGCTCACACAGACGTTTCCCTCCCAAAATCCATGTCCTAAATTAGGCTACTGATTACCTAAATACTGTCCTGCACCAGAGGTTGACTGGGCTGACCTGGGGAGCTGTAACGAAGGTTTAGGCTTGGCCACTGGCTTGTTGTTGAGACTGAAGTGTTGCTTGTGCTGTATCAGGAATGTGCAGCAAGAGGAGAGGACTACGAGCGAGTCAAACTGCTGGAGATCAGTGCTGAGGACGCCGAGAGGTGGGAAAGGAAAAAGAAGAAGAAAAATCCTGATCTGGGGTTTTCAGGTAACGGCTTAACCACAGTTGTGTTCATAATGAACATCTGTGTTGGTGTTTCAGGGGAAAACTGGAGCATGAACTCCCCCCTGCCCCTGTTTGTCCCCAGACTACGCGGCGGCGCAGCTGCGCCAGTACCAGCGGCTGACACGGCAGATCAAACCCGACCTGGAGCAGTACGAGAAGCTCAAGGAGCAATAGTAAGTTCTGGGGTATTTCCAAGCAATTAGCAAACTCTGGAGGCTTAAATCCTTTCAGCACATCCCTGTTCTCATGTACACTGTGAGATTAGATAACCTTTAACACCATTTCAAAGTATGGCCTGATAACCTCCCCAGCTGTGCCTGCTTTGGGAGGCTGAGGGGTAGTGGAGTAATTAATGAGGTTCATTTCTTTAAACTTGATGTTACTGAGTTTGAAGAAATAATTAGTCAATTAGGTCATATTTCAATACATAATTGCTGATTTTTTGGAGTAGGTTTAGGGTTTTTTTTAAACAGCCCAGCTTGGTTTAAGAACAGACTTGACCAACGTCCAAAGTTTGCACTCAGACAGGGAGTGATGGGCTCACACTGAAAGAGGGGAAATTTAGGTTTGATACTTAGGTTTGTATTTGGGGGATACATCCTTCCTGTGAGGGTGGGCAGGCCCTGGCACAGGTGCACAGAGGAGCTGTGGCTGCCCCAGCCCTGGGAGTGTCCCAGGCCAGGTTGGGCAGGGCTTGGAGCACCCTGGGCTGGTGGGAGGTGTCCCTGCCCATGGCAGGGGTGTAGAATGGGATGGTGTTTAAGGTCCCTTCCAACTCAAACCATTCTGGGATTCTCTGAACTCTCCCTCAGTAGTTGTGTAACCCACTGCCCCTCTTCCTCTCCCAGTGGGGAAGCTCTTTATCCCACCTCTGACAGCCTCCTCCACGGAACTCACGTGCCATCCAAGGAAGGGGTTGACAGAATGGTTGCAGATCTTGAGAAACAGTAAGTAAATACTGAGCTAGGTGTGTGGCAGAGCAGCTTTGGGCAGGGGCTGCCCTGCCTGGCCTGGGCTGCCCCACAGCTGCTGCTGCTGTTCCCTTGCAGGATCGAGAAGCGGGAGAAGTACAGCCGGCGGCGCCCCTACAACGACGACGCCGACATCGACTACATCAACGAGAGGAACGCCAAGTTCAACCAGAAGGCAGAGAGGTTCTATGGGAAGTACACGGCCGAGATCAAACAGAACCTGGAGCGGGGCACGGCCGTGTGAGCGGCCTCAGGGCCAGCACCAGCCCTGCCTCTGGGCCCGGGGGCAGAGATGGCACAGGCAGTTGTGTCAGAATGTGCGTTACAGCTGCTGCTTTCTAAAATCCAGAGCAGGCTTAATGAATAAAGTAATTTGCATAACTGCAGCTGTATTCAGCTTTTACATGCAGGAGTAACCACCTTGTGCAATCTTGTGTTCCAATTAAAAATGAGCTTTAGTCTAATTTAAGAGTTGGTGTTTGTTCTTCAGTAGCTGAAACGATCAAGATGAAAAAATGTGAGGAATGTGAGGTGACCTTCCCATGAAGAAAGAGATTCCCCAGCTGTCAGGTGCCAGTGCTGGAGTTCCTTCCTGGCTCCACAGCTGCCCCCCTGAGAGGGTGAGAAAGGGGGATGAGATGAACACATGATCCTTAGTGCATTTGCTGACCTTGTCTTGGCCATTTCATAGTTCCTTGAAGAAGCTTCCAGAGAAAAGTAGTCAAATTCAGTTTATTTTACTGCTAAGTTATTTATACAAAACTCAAGTTCAGCCATTTGCTCCAAGTCCATGCAACAGGGCCTTGACTTCTTCCATCCTTTTCTGCAGTCCGGGTGAGCAGTGGAGCCTGCAGAGGCAGCATAACCTGTACCCTTGGCAGCACAAACCCCCCTCCATCAACTGCACCTTCTTCCTGTCTCACAGTGACCCTCAGAGACTGTTTGTAAAGCAAATTAAATAAAACTCAAGCCCGTAGGAACTTCAGCAGTACAAGGAGCAGAAGGGACAAGTGACTCATGGTCCAATATGTGACAGTGGGAAAGGTGGTTTCCACTTCCAGAGGGACAAGCCAGGGAAGGTACTCAGGGCTCTAAACTGGGCCCACCCTGAGCAATAACTATTCCAGTGTGAAAATCCACTTCCAGAATGATGCAACCACCTCCTGTTGCACCTTGTGGGAACAGGTAAGGGAAAGCTACACCAGCACATACTCATAACACACGTTCAACACTTGACACACTAAACCAGTGCAAAACTAAACTTTATTCACTTGAACAGTTACACAATGTAAATAAATCCAAGTGTCCAAAGAACAGCTACTCAACTATTGTTTAGAAAAGGTTACCCACCTGCAAGTTCTAGTCCGATAAAGCAATATAAAATATTTACAAATATACACAAGATTCCCATCTGTGGCTTCTGGATCAGTGCTCTCTATCTGAAAGAGAAACCTAAGATTCCACAAATTAAGATTTCAAAATAAATACTCAGTATTAACAAATCTCCAACCCTGTCAGAAAGTTGCAATCTCTCTCCTGAAGGATGTGAAACGTTGCAGTCAGACAGTGATCAGCGTGCCCGGAACAGGGCACTTCTGGGCGAGAAGTTTAAGAATGTTTTCTTCTCCTCCTTCTTGACAGGAACCCACTGCCCATAGGGACTTCCCTTCCTGTCATCTTCTCTTGCTGGAGAAGCTACTGGTTCCTTAACAACATGGCTCACTGGCTTCTGCAGGGCTGGCTTTGCCATTGTGTTCTGGAAAAAAAGAAGTTTCCTTTAAGATAAGGCACTAAAAACTGTCACAATTCCAAGGGGTACAAATCCAGTACATTTGTCTGTACTGATCATAAAAGTGTTCTCTCTCCAGCTCTGGGAATACCTGATGCTTACTGAGTACCAACTATGCACACTTAACTGACACAGGACTCAGCAAGTTCCTCCTAAGTTTGCAATACTCAAACACGTGACTTGAATTAAGTTCTGGTTTAAACTAGTGCAAGTTGTTAAGCCTCAGTTTCATCCAGTTCCAGCACCTTCAAGTTAAGTACAGCACAGATGGTCAGTGTGATCAGGTGTAAACACCTACTTTGAACATGCTGCTGTAGAGCTGACAGTGCTCTACTACTGGACTGCCCAGGAAAGTCATTATCAAACCATTACATTCATTTTGTTACCATTAGTGAGGACCTTTCAATTGGAAAGCAGTGCTGGGACCAGCCCAGGCCAGGAGGGCACCCACTCACTCACATTGGGACTGAAGGAGATGCTCCTCTGTATGGCAGCTCTCTCCACCCCACTCCGGGCCGTGTCCTCTGCTGCACCTCCGGGTTGCTGGGGAAGAGCACACACAGCTTAGGGGGGAGGACACTCCACTCGGGCAAGGTCAGGCAGTTACTACACACCATCAACGTTCTGGTAGTTTCATGGATTTACATCAAAAGTAGCTGTAAAGCTACTGGATATGCAAACAGAGCAATGTTGAACCCAACTGAAATGCATTCAGGATTTTTCCCAACACGGTGGTGCCAATTCAGGTGTGAATGGACGGGACATCCACGCCCCAGTTACAGTTTACAGAATTCAAACAGTCCCAGCATCAACTGTCACCTGAGTGCAGTGACAGAGCAAGTGGCAGCAAGTTCTGCAAAACCATCCTGCAGAGCTTTGGATAATGACAATAAACTTATCTGCAAGTGATGCAGGCCTCTTCTTCTGTACTCTCTCAACATCTGGAATATATTGCATATATTTATGAAAGGGATGCCTGTACCATTTGTGTAAAACCCTTAGTAAAGTTACTTCCATTTGCAACAGCAGTATCTGACTGATGTACAGTTACTGCAGGTTTGTATTTACCATGACTCAGGTTAACACACTGCAACACAACCAAACTACAATTCAGTTTAAGCTGCTTAAGTTTCTCCCTCCCTTAAATTCACAGCAGCTACAGCCCACAAGTCCCTTAATTACCACCAGATTTTCTTCATCATGTCTGGAACCATAGTCATGATTTCTATAAGACAGAAATAAAGTATGTAAAATGCATTGTGTGCTTGGGCATGGAATTTCTGGGAAACAGTTTGTCGCACATGATAAGCTTTTAACAGTTCAAAGAAAGGCAGAAAGACTTAACCTTAAAAAACAAAAACCCCACACTATTCACTAGGTTTGAAAAGACTCCTGCTTTTAGGTCAGCAAGACCCAACTATTTGAATTAATGGGCAATATCCCACTAGAGGAGTGAGTAAAAAGGGCAGGCCACATTCTCTGCTCCTTCCCCACCTGCCATTACTGGACAGGTTGCACAAGGCTGGGTGGATCAACCACCTCTCACAGCTCCATTGTGCTTCCAGCCTAAGGCAAAGTCTAGAGGCTTCTGGAGCAGTTTTTGTTCAAGAGTTTGAATCATAACCACGAACTCCACAGTCAAACTAGAACACATCCATGCAGGCAAGTCTGAAGAGGTGTTTACCTTTCCAGTGAGAACACTGCAGTCCATACTTACCTCAGCTGGCTCTCCAGGTTCTTCCCGCTCCTGCTTCTCATTTTTTATCTCTTTGGCAGGAGCAGGGATCTTCAAGCTTGCTGGCAACACGATGTTATCTGTTCCCAGAGCTTTGGCAGCATTGGCTTTTGCAATTTCCAAGAGTTCCCTCTTGTCTAAAATAGGAAGGGAAAAAAAAGTGCCTTGTATTATGTTTAAATCCACACATACTTTCTCATACAAGCCCCAAAACTGCAGCTTTATTAGCACTGCCCCAAAACTGCAGCTTTATTAGCACTGCCTCTGTGTAAGCATCAATTGTGGCCAATGTAATCAGAACTTGGGAGATTCAGCTTCAGTTCAAGTGCAAAGAATATGCTCTGAACTACCTTGGTTGCTAAATCCATTTTTGTAAGCACAGAGATTTTCTCCCACACTGCCATTATCAATTATGTTCTATAAGCAAGTAAACAAAGGGGAAATGTGACTGGTTACAGGAAGTTGTGCACTTTGAGTCCCCAGACAGGTACCTTTCTCGCTGAGGTGCAGAGGGGACCTGCTCCGGGACCTCGTCCGTGACCTGCTCCTCCAGCTCCTGTAAGCCTCGGGGTAGATGGTTCGCCCAAAGCCGTAGTACCTCCGGCCTCTGGAGCGGGATCTGCTCCTCGAGTAGGACCTCCTGTAGTAGG
The DNA here is from genome assembly GCF_047495875.1 of Pithys albifrons albifrons. Classification (NCBI taxonomy): domain Eukaryota; kingdom Metazoa; phylum Chordata; class Aves; order Passeriformes; family Thamnophilidae; genus Pithys; species Pithys albifrons. The sequence continues at coordinate 7,613,832 of NC_092481.1, forward strand.
CCCTGCCGCGGGACCAGGACCGGCTGCGGGATCGGTAGCGCGGGGGCGAGCGGCGGTAGCGCCGGTAGTGGCGGGCGCGGTCCCGGTCCCGGCCCCGGTAGCGCCGGTAGCCGCGGGAGCGGGAGCGGCTGCGCGAGTAGGAGCGGGAGTATCTCCTGGAGCGGCGGGAGCCGTTCCGTCTGGCCCGGGAGCGGGACCGGGAGCGGCTCCGGGAGGAGGCTGAGGAGGAGCTGCTCGAGCTGGAGCGGGAGCTGCACGAGGATCTGCTGGATGACCGCGTGGAGGACCTGCCGCAGCTTCTCCGGGATCTCACAGGTGACTCTCTCTTCTTCGGCGAGCTGAGCGTTAAATCATCCATGAAACCCGTCATGTCTTCTGTTTTCTGCACACAGGCGCTTGCAGAGCCTGGTTCCGTTTTTACTGCTGTTCGGCAGTGCCCGGTCTCTGTTCCTGTCGTTGGGTGGGGAGGGGGAAGTTCATTATTTCTGTGCATCACAGCAACAACAAACACGATGACACACAGGCAAAAAACTCAAGGGTAATTAAACAGACTCGGCCCGTTCATCAGCATGTTTGGCACATGACAACTTTCCTTCATAACTTCCTCTCCTGTAGTCAGTCAGAAAACTGAATTATGAAATTACAGGGAAAAAAGGCTTCAGTTTAAACCACAAGTAGTTGTGTGGAATTTTGGAGAGATGGGTTTGGGCAGGTTTCCAGTGTAATTCCTTTTGTTAATACCTTTTTACTCCAAACAGAATTTTCGAGGTATTTTATTTTCATTCTATCCTAAATGCAGCCTATTGCATCTGTGATGCAAAATTACCACCTGCCTTCCAGATCAGTACAAATGGAGTCGTTTTCTTCTGCAGTTCTATAGAGGGTTTTACTCCAACAGGGAGGAAGTAAAAGTACCTTCAAGGTACAAAGCAGCCACTTCAAGACCTTGACCATATGTTTAAAAACGCGAGCACAGAGCTCTACACATCCCAGCAGGGTACACAGCACGCTGCCATTAAACATGTTCTACACACATACTGAAAAGTACAGGTAATGACTCACCAGATGCAACTTGTACAGAACCCCTGTTACGGTGCTATATTAATAATTAAAATGGCTGTCGCTCCAGTGGCAGCCATTTTACAGCTCCAAAGGTTACCGGGGTGTAAGGACCTTATCGCTGGACTCAAGCCCTGCCTTATGTAACCACTGTGCAGTCCGAGGAAGCTCCTTTAACCGAAAATTCCCATCTGGCGCTCAATGCGAAGTTAGCCAACGAATCTTAAATCCTTACTAAATCTAAAACCCTTACTAAAACTTCTAATTTAAGTTCTGTCAGTTTGCCAGACGCACTTCCCTCGGTACTGCCACAGCTAAAGTTTCACTCCTTCACCTCAACCCCCGGGCCAAGGTCACAGGCGCGTTCGTGGCACAGCCCGAACGATCAAGTCCAGCGCTGCCCCCGGGCCCCGCACACGGCCGGGCACACCCCCCGGGCCCCGCACACCCCCCCGGGCCCCGCACACCCCCCGTGCCCCGCACACGGCCGGGCACACCCCCCGGGCCCCGCACACCCCCCGTGCCCCGCACACGGCCGGGCACACCTCCCCGTGCCCCGCACACCCTCCCGGGCCCCGCACACGGCCGGGCACAGGCCCGTGCCCCGCACACCCCCCGCCCCCCGCCCCGCAGAGCCCTCCGGCCCGAGTCCCGCGGCTCCGGCCGGGGCACTCACCGCTGGGCGCCGCCGGGCACCCCTGGGGCTGGTTCTCGTGAGGCACCTGGGCGCTCCTGTAAAAAAAACCCAGAAATAAAGAACCACCCGTGAGCGATGCGTGTTCCTCACCCCACAGCGGCGACCGCGAACGGCCTCTGCCCTCTCCACCCCCGCTCCGCCGCCTCACCGGCTCCAGCCGCTCGGGCTGCCCCCACACGGGTCCTGAGGGGAGAGCCCCGCTTCGTGAGTCACCCCCATAGCTCCGGGTCGCACTGCTGCACTCGCGATAGAGCCGCGATAGAGCCGCGATACGGCCGCGACAGAGCGCACCGGGAGCTCCGCTCGCTCTCGCCGCCGGGCACCGACTGAGGGCGGGCGCAGAACCTTCCAGAGCGTACCCGCGTTACGCAACCCGCGCGCCAGGCGCGCATGCGCGGGGGGATCGCGCCACCGCCCCACGGCCGGGCCCCGCCCACGCCCTGCGCGCGCGCTGCGCCTGCGCGTCCCGTGACGGTGCCGGGGGGGGGGCAGGTGTGAGGGGAAGGGGCGAGAGGGGCGAGGGGTGTGCGGGTAAAGGGTGCGGGTAAAGGGCGTGCGGTGCCCGGTGAGCGGGTGGGAGGTGAGGGAGGGGCATGTGGGTAACGGGTGCGCAGTGCCCGGTGCGCGGGTGAGGGCTGCGTAGGTAAAGGATGCGCGGGGAAGGGCTGCGCGGGCGGGGGGCGTGTGAGTGAGGGGCGTGCGGGTAAAGGGGACGCCGGTAAAGGGTGCGCAGTGCCCGGTGCGCGGGGAAGGACTTTGCGGGGAAGGATGCGCGGTGTCGGGGCTGCGCCGTGCTCTGTGAGCGGGTAAAGGGTGCGCGGGCAGAGGATGGCCGGTGTGCGGTGCCCGGTGCGCGGTGTGCGGTGCCCGGTGCGCGGGCAGAGGATGGCCGGTGTGCGGTGCCCGGTGTGCGGTGCGCGGGCAGAGGATGGCCGGTGTGCGGTGCCCGGTGTGCGGTGCCCGGTGCCCGGTGTGCGGTGTGCGGTGCCCGGTGTGCGGTGCGCGGGCAGAGGATGGCCGGTGTGCGGTGCCCGGTGTGCGGTGCGCGGGCAGAGGATGGCCGGTGTGCGGTGCTCGGTGTGCGGTGCCCGGTGCCCGGTGTGCGGTGTGCGGTGCCCGGTGTGCGGTGCCCGGTGCGCGGTGCTCGGTGTGCGGTGCCCGGTGTGCGGTGCCCGGTGTGCGGTGTGCGGTGCCCGGTGTGCGGTGCCCGGTGTGCGGTGCCCGGTGTGCGGTGCCCGGTGCGCGGTGGAGCTTCCCCCGGCCCCGGCCGTCCGGAGGTGCCGTGAGCGGGCCCCGGGCAGGAGGCTCCGGGCGCGGCCCCGCCGGCTGTCCCGGGCTCGGGCTCTCCGTGCGGCCCCTCCGCGGGCCGGGCCCGGGGCCGGGGCCGGGGCTGGGTCGGGCCCCGCGGCTCTCCCGCTGCCGCCTCCCCGCGGGTTACCCGATGGGAGCCACTCGACATCCGGTGGTTTCCTCTTCGAAATAAACCCCCCTGTTTTTTCCCTCCAGTTCTTCCAAGTGCTGAAACATGTCCGGCTTTCTGGAGAGCTTGAGGTGCTCGGAGTGTGTCGACTGGGGAGAGAAACGCAACACGATCGCCTCTGTGGCCGCGGGAGTGCTGGTACTGCTGTGCTTACCCTGCTCGCAGGCCCCTTAGCTGTAGTCAGCTGTCAGGAGCTAAAGAGCGTTAGCAGTTTGGAAGTCTCCGTCAGGTAACAAGTGGCAGGATGAGAGGAAACAGCCTCAGGTTGTGCCAGGGCAGGTTTAGGTTAGATTTTTGCAGAGATTTCTTCACTGAGAGGATTATGAAGCATTGGAACAGGCTGCCCTGGGCTGTGGGGGAGTCACCATCCCTGGAAGTGTTCAGAAACTGTCTGGATGTGGCACTTGGTGACATGGTTAGTGCTGCACATGGTGGTGCTGCCTCAGTGGTTGGACTCCACCATGGGAGAGGGTTTTTCCAACCTTAACACTTCCATGAAAAGGAAAAACAAGGATATGTTGTCCTTGTATGTAGCAGCAAAGTTAAGAACAGAATCTGTTCTGGGTTCTGCATCCATATGTTGCTTAAGCCTTGCAGTTTCTACCCAGGTAGTACCTTTTGGAGTAGGTAAATCTCTGGCCTTGCATGCAACCTTGTTCCCAAACTGGCAGCAGAACCAGATATATTGTCACTTTACTCTGTGTTGGAGAATGTAAGAATGATTTTCTATATTAATGTCATTTTTCTAGAGCAATCCTAGATATTGTGTAAATGTTTGTGTCTGTATTTTAAGCCATTGTGCTCTTCTTTTTCTGTAGTTTTTTACAGGCTGGTGGATAATCATAGATGCAGCTGTAAAATACCCTAAAATGGAAGACTTCAACCACTCCTACCATGCCTGTGGGGTTATAGCCACCATTGCATTCCTGATGTAAGGGGCATGTCTTGGTCACAGCTACACATCCCTAGTACTGACTTTGTGCAATTAATAAAAGGCTTTAAGTGGAGAGGCTTTATGCCATTTTTCTGCTGTTTTTCTCCCTCAGGATCAACGCAGTGTCCAATGGGCAGGTGCGGGGGGACAGTTACAGCGAGGGCTGCCTGGGGCAGACAGGTACAGCTGCTGTGCCACACACCTGGGCATGGCCTGGGCCTTGGGAGGGCTCAGGGCTGTGCCAGGGTGTGCTGTGTGTGCTTTGTGTCCCTGCTGTGCCACACACCTGGGCATGGCCTGGGCCTTGGGAGGGCTCAGGGCTGTGCCAGGGTGTGCTTTGTGTGTCTGCTGTGCCAGGGTGTGCTTTGTGTGTCTGCTGTGTCACACCTGGGACTCCCCTGGGCCTTGGGAGGGCTCAGGGCTGTGCCAGGGTGTGCTGTGTGTGTCTGCTGTGCCAGTGGGTGCTTTGTGTCCCTGCTGTGTCACACCTGGGACTCCCCTGGGCCTTGGGAGGGCTCAGGGCTGTGCCAGGGTGTGCTGTGTGTGTCTGCTGTGCCAGTGTGTGCTTTGTGTCCCTGCTGTGCCATACCTGGGACTCCCCTGGGCCTTGGGAGGGCTCAGGGCTGTGCCAGGGTGTGCTTTGTGTGTGCTTTGTGTCCCTGCTGTGTCTCACCTGGGACTCCCCTGGGCCTTGGGAGGGCTCAGGGCTGTGCCAGGGTGTGCTGTGTGTGCTTTGTGTCCCTGCTGTGTCACACCTGGGACTCCCCTGGGCCTTGGGAGGGCTCAGGGCTGTGCCAGGGTGTGCTTTGTGTCCCTGCTGTGTCACACCTGGGACTCCCCTGGGCCTTGGGAGGGCTCAGGGCTGTGCCAGGGTGTGCTGTGTGTGCTTTGTGTCCCTGCTGTGTCACACCTGGGACTCCCCTGGGCCCTGGGAGAGCTCAGGGCTGTGCCAGGGTGTGCTGTGTGTCCCTGCTGTGTCCCAGAGGTGCTCTGAGAAGGGACTCAGGGTGTCCACCCGCAGACACAGGCACAGAACATCCCTCTGTGTCGTTCCAGGGGCTCGGATCTGGCTGTTCATTGGCTTTATGATGGCTTTTGGATCTCTCATTGCTTCCATGTGGATCCTTTTTGGAGGTTATGTTGTCAAAGGTAAGGCCTGACCCATTTTTGAAAGTTTAAAATATTTTACTAACTGTGGAACTTTGGAGCTTATTTTTAGGTGGTTCCCAGGCAATCCCAGTTCCAATATTTTGGTTCCCTACACACCACTCTCCCACTGTGTTACTGATACTGGGAGGGGTTTTATCTGCTTCTAAGTCACAGACTTTTAACTACCTCTAGAAACAAGTCTTGCTCAGCTGGGAACTGCATGGAAATAATTGAACTGCTGCAGTTCTGTGAGAATAATTCCCTAGGGAAGCTCTTACTCCCAGAACAAAAATTACAGAGTTTGTGAAGATTGTTCCCAGAGTTATATCCTAAATTAGCAAGAGGGCAAATGACATGTCAGAAATGGGATATGCTTGAAAATGAAAATTTATGGAGACTTTTTTCTTTTGTTAGAAAAACCAGTGGTATACCCAGGAATAGCTGTGTTTTTCCAGAATGCATTCATCTTTTTTGGGTATGACTGTCTTCCTTTGTTTGTTTCTTATCTAATTTGTTTTTAATGATAAAAACTGAAACTTGGTGTAATCTGTTTTTCCCATAAGCCCTTTTCTGTAACCAGACCTCCTGAATAAACTGGTAAAGGCAGCAGATCTCGGGTCTGTCTGCTCAGGGCTCATGCAGGACACAGAACTGGATTTACAGACCAGTTTTCTGCCTGAAATCATGTATTTAACATGAGAGGAGTTTGATTTGCTCCACTGTGTGCTTATGTCCCTTCATTCTGTTTTAACCAGGGGACTGGTCTTCAAGTTTGGTCGTACGGAAGATTTGTGGCAGTGAATCCCCCCTGGAAGGGCCTGGCCAGGCTGGGTTGGAACTGCAGAGTCCCAACGTTTTGTAAAGCCCTTTTGTAAACAGTGACCTTCCATTATGTCCAGAGATAAATCAAGGAAAGCTGAAAGCACTAAAATTTCCAGCTCTATTCTGTTTAATTTTTTAACTCTCGTTTGTCCACGTAAATGTCGTGATGTTGACAAATGTGAAATTGCTACAAGTAACAGTGGGGTCACTTTCTGATATATTTGCTGCAAATAAACAGGATGGTGGAATATGGACCTGTTTAACCAGCTGTTTGTATGACATTTACAGTGAAAACTTCCTAAAATGCTTTAAAACAACTTTTTAACATATATTTATTAAATATTTCCTATATCTGGACAATATAACCATTTCTGCAATTTCAAATCTTACTGGTGTGTGGTTTTTCTTGCCTAATACAGAGCTCTGTTGCTTCAGGATTTTTTAACCCCTCCCTGAATATTTAATTTATCCTGTTGTGGTAACGAAGGAGTCTCTGGCAAGTAACAACTTCCCATTGCTGTGGGTGACACTGCAGAGGCACAGATGGTGTAGTGGCTCTAGATGGAAATAGCTCATCCACAAAGCCTGTGCTCAACTAACCACTGTGAAAGAAAAGGAAGAGCACTCCAGCTGGAATTCTGTCCCTGGAAAAAGTACTGCGGAGACAGGGACAGCCACAGCGAGAGTTCTGAGGTGCATTCACCCAGGCTGGTTGCTCAAGAAATCAATGATAAGGGAGAGGGAATAAAATATTACTCATTTAAAGACAGAAAACAAGTTTGTGTTGCAGAAGTTCAGTTTGGTTGGGTCCTGGGAAGTTAAGGAAAGGAAGAAGAGAAGCTGAGCCTGGATCACACAATTACTGGTGTAGGGAGAGGGGTGTTAACTGGGAGGTAACACTGTGTGGCCAGGCTGGTGGGAGCTCTGGGCACCTCATGAACTCAGCAGGTCAGGGGCTCTTTTCTGACCTAGAAATAAGGAAATCTGGCCCTTCCTCTGCCAGTAATTTCCCATTACTTGAAACCTGTCTCATTTCTGTAACTGTAGTGATCTGCTCTGCTCAACCTCCACTGAATGAAAGAGGGCAGTGAGCATCAAAGAACAGCCTTCTCCAGGTCACGTGTCTTCTCACTCATTTCTAACAAGTCTGCTGAATAAATACAAACAATCACATTTTGACTTCTTTATTAGGTAAGCATTTTTGAAAGAGTTTTTCTATGTCAGCTATTTTTGAAATGAAGAAAAACACCAAGGATCACAACCCACTTAAAAACAAGGGTTTGCTTGCAGAGAATCTTCTGTGTGATCAGGCCCTGAGTCCCCTGCTTGTCTCGGAGTAAGACACTTCCCAAACTGGGTCTTGGCACTGGTTCCAGGCAGCTCTGAGGATTATTCCCTCAGTCCCCCAGCTGGCAGCTGACCCTGTGGTGGCACAGACTGTCCCTGCACAGACACTGACCTGAGGTCTTCTCAGATTTCACAGCAAATACCAAATTGATTTCAGGGGCACCATCCACAAGCAGAACAATTGAACCTCTTGCCATTTGAACTTCCAAATAGCCCGAGCCAAGTAACGACAGATTTGTCTCTAAGCAGTCAGTGAACTCCAGGAGCTGTCTGGCAGGATGCAGAGTTTGGCCCTGACCCAGCTCACTCATCAAATCCTTGCTTAACAAGGCCTTCAACAGAATCAATTTAGCTTAAAACATGTACTTGAGTACTTTTCTAGGTAAGAAGGTGCTCCTTGAAAAATTACACTTTGAAATAAGTAATTTTGGCTTTTAAACTGGGGAGCTAAAAATAAAGTTTCCAAGCATTTCCCTTGATATGCCATCACAGCCACGAATGCAGCAACGTTTTTGTACATCATTTAAGGTCAGACCAACAAAGCAGAAAAACTCAATGCAAGTTTGCATCTCTGAGTTTACCCTGAGAATCTCTGAAGAGTAACGAGTTCAATACTAATTTTCTGTATCTCCATTGGGATGGCCTTTGTGGGCCTGGAATGGAGATTTCAGTGCCCTTTCAACCCACCATAGCTATTCATTTTCTCTAGTGACAAACAGGAACTCTTAGCTGGGATCCTCCATTCAAAATCCCACAGCCAAATGGGGAAACTGTGAAGAAAAACATTCTCATATCAGAACATTTTATGCAACAAAGCATTGTACAAAAAACCCACAGTGGAAAACACAATTAGAAGCTTATTTTCTTCATCCATTTCTTTTTTCTGTAGTTCAGATCCAGCATCACAGTGAGCACATAAAGGTGCCCAAGGCCTGTGTTTGTGCATCAAACAAAATGTACTTTGAAATGGAATATCCCTTTTTAAATATTTTTAATTCAAATACCCAGAGTTCTTCATCAAGGTGCTAAATCTACTCTCACAGTTAATTTTACATTTAAACTTACCTCCCAATAAAACTGGTCTTCAAAGTACTTTGATACAGGGGTGACCTTAAGCAGTCTGGTGTTCAAGACAGAACCTGTTTGTAAAAACAGATATATCCAACCTAAATACATCAGGGAAAGGGGAAGAGTGTGTGTAACTGGGGGTTTCTTAGGAACACGTATCCAAATGTAACACAGATCAACATACAAATTCAGAACCAAAAGCTTCAGGAGAGCCCCTTAACTCAAGCTGACCTTCACCACAAAGAGAGAAGATTGTCAGGATCAAGGCTTGTGATATTAAAAATTAATTACTTTAGGTAAACCTCAATTAAACAGCCCACTAGTAACTTCTTGCATGAAAAAATCAGCCTAGTAGGCCATTTCTCTTCTGCTCAGGACAGAATGAGCAGCAGCTGCCACAAACCAGAACATCACGTGAGCCCTGCTGGTCCCAGCCCAGCCTGATCCAAGGCCTGTGCTGGGCTGGGGCAGCCACTGACCTCGTGACACTCTGCACATCAACACCAACCAGCAACACAAGTGACAAGCCCTAAAGAGCATTTTCTGTCACTAAGACAATACCAAATGCAAACAGATTTTCATCTCCACACGTCTCCTGTGTGACACTTGAAGGCAGCTGTTAAGCATTGGTTAAAATAAGCTTCAGCACTGCAGCGATGGTGCTGCTGGGGTATTGAGGTGGGACACATCTCTGCCTCACGGGGCTGGCTGTGGAGAGTCCCTGCCATTCATGTTGCCATGGCTGCTTTACTAATAATTTACCCATAGAAACTTGCTCTGAGGAAACAGGCAAGAAATCACTGGCACAGGTTTCAATACTGACCTGTAATAAAACCTGTTATCAAGGCAACACTGATGGTCTGGCAGAAGGCACCAACATGAAGAAGTACCAAATAATGCAGGCTGAAAAGCAAAACAAGAGTGTCACCTTTGACACTTGCTGAATTTAGCATTAAGGCTAAATGATTCTGTATCTAAACAGTATTTTACATCAACACCTCTCACCAAAACTCTGATATTTTCAAGTCTTTCTGCAACTGGAGTTGGATGTTTTAGGAGATCTTGACAGAAAATGAATACAGACTTCAGAGGACATATTTAGTCCTTAGAAACCATCACTGTGGTACTAAAACAAGAATTGAAGGAAGGGTGAGGCCCTCATGCTGCACTCTGATTTCTGCCTCCCCTCTATTTGCATACAAAGCTCCCCAATACACCTCAAATGCTACAATGAGTCTTGGAAGAGGCACATCCCCAGCTTTCATCTCCTGTGTCTGCAGTATTTGGAATCAAATACAAGAGAGACAGAAAAGAGGACCCAAAGCTGACATGAAAGTTTTCATCCAAAGTCTGCTCAACTCTCAAAGCCTTTTTACTGACTTATGTAATATAAAACAATTTATCTGTGATGACACTCAGGCTCCCTGTGTGTATGAGAACTCTTCTCAGGAACACTGCAATAATGAGTATTTAAGCTTATTACTTAATAGAAAGAATTTATGTACCTTGAGGAATTAGTCCAGTCTCTTATGACTAAGAGAACAACCTGGGCAAGAGCTCCAAGCACAGCAGGCAAGCCAAAAGTGAAATGAACTCCAGAAGTGTCATGAATTTTGAGAGGAGGATTAAAGCAACTCTGCAAAGAAGAAAATATTCAATTGATACACAGAAACACAAGCTGATAATTGTATTGTCTATTGCAGACCTAGAGAATTTGCAAATTACATTCCTGCACTCTGCTCAGAACACCTCAGGTTTCCTTTCAAAACAAGTCACCCTTGAGGTATCCTACATTGGAAAAGATGTTTATGCAGCTTCCACATAAACAACTTCAGGTTGTGAGTCCTACCTGTAAACAGTGAGACCCCAATATGGTGAGGACACTGCCCAGCAGCCCCAAAATCATGGCAATCCAGGGGTGGCTGATACTCTGTGCTGTGTAACTGACAGTGACCCCACCAGCCAGGACTGCACTGTGGATGTGAGTCTGGAAAACAGAACAACAAAAACATGGAGTTAAGGGACTTTTTATTAGTAACAAGAGGGAATGGCTTTAAACTGCAAGAGAGAAGCTTCAGATTAAATATGAGAAAGAAACTCTTCCCTGGGAGGGTGGGCAGGCCCTGGCACAGGTTGGGCAGAGCAGCTGTGGCTGCCCCATCCCTTGAAGTGTCCAAGGCCAGGGTGGACAGGGCTTGGAGCAACCTGGGATAGTGGGAGGTGTCCCTGCCCAGGGCAGGGGGGGAACAAGATGGGCTTTAAAGTCCCTTCCAACCCAAACTGCTGTTTTTCTATGATGACTGTCAGATTAAAAGCCTGGACTTGCTTTTAGTGAACAGCTATTACATTTTCAGTGTATTACTGAGATTAACAGAAAAATCTTCTTCATGCAGGGATTTTCTCTCATGTCTTACCATTCTGAATTTTCCATCCTTTGAGGTCAGAGCAGACAACACGAAGGCAGTTACAGCACTCACTGCAAGGGCAAAATAGGTGTTGAGGATTGCTTCTGTCTTGGACTCAGCCAGCAGAGAATTGAAGCTTGGCCAGAACACCCAGAGAAAGACAGAGCCTTGGAGACAAAGACAAGAAACCCTCATTAACTGCTCTAAACCACAGTGAGTCCATCACATCTGGAGGGCCCACAGTTTGCAGTCTCTGTAATTACCAAACTGTAAAGAAAGGATAACCTTTCCCAAAGCAGACAGCCCTTAGAGGCACCTCAGAGGCACCTGCTGCTCCTACACCTTCCCTGACAAAACCTGCCCCAGTAATGCCAAACAGAGGCCAAGGCACAGCTCTGTTGGCATCTGGCTGGTCCTTCACTGTTGCCACTGAAGCTCTTTGTGAGTACCTGCTCAGCCCTGGAAATAATTGTCTCAAGATGAGTCCAAATAGGGAGGAAGAGCTCAGTACCCTTCACACAGCCCCTGGAGCAGGATGCAAAAAGGCACTACGAGGAATTTGCCTGCTCAGTTGCTTCTTTCTACCCAAGTTATCTCAGGAATTATTCAAGATATAACAATATAATTACTCCAAATAGCAAGGACTCAGCTGTAGCAAGCTGCACTAAAGTTGTAATGAAAGCTTAACAGTGTCTTGATGAGTTAGGTTAAAATACTGATCTTGAATTCTCCAGCAAACAAGAACTCCAGGAACAAAAAAGAACAGGATTTAGATGTCTTTTCCCCTCACCTAGGCAAAGACTGACTAAGAATTAGACTCTGTGGACCCCTGCAGGAAGATCTTAGTTCAGCTAGTGGTAGTTACACAACAGAAGTCAAGATAATAAAGAAACCAAATTGCTTCTATAAGAAAAGAGAAGGAACTGCCACACATTCAGCCTGTCCTCACTCAGATCCCTTCTCGTGTGCCTGCCTGTATCACATCCCCCACCCTTCACCAGGCCTTTATCTTTTCACTTACATTACTAGGCAGGGACTGCCTTTCTGTATCTCTGTACACCACCTTGCAAAACACAGCTCAGCTTTGGCCCCAGCTGGGAACTGTGAGCACTCCTGAAATACAAGTTCTCAGCCCCCCTTTGGCACTCAGGTTCCTCACCAGTGTGCCTGGACAAGCCCAAAGGGGACAACTTGGCTATGAAAGGGAATGGTTAACCCGAAGAAGGAACAGTTAACCTGGCACAGCCTTTACACTGAGGCTGACAAAACCAAAGTGAGCCCCAGCCTCGGCAGGAGTGGCCCCTGTGCCTGGTAGGAAACGTGCTGAGACTCACCAGCCCATTGTCAGAAACCAAGAGCACACAAGCAGCTTTCTGTGCCTGGCTGGTGCAGACCTGCAGTTTGGATTCAAACCCTGCAGTGTGCTGGGGCCAGCCCCCCAAATCCTTTCACTGCAACCTCTTCTTCCCACTGAGAGGTTGAAGCCAATGACTCACCCAACACTGACAACAAGTCTGACTTTGGGGTGCTCCTGTTCTTGTCCAGCCTTGGGGAGGGCTCAGGGAAACAGGATGTGACTGCCAGCCCAAAGTAGGCTCCAAAGAGGTGCACGTGCATCAAGCTGAGGTGATCATCGACCTGTGCCAACAGAATATCCCAGCTACTTCAGGCCACAAGAAGCCTCCAGTGCAGTTCCTGATATAGTTGTACACGTAATTTCCCAATAAGTGATTTATTTTACAGTCCCTCAGCTTATGCTTGAGTTACTTGTGTGAGACTGACTCATCTGAGCTCAGTGCAGCTCATAAACACACGGTCCATACCCAGAGGGTTTGGGGATGTTTGCACTGTGTGGTAACTGCCAATCCATCAGATCAGCTCACCCTTCAAGGCCAAAAATGCAGATATGGATATATAGAGGGTGCAGGGTTTGGAGTTTGATGTCCTTAAGTATAAACCTAAAATCAGACTTCATCTCTTAATGAAAACGTAGCCAGGGTCTAACTGAGAAGAGACAAAATACACAAATATTCCTGTCAGCAGAGCACTAAGAAACCATCAAAAAAGGCAACATCCCAAAGTCCCAACCAAATCTTCTCCCATGTCTTTGGAGATCACACTACAGTACCTCCAGGAATCTCCTGTTGATCCATCTGCTCACATAGAAAACTATTAATTCCACAAGTGTCATCACAATTAACTGCAGATGATTAGCCTTCCCAAGAACAGCTCCAGTGGAGATGATCACAGCAGTCATACTTACAACAGCCTTTGTTATGCTGCAAGAAAAGAAAGAAAAGAAAAAATAATTCTGTATCAGGATGACAGTAAGGCCAGTAAAGAAAGAATGGCACAAGTAAATTGTACTTAAAAAGCCAAAGCTTCTGAAATGTCTGCAAATATGACTCTGCTGATTCCCAGAGAGGTCCATACAACACAGTGTAACCTCCAGAAAGAGCAATTAGCAGTTCTGAATTATTCCAATTCTAACATGAACTAATTACCTTTTCAGAACACCTTCATTTGCCCCTGGATAAAAGAAAATGAGTAAATCTTCTACCAGCACAGAACACTGGACACCAAGTGCAATCATCAGGAGGTTGAATCCAGTGCTGCTAAACCCAAATCTTCTCAGAACCATCAGGAAAAAGCCAAACCCAAAAATCACCATGTGGTGGACATCTTGAAATTCTGCATGACAGAAAAGACCAAGACAGCAGTGAAATTATTAATGCAAACTGGATTCCTGCTTTTAAAAAAATCAATTAAAAATCACAATTAACTAAGAAGCTTTCAGATAAAAATTCAAGTGCCATTATTATTTAATACTGGCAAAGAATTCCAGAGCTTTCTTCCCAATCCATAAGTAATAAAAAAACCAACAACATTGACCCTGAATTTATTTTTTCAAAGTAATCTGAATGGATGCCATAGGATGGGGGGTGATGAGTCACAAGGCACAACAGAAATGAAGGATATTTAGCAAGAAAATTTGGACATTTATTTTTCCTGAGGTGAATTTAAAGGGCTTAAGTTGGAATTTTCAGGGAGAGTTACTGTGAGTTAGTGCTGGCTGATTCATTCCTTGAGGGCATTAGGAAAGAAAAGAGTTACAAAGAGAAAACTGTATGGTGCCCTCAGCAGAGCAGAAGGAATAGAAATTGCAGGAACAGTTTAATATGGAAATCAGCACGACTGCATAAGAGGGAAAGGCTGTCCAAGATGGAAGCTCTTGTATCTGTAAGCCTGGAATTGTTCCTGGGACTTGTTAACAGCCATATTCTCCTGTGGCTGAGCTGGTTTGTACCCACAGCAAAACACCAAACTGCTGGTAAAGTTTGTCCTGTTTTCCCAGCTGTAAAACAGGGAGGGTCACACAAGAATGTCCCAAGGAATCAGCTCCAGCTTGCACATCACCACGAATCCATTACACACCACGGCCATGGCACAGCCACCAGCACATTCCTTTGGTCAGCACACAAAACACTCCTCTATGTTCAGACCCTTCATTCCACAGTATTAACTTCATTTATTTCCACCTCCCCTTCAAGTGGAGGGTTCTGCCATCCTGAATTCTCTGCTCAGTAACACAACGGCCCCTTCGCACGCAGGAGCTCCACTCTGAGCAGTGTGACCTCCACGGCCAAGATCCCCCCCACAGACAGCAGAAAACAGACCAAAATGCAATTTAGCATCACTTATGTCTTGGTTCACTGTCATTGCTTCAATATAAATAAACTCTCACCATACCTGGCAAGGTGGTGTGTTTAAGGGGCAGGAAAACCACTCAGCTTCCCACTGACCAACGTGCCAGTGCCCTGAGCCCCATCCCTGGTGCCCAGCACAGGGAGCAGGGCCAGCCCTCCCTCCCAGCAGGGCTGGGGCTCACCTGGGTACGAGTCCTGTGCAGAGGGGTGACCATTGAGGCTTAAGAAGAGGAAGTAGGTGCGGATGATGAACAGAGTTTCCAGGAGGAGGATCAGCCAGGGAATGCTGTTCCGGAAGTTGAGGTAACTGGAAGGCATCCTGCACTTGACTACATTAAGCACAAACACACTAATAGGTTCTTTTTCCTATTAAAATGTTCCAGCAGCCTCAAACCAATAGCAAAGAAGGTTTGGGGGGGCAGGAATAAAAACTCAGAGAGAGATAAAAAGCCCAGGAGGCGTTGGCAAGGGACAGTTCCTTATCTGTGGCATGTCAGGAGCCCAAATTTACCACAACTGACACGGACTGAACTCAAAGGAGAGTTTGTTAATGGAGACACATCGAACTGGCAGTGCTGCCAGGCTCAGGACACCTTCCATTCAGCACTCCAGCTCAGATAAAAGGCAAGAAAGCAGAACATGGACTCCCAAGAGTTGGATGTTGAAGTTTATGCAAAACAATTATTTGCTTACGCCACTGGTGTCCACCCGGGACCCAAATCCCTTCCTAGAAAGGTGGGGAAGGTCCTGCTGAGATGCTCAGTGTGATTCTACAGTTCTACAGCCACATCCCACAACAAGCCTTCTCATACATAACCCAGTGCCAGACAACCAGGAATCCCTGGACATGTGAGGAAGATGCAGCATTTTCTCTGCTGCCTGTGGGATCAGCCTGTGGTGTGGCCACTGACTCGGCTACAGTGAATGCCCTGGAAATCCTTGGCATTCCCAGACTGCGAAGGCACAGACAAACAGCACTTTTATTTCCAACCAAATCACAGTCCTACAGTCCCCTGAGTCTGTAATTCCCACCTTGCCTTCACTCAGAACTGTATCAACCCCTGTTGCCACAGTGGGGCTACAAGTACGTGCTGCCTTAGGGGTTCTGAGCCCTTTGGTAAATCAGGGATTTTGGTTTTGTCCTTGTTGTTGCTCTGAACCAGGAGCCAGTGAAGTGGAGCACTTTGTGCCCATGAGCAGGGTGGTATGTGGGAGCTGTATTCACTGTATCCCCATGCACAGACACCAGGATTTGTTAGATAATGTTTTTGGGTTATTTATGAACCTTTGAATCCATACTATGAAGCAGAGAATCCCAGAATGGTTTGGGCTGGAAGGGATCTCACAGCTCCCCTGGGCACCGTGCCAGGGACTGAGGAATTTCTCCCCACTATCCCACCTAATCCTGCCCTCCAGCACTTCCAAGCCATTCCCCCTTGTCCTGTCACTATTTGCCTGTACCCTTTCCCTCCTTTTAATAAATCAGGCACTGGAAGAACATCCCTGAGAATTCACGGTGTTTCTGCTGAACTGAACCCTCTTTGCTCAGGCTGTTCAGACGAAAGTACCGTAACTACACCTCGGACAGCCCAGCCCAGGTCTCGAACCGGCGGCCCCGGCAGGGACAGCCCAGCCCGGCCCGGCCCGGCCCGGCCCAGCCCACAGCGGGTCTCGAACCGGCGGCCCCGGCAGGGACAGCCCAGCCCGGCCCGGCCCGGCCCGGCCCAGCCCACAGCGGGTCTCGAACCGGCGCCGCCCCCGGCCGTGACTCGGCAGCCCCGCGCGGCGGCCCCGCCCCGGCCCCGCCCCCTTGCTGAGTGCCCGCCCTCTCCCCACAGGCCGCCCTTAGGAACTGCCCTCCCATTGGCCGAACACCGGCTCCTCCTGGCCTCTGATTGGTCTACTGTCAGCCACCGTCCGTTTCGGAGCCCCGCGTCCTGCGCTGCGATTGGCGGAATCGCCTGTCACTCTGCTATGTGCGCTGTTCATTGGCTGAGTGGCCCGTCAGTCACGCTGCCCTCCGGCGGGGGCGGCACCGGCCGCAGGAACCGCCTCCTCCTGTCAGCGCCTCAGATTTACCGGTCCCTTCCCCGGCAGCCGATTGGCCACGGACTTGTCGATCAAGCGTGAGGGGCGGTACCTCAGGCTGCGGTGACAGAGGAACCTGAGCCCTCCTCCTTCCCCTTCGAAGGGATGGCTGAGCTGCCCGTATATTTTTATGCCTCTCTTTCATTGGGCAGTTCCGCTGTCGGTCACCACGCGGGGCGGGAGCCGGCCCGGTAGGACAGTGGGCGGGAGGAGCCGCAAACTGCGCAGCGATTGGCTCGCAGGTCATCAATCACAAATCCTTCCCTCTGACTGGTTCTCACGGCTGTCAATCAAGGGGGAGGGCGTGCCCCGCGCAGCACGAGGCGGGACTAACGTTCTGGCGCTGCGATTGGTCCGTTCGGTTGTCTGTCTGCCTGTCCTCGCTGCTGACTGGTCCGACCCGCTGTCAGTCCGGCGGGATCAGCCCTGTGATTGGTCAACGCCGGGGGAGGCGGGGCGCTGTGCGGCGGCTGCGCAGGGGGACGCGGCGGGGAGGGACGGACCAGGAATTATTTTTATTTCTTTGTTTCCCGGGGAAAAGAAAAATCCAAAAAAGGGGAAAAAAACTAAAAATAGACCCGCCAAAAAGGCCCCGCGCTCGGGAACCCCCCGCGGGGGCGGATGGTGTTGCCGTGAGCGGGCCGGGCCGCGCCGGGCCGGGCCGGCGGGATGAAGCGGCGGAGCGCGGACTGCAGCAAACTGCGGCGGCCGCTCAAGCGGAACCGCATCACCGAGGGCATCTACGGCAGGTACCGAGCGGCGGCGCGGCCCGGCCCTCCGCACCACCCCCGGCCCCGGGCCCCCCCGCACCACCCCGGCCTGGCACCCCCCCGGGGCCTCCGGCGCTGCCCCGCCCGGGCCCGGCGGGGCCGGGGGAGCTGCCGGCCAAGGTGCTGCCGGGAGGGAGCGGCCAGGAGCCGCCCCGGGGTTCGCACAGGGCCGGGAGCCTCCGCTCTGTGCACCCCGGGGGCTTCCACGGCTTGGGCTTCCCAGGGGTGCCACAGCTCAGCCGCTCGCGGCAGCCTCACCTGTAGCTCCGGGGCTGTTCCCCAAAGGAGTCTCGTGGCTGGGCTGTCCCAGGGGTGCCAAAGCCCAGAGCCACCCGCTGCAGCCTCACCTGTGTCTCCCCGTGGAGGTTGGCACAGCTGGGCATGCCTAGAGATGCCAGAGCTCAGAGTCACTTGCTGCAGCTCCACTCGGGGAGGTTTTCCCAGCGGGATTTCACAGCTGGGGGTTCCCAGAGGTGCCAAAGCTCCGAGGCATTCGCTGCGGCTTCACCTGTGCCTCCCTGGGGAGGTTCCTCGGTGGGTTTCATGCCTGGGCATTCCCAGAGGGGCCAAGGCTCAGCGCCCACACGCTGCGGTGGGTCAGCAGCTGGTGGAGCAGCAGAACATCTGGCCCGGCGGCTCAGCCTCTCAGGCAGAGGTTCAGAAAGTTGTTTCTCACGTGGTGATGAAGGGGCTGTGCAGGGGGTGTGCAGGGGAGGCCCGTGAGAGCCCGGGGTGTGGCAGTGAGGGATGTGAGCAGGGCCTGGAGCAGGGATGGATGGCCCGGTGGTGGTGGGAGCACAGCAGGGGCCCAGCTCACCTCTAAGCTGTGGAATGAGAACAGCAATAGTAGTGGAGTGAGACCCACGTGGGATGTACCTCCTGGGTGTCTGGAATCAGGGAATGCTTTCCAGGTGTTTGCATGCAGAGTGCACCAAAACGTGATCCTACAGTGCCAACACAGCTGGGAGCCTGTTCTGAAGAGTATTTTACAACTCTACACTCCAGAGTATGACAAAGTTTGTATGAAATCCAGTAATTATGTATTTGTCAATAAAGAGGAGTTTGGGTCAGAGGAGGCTTTGAAGCTGCCTGGTGAAAGGTACAGGAGGTGTGATGGCCCATTTCTGTTTCTAGTTCAGCCAGGCTGATGTGCAGAGCCTGGAAACCTGAGCAAGCTCATACAATTCAGATACCAACTTTGCATAAAGGAAACAGCTGGTAGTGAGCTCTGACTGGAATAAAATTGCCCCAGTGTGCTGCTTATCCTTGTAGTGAATCTCTGCGTGAGAGTAGAGAGAGTCTTGGTTTAGACTTTGAGGCTTTGAGAAGATGCTGCTTGGAGTGGTAAAGAAAAGCATCCCCTGAGTAGAAATTCATATTCAATGTGACTGGACTTGGGACAGCAATTCAAATATATAAGGAATTGTTTGTAATTACTTAGTTTTCCAAGGTCGTTCACAACCCTGTGCCTTTGGGGTGACTGCTGGGAAGGTGGGTGAGAGCAGGAGGGCAAAGCAGATGAAGATGAGAAGAGCAGCAAGTGATGACTGTGAGCAGGAGGCAGAGCTGCTGCAGGACTGAACAGCTCAGAGGGACCTCTGGCTTCTTGTGCAAACTTCTCCTCAATGCTGCAGTTAGAAATGGGATTTTTGGTCTTTGTTTCACGTGGCATTGTGATAAACAGAAATAACCAGTGTCTTCAAAGTCCTGTCCCACAGAGAGAACAGAGCAACAGTGTGAAGGCTTTGCTCTGTAACTCCAACCCGAGGGAGGTACCCCCACATGGACTGGGGCTCTTTTTCCTGTTTCTTTTGCTTTCCTTCTCTTTTTTCCCTTTTTTCTCTTTGTCCCCCATAATTCACAGAGATTAAATACAGGTAACTTCTCATAGAACTGTAGATGTCCAAAGTCATGTAACAACTGTAGCTATTTACTCAGCTTATCTTAATTGTCACCATCAGCTTATACAAACCCAGTAAATACACTTATCAGTGGGTCCCATCGTGGTGTTACAAGCAAAGCCTGAGGCTGAACAAACAGCAGGATTGGGATACTTGACTCTTGTAGGACTTTTGTTTGCTTTTTAAATTAAGACTGATCTTCCCGTGCTTGTTTCCTCTGCAGTCCCTGGAAGCAGCTGCCACTGACAGACACGTGGGAGTGTAGTGGAGATCTGGGAAGGAAGTGTTGGAGCAGGTGAAGCAAAGAGGGAATTGTCCTGCAGGGAAGTGCTGCTGGCAGAGTTCAGGGCATGTGGAAATCTGCAGCAGATTGTAAGAAGTGGTAGAAAAACAATTTCTACTCAGAGAACAGAATTAGAAAATATAAAATCCTGGGCTGTGTTGAAAAGAGTGAAGAACCTTGTCTGTGACTGCTGACTCTGCCAGTTTGTGAAGTTTTGGTTTTAACAAGTTGATCTGAGGTTCACAGTCTCCAGTGTGGTTCTTTGGAATACTCTCCCCAGCATTTATTACCTCAATTAAATGGATTGTTTGGCCTCAGCCCTTCATAAATGCTTTCAGAGTAACTCCTGACCAATCTTCCCTACCAAATTTTCAACAGCTGCTGCCCCTGTTCTTCTTTAGACCTCTTCTTCCACTCAGCTGTTTTTCCTTTCTTCTGCTTTCTTCCTTTTTTACCCATTTTCCTTTTCAGTTTGGTTTTACTCCCTGTTTGCAGCTCTGAGGTATTTGGGGCTGTGTGACAAACCTGGTGAGTCCCACTCTCATATTATGTGCAAAGACTTGTGCTATTTAGAAGGGTTGCAGTGTCTGTGGAAAGATCATTAATATAATTAAAAGTAATTGTGCTTTCAATGGATCTCCAAATCCAACACATTAATGGTGGGAATCTTGAGATCTTTTACTGTTTCCACAGTGTGTGCTACAAGCTTTGCCTGTTCACTTGTAAAACAATGGCAGTGGGTAGATGAAAAATGCTGAAATGATTAACATCTTATACCTTTGGCAGAGTGCACATAATAACATCAATTGTTAATTAAAGTATTCATTGCAGCTTGTCGTCAGTTAAGCAATTAAAGTTTACTTGTTGCTGCTTGTTCCTCAGTCTTCCCAGTCCTCATCCTTCCTCTGTTTTCAGATCCTTGAGCTTTATTGCTGACACTGCTTGGCTTTGCTCTCCTGAGTCCTATTGGCACCTGATACCGATTCTGTGGCTGCTGAAGTTTCAGGATGAATTCCACATGTGGTTGCTTTGCCTTGTGCTGTCACCTCAGCTGGGTGGTGCTGTGTGGTGGATTCCCTGAGAATGGCCCTTCAACGCTGCTTGTTCCTTTGGAGTCAGGATTATTTTAGCTCTAGAGTCAATTGCTCTTTCTCCCAGGCAGTGCCTGGGCTGGCAGCCAAGTGGGTGTCTTGTCTCCAAGTGGTCCTGAGTCACCCAGCACTGGCACAAGGGCAGGATTTCTGGACACCATGACCCTTGAGATACTCCTGGTTCTCTCTGCCACTGAAATTCTGACAGGGCTGATTTCCAGGGACTCGATTTTTGACTCTGCTGACAGCCAAATAAATTGTAATAGTTGATTACTACCTCCAGGAATGTGGCTTTTTTAGGCTTTTCTTAAAAATCCATAATGATTCTTCCTGCTGATTTATTCTGGCACTTTTTTTTTATAAGCTTCCTATACAGGATGAAACATTTTCTTCTCAAGCTGCCCTGGAGGTCTGTAACAAAGCAGCAGAGCTGCCTTTTATGACTTGAACTTAAATCCAGGTCTCAAATCTAATTTAGCCTACATTTAAATGTGTTCTACTGTGTCAAGCCTGATGGTACATGGAATGTCACTTCCCTCTGCCAGGGATTCTCACTCACTGGGGCTCCTTCAGCTTTGTGTTTTGGCCACTGGTGTTTTCAGCTGAATTCCTGGGGCAGGCTGAGAGTGCCTCGTGTTTCAGCACCTCACTGCTGATTGCTGATCATATCCCTGTGCTTCAGCTTCCAGAGTTACTGTGAGAGTTTTCTGTTTTGTCTTCCTTTACTTAATATTTCTGTGGTTCAGTAATTGATATATTCTGTTCCACAACACTGAATAAGTAGCCAGGGAGGTTTCCTGGGATTCTTTACATTTCTCTTCCTTTTCAGATATTCAGTTGGCAAGTATTTCCCATGGTAGTTTCCAACACATACCAGGGCCCAGCAGTCCTGTTGTCTCCCTTGCTGTGCTCATCCTGTCCTGCTTCTTTTGTATTATTTACTAATAATCTCATACAGATCTATTTGTGTGTTTGCATAGATAGAGCTTTTTTATTTGCAAATTTCCAGAGATACCCAGTCAGCATTCTCAGTATTGTGGCTGGTGTTGGTAACCTGGAGGTGAGGGTTGGTGCCAGTTTGGCACTTCCACACAGATACAAAATGTCACCTCTCTGCAGCCCGCGGTGTGTTTGGCCCCCGTTTGGCCCCTTGTTTGCCCCCCGTTTTGCCCCCGTTTGGCCCCTTGTTTGCCCCCCTTGTTTGCCCCCCTTGTTTGCCCCCCTTGTTTGCCCCCCTTGTTTGCCCCCCTTGTTTGCCCCCCTTGTTTGCCCCCCTTGTTTGCCCCCCTTGTTTGCCCCCCTTGTTTGCCCCCCTTGTTTGCCCCCCTTGTTTGCCCCCCTTGTTTGCCCCCCTTGTTTGCCCCCCTTGTTTGCCCCCCTTGTTTGCCCCCCTTGTTTGCCCCCCTTGTTTGCCCCCCTTGTTTGCCCCCCTTGTTTGCCCCCCTTGTTTGCCCCCCTTGTTTGCCCCCCTTGTTTGCCCCCCTTGTTTGCCCCCCTTGTTTGCCCCCCTTGTTTGCCCCCCTTGTTTGCCCCCCTTGTTTGCCCCCCTTGTTTGCCCCCCTTGTTTGCCCCCCTTGTTTGCCCCCCTTGTTTGCCCCCCTTGTTTGCCCCCCTTGTTTGCCCCCCTTGTTTGCCCCCCTTGTTTGCCCCCCTTGTTTGCCCCCCTTGTTTGCCCCCCTTGTTTGCCCCCCTTGTTTGCCCCCCTTGTTTGCCCCCTTGTTTGCCCCCTTGTTTGCCCCCCTGTTTGCCCCCTTGTTTGCCCCCCTTGTTTGCCCCCCTTGTTTGCCCCCCCGTTTGCCCCCCCGTTTGCCCCCCCGTTTGCCCCCCCGTTTGCCCCCCTTGTTTGCCCCCCTTGTTTGCCCCCCTTGTTTGCCCCCCTTGTTTGCCCCCCGTTTGCCCCCCGTTTGGTACCTGTTTGCCCCCCATTTGCCCCCCATTTGCCCCCCGTTTGGTACCTGTTTGCCCCCCCGTTTGCCCCCCCGTTTGCCCCCCGTTTGCCCCCCATTTGCCCCCCGTTTGGCCCCCATTTGCCCCCCCGTTTGGCCCCCATTTGCCCCCCGTTTGCCCCCCATTTGCCCCCCTGCCAGCCCCAGGGTGCCTTGCATGAGTCAGGCTGCCAAGTGCCTCCTGCCATCAGTTCTGCCAACATTCCCTCTCCAGCCCTTGGGCCTTCCTGATAACAGTGGGATAGAATGGAGGCTTCATTTGCCACCAGTCTGGGTGGGGGGTACATAACTGGTTCCTTTTCTAGTGATTTTTTGCAATATTTCTACCTTGCAGCAACACAGTATCTGTTTCAGGAGGCAGCAAAAAGAGAACAAAGAACAAGAGAGGAAAAAAAAAGGAAATGGCATCTGGCATTTGAAGGGGGAGGAAGACCAAGGAGGAAAATTATTTGTTTGAAAATGCAAAGGGGGAGCACAACCACTGTTGGGTTATGAATAAATCTTTATCTTTAGTGTACATTAGCAATCAATTGACCTTCCAGAGAATTTGCAGCACTGCAATCCCTGCTCCTCCCTGCTCAGTGCCCTGCTCCTCTCGTGGATGTGTCCATCCTTCCTTCTTTTCCTTTATTTCCCTGCAGGATTAGGTGCCATGTGCTGGTTTACAGGGAAAGCCCTGCCCTTAAACCTTTCTCAGGTCAGATTTTTTGACATGTGTCAGAAAATTGGATAACTCAGATTTTAGGTATTTATCTGCAAGAATCTTTCCCTGTATTAAGAACCAACTCAGAATTATAATTGGCATCATGGGATATATTTGAGCCTCTCTAATAAAAAGCCTGCAGAGGTTGGGGAGCGTTTCAGGCGGGTCAGTGTTATCTGGGGGTGAGGACAGACACAGCAGTGATGGAAACTGGAGACATGTGTGATGTGCCCAGAGGGATCAGTGACTGCCAGAGGTTCCCAGGCACCAAATGGCTGGTGCTGATTCCAGAGGAGCCGCCTCAGCTGTGGGATGAGAGGGAGAACAGGCAGAGCACACTGAGGGGCAGAGCCGTGTCTGGAAGGGTCGAGGGATTCAGGAGCAAAGATGCAGCGGAAGTGGCTGGTACGAAGCAGAGGGAGGGAAGAGGCTGTTGCTACATTTTGTTGGTTGTTTTGTTCATGTGATCTGGTGTGAATGGTGCCGTATGAGGCAGAATAGCAGCGGGGACCAGCCTGTCAGACCAGGGCCTGGGCCTGTTTCTCTGGGGGTTTAATTCCTGCTGAATGTATTGCAGCTCTCACTAATTCAGGCCTTCATTGCAGAGGTGTCTGTTCACTTGGCCATGAGCTGCTGAGCTGAGTGCCAGCCAGAAGGGCAGGCCTGGGTGTGCAGCACAGCTGGGGGATGCAGGGATTGATTGGTGAGCTGGCTCCCCTCCCCTTCCACCTGCAGAGTGTGGCACGGGCACCGAGCTGGTGTCACCCGGCTGGGAGTGGCACTGGGGACCTTCTGGGGACACACAGGCCTCTGTGGAGGCACCTGCTGCCAATGTCAGTGTGTAAAGCTGGGCTGGAGTGTTTGGTTCTGACTCTGCAGTGCTGTGGCTGTAACTGAATGGGCCGATGTGAGACCCCCCAGTCATTCAAGGAGTGCCTTTCAATTGATTCCTGTGAGTGTCTGCACGTGGACTCAAACAGCTCAGTTCACATCCTGAGTACATTGCACAGCAGTGAATTTGTTGCTGAGGCCAGCATGAGTGGGTGGAGTCGTTTATAAAAGGAGTAACTTTCTTGTGCCTCAGTACTCAGGGAATTCTGAATTGCTCTGGAGTCATTCAGGTGACTGAGGAGTAGCCTCTTCAATAGTGTTGGCAAAACCTTATTACAAACGTTGCATTGTTACAATTCTGCTTTAAAAGGTGGTAAATGCCACCATGGCCCTTGGATTGATATGAATTTAATATTAGAAATCACTTTAATGGCTGTTACAGAACTTTACTCAGCAAATGCTTTAACTTGGAGTGGCACTTAACAGTTGAGAAGTGTTGGTTCTGACAGCCCGAATTTGCTGGGGAAAATGTGGTCTCCTCATGGATTTCAGTGGCAGTAAAATAAACCATGGCCATCAGTTTAACCCAGGAAAAGGTGCCTGCACAACACAGCTGCTTTTCCAGCTAAACAGGCATGATAAGGATTGCCTGATTGTGATTTTTTTTATATTTTCTCAAATTTTAAGAGCTGCACATGTACAGTTTCCCAGCATGGTCGATGTGAACACAGTGATAACTCTGTACCCAAATGTCTGTCACCTTTAATGTCAAAATATTCTCTGAATGAAGCTGCTTTTTATGGATTTCTGTTGAAGATCTAAACTTCAGATAAACAGAGGACAGCAGCATGTGCAGCCTTTATCTACCATGACAGACTGGACTATTTAAGGGTTTTTTGGTGGCTTTTGGTTGGTTGGGGTTTATTGGGGGTTATTTTGCTGGGTTTGAGGGTTTTTAAAAATATTTATACTGCAGTTTCATTCTTCTCAGAGAGTAATTTTTAACTAAGTGGCTGAGAATGGTTCCATAAAAACTCAAAAAATCAGTACCATGACTTTTCCAAGTGTGTCTGTCATTAATTTTGTTTCCATTAAATGGAAGTGCTCCCTGTAGCCTCTTGCTTTATTTTTTCAGTCCTGTTATGTTGACAAGGGTCACTTTCAGGGACGTGCAATTCATGTTTGATTCTCCTGAAATCAAAGTGTTTTCCCTGTCCTGGGGTCTGGAACCTGACCTTGTGTGACAGTAACAGGAGTTACAATTGCACAAGAAGTTCAGGGGATTCTAAACCTCTGCTGTCCCCTGTGGGGGTGACAGTGTGTGTGGATCCCTTAAGCTCTGAGGTGACTGGTGAGTCCATCCTTAAGGACCAGAGAGGCACCTGTAGAATGTGGGTGCCTCGTAACCAGCAGGATCTCTCCATGTGTGTGAGGTGAACTGCTGACCAATGGTGTGCTGGCATGTTGGATACAGGAGTAGATAAAAGTGAAGCTGTTACTCCAAATCAAGTCCTTTCTCTTGGGTGAGCCTTCTGACCCCAGTGCAGCCTGAGCTGTCTCTGCCTCCTCTGACCACCACTAAGCTGATCTACATTGCCCCAGTAAAGGGTGACCCCAATAGTACCCAGCACTTTTCATGGAAGTTTTCTGTTTTGTGTCTTATCCAAAGCCCTGAACAACTTCCTAAAAAAAGCCCCCTGTCCATGAACAGGGCAGAAACTTGACCCTTCCTGGCACTGTGAGTGCAAACCCTTGGCAGCTTCTCCGTGAACATTCCAGGGCAAAGTTCTCCTGCCTTTGTTGGCAGAGTAAGTCACTAAAAGGAAAAACTGCCCCCATTTTTGTTACAACCCAGTAGAGTGCAGTGAGATATTGGGGAGCTGGAGTGACACGTTGGATCTCTGGGGCTTGGGGGAAAAGAGTTTTTGCTTCCTTCTTTTTAGAAGAATGGAGTGTTAGTAAGGTATGAGCTCAGAATATTTTTGAGCTCTGTAGCCATGAGTGGTTCGAAATGAAGGACTAAGAATATGGGAATGTGGCTTTGAAATAATTTTAAAAATAGAAGTTAGACTGTCTGATCTCAGGTCTCCATTTTTTTTGTTATTTGCTTTAATGGATCCATTGACATTAACAGAGACATTTTCAAATATAACACTGACAACTCAGTATCAGAACAGGCTTTCTAATTGTTATAGGCTTAAAATATATCCCAATTTATTGGTGTTGCAGTCTGTGTTAGATGTGGAAAATGAGTGACCATCTGCAGCCTCTTCAGGAGAGCAACCAGAAATTTCTGAGCTCCCAAGTGCAAGAAGAGAAACTTTCCAGCTGACCCCATATCTGTGGACAAGGCTTCACTTTGTAAAACACTTTGCAAAGCTAAAGGGAGATTGTTGCTGAATGTCTTGTAATAACCATGGGCCTTCTGTTTATCAGCTAATTGAAAAATAAATGTTGTTGAATATTCAACTTCATTAGACCAGGTCTGAGTTTAAAGTAATAATAAACCCACTTATTTTATTAAATTGTTTTGGATGAAATTTCCTTTCATGTACAACAGTTTTTATTCCTGAGCTTGTAATTTAAAAACAGATGCAAGTAAATTTCTCTGTTGGAAATGGTGACCTGAAATTACCTTTTTTCTTTCTTTCTTTCCCCAGTACTTTCCTGTACCTGAAGTTCCTGGTGGTGTGGGCGCTGGTGCTGCTGGCAGATTTTGTCCTGGAGTTCAGGTTTGAGTATCTGTGGCCATTCTGGCTCTTCATCAGGAGTGTTTACGATTCCTTCAGATACCAGGGCTTGGTGAGTGGAACACAGAGTCCCTGCCCCTCTGCAGGGAAAGCTGCCAGGAACAGGGAATATTCCTTGTCAGACAAGTGACTCCGTGGCACTGATGATGCTCCTTCCAGTGCCTGGGGGGCCCTGGGCTCAAGCCTTTCCTCTCTGACTGTGTATTTCACCTGTGGCAAGTGCAAGTGAAATATATGTCAGGTTTTCACCGTAGAAAAATATCTTTTAAGTTCCCAAGTTGGGTTTGAGTTAGTGAGATATATACGTATATAACTCTCTATATATACACACAGATAAATATAATATATATAAAATATATAGCCATATATGTATATATGTAAAGACCCCTCTATATGTATAGCCATAGGTTTTCTTTAAAGTAAAACAGTATTTTTTGTCAGCTTAGATATTTATTGCTTCTTCAGAGAATAAATGGCCCTGACAGTGGGTTTGGTGGGTGTTTTTTTTTCTATAAGGAGAATGTACACAGGATTCTACTCTATGTCAACAGTGTGAATTAAAGTCTTCAAACAAATCATAAGGAATAGATTTAACTTTTTGGAGGCTTGTTCTGAGTGGATGGGCACAACTCCTCAATTTGTACCTTTTCTCTATTAATTGCTCACGTTTCTACTTTGCTTGGCCAAACTGCTCCATTTTCCCCTTGATTATAAACAACTTTAGTGCTTCTATGTTGAAATCGTTGTATCACCACCAATAAACTGGTTGTTTTACTGGACTAAACCAAACCACTCTTCTTTCCCCCACCCCTCCTTTCTTTCAGGCCTTTTCAGTATTTTTTGTTTGTGTAGCATTCACATCCAATATAATCTGTCTGCTCTTCATACCAATCCAATGGCTGTTCTTTGCTGCCAGCACTTATGTTTGGGTACAGTATGTCTGGCACACAGGTTGGTCACTGTTCTTTATTTACAACTTCTGATTCAAATCTATCTTGCAGCTTTTAGTAACATGCAGAAACCCTCTTCTGTTACCACACTTGTTTTAATGCAGTTTTGTTATAGTTAAAAATGTTCTTTTGCTTTTTGTCTGGCACTTGATACTTGTCTGGGTGCATTTTAAATAATCAGTAACTGAAGGGGTATAAACAGGAATTTGAGAGCAGTTGAATCCCTTCCTGACTTGGAAATTCTCCTGCAGCAATTCAGTAAATACAGAGCACACATGAAATAGTGTTATGTTCATCCTACTACTCATTTAATGTCCTGGTTATTAGTTAGTAATATTAAAATATTATTTGCTCTGGTTATAGTTTAAATTAGTATTAGCCAGCTCTTTCTGTCAGTTGGATTCAGTTTCTGAGGAGAAGGCTGGAAATATCAGTGCCTGCCCTGACAGTTTGAGACTTATATGGAGAACTCTTCTGCCCTTCTGCTGCCATTTTTTCCTTAGTTGTTTGGGTTTGTTTTAATAAATCCTTGGGTTTGGGTGAGTCAGTTAAACTGGGGGGAGGTGGTTTAGTTTGCCTGAGCTTTAATACATGGATTACTTATATACCATTCCCTAAATATAGAAAATTTAGGAATAAAACCTGTTTTTTGCTTTTGTTTTTTTAGAGGTAACTTTTCACTGCCCAAATTTTTGGGTTTTGAGGCTTGTGTAATATTTCTTGTTAGCCCTGCCCTCAGAGCCCAGGGTTTGCAGGGAGCCTGGCTCATCTCTCAGCTTTCTGACAACTTAGTCATTCCTAATAATGGCAGTGTGGGAGCCAGTGGAAGATCCTGTGAGTCGGTTGCTGCCCAATTTAAAATACGTACAGAGCCTCCAGTTATTTTTAGAATTGTATGAAGATGTTAAATTGTTTCTGAAGTTGTTCAGGGTTGATGCTTAGGAACCCTAAAGGGAAAACCTCATGGACCAGTTTCATGACAATGGTAGGATTTCCTCTTTTTACACACTCTGAGTCGATGGGAACTTGCTCTTTTTGAGTTAAGATCTTTTTAGGTGGAATCTGTAAGGTCCCTTCCAACCCAAACCATTCTGTAACTCTCTGTGTGTGTTGCTGAAATGTTGAGTCCATTCAAGCTGCCCATTTGTCCCGTAGGTTTTTCATTTCTGAAGATTTCTGGGTCTCCAATGAATGCTCTTTCAGTTTCAGATTTGAGACCTGTTTGCAAACCAGCACACACTGTGTTGGTGTCAGAATGTAATCAAGAACTTGGTTTATTTCCAAGAGCCTGCAGTGAGGGAATATTGGGAAGGAATTCCTGGCTGGGAGGGTGGGCAGGCCCTGGCACAGGTTGGGCAGAGGAGCTGTGGCTGCCCCATCTCTGGCCAGGCTGGACAGGGTTTGGAGCCACCTGGGCTGGTGGGAGGTGTCCCTGCCCCTGGCAGGGGTGGGATGGGATGGGCTTTGAGGTCCCTTTCAACCCAAACCATTCTGTGATTGTTTTTATGAAGCTCTCGGTGTTGATTTGTGGAAATCTGCAGCACCAGAGGCATTTTCTGTTGACAAAGGGGTTTAAGGCCTTAGTTTTGCTTGACAACTGCTTTACATTCTCCCCACTAGTGCAGGAGGGGTAAGTCAGTCCAGTGTCCCAAGTGTTCCCTGATGGAGAGTTTGGAGTGGCAGAGTGTTCCCTGCACGACTGGCTATGGAGTGACCAGTGCTGGGCCCACTCCCTGCTCTCTCAGCTGGTTTGCTCCCTGTGCCCACTTTGCTGCTGCTCAGATGTGCCCAGCCTGGAGTGAGAGAGGAGTCCAAGCTCACCATTTCTGACTCAAAGATCATAAGCTGTAACATTATCTCATCTTGTGCAGGTTCTTCCACTTGTGTTCCTTGCACCAACCTGTTTCATGAGCTGTGCATTTGTTCTTTTTAACTGATGCCTTATAAAAGGAATAAAACAAGGGAAGAAAAGTTTACATTGGTCTAAAATAGAGATGGTCTAGACACTTTATTCTGAATAAAAAACCTCTTAAAATTATATATTTATGTCTGAAAATTTCCCTTGACTTTTGGAGTGTTTTAAAAATAAGTTTCAAATATTTGCTGCTTGTAATATGTCACTAAGGTGTCTCTCTGTTTTTTCTCTCAACAGAGAGGGGGGTGTGTTTACCAACAGTATCACTGTGGATACTTTTTGTTTATATTGAAGCAGCCATTAGATTTAAAGATTTAAAAAATTTCCATGTAGACCTTTGTCGTCCATTTGCAGCACACTGGTAAGTGAGTCTTTTTTCTCCTTTTCTTATTAACCTTTTATTCACCAGGAGAATTAATAATCAGGGCTTTTTGTTTTCGTTCAGGGTTTGGCTGTTCAGTTACCCCCTTGCACAACTGTTGTGAAATATTCCCTGAGGAAAGTATATAAACATGGACACAGGGTAACCTCTCTGAGAATAGTGTTGTGAGCTGGAGGGAATTTGCAGCATGGATATTCCAAGCATTTCTTGAAAGTTCTTGGCATCACTGTGCAAATTTTGCATTCACATGGTGAATAGATGATAAAGGTTACAAAAAAAAATTTCCCTGATAATTTATGGAATTGTTATGAAAATCTTCTTTCTCTTTGAGAAAGCACTATTCTTTTTCCCTGAGAAAGGTTCTCATGAGTGATTTAATAATTCACCAGAAGCTGTGAATAATCTTCAGGTTGAAAATCATGATAGAAGATTAAAAAACAAACACTGTTTATTAAACCTCTCATTTGAAAGTGAAAGTGATTTCAGGAAAAAGCCTTAACTGCAGAGTCTCCATCTCTGGAGGAAATGCACTTTTATTCCACAGTTCTTGGTGTTGTAATCACTGATCTACGTTGAAAATGTGTCCTGTTGTCCTGGAATCCTTTGGTCCAGTTCCCTGTGATACTTCTCCAATAAATTAGATGTCTGAGACTTTAATTTATGTGGTCTACATTGTGCAACAGATCCCTTAAACACCAGTCAAATCTGTACTAGGTTACCAAAGCACTTCAGGAGCTGTGAGGGAAGGCCTTTCTGCTGCTGGACTGGATGCCAGCCCTTGGGCTTGTCCTCAGAGCTGGGAGCTGCAGCCACAGCTGGTCTGACCTGGGGCAAAGGGGCATCACTGGCAGAGGTTGTGGCAGATGCAAATGATTCTGGCAGCTCTCTGAGAAACACACTTTGCACAGAGCTGTGACTGAGCAAAGCAGGAGAAGATTTTAATGGTTAATGCTCATCTGTGTCTGAGTTTTCCCCACCTTCAGGGTTTAAAACACAACTTGACTGTGCTTTGGTAAAATTTTTGTCAGATATATATTTATTTTTATTTCTTCATGTTTCTCCTTGATGGAACACCTCTGGTAGTGGATACACTGCATGATTTGTGAGCGTTCTGGGCAGTTGTCACAAGCTAATAAGAATACTGAGCAGTTGTAATCCAGCTGCATAATTTATTAATTTGCTATTGAGGTTGCAGTTTGAATAATAACATTGCCTTTTTCTCCTTAGTATTGGCTACCCTGTTGTGACTTTGGGCTTTGGCTTTAAAAGTTACGTCAGCTACAAAATGCGTTTAAGAAAACAGAAGGAAGTGCAGAAGGAGAACGAGTTCTACATGCAGCTCCTGCAGCAGGCACTGCCCCCAGAGCAGCAGATGCTGCAAAGGCAAGAGAGGGAGGCAGAGGAAGGCAAGTTATTACTTAATGTGTTTTCCATTTTCTGCTATTTAAAGAAAAAACACACACCGAACCTGCTAAGGAAGAGCTGCTTTAGCCCGTGTTGTTTTGATGAAAGTGCAGTGAACTCAGAAACAGCCAAAAATAAAATAATTGTGGCAGTGGCTAATGTGACAGGAGGAGAGAATTATGGCCTCTCTGCTTAGTTCTTTATTAGCAGCTGCATTAGTCTGGTCAGTCAGTGTTCTGTGAAGCACTGGTATTGAGTAATGAACCCCTTGGTTACTGTTCTCTGCCTGAAATGAAGAAAAAAAGTCTTAAAATACCACGTGGCTTCAGATTTGCTTTCCTGGATAGTCCCCAGGAATTACTGTTTTCCACAGAAGTGATTCACGTGTACCTGATGATTTTTCTTTCTGTGTCACAGTATTGATTGATTTAATGAACTAAGGTTTTGGTTTCTTTTACTTTGGTGTTGCAGCAGCCAAAGGATTATCTGATATGGATTCCTCAATACTTCTGCAGCACAATGGAGGCATTCCAGCCAATAAAAAAATATCTGCAACGTTGCCAGAGCTAGAATATAGAGAAAAAGGGAAAGAAAAGGACAAGGATGCGAAGAAACACAACCTTGGGATAAATAACAATATTTTGCAACCTGTAGACTCTAAAATACAGGAAATTGAATATATGGAAAACCATATCAATAGTAAAAGATTAAATAATGATCTTGTAGGAAGTACAGAAAACCTCTTAAAAGAGGACTCATGCACTGCCTCGTCCAAAAATTACAAAAATGTCAGTGGAGTTGTGAACTCCTCACCTCGCAGTCACAGTGCAACCAATGGGAGCATCCCCTCCTCATCCACTAAAAACGAGAAAAAACAGAAGTGTGCCAGCAAGAGCCCAGGCACACATAAGGACTTAATGGAAAATTGTATTCCTAATAACCAGCTGAGCAAACCAGATGCACTGGTAAGGTAAGTTTGATCTGAGCATCCTGTAATATCCTGCCTGCATTTCTGTACATCACATTTCTAATTTGTTTTTCTTAGAAAAATGGAATTTATGGTCACGTAAACCAGAATTGTTTCGTGGTGGAATAGGATCTCTGGAAGCTGAGCCTTTTGGGTTCTGCTCCTGATTTCTGTTTGATACACAGACTTGAGCAGAGGGTTTCCTTTCTACCTCAGAATACAATGGTCACCTACCTCACAGGGGTGTTGTGGGGCACAGGAAATAGCTCTGATTTGTTGACAGAAGGCATGAGATAAATGTGAAAAATCATCTGTTCTTGACAGCTCTTCCATGGAGTGACCTTCCCCTGTCTCGAGAATTCAGTGGGGTTTGATTGTGCCTGAACAGGTGTTTGGTCTTAGTTTTTTGTTTTGTTTTTTCCTTTGAAATGTTTGGCTTGTGTTTTAATCTTCAATTTACTCCTTGCAGTGCTGAGTTCAGGCTCTTGCTGCCTTCCTGCTTTAAGTACAGGTCACAGGGATTTAATTTAGCTGCCTTGTAACTGTGAGCACAGAAAAAGTCCCATCTTTGTCTGCTCATCTGAAGTTTAAAGAAAGCTGAATTTATGAGGTGCAGCTCAGTCCTTGCAGCATATCCTGAGACATGTGGTGTTGTCATGTTACCAGAACAGTCCTGGCAAGAAAGAGCTGGGCTGTGACTGTTCACAATGGGATGGAGAGATGTCTCCAACAAAACTGTTGTACAGTTATGCACTTTCCCACTATTTTGCACCTGCCTTATGCCTCTCTTAGTCCTTTCAAACACTCTTTGGCCAACAAATCCTTGGTGCCCAACTTAATTGGAGATCAGGTTTGTTTTCCCTGCATTTTGGTAATTGGACTTTTGACTCTGCTCTGTCTCTGAGGATTTGTGCTATGGGAATGCAGTTACTTCAATGAAAATGCTATTTTCTCCTCTGATAATCACAGTCACTGATTGACATTACTGCCAATTAAATATCCAGACTAATTGATGTCTAATGTCTGTAGAGAAACTTGTATGGAGCAAGTAAGGAACCAGGTAATGAATGTAATCTGTGAATCAAACTCAGCCAAGGTCAGTGGGGTGCAGAGGGCTCTGCCTTCAGCAACACTGCCCATGGACAGGATGCTGGGTGTGTGTGTTCCCATTTCCAGCTGGATGTCTGTGCTCTTTATAAGGCTTGTCTGCTCACAGGTCAGTTCAGTTTGCTGCAGCTCAAGATATCATTCCAAAGTCCTGAGAAAAGAGAAGGGAAGGGCTTCATAGAATGACCTGCCAGACGAAGAATTTGTCCCATGTAGCTGTGACAAGGAAGGAGATTTAAACCTTGTATGTTTAAAATTTAAGTTACACATTGAAATCCTTAAATGCTGCAATGTGGTGGTCACTAATTGTCCAAAGTGGATTTTTTAATGCACAATTAAAAACAGTAAACTCGATGGTGTCTCCTTACAGAATTCCAGCTTAGCTCAGTGGGTAAGGACAGAGTACACAGTTAGTGTACCCTGACAGTGCCTCTGTGTACCCTTACCCTGAAAGTGAATTCAAGTGCTTCAGTTGTTTGTTTGTCAGGTGTTATTATGGGATGTGTGGGTGTGATGTGGCTCATTGTGCCCTGATTTCCCTGTGCAGGAGGCCGGGAGGGAGCCCTGGGAACACCACCAGCATCCTGTGCTGCTGCTCCCAGTGTGTTACAGACAGGGAGGACTGAAACCATTCATGAAATCCTGTTCTATTCTCATCTGAGTGTGTAGCTCCTACACCAGTGGAAGTAAAAACCTTACCTGACAAATTGGATGGGATGCAATGCACTTAAATTTAAAAATTCATAGTTGGTTTTCTTTTAACCTTGTCAGTTATTCTGTCCCTCGAGTGTGAGGCATTTGTTCATCATCTTTTCCACTTCCAGTAGTGTTGCTCATTCCTGTTATTAAACTTTCAGGCTGCAGCAATTCTGTACCCTGAGAAGGGCTGAGTGAAGTCCTGCATTTGTGTCCAACTTTCAGATCAGGTCTGCTCAGCTTCCAAATAAAGACACTTTTTATAACCTCGTGTCCAGCAGACTCGCAGCAGGATGGCAAAACCAACTGCTTTCCTTTTGTGTTCACAAGCCATTTCCCTGAGCTGACTAACCAGTATTAAATGTAAAACATGCCTTATGGCTGCTGGGGAACTGGGAATAACAGGGCTTGGGACAGTGAAGGTTGAGGGGGTTTGGGAACAGGGTGGTCTTGCAGGGTTGTTAACTTCTAAATATTTGATGTGCCATCTGTATCTGGAAGGGTGCTGCTAATTGTTTTTATGTGTTTATTTATACAATAGTGCTCTTATTTGAAGCTGAGTGTGAGTTTTTGTTCTGTCTGGTAGATGGTTGGTGCCTGAGTGTTTGTTTTTTTGGAGAGGAACTTACTGATCCCCCATCCCTGGGTATTTCAGTGACTATTATGTTGTGTTACTGTCCCTTTGATAGCAAGAGCTGAGGGATTCAAGAGGCTCTGGCAATAATCTCATGGGTTTTGCTGTTGCTACAGCTGAAATGAGTATCTCCTTCTGAGGGATGCTGAAATCTGCTGTTTGTTTGTCAAGCACTTAATAATTGAATCTCTGCTCTGAGCTGCTTATTTCCCACTGCTGGGGTAACTGGGCCAATGGATGGATCCATTTGGTATCCAGTGGGTGGATAAACTTGGAATCCCTTTGCACTTACTGTTGGTTGTCAGTAGGTACAGAACAAAGTCACTTTTTTACTGTTTCACTGTAATTTCTGAGGTGAAACAGGT
Source organism: Pithys albifrons albifrons (assembly GCF_047495875.1). NCBI lineage: Eukaryota > Metazoa > Chordata > Aves > Passeriformes > Thamnophilidae > Pithys > Pithys albifrons. The sequence goes on from NC_092481.1 coordinate 7,649,283, forward strand.
TTTGTTTGTGCTTTAGAGGCTCAGTGTGTGGAACAAGCCTGAGCTGTAATTGCTGCAGAAGTTACATTTTCATGTGTTGCATATTCATATTACACAGGAAAAATCAAGACCTGCCTCTGCTTTTTGCACCCTTAAGAGCCCCAGAAGTCCTGCACCAAAAAGCACTCACAAAAACCTGGCAGTGCAGCTTGGCAAGAGTGGCTGTACCCACAGAGGTCCTGCTTTGGCACGTGAGGTGATGAAACAAGCTGTCCTCTGTACTAATTATTCTCAGAGATAACGATGACACCTTCTGGCAGTTGGGCCAAGGAAGGTATTTGTGAAGCAAGAGCTGGTCTACCACATCTTACTTTGCTTTTCTAAAATTCTGTTGCTTGCAGAGACAGATTTGAAGGTTTTCATGTAAATTTATGTCCATTTGATGGCAACCATTGTGCATTTTCCTGGCACTGTTGTTGCCCAGGGTGGTGCTGCCTGTTCCTTATCCCCCCTGCCTGAAATGGCATTGGCACACCAGAAGCTTCCTGCTGTCAGCTGAGTGGGGTGATGGTCAGGGTTTCCTGCAACAGGATGGGAGTGAGGGCGAGTACAGAACAGGAAAGAACTGAGGAGGTGAATTAGAAATCTGGGAGATGATCCTTCTTACAGCCCATTTTCAAGGCACTGTCAGCACAGTGCTTGGACTGTTCTGCAGCAGAATAACCTTTTGAAATGCCAGCTGCTTAGATCAATGCTGTGCAGGAGGAAAATAAGTACCTTGGCTTTCTCTCTGTGGATTCCTGTCCTTTGTGGTGATGAAAACGCTCTGAGGAGCTGCAGGTGCCAGTGTGGGTGTTCAGCAGGACCCAGTGCTGCAGGATCAGTGCCCACTTCAGAGGGGCAGCTCCCCTGCAGGAGCTGCTGGTGCCACAGCAGAACAAAGGGGAAAATGGGGCTTTGGAAAAACATCTGAGTGCCTTCGGGGTCTTCTAAAATTTTAATTTTGATATAAATTGTGCTTAATTCCTGTACCATTGCCAGGCAATTGTGAGCTGGAGTTAAATGAGTGAGTAACTGGGCAGCAGGGTCTGTTATTCTCCAAACATCAATGCTTAGGAGCATTAAGCTGAATTGAGTTGTCTTTAAGTTGATCCATCAATCTTCCCTGAAGCATTTGGAAAAATACTCAGTCTCTGAGGTGACTCCTGATTAATTCTCTTCTTGAGTGAGATTAGGAGTGGTATGAGGTAGTGCTGAGAGAAGTAAATGGATAAATCTGCATTTAGAATAATGACAAACTGGAAGAATTGACCTTGATTGTATAAACAGCACAACATCATAATTTGCAACAAACTCTCATTTTAAAAAGCAATTCTGTGTCAGAAAGACTTGTAGTTTGTGCAGCAATAGAGAAAAGCATCTTCTAGAACTCAGGTTTTCTTTACTTCCCCCTCCTTTGTAAATAACCTTTTCCAGTAAGCCTGGAAATAAGAGACCTAAACAGAAAATGAAATCATAGTAAGAATAACAATAATCTGAAAAATGCTGGTTTATTGGGTCATTTATCATTGTAACAGCAGTGCAGACTAGTCCAGAGGGGAGGAGGGGAAAACTGCACTGGTCTGTGCTGGCAGCAGCAAAACTGTCTTTTAGGGCTTTGCATTGGCTTACCTGGATGATGTGCTTTTATTTTAAAAAGGGTGGTTTTAATGTCCTTGTGTGAGAAATGGCCTCTCTAATGGTGGGTGACCTGACAGAGAATGAAAGTGTATGTGTGGTTTTGAGGGGAAACTGTGTTCATGTCTTTCCTCTTTTAATGAAGTTGTATCTCTATCCAATTGTGGCAGGGCTGGGAGAGAAACCAGGTAGGAAACATTTGGTCCCTGCATTATGCTGGATTGTTAATCTTCCTCATTTTAGGTAGTGAGGAGCATTCATTTGCTCTGTAATTTGCAGAAAATGTCTGCTCTGGTATTTAAAGCTGTAGAAAAACCTACAGCATAATGAAAAGGTGTAATTAAAACCTGCTAAAATCTCACTTTAAAACTTTATTCTAAACAAGACCATCAATATAGATCAATTTCCAATGATTTTGTCTGGCATTGACTTGCAAAAGATGTTTCCTCTGTATTAATTCTCTTCTGCCCTTCGAGTGGTGTCTCCTGAGTGTGCAGCCCTTTCTGAGCCCGAGCCCACAAATTTCAGACTCACAGCTGTGGCTGGACAGTGTGACCTGTGCTGAGAGGGGAGCAAAGCTGGGCCCTGTGGCCTCATCCCTTTCCCTGCTCTGGAGGGCTGGCTCCCTGTCTGCTCCCACCTGAGGGCACCCCGTGGATTGTGCAGGATTTTCCAGCACAGTCTGGAGCAGCCCCTGAGTGCTCAGGTGCAGGAATGCCACCAACCAGGTGGCTGCAGAAACTTGAGCTAATGTCAATACTCTGTTGCCAAAAGTACAAATTCAGCTTGTCCTGTGCCAGCACCTCTGATTTATTCAGGCTTTATGTGATCAGGGTTTCTTTCCTGGAATAATAAATACCCCAGATAAATCCCAGTGTATCTTATTTGAGCAAGTTTGAGAGTCTGAGCTACAGGCAAAAGGCTGTTCACAGCTGTCTTGTTTTCAGTTATCACTTTATTGTAGACATGTATATTGAAATTATAGATGGGTATTTGTCAGTTTAAAATGGGATTTATGTCCTTTCCTTTACATTGTCCTACCAACCAGTTTTTCACCTATTTATGAAGACTGTCTGGCACACAGCAGGCTGGGAATGGTTCCTGCATCCTCCTACTCTCATTAAAAGGTTTGCTCTTTATACAACACTGAGCTACTGCTTAATGAAAGATGAAATGGAACTCTCATGTCTTTGCCCAACCACTGTCCAGTCTCTCACTTCACACCCTGAACACGGTGACAATACAAACCTAATAACACCTGTAACATCTGCTGGTGGGTTTCCATTTTGGGGTTGTGTGGTTAAAAGAATATTTGGTTGGGTTTGCAAATTCTTTTCTTTCAATAACACAATACAAGGTTTTGAAATTATTTTTGAACTTCCACTTGAAATGTGTATTTTCTTTGTGCTATTACTATTTGCCTACAAGTATAAGTTGTTGGGTTTTTTCTTTTTAAGGGTACATTTGACCATGGTTTGTACAACAATAAAAGGAGTTGGTCTTACCAGGGGGGCAGTTCAAGTCTGACTAGAAAGGCAGCAAGTGGGATCTGAGCATTTGAGTTCTCCAAATGTGTTGTAGCCCAGCCATGCTCCTTTAGAGGCTGTTCCTTGCTGTTAATTTACCTCTTTGGTAGAGCTTTAGCCTATTACAGACATCCTTTATGAATTTGTGTAACTTTGATGATTCCACACTTGACCTCTTGATTCATTGGCACAGGATGTTCCCAGGGCTCGTGCTGTTCCATCTCTCAGCAGCCTTTTAGGCTGAGATTTTCCTGCACTGAAGCCCAGAAGTGTTTCATGAGGAAGGCAAAAAGCTGTAACCATTTATCTGCACTACTGATGTCAGTAAGGGCAGTTCTTTTTGGCTTTTGTGACTGTTCTTCTCAAGTCTTAATGCTTGACTGCCACAATCCTGTGAGGAGTCCTGGGAAATGAAACCAGCTCGGTCTTCTTTGTGAACATTTACAAACTTCCAAATCAGTAACTGACAGAGCAAGTGAGGGTTATGTGAGAATGACTGAGGTGTATTTTCTTTAAATACGCACATAACACACTTAAGAAAGGTTGATTAGTCACCTGTGATGTGTTTTTATTCTAAAAATCAATAACCTTATTTTGAAAATGTGGGGGGAAATTAAAGTGAGCTGAGTGCCTGTCTTCTGAATCTTGTGTTTTATTTAACCAGTTTTTGTTGGAAATATTTTAATTAATAAGATTCCATGAATCTTCAAGAAATTTCTAAAGCTACAATTCAAGTGGATAGCAGATGGTCCCTGTTCAGGAGCAATTAAAACTAAATTTACTGACTCCTGAACTGTGGATGACTTACCACGTTCTCATTATTCACATCATGTGCTACAAGAAAATACCAACATATTGAGGTGAGAATTCAGCAGTATGGTGCATAGCTCAGCTCGTGCTGATACATGAAACTCTGAATTTGTGGAGAGAAGTATAATTTGTTCATATGTGGGTCTGTCCTTGCTTAGAACTTCTCAGACTTAACAGTAAATATAATTCCATAGGATTTGTTTTACAACTCCACAGTGCACAGAGGAAACCAAATTCCTGTGGGAGATTGTGAGGTGTATGTGTACATGGAGCTATATGTGTATGGTTATATAAACCATGATTATTTAGCAAGGATACACAGAATTTCTGAGAGCTGATTGTTGGAAGTCTGAGGGTTTGGGGGGTTGGCAGATGGTGCCAAGCTCCCTCTGCCGGTTTTTATATAACGCGCTCGAACCTTTGGGTGAGCGGGACATGAAGTTGAAATTGTCTGTTCAAATGTGTCGTTGTTAGGTTGGAACAAGACATCAAGAAGCTCAAGGCTGACCTGCAGGCGAGCAGGCAGGTGGAGCAGGAGCTGCGCAGCCAGATCAGCTCTCTGAGCAGCACAGAGCGCGGGATCCGCTCCGAGATGGGGCAGCTCCGGCAGGAGAACGAGCTGCTGCAGAACAAGTGCGTGCTCAGGGCTGGGCCTGGGGCTGCCAAGGGGCATTACTGCTGTTGCCTGGAGCTCTTTGGTTTGCTTCATTGCTTTTAGAAGTAATATTGCTACTAATAATACTACAACAGTTTCTAGTGTTTGCATTATGTAGTATTTATAATCCCCCATTGAATACCATCCCTGTTACCTTCCAGATTGCACAATGCTGTACAAATGAAACAAAAAGACAAACAAATGATCAGCCAGTTGGAGAAGAAACTAAAGGCAGAGCAGGAGGCACGAACCTTTGTAGAAAAGCAATTAATGGAAGAAAAGAAAAGGAAGAAGTTGGAAGAAGCAACTGCTGCACGTGCTGTGGCGTTTGCTGCTGCCACAAGGTGCTTTGAGGAGGCTTTTTTCACTCTTGTGTCCATAAAGGAGGAGTTCATTTCATTCTCTAAAAAAACAAAAGAGTTTATTGGTGTTAAGGCAGAGGGCAGACTGGGAGATCTCCAAGCCTCAGTACCTGCATATATTACATTTACACATGTAATATGAATTACATGGATGAATATGCTCTACAGAGCACATTTAGAACATGATGCTCTAAATTATCTGCTGTTCCTTGATTGTGCTGACAGACCTGCCTGGGTCAGTCTGCTTTGAAAAATGGAACATCTCCTTCCATGTGGGGACTGTGAATCAAGGATTTGTGCAGTACTGGCCAAAATGCAGTTTTGATCCCACATCTTGGAAGTTTCCTGCTCTGGCTGATGCTGCCAGTGCTCAGCACTGGGCTTTCAGTGGTCACACACATGCAGAGATGGGAGCACTGCACAAGTGTAGGTGGCATTAATCTGCAGTGCTCCAAATGTCTAAAAAGAATTATTTCTAATTTTCTGTTCTCCATATTTCATAAATATTCCAAATTTCCTAACACTTGATGTATAACTCTCTGCCTCGTTGCCTTGTGGGAAACTATTTTGCTGCAAAGAAGAAAGTTAACTTCCTCTTTTTATCCTTCAATTTTTATATTAATTTTCATGGTATGAGCAGTTGAGCAATGACAGCCTTGTTTCATTATTTCTTCTCTTTTCATGTTTTTTCTGCAGGGGAGAATGTACTGAAACTCTCCGAACTCGTATCCGAGAGCTGGAGACAGAGTGCAAGAAGTTAACAATTGACATAAAGCTGAAAGAAGATCAGATACGAGAGCTAGAAATGAAAGTACAGGTAATGACAAAGCACCAGGGGCATCCCAGGGAGAGCTTTCAGCCCTCCAGAATCCAAGGATCCACATAAGAGGCAATCACCACCTTCAGTAGTTGTGCTGTTCAGATGTTTGTCTTGCATGTCTTGCACCAGGGTCTATCAGAAAGCAGAGGAGGGAGGTTTAGTCTCAGCTCCACACCATTCAGTTGGTTACATTAGAATTTTTTCCCCAAACTCATTGTTCTGTTTAGGCTGAGGATTTAATCCCCTCAGCATTTTTTAGCTGATGCAAGGAGCTTGTTGCCAGTCTCTATCATTATAAATTCACCAATTTATTTACACAAATTTGTTTAATTCACTTGATTTATATAATTCCTTATTTTATTTATGTATCATTATATAATTCACAAAGGTTGCAGTCTGAAGCACTGGCCAGGCTTTTAAAGTGCTTCAGCATTCAGAGTCCTTTGTGGCAGACGTGTAGCAGACACAGAGTCTGGCATGTTACAGAGGAAGAGCTGAAATGTGTGAGCTGCAGTTGACCTTATCCCTTTCAAGTGTCTGTTCCTAAAGATGTACTCAGACTGTCAGCTGATGGTTTGCATGAATAAGTGTTTTTAATGTCTCCTCAAAATCCACCTGGTGTTATTGTGGACTTGCTTCCAAACAACACAGGCAGCCTTGTGGTCCCAGGGTTTACCAACCCCTTGCAAACAAGGGTGGTTTATTTGTGGAGAGGATGAGCATGGCTTTCAAATAATTAAAACCAGCTATAATTAAGCTTTTAAATTTTATTAGCTTCTTCAAATTCTTAGAAAAGCTTTTTGTTACAGGCATTAATATTTTCCCCTTTGCATTATTGTTTCTGCATTTAAAAGTATAGAATATTTTTGTGTATAGTATTTTTGTCCTCAGCCATGGGTTGCCTGTCTCTTATATACAGGATACTTGCTTCCTCTTTTTTTCTTCTTTTTTCCATATTTACTGGGTTTGCAGCACACTTAGATTCAATGTGGGAAGTATTCTGAGATAAAGAAATCCCTCTCATCAGCCATTTGAAATAGCTTAAAATGCTTATTTAGTGTCACTTTGAAGTATATGACAAGAGTCAGTTCCCGTGGAGGGTCTGGAGCATCAGGAGCAGCTGAGGTTGCTCTGGGGCTCAGCCTGCAGAAAAGGGGTATTGGGAGGACCTTCTCATTCTCTGCAACTCCCTGACAGGAAGGTAACTGCTCCCAGGTAATAAGTGACAGGACAAGGGGAAACAGCCTCAAGTTGTGCCAGGGGATGTTTAGCTTGGATATGGGTGAAGTTTTTCCATGGAGAGGGTTGTGAAGCACTAAACAGGCTGCTTGGGGCAGTGGTGGAGTCTCTGTCCTTGGAAGTGTTCATAAAACGTGTGGATGTGGCATCTGGGGCCATGGTTTGGTGTGAACGTGGTGCTGCTGCGTTGACAGTCGGACCTGAGGATCTGAGATGTCTTTTGCAGCCTCTCTGGTGTGTGATGCACCCACTGAGGTTGTGGGAAGTGTTTCCACATCCCACGTGCCTTGGCTGAGAGGGCTGTGCAGCAGCTCAGCTGGCACTTGGAGGAGCTTTTTGGGTTTGGGGTGGAGGGTCTTACTATGAATGAAGGAGGGCTGAGGAACAGGGTGAATGGTGCTCACTGCACTGCAATTATACCTTGTTCATTATGGCTTTAATCACCTGTTTGATGGCCATGTGTAATTACTAGAGGTAATATTACAGTGTCCTTAATTAACCATCATTTTAATTTTACAGCATTAATGCCAGGCCCAGTGGCTTGCTGTGGGGAAGAGAAAAGGCTCCTCAGTTTATCTCATGAGTGAGGTGAAGGGGGTAACATTGTCCCAATTATTCCTGCAGGAGCTGCGGAAGTACAAGGAGAACGAGAAGGACACGGAGGTGTTGATGTCAGCACTTTCAGCCATGCAGGATAAAACACAGCATTTAGAGAACAGCCTGAGTGCAGAGACCAGGATCAAGCTGGATCTGTTCTCTGCATTAGGAGATGCAAAACGGCAGCTTGAGATTGCCCAAGGTAACCATGGAGGGTTAAATTCCACACACAGCAGAGAAAATTCATGGAAGTATTTCGGGGTGGGTGGGATTTGGGCCCCACTCAGCATTTCAGCTCCCCCTCTCACAGCTTTGTGAGTGTGAGCCTGAAACACCCATCTGACCTCTCTGCCCTCACCTGTCAAACTGACAAGAAATGTCAAGATGGATGTTTTAAATTAATTTATTTTTATTTTCTACATTTTTATAAAGCATTGCATAAAGCTGGAGGTCTTTTGAAAAGCTAGAGGAGTTCTCTCTTTGTAGAGTTAAAACAATAGTTGCTGTATATTAAATCGTTGTCTTTGAATCCTAATAATAATATTTTATGACTCCTGAAGTAAATAAAACCTAAACTGGGGGGGAATAACCCAACCTGTTCTAAACCTCACCCTGGTGAGGCAGGAGTGGTGATGCCACCAGAGGGAGCAGGAGACCAGCACAAACCCCAGCCCAGCCTGGCCTGTGTGCAGCTGTACAAGCCGTGGTGCAAAATTAAATAAGCTTTTGATTTAACACCAGTTTAATTTCCCTGCAGAAGTTTGTTTGCAGGAAAATTTGATTAGAGTGAGAAATTGTTTTGTTTCATTTCACTGCTGCTTTTCTTTACCTCGTTTCATAAATTGTTGTAATGATGTTGTGAGTGTGCACAAAGGGGGTTAGAAAAATGATGAGAATTTAACAGTTTTGAAAATAAATAACCCATTTAATAAGCAAACACTTGTGCTCTTTGTGAGTGGAAAAGTGCAGAAAAATGTTGAGCCATAGAAATAATCTTTGGATGTGGTGCAGCTGTGAATCCAAACAATGCAAGATTATAATGCAGAGCTGTGTTTGGTTACGTTACATGGTAATTAGGGATAATTAAACACAGCTCCTCAACAAAGCCAGGAGTTACACGAGTTGTGCTTTTACTGATGGCATGATAAAGAACTGAATGTCTTTGGAGAGTTGCACTGTGACAACTCAACCCTTGAACACTTGGTGTGGGGTGAAAAATGCTGCTGGTTCTAAGTGATGCTGTTTGCTGTTTTCAGGGCAAATCATTCAAAAAGATCAGGAAATCAAGGATCTAAAACAGAAGATTGCAGAAGTTATGGCAGTAATGCCCAGCATTACATACACTGCAGCCACCAGCACTCTGAGTCCTGTTTCCCCACATTACTCTTCCAAATTTGTGGAGACCAGCCCTTCTGGACTTGATCCCAATGCCTCTGTTTATCAGCCCCTGAAGAAATGAATGCCAATTTTCTTTTTGCCCAGTAATTTTGTCATGCTGAAGGCATCACACAGGAGTGTCTCTTGCAGTCAAGATGAAATTGTATTGTGTGAGACTGTATTTGTTGTCATTTAAAACAGGATAAAAGAACATCTGGATTGACTAGAACTGCCCATCAGTTTTTCTTGTAAATTTTTAGAAAACCTCACAGAACTTTGCAATTTATTTTCCTTGGCCAATACATTAAAAACAATTCTTGGTTTTCAAGTAGCCAATTTTGCCTTTTTATGTACTCTTGCATGGTTTCCTCTTGAAAAAATACAGGGCTTTGCTTGATTTTGAACCCTTTCTTCCTTTTTTTTTGTTTAATAATCAAATTGAATTTGCAGATTCATTCAGAAATAGTAAGGAAAAAAATCTTTAGTTTTTACAGTGAAAGGGTTAAATAATCTAACAAAGCTTTGATTTATAGATGTATTGAAGACAAATACAGGATGTTGCAGAAGATAATTTGATTTACCCCTCAAAGGACCAAACAAATTTCAGGGGCGTTGCTTAAGGGAAAGAGTAAGAGAATAGATGATGATGTGACGGTGGTTGTTGTGTGAAATATTTATATTCCCATGGGTGTTTTTAGTCATTGAGAGTTGCTGACAGTCTTGTTCACAGTGCCTTGGGAAAAGACATTTCAAGAGGAAACTTGATAGTTTAAACTATTTTTCCCCCTTCACTGTCATCTAGCTTATATATCAAGCTCATTACAGAGTCTGCTGCAAATTGTACATGGTAATTTGGGTGTTCATTATAAACCAAGGTTACATCTTCTGTTTATTTTGATATAAACTCAGCAGTGTTCTGTAACTTGCCTTGATTATTCTGCACCGTGGAAGGCACAATATTAATCCAGGAGTGTTAACGTGGAGGTGGAGCTGTGCAATGTACTGTATACAAGAGACTGTAAAGCTGGCTAATAAAACCTGCAGTTCTGGGGTTTTTATTTTATTCAGCTGTGATTTACACTTTATATCACCTTGTGTTTGACAGTTTAAATGGAGCTGAATGTTTTCTGGCTGTTGTGCCAAGGAGTTTGGGTTATTTGAATCAGTTTTAAAAGCCAACTCATAAATTGCACAAAGGTTTAAGTTAAAATGTACATTATACATTGATAGAAAGTGTTTGCACTGGCAACTTCTGAAGTGTTTCAGAGTTTGGGAGGGGTGGGATTGGAGGGGTGGGAAGCAAAATTGTATAGGAAACTAGCAGAAAAACAAACCCAGCATTAGGATTTTGCAAACATGCAGTGGACTCTGGAAGGACAAATTTTTTCTGAAAAGAAAATAATTTTTTTTTAATTATGGTGTTAATTGGCATGTTGCCTCATGGGGAAAAAAAAAGGTAGGACAAGCAAGTCAATAGAAGTATTAAAGTTACATCCCTTGAATCACGGATATTCCTTTGGGATACAATTTCTAGCTTTAGCCAGGTGTGCATGTTGCTGTCATTTGCATTTTTGGATCATCTCGTGTAATTGTCACCATGAAAGTGTTCTCAGAAATGTCATGGGTTTTTCATCGTTGTGCAAACATGAAATACTGTCATTGACTTTTTGTGTTGAGGTTCCCCCACCCGGGCACAGTTTTCGTTCAATACTTGGTCTTGGCTGCATTCTTTTTTTTCTGTGGGGTTTACAAAGAATAAACATTTTCTTGCAGATAAAAAGAGATAATTATTTTTTTGCCTTTTTAACTGACCTGATTTAGAAGTGTAAAGAACACATTTTCTTTGAAGAGCACCCTGTTATTCCAGGTAAGTGTCTTCTCCAGCAGAGTTTCAGTGAAGCAGAAGGAAGAACAGATGTTTTCTGTGCTTCATGTATAAACTTAGCAAGTTCCCCTGTCCATGGGCTCTAAAAAAAGAGGAGAAACAGGTAAATTTAAATTTCTTGAGAAGTGCAGCAGTCTGCAAGCTTAGCCTTTTTCTTTCCAGCCACTCTAACTGCAAAAGCAAGGCCAAGAGGGACAGTTTAGAGGTTTAAGCATTGTCCTTGTCTAGATAAAAAGAAAAAATACCTTTTCCCTTGTTTTCAGTGTTTCTGCCCAATTGTCTCAGCAGCCACAGTTCCTGAGAGAATTGAGAATCCACCTTTGAGGTAAATGAGCTGGATTTTCCCTCTTTGCTTTGGCTCCTGACTCGGGTGTTCTTGCACTGCCTTGAACCTCCAGGTAAAACTTTTCAGATACAAGAAATTCCAACCTCAGCCATCCTGTGGTCCTGCTGCAGGGACTGCCAGAACCCCCCAGTTCCCTGAGGACACATTATTTTATTATTATTCTCAAGCCACCACCATTGTGACCTACAGAGATCATTTCCTAATCAAGGTACATGATAATAAGTTCACAATTTGAACAGATCCTCCTCAGCTGAAATGGGAATGTTCCTTCAGGAAAGGTGAGAGGGTTTGCAGGCACCAGTCTGCTCTGAGGACAAGGGGAAGGAGATAATTCAAGCATCAAATCTTAAAGCAGCCAGCCCTTGGGTCTTTAAATATTGAAATGACTGAAATGGAAAATATCTCAATGACTCACCCTAAGTTGTAGTTGCAGGATGAATATGTGGGGGATTGAAGCACCAAAGTGTGCAGAGGAGTCACTCGGGGTATTTTGTTTTTTCTACAGTCAGTTTTGAAATGAGGAATAAATACTCTGGAGAGATCTGCCAAGATAAAACTTCAGTATCCAGAACTTTATCCAGCCAGCATAAGCCTAGGAAGCAAAGGTAATGGAAGGGCAGGGCCTGTGTGTAATGGCTTTGAGTACCTCAGGGTTTATCCTCACTGAAAATGTAAGTAGAGCGGAAAGCAGTATGTAATTTTAATATTTAACTAAAAGCTCCTTTACTCATAGAATTCATTCTATAACTCTGCCAAGATGAACTGGCTCCTCTTTCTCAGCATATTTCGTGGTGATGGGGAAGGGAAGGCTTAAAAGCATTGCTTGAACTCAGTCTGACTTCATCAAATAACTTCCAGACAGTAAAAAATCCCTGCTTGGACTGGAGTGTCCTCTGGAGTGGAGCTGGAGATCCCACCTGGAGAGCAGGACAGCAAGGGAACCTCCACCTGCCTCCAAGGACCTTGCCACTGAAGGGCTCAAGCAGAACAAACTTGTGGTTTGTTTTTCCTTTTTCTTTCTAAACTGTTAAATCAGATTTGGAAGTTGTTTCTCACCCCCACGTTGCCTTAAGCACTCTGGAATTACACTCTGGAGGAACTGGCTCCAAGTCAGTTTCTTAGGCCAAAAACAACGTGGCTTTTGGCATTTCCTGGTCCTGCCATTCCTGTGTCCAGGAGCTGGCTGCTCCAAATTCATTATTGTTGATGACATTTGGATGCAACAGGTGGATTTTTGCACTTCAAAATAAAGAACTGTCTCTTTCCAATAGCCAGAAATACACATTTGAAGGAAAATGCTCTATTCTAAAGTTTAACCCTTTACCAATAGTGCCTGTTACTGAGAATAAAACTGTTCCCAAGATTAACATTTGAGAGTCCAAGAACCCAAACTCTGCACTGAAGTCCCCCAGACAGGGATGTGCACCCCTCCAGTGCAGCAGTTGGATCACCTGCAGCAGGAAATTGCTGGGGTTTAGTTTTGGGGGGATTTTTTAAGCTCAGTGATTATTAAACACTTCCACTGGAGCTGGGGTGCAATGGGGATGTTTCTTTCCTACTGGATGCTTTATTTAATTTGGAAGTCAAGGTCAGAAATAAACCCTCAGCACGTTAATACATCATAGATTATAACAATGAAATCTGAGATGCCACAATATCTTCGTTGAGTCACTAAAATAATACCCATCCATAAAACTGAAGCATTCCTAATAAAGGAAAAGAGGCAGGAAAAATCCATTTCAATCAAGTTCAGATGTAAGTGGCTCATTTACCCACAATCTGAGTGGTGATTATGCTGTTCTAGACCATGTTGTCAGGTTCAGAAAATACTGGGGTTTAGTGCTTGCAATGAAAGTCTTTATACATCTTGCATAATTAACATTAAATTTCCCATCAAAATGTAGCTGGTCTGAACAATAATGGTTTGATTGTATTAAAAAGTAGCGACGGGAAAGTGTAGCCTCTCTCTTTACAAATGCTCCAGGAGTACATTACTTTGTGGGGAAAAGCAGTTTTTCTTGCTCTACCCCAAAGCATCAGTTTAACTCTTCCCACCAAACCCTGCAGTTCCCTGAGCATAACCCAAGTGGCAGCTTCAGGGGGATTTTCTTACCCTTTGCTTTCAAGCCATTCCCTTCCAAGTCTGATGGAAACATTCCTTATGCAAAATGCATGGCAAGCATTTTAAAGCCAAGTGAAGGTGGTGCTCAACCCAAGGGATTCCTACAAGATTGAAATAACCAGCATTTTACAACCTTTATCTCTGTTAAGTGCTCACTTCATCTGATCTGTTTCCTCACGTGTTTGCTGCTATTTCCCAGCTTTCACTAACCTTGACTAAACAATTGGGACACATGATCTTTTTGTAACCTCTTTGGATGAATTGTCACTTAGAACTGTAGGTTTATCTGTAACTTCTTTGTCTTAGTTAGGCTTAGAGTGGAGGTTTTTTCCAACCCCTTTCTGAACTAACTGCCATATAGAATAATTACAAGCAATTTTTATCATGAGAAGATTTATGCTTCACCTGCTTTTAGAAACTTCTTAAATATTGGGCTGTTTCGATGGGAAAGAAATATTAGAAGTGAAGTAGCCTCTTATTGGTGATTAGCCTGAAAACCAGAGTTCAAATACCCACAAATTCCAAGTAATTTTGGATCTGAAACGAAATGTTGTGGTTTAAGACAGTTTCAAGTTAAAGGGACCTTTGTGTCCTCTCCACAACAGCCACGAGAGGGCTCAGGGGGCCTGGAGGAGCTGACCCTGCTGGGAGAGCAAATTCCTCAGCCCAACAGGCTGGAGAAAATGCCATTTTTTCTAAGAAGACATCTGAATGTTATTTCACAGTCTTTCTGTTATGTGAAGGAATAGGAGATTCATCTTGGGAAGCCCAGAGCCCTCAGAAATACGTGGATTTGTGTGATAATGAGAGTATGATCAGTGTGTGACTATTCCATGTGATCTTCCATGGGTACTCAAAGAAAGGGAAGCAAGAAAGCTTTGCCTTATTCTCCATCTCCAGAAGACTTCCTGTGCCAGAGACTGAAGCAATGGAAATCCTTGGTTGAAATTGGATGTAAATACTGGAAATTTTTTCAGTCTCCAGTTTGGGGTTGGGGGACACCAAATTCCCTTCCCTGTCAGCAGCAGCACTGCCACGTGGGCTTTGCTTTGGGGGCATTTGATCTGCTCTGATTTGCTACGAGCACTTGAGTTTGTTTATTGGGCTGTAAAGGGCCATGGCCCACTGTGAGTGTGCCAAGAAACCAGGATTGCTGTGATTTTAATACCATCTTCCTCATGGCAAGTGTGTATCCTGCAGGAAATCCTTCAACTCCTCTCTCCCTGCTTATCCACCTGCAAAATGGCATTTTTGTTTCTTGGCTTCTCAGGGGAATAGTTGAAAGCTTGCTTCATGTCTATTGCTGCTTTAAAAGTTCAGAGATGATTAAAATGTTCAGTATTTCTGAGGGGGCTTCACTGGGCTCTGACATACAGGAATAGTTTACAGGTAGGAATTTCTCTGGCAGATATTTTGTAAAATATTTGGCTTCCTCCTGTGTCTTACCCTGCCCACAGCAGCAAAACATTAGTAACAATAAAAGGAATACATAAATTATGCATATTTTAAACAAAATAGTCTGATACCTTCTGGTCCCTGTCTTTTTAATTCGTTTCTGATTTACCATAGCTAAAGAAAAAAGGGGGGAAATGCAGTAACACAATGGAGAGCAGCAGGACCAGCTTAGGCCTTGACAGGGGAGAATCTGGAGGAATTCCAGCTGTGAGTTTTACTCTATATTATGGCACCAAGTAATGCCCTCTCAGCCTCATTCTCACGCTGTTGCTGAATGGCACCAATACTTATAAAGACAAAATGATCCTCAAGTATTCAAACACAAAGGCAAGAGTCATTCAGTGGAGAGGGAGCCTGTTCAATTAGCCCACATACACCAAGGCACTCCAAAGGCACCATTATCTGGTGGTTCCAGCAGAGCTCTGCAAAGCCCTGGGCAAGGCTGGGTTTGCTCTCAGTCCTGGCACTGAGACTTGCTGTAAAAAGGGGGTTTTGAACTGGAAAATGCCAGAGCAGCTTCTTGCTTCATAGCAACTGATCTGTGGAGACACAGGAGGGAGAAGGATTAAACAGGAGAATTTTCTCAGCACTTCCTCCTTGTTTTTTCCAGCATTGGTGTTTAATAGCTGTTACATGAACCAGCACTTATTGATTCCCTTTTGCCCTTAGCAGAGTTTGTTTTTCAATTTCTCTGTATTTCAGTTGTTCCTGCCCTGATGATCCAAGGAAGCATTAAAAAGAGGGTAAGAAACACCACCGAGTTCTTCCCAGCTTGAATAGCTGATCTGGTTGACTCTCTGATGAGCCTGTGGAACAGCAACTTTATTTGTTCTGTCATAGCACTTAAAGGAGCTGTTGGACAGGGATTCAAAACCATCCCTGGCAACTCGGCAGCAGCATGTTTGGGGTTCCCTTGGGCTTTTTTTAAATTCTTTTTTAATTCCAGGGGCTCTCAGCACAACTCCCAAGTCCCATAAGCCACAACAATCACTGAGCTGAGATATCCTGCTTGGCAGGTAGGAGTTATTCCCTCCCATGTGGGCTCTCTGTGCAGTGGAGCTCTGAAGGTACAACTCCCTCCACTCACTGCCTGGCTCTTTAGAGAAGCTGCTCCCTTATTTAAAGGAGCTCATTTGCCTGGCTGGACCTCTTCATCTCCCTTGTTTTCTGCAGCTGGTGGAGTTTCAGTGTGTTGAAAGTTTGCAGTCTTTCTTGATTGCACTTTGGATTGCAATTCCAGTAATGCTATTTCTCAAAGCCCAGACTTTGACAATTACTTAGCCTTATGTTTGGCAGTTAATAAGCTGCATAATTGCAGTTCTAGGAGCAGATCCAGTACCTTTAGCAAGCACAGTGGAATCTAAATACCTTCTTCCTTCTCTGCCTTGAAATAGTGTTCATTTCTTTCTCCTCTAAATGACAACAGAATTAATTTTGGAGAGACCTGTTGCTTGAAGTGGAGTCAGTGGATTAATAAAAGGGCTAATTATTAAAGCCAGAAGATGCTCCCTAATGATTGTTTCCTGCAAAGTTAATGTTTGATTGGAGAAGGTCATCTGCAAGCCTGAGTGTAAAACCTGCCTCTGTAACAGGAGGTGAGAGCACAATTACCTCCTCTCCATGCTCTGCACTGCTCTGCTCTGCACCTGCTCAGCCCAAACAGTGAGCCTGGGGAAGAGCTGGTTTGCCATGGGACAGTTACAACCCCAAAGGTCACAACTTTTAATTAAGTGGGAGAAATTACATCTGTGCTTCCTAGAATGAGCCGTGGGCACCTGCCTGAAACTGAACTTTCAGCTCAGTGTGGCCTGTGAGGGTTTTCACTGCACTGCAGTTTTCTGAGAGCTCAGTTACCACGTGGCAGAGGTGCAAAGGAAATGAGTGTTTGGTGGTTTTATGCCCATGGCCTGTGCTGAAATGAGAGGAAATGTCTAACAATAACCTGTGCCCCAAAAGCTCAGCCTGCAGTGGGGCTGGGCTGGGGGTGGCACCCCAGACCCTCTGCCTGCAGCTGCCTCTCTGCAATATTCAGGTGTCATTGTGCTGAGTGGCACCTTCCCCACCAGGGATGGGCATTCCAGTGCTCCAGCTGGAAAAGGAGCTTCTCTCATTCCGGGTCTAAGGCTGAGCCTTTCTAATCCAGCCTTGTGGGGACAGGTTATCTGCAGGCTGCCAGAGCCCACAGGGGTATTTCCATGCTGAATCTTGCATTTTCACTGTTTTCTCCCACTAAAAATTAATTGGAAAGGACATCAAGAGTCTGGCTTAACATTGTGATTTTCCTGAAATGATGGTTGGTAGTACAAAGGGTGGGAAGAGACCTCAGCTTCTCCCATCCCTGCCACTCACTCTCTTTGTGGTTTCAGGCAAAGCATTTAACCTGTCTTTGCTTTGAAGTTGGGTTTGTTTGGTTTTTTCCATGTAAAATGAGAATGATACCATAAAACCCCTGAGAGCCTCATAGGAAGGGCGTTGTCACAGCTTTGCCAAGTCCTGTAGTTTTTAGAGGAGCGGATGTTTAACTTTACAAATTAAAACAAACCCCTTTGAGTAAAAGGTTGCATATAGCTGATGGGTTTTAGGCATTATAATGTTGCAAGTCCCTGTAGACACTCCCTAGTTCGTTGCTTCATCAGAGCAATGAGACTCTATATGTGTTTTGCAAAAGGAAGCCCAGAGAAGGGAATATTAAGAGGTGAGTGTCTGGCAGAGGTGAAGAGTCAGAAACAAAAAGGAGGGGAGCAGCCAAAAGCTGCACCTCAAGTGAAAAGAAGGACACAACATAAGAATGTTCTTTACAGTAAACAAGGCAGGCAGTGTGTAAAAGCAGCCAGAAAGGGCTGTTGCTGATATGAAGAAATAAAAGCTCCTGCTTTATCTTTCAGAACTGACAAAGGCTTTGGAAGTGTCTGATCTGAGAGCACTGTTTCCCAGGAGGAAAAGGATGAGATGTCTCCTGTGACATGTAGCACCAGGAGGAGCCCTGTCGGTCTCATAAAGGATCATGACAAATCAGCAGGTGGGAGAGAACTGAAAGAATTCCGACCTTTTGATATTGCAAAGCTCTTGCACTTCATGGACTGTCCATGCAATTTTTGCAGCTTGGGCTTCTCTTCATTACTCTCTCAGATGTTCACTGGCAGGCTCAAAGGGGCAGTTCTGTCTCTGGAATTTTGGCCTCTTGCTTTGCAGCTCCAGATCAGCCACCAAAAGGGGGTTGAGCTGAATCCAAGCTGCACGTGCTCCCATCTCAGGGAAATGCAGAGGGGAATGTCCTGATGGATCCTGACAGCAGGACCCAGGGCAGTGAGGAAACAAACACACACTGGCTGGGACTTCAGGGTTTGTGTGTTCAGCCAACTGAGACTCATCAGCCCTCTTTTCCCTGTAATTCCAGCGCCATGGGAATGTTGCAGTGACACCAGCAGAGTGTCTGTGGCTGCAGGAGGTGGGGCAGCTCCTGCTCGGAGCTGTGGCTACACGGGCAGGGGGGGAAGCAGCCCTGTCCTCTGCCAGAGCTGCAATTAAGCCTCTCAAGCCTGTTTAAATGACACCAAGGCACAGCTCCAGCAAGAGGTCTCTCCCTTTCACTACCCTAATTTACGCCTGTTGTTGATCACTTAATATTCCCCGTTCCAGCATTTCGCTCGCCAGAAGGGAGGTCAACAAGGAACAGCAGAGCTCTTGGCTGGCACATCTGCTGTGCCAGCCTCTTTGGGAAGTGTCTGACACTTGTGGATCTTTCCAGTGCCTGGTGAAGAATATTGGGGTTTCAGCTGTGAAGTAGGTCAGTGTTTGTAACGTGTCTGTGGCACCAAGTGTGTGGCACCAAGTGCCAGAGAGTGACACAGACCTCACCTGTTTTCAGGGCCTGGGACAATGTCTGATTTCTTCCCAGACTGATGCTGGTGTGGTGCAGGACAGGCTTCACTGGGAGATGGGGGGACCTGGGGGTTGGTTGGAGTTTTTTTATTTTAAGAGTCTAGTCAGCAGGAAAAAGAGCCAGAAATCCATGTCAGCAGAGAAAAGCCTCCAAATCCCGTATCCAATTGAAGCTGTAGAAAGAATGGAGGTTGGCAGAACATAATTATCTAAACTGGAGTTCAGCCAAGACCCTGGGGCTCAACCCTCCTCCTATTCCTGTGAAAGTGCCATTGGATATTTGATAGCTATATTGGGTCCAAGCACTTGGTTTTATGGGTCCCCAGAAGGGCTGGAGTTGCTGGAGCAGCAAACCCCCTTGGCTTCTGTGTAGTAGCACCTCTGGGTTTCCAAGCCACAGTTTGTTCACCTGAATTTCCTTTGGAAATGGGGAATATTAAGTGATCAACAACAGGCGTAAATTAGGGTAGTGAAAGGGAGAGACCTCTTGCTGGAGCTGTGCCTCAGTGCCATTTAAATCCCTCTCCAGGTGCTGCCAGCTGAGGCTCTGCTTCTTCCCACGTGGAATCTGGCAGGATCACAGCCCTGAGGCTGTACAGGCTCTGCTCAGATCTGCCTTCTTAACTGCTCTGGTGGGTGACCACATTTTTGATCCACTTTTCCCTGTGCCCTCCCACATACAGCTGAACTCCCCCAGAGCTGCAGCAGGGAAGGAATGCAAGATACACAAGTTCCTCCATGCCTGTGGATTTTGCTGGTGCATTTCCCCAAATCCCCACTCTTTTGGCCACATCTAGACATGTCAGCACAGCGTGGCAAGGTTGGGCAGCTTGTGTTTGCCAGGGCATGAAGAAGAGTCCTGGATTCATTCCTGTGAGTGCGAAACAAGCCTTGCCTTGTTCCACCCTGGTGTGATGAGCAGGATGGGGCTCTGTGGCTGCCCTGGAATTGTGTGGGAGGGATGTCCTGACGGGCTCTGCCCAGCTGCTGTCAGCAAATGTGCTTCTGCAGAGGGCTGATCAGATGGCTGTGCATCACTGCTTTGTCACAGGGACCAGAACATGCCAGAAAAGTTCTTTCTACTGGTTCTTTGGTATAAATATTTGATGTGACCCAGGAAAGCAGCAGTGGGGGCTGGTCCATGCACTCTGAGCAGGGGCCACATGAATGGAAGGCCTGTATTAATTATTATGAAACAGCTCTGAGAAACAAATGCAGGTTGCCATGGAAGCACCAGCAGTGACAATGTCATCTCATTTTTAAGATGCTTTCAATGTTCCAAACACAATTTCCCTTCTTTTTCAAAATAGACAGAGGCAAAAGATCCCAGTGGAGGGGAGGTGGGGCTGTGTCCATGAGCTGTGCCAAACTGGATGCCCCTTTGTTACTGCTGAGAGACCAACTTCATGCCAGTCATGGAGAAAGGGCACAGGGGGCTGCAGGTGGAGAAGCTGATCCAGGAGGCAAAGGAAAGCACAGGCTGGAGATCAGGGAATAGGCTGTTCCTTCTCTGTCCAGAGATAGAAGGGCTGGGGATCCACAGTGCAGCGAGTTCTGGTGACCCCTGGTCCTTGGGAGGCTTGGGGTGTGCCAGAAGAACAGTTAAACAGCAAAGAGAGGACACAGGAAGTTGTCTCCGAGGATTTGAGTGGAATGAACTGAGATCCAGTATGAGAAAGGAAATGGGCAAACAGTAATGTTGAGAATTGGTAATGCTGATTTAATGAATGCAAAAATTTAAATTATTGCAGAGCAGTTAAAACCTACAATAATAAATGCCTGGAAACTGAGTTCTCCCTGCCCCTTTCAATCATCTGTGCAAAGCAAAAGGTGCCCTTTTAACCCACCCATTTTAATGAACCTTTTGTTGCCTGACTTGCCCCAGGAACTTGTAGTTTTTGAACATGTACCCAGTACTGGTAAATCTAAAGGAATAATCAGCTGTAGCCAAGCCTTGACTTGCCTGCTCTCAGACAGTCCCATCTGCAGGCTACAGGCACAAAGGGCATTGTGTCCCTGTGTTTGTCACCCACACCTGGAGAGGGGCCACTCCAACATTCATGATTGTCCTTAAAATCTCTCTTGGGCTAACAAGGAATACTGCAACCCACCCTGTATTCGAAAAATATACACTTAAATAGAGTAACTAATAAAAAGCCTTTTAACCAGTAAACTGCTGACATAACTGAGCCTTAGTTTTGTGTCATTTGCTTCTGAGATAAAGGGGTTTTATTCTAGGCCACAACAAAAAATCAAGACATAAACCCTTGCAATGCTTTTCTGCCCTTGGATGCCCACGTGCAGAAGGAAAACTGCACTATTCCAGCTATTAAATCAAGCAGTGGTGGCTTTGATTCTTTGCTGGAAGGCAGTGATAGGTCCCTGCAGGAATAGGTGAGCCCAACCGTGCCCACGGGCAGCGATGGACAGGGAGTGCTCTCCTTGGATTCATCCTAATTCCCTCTACTTATGTTCACTGCTAAATCAGCAGCATCAAGAATAGCATTTGTGATTATTAAAAGCATCTGCCAGCCCACTGAGCCACTGCACTGGTGCCAACCCAAACCTGCCTGGGTCAGGCTCCTGCTGTGTGGCCTCTGTCCCTCTGCAGTGGGAACGGGTCACACCCTGCAGAGGAGCATCTTCACATCCCCTCAGCTGCCTCTGTCCCTCTGCAGTGGGAATGGGTCCCATCCTGCAGAGGAGCATCTTCACATCCCCTCAGCTGCCTCTGTCCCTCTGCAGTGGGAATGGGTCCCATCCTGCAGAGGAGCATCTTCACATCCCCTCAGCTGCAGGGAGCTCTGAACACTCCCAGCATCTCTTCACCAGCCATCTGGCTGCTTTGGCAGCTGGGCTTGCAGGCTCTGGGGTGAAAACCTTTCTCCCAGAGTTATGAAGATGGCAACCTCCTAATCCTAGAGAGCAAATGTCAGCCAGAAGTTCAGGAAAGGGAGGGGGAAAACCCCAAAGCATCAAAGGGCACACAAATAGTCAAAAACTGATGAAGAGCACAACCTCCTGGTAGTGAGCCTGTGGGTGTTAGTCTGAAAACAATTATTCTACAGATGCACAGTTCTTCTAATAAACCAAGTTCCAGCTGCTAATGCTGAGCTGGGAGCTGTTTAACTACACAGCAGACAAAACAGATTTTCCACTATGTTTCTGATGGAATTTTTAAAAATAATGAGGTGAGGTTTATGTTTGTTTTGTTTGTGGCTTATGTTTTGGTTTGGGGTTTTGCAGGGGGTTTTTGTCTTTTTAAATAATGCCTCCTTTCATTTGCATTTTAAAAAATGTTTTTGTGTTTCCTGCCCCTTCCATCTCCATCCTTCCTGGACAGCAGCTGCTGAGAAGTCCAGCTCCATGTCTGGATGCTGTGCCAGCAACGAGCAGGTTTTAACAGCCTGAGTAGTCAATGCCTCTTCTGTCTGGTCCTCTGTTGCTGGTAATGCCTGTGGTGCTGCAGTGAAGCTGTTCCCAGAGCCAGGCTGGGCTGGGTGTGGGCCTGGATGATCCACATGGGAAGGAGTTCCAGCCCTGAAGTGCTGACTGACCCAGCCCTCCAGCCTGCAGTGAGGCCAGTGCTGTGGCCTGAGAGAAAATGCCATCAAAGTCTGTACCTGGAACTCTTGCCACTGTTAATTAACCACATAATGTCTCTCTTAAACAGTGCTCTTCATCAGCTCATTTGTCTTACTCTCTTCATTTGGCAGATGGAGAAGGTAAAACTCAGAAGACCATCATTTGTCATCCTTGGAACCTGTCTACACAAGCCACAAAACCCCAAATTTCCCCACATGCCAGACCAGTGCACTAACCACAAGGTAACTCTGCTTCCATCCCGTTCTCCCTATAAAATTTGATAAAATTTGTCTTATTTCTCCCTTTGATTCTTCTTGAAGTGGTAGAGTGGTCCACTCAACTGATTCCCAAAGGACTACCCAACCCACCTCAAAACTTTGTGCCTCTTGCTCTATGAAAGAGCATAACATTTGGAGTAAATAAGTAACACAGCTACAGCTCCAGCTCCTGTGCCAAGAATGGGATGGGTAACTGGGGCTGTTGTGGTTTGTCTCAGTATCAGGTTTGCTGGTGTCGAGAGCACTGGGAGGAAGGAGCTCTGTCCTCACCATGGCAATGCTCTGAATTTCTCCTTGCTCATACCAGACCCAGACAGAACATGGATTTGTCACTGGGCTGAAGCTTCTCCCCACAATCCCTCTTCAGCAACTGGAGAAAAGGAACAAAGACAAGAAGGTGCTCGTAAGGGTATTTGCCTCCCAAAGGAATGCACTTAAGGGCTCTGGGAAGCTCAGGATGTTATTGAAGGATGGGGAGGGGGGAGCACTTGTCAGCCCTAAGTGAAATTGATAAAAAAAGATGTTTTATGCAACAGGCTGTATTTAAATCTAAGGGACTGTTTAAGCTTCTTTGTGGGTAATAGCATCGCTTTGATTGAGAAGCCGTGTTTTAAATATGGAATTAGTGAGAGTGAGTGTGTTGGTGACCCTGTTTCCAGGGAAGGCACTGTTTATGTATGTTGCAGTGAGCAATGGGAATTGAGGCACAGTGGAGAGACTTTAACTTTCTCTGCCACAGCCCTGCCTGACTCTTCTTCATGGGAAGGATGTTATGGTGGCACAGAAATCCCCAGGGAAGTCCTTGCCTGGGTGGTTGGAGGTACCTCAGCAGTGTGAGAGATGTCCCAGCTACGAGGAACAGCCTCAGCACACAAAGGAGACAACAATCTGGACTGGAGGGTAAGGAGATTATAAGGATTAAACACGATGGAGGGAGATGTTTACAATTATTATTAGCTGCAAAATCTGCCCCAGCAGAACAGCAGGCACTGCCCATCTGGTGTTCTACGTCTGCTCTGCCTCCAGGGGTGGGTTTCTGTCTGCACCCCACCTTTGATCTTCTGGTGCAGCCTGGATGGAAAACAACCCCAGCAACAGCAAAATCTGCCCCTGGTGATGCTGGAGGGGCTGGAGCTGCCTGGGTGGAAACAGCTGGGGAAGAAAAGCCCTGTCAAAAAAAAAAAACAAACAGAAAAAAGAAAAGAAAAAAGCTTGCAAAGAAAGGAAGGAATAGCATCATAAATGTAGTAATGTAATAGCAGAGAGGAGACAGCCCTGCTGGGCAGGGACAAAAGGCAACCCAGAGAGTTTTCTTAAGGTAAAAAACTGAAAAATGGTTATAATTAAGAACACATTAAATTGAGCTGAGTGGTGATATTAGACAAGGAAGTCATGGCTTTTCATACAGGTCAAATTAACTCCCTTGGCATCTGTGTTATAAATTCTCTTATCCACATCTGCTCTCATCTGACAGGAAAATGTTGCTCAGGGCTGCCACACCAGCAAAGGAGGGGAAGGGAGAGGGATAGAGGATCTGCCAGGAGCTTCCTTTAGGGAATGGAAAGAGGACGAAACCTTTTTCAAAAGAATTACATGAAAATCAAAAGATGGATTTTGCAGGCTCTTTCCAAAAAATTTCTCACCTCAGCAATTGAGCTATTTTCAAGGGGAAAACGTTCCTCTGAAAGGGAAGGATGCTGGACCCAGTGCATTCTCAGAGGGTTGTGTGTTTGGGGGTGTATGAGCAGCAGGGTTTTGTGTCTGAACCATTCCTGAGACACAAATTCACTGGTTTTCACCTCACAAAAATTCAACTCTTTCAAAAGACCTTGACACCTGGGGGCATTAGAGCAGCCCAAAATTCCAGCAGTCCAGGATGTTCCTGCAAATACTCTCCACCCTTTGGGTTGAACAAGGGGAGAAATTTCAGCTGGAAAGGATGAGGGGGTGTCAGGGTATGGATGAGTCTTTTGGTTGCTTCTTTTTTTATAAGCAGAACATTTCAAAGAGTTGTCTCAAAACAGAACGTTTTGTTTTGTTTTGTTCCTGGTGAATAATTTAAAAGGTTTAAAAAGCTGAAATAGCCCTAAGAAAAGATTGTTCTGAAATGACTGTTATCTTTTTCTTTCTCCTAAAAGTCACTGAAAACCTGAGTGAACCTTGAGTACATTGGGAAATGGGTCTGATGTTTTGCCTTGGTCTGACCTGGTGTGCCATCAGCACAGGCTTGACAGGTGGAAGCAAAAGGAGCAGTTGAAGTGACAAGAGCAAGATCATCTTGCAGGTAAGGGATAGAGATGGAAATACATCCCTGTCCTCTGTCCTGTCTCTCTGCTGAGCCCCTTCTCCCTTCAATCACACCAGCACAGACATTCCCTCCATGACAAGACCCAGATCAGCCTCACTGCTGATTGCGGGGCCGTGTTACCAACTCAGAGGACCAGGAGGTGCTTTCAGTGGCTGTAAATCAGCACAACATCCCCTTCCCTTCCCCTGAACTCTCCTGATTTATGTGGCCTCTCAGACGGCCTTGGTAGGCATGTGCTGGTGGATTAAAATGAGGCTGGAGTGTCCCTGTCCCAGTGATGGATGTGAGACCCTGAGGTGGGGACATTTCATTTGCAGCAGCTCAGGAGCTGCTGCACGAGGGGCTGGGATGGCTTTGTTGATTGGCAGTGCTGGCACAGGGGCACCTTTGGGTGCTGTGGCTCTGTGTGCCCGGGTTTGGTGGTGCTGGCACAGGGGCACCTTTGGGTGCTGTGGCTCTGTGTGCCCGGGTTTGGTGGTGCTGGCACAGGGGCACCTTTGGGTGCTGTGGCTCTGTGTGCCCGGGTTTGGTGGTGCTGGCACAGGGGCACCTTTGGGTGCTGTGGCTCTGTGTGCCCGGGTTTGGTGGTGCTGGCACAGGGGCACCTTTGGGTGCTGTGGCTCTGTGTGCCCGGGTTTGGTGGTGCTGGCACAGGGGCACCTTTGGGTGCTGTGGCTCTGTGTGCCCGGGTTTGGTGGTGCTGGCACAGGGGCACCTTTGGGTGCTGTGGCTCTGGGTGCCCGGGTTTGGTGGTGCTGGCACAGGGGCACCTTTGGGTGCTGTGGCTCTGGGTGCCCGGGTTTGGTGGTGCTGGTACAGGGGCACCTTTGGGTGCTGTGGCTCTGGGTGCCCGGGTTTGGTGGTGCTGGCACAGGGGCACCTTTGGGTGCTGTGGCTCTGGGTGCCCAGTTCGAACCTGTCACCACCTTAATGGTGAGAACCCAAGTCATGCTGGGCAGCCTTTAGCCCCTCAGAACTCTGGTGGGCTGAACAACAAGCCCCTGGTGCTGGGAGAGCAGCCTGGGATGCTCTTCCCCTGCAGGCAGGAGCGATGGGAGCACTGGGATTTCCCTCTGGCAGAGGAATACACAGAGTTGAACTGGAATCCCAGCACACAGAAGCCACGAGTCCATCAGGGAATGAGGAGGAAACACCTCCCAGGGGAAGAAGGCAGCGAGGTTTGGATTTGATCATGAGCACAAACACACCAGGACTGATGAATCTGTTTGCCAGGGATGTGTCATGCACCATCCCTTTTCCCTCTTCCCCTGCAGACCCTGATCCACCTTGTCTTTAGAGAGGTCGAGGTGTTGGGTCAGGGCTTTGAGAACTGCAGTTTTAAGGATCAGGTTGTCAGCACATGGATGCAAGATCCTGGGAACAGGATCTCAGATTTAACTGAATTAACCTCCAGAGTCCTCATGGAGGTGAGTGACCTTTCCTGCTCAGGGTACAGAGGTGCTCTGGGTGACACAGAAGCTGAGCAAGGTTAGGAAGGAGCTGCAAGGGGTAGCCTGAGAGTGCAAAGGATGTTTATTTTCCCAGATCAAGTTGAAAACTCACAGCAACTTCCTGCAGTTTATGACATTAAATACTTGGACCAGGCTCAGAAGCTCCCAGCTTGCCAGACTGAGCAGAAACATTTAGCAAAGGTCAGCCACAACTGTTTACACGTAACACAGTAAACCTTGTACTGAAATAAACCCTCCAGCCCCTCTCCCACATATTGACTGCACAAGGTCCCGTTTTGATGTTGGATTGCTTTGAAATTGCTCTGCCAAAAACTTTCTTGACATCAATTTGCTCCAGCAAAATGTTTCCATCTTGTTGAAACAGCATTTCCCATTGGAAACCTCTTTAGTTTAACTATTTCCTTGTCTCTGCTGATGCTTCCTGCTCCAGGATTGTTCTTTCTGTGGCCAGCACGTGACAAGGCTTAAATAAGTAATAATTTGTAACATGCTTTGATATCCCCTGACAAAAGATGCCTGGAACACTGTGCATTATAGTAGCATGATTTCTCTCCCCATTTCTTCAGAATGCATTAAATGTGTGGGTGCTCCAGTTATTTCCTCCAGCAGCTGATATTTTACCCTGCTGTATTTTTATCTTTGCTGTATTACATAACAAGTTATGCTGATGTCAGTCTGAAAGCTCCAGCACTGTCAGTAAAACTAATCCAGTTTAACACAAGCCTAAGATGAAGGTTGAATTTCTTGTGATAAAAAGCAAAATTAACTCCCAAAAATTACTAAACTCCTCCAAGAGTGCCTGGTCCCTCTGTTCTTACACTAAGAAAATTAATTCCAATCAACATAAGGTAACTTTCTCTCTCAGCTCCATCCTTGGTGTGTGCCAGGAGAGTTTGTACCCTGTGGTTTTGCCTCCTAAAATCTTTGGAGCTGGGGAAGCCACTGGAGAAGTTGCTTGAGGAATAACTGTCCTTCTGCACCTGCATTAACAATTCACAATGAAACAGCACATTTCCTGGGGAACTAAACTATTCATGAATTAGCTGCTCATTTGGCAAATCACTTTGATGAAACAAAGTCTGAAGAACAGAAAGTGTGAGGAAGGTGGTGGGAAGTTCCTGTGGTGCTCCTTGTCATTTTGGGCAAGAAACAAAATGTGATGTGCAGAGTTCACAGGAGACAGAGACCTGCTCTGAGGAGTGTTATTCTCATCCAAGGTTTGGCCCACCCTCTGGAGGTGACACTTTCTCCTTCATTGCAGAGGGGGAGCAGATAATTAGCTCCAACCAGACCTCTCACTCCCAGGCAGCAAAAAATGAGCCAAGTCCTTGTGCAGTGCCACAGCCACTGCAGCTGTTTGGTATTTCTGAGCCAGAGCCTCTGAGCACTTGGTGCCAGCTCTGACCTCTGCAGCAGCTCAACATCTGTGAGGTCAGAGGGGTTGCAGCTGGCAGAGGGTGATGGGCAGCCCCTCCTGCCCCCCAGACACTGCCTGCCCCCCCAGACACTGCCTGCCCCCCCAGGCACTGTCTGCCCCCCAAACACCACTGTCTGCCCCCCCAGACACTGCCTGCCCCCCTAGACACTGCCTGCCCCCCCAGGCACTGCCTGCCCCCCCAGACACCACTGCCTGCCCCCCCAGGCACTGCCTGCCCCCCAAACACCACTGCCTGCCCCCCCAGACACTGCCTGCCCCCCCAGACACTGCCTGCCCCCCAAACACCACTGTCTGCCCCCCCAGACACTGCCTGCCCCCCCAGACACTGCCTGCCCCCCAAACACCACTGTCTGCCCCCCCAGACACTGCCTGCCCCCCCAGACACTGCCTGCCCCCCAAACACCACTGCCTGCCCCCCCAGACAGTGTCTGCCCCCCCAAACACCACTGCCTGCCCCCCCAAACATCACTGCCTGCCCCCCCAGACACCACTGCCTGCAGGGCCAGGATTGCTTCCAACACCCAAGGGCACACTCATCTCCTGTGGCTCAGCCCAGCAGGATGTGCCACCCCTGGGCAGAAGGGAACAGTGTGCTGGGTGTGCACATCTGTGGTTGCAAAGGGAGAAAAAGCAAGTCTATAGGGAAACAAACCACAAACACACACTGGGAACAAGCACAGCTTCTAATTTTCTGGGACGACAGCAGTGCTGATGTGGATTTTCCATCCTTCATCCCTCCTGTCACACTCAGCTACTCAGTTCAGTTTCCTCTGGTCACAAGAGCCTTTCTTCCCTCCAAGAAAGGGGCTGTGGCTCAGTGACAGGGTGTACAAGGCACCTCCTGCCTCCACCAGCAGCAGAGCAGAAAGGGAGGTTGTTTTTCCCATGAGCTCCTGCCTCGTTTACAATTTGCTCTCAGGGTAAAACTCGAGAGCTCCTTTGGTGTCAGATTTTTGACGACTGGTGCTGGCCATAGAGATCAGCTGTGCTGTGGGAGTTCCTTTGCAGGACATTATTCAGACCAAAAAGTCTGTAGATGTCCAAAATAGAGTGAGATTTCGTTCTTGGTACCCAAGAGTCTGCAGAGCTGGCTAATTAATATATGAAAATTGAAGAGACATTAAATCTTACGCTTTCAGGTGTAAGCCAGGTTCTAATTGCTCAGGACTGGGAGATGATCTGATCCACCCCGTGTAGTGTCTGGCCCTGAGCACCCCTGGAGGCAGATGCTGTGCAGGTGGTGCTGTGCTGGAGCAGCCCTGGCCATGCCCAGACAGGTCCCCTTTCCCTGCTGCGTGTCCAGCCTGGGCCGCCGCAGCCAATCGGACCCTGGCGCGGCTGATGGGCTTTGATTGCCATTAAGTTGTTGCTGCTCGTTGCCCTGGGCCCGTTTTCCATCGGCTCAGCAAAGCACAGCCTGTTTGTGTATGTGATCCAGGCAAAAGCAGCTGGGCTGTAGGGTGGGAGAGAAACACAAGTGTGGTACAAGAGAGGTTACAAAAACCAGAAAATTCAGGCCATGGTGTTTGGGGGGCAGGGGGGATTGTTCCTGCAGCCAGCATGGCAATCAGTGTGTTAATGTGGCATCTCTGGGGTGAGCCCACCTGCTGCTGCTCTGTGTGCTGGGGGCTGTACAGAGGGAATGGCTGGGACATTGCTCTGGGGATTTGTGTGGAGCTGGGTGAGGGTCCAGATCTGCTGGAGTGGGGATGTGGGAGGGAGAGACTATCCAAGAAAGGGTACTCTTGGCTCTGCCCTGGATACAGCTCCAGCCTTCTTAAGGATGCTCAGAACCCTTCCTATTGTGTGGGGAAAACTTCAGGACAGAAACACCACCCCACACTGGGGCCCACAGCACCTACTTGGCTGCTGTTAAAATGAGTGTTTCATGTCAAACTGTGTTTCCCATCTCCAGCCTGCTGCTGTTTTCTAACCAGCACCAATCCTGGGCATCCTGACATCAAAGGCACCGGAGTGATGCTGGAGCTGGTCCCATCTGCAGCCTCCAGAGAGCCCCTTGCACAGGTGACACCACAACTGCTGTGACTGAGCAGGGAACACACACCCCACAACCAACAGCAGCTCCTGGCCCAGTACTGGTACAGTCAGATATTTATTTCTGTTATCATATTTATAATGCCCTTTTTCCATAGATCCCAAAGCATGTTAATTGACTCGTTAACAAATTGTTAATGATTGTGGTAATTAAACTCCTAAGCATGCCTATAAATTAGATTTACTGACAGGGTCTGACGTCTGAGTTGGTTCCAGCTTTGCCTCGTGGCAGGGGGATGAGCTGAGGGGATTCCTGAGCTGAGGAGCTGATGGGGGAGCAGCTCAGGATCCTCTGACTCTGCAGGGCTGTGGGAGGACTCGGGGGAGTTCTGTGATCCCAGAGACAGGGAACGTCCCCCTCTCAACTACTCGCTTTAATCAGGGCAACTCACCACGTTACAGCCAACAAATGTCAATGAGAGCACATTTGTAGTTGCTGGTGTTATTTTCTCCTTAATGAAATGTCAAAGGAAGGGAAAACAGCAGAAAATGTCAGCGATTGGTCTTTTTATCACATAGGCAGTTAGACACGGGCCTTCTCAGTAGACTTGCCAATTTATTAGGAGGCTAATGCAGCTGGATTTGACAGAGTGGAAGGAGCTCAGATTTCCATTAGTGATTACCTTTTAACCACCCCCAGAGATGTTACTTTGCTATAAATGCTCTTTGCTATAGAGTGAAGGAGTAAAGCCTTCAGAAACCTCGGTGTCTGTGGCTGGGGGACAGCACAGCTTTGCTGACTTCAATAATTAAAGCAGGGAGCAAATGAGCACCCACCACCTCAGCAAAGCTTGTCACTGGACTTATATCCAGGGCTGCAAGTTCATGATAAAGATTGTTCAAAGCCAGCTGTTGTTTGGGAAAACATGTCAGTGATACAGAAAATTGCAGAAGTTTCTTGGAAAAGCTACATGTATTTAGTTGTGATCCGTGGATGCAAGTGCTGTGGTGGGGAGGAGGAGTGGCAAAGATTTGTTTGTATTTCCTGGATAAAAGAGATGATGCTGGAGCAGCCCCCCTGCTGCAAAACTGGAGCTGCAAACTCATATATGTTCCTATGATGCTGCAGAGCTGAAAATAACCTTGAGGGAAGAGCTGTGAGGAAAGAGCTGGCGGCTCAGGAGGGAGGAAAATTAACAGGAGATGGATGGGTAGTGATGGACTGGGCAGGGAGGGATGGGGAGGTCAGGCATGAGCTGCCCATGAGAGAGAGAACAAGGAGATTTCCCCACAAATTTGCTGTTCTGCCACACTCAGCACACAGAAATTAATAAATCGGTTTGACTCTGCTTCTCTGACTCCCAGGACTCACCTGCCCCTGGGGTTCTCTTGCAGGAGGAAAGCCTGGCATCCCACCCAGGGAGATGGGTGTGCAGCAGCAATTTTGAGCTGCCTGATGCTCTGCCTTCCTGAGGGAGATGACACTTGTAGTTTTTTACCATGACAATGATATTCTAAACTGAAATGATGACAGTCAGGGAGGTTGGCTTGGATGGCACAGCCAGAACTGAGACTTTGAATTGATGACCTCTCTCTCCTGGGCTGCTGTCCCTGTCACTCACTCTCCAACTTGAGTAGTGACTCTTGAAGAAATACATCCTGCTGTTCTTCCAAGGTAACACCCACCTGGGACAGTGCAGCCAGCAAAGGAAGGGGTGAACATCTGCTGGCATTCAGTGGGAAAACTCAGCTGGATGAGGCAGCACTGCACTTGGTCTGACACCCTTTTCAATAACGACCAGAGGGTCAGGGGGACACCCCAAGAGCCTTGAAAGGAGCTGCAAAGGTCAGTACAGCTGTGACAGGAGAGGATGTGGCAGCAGGAATGCTGCAGATCTGCCCCCACTGGGATCGTGGCCAGTGACTGCCCTATGGAATTGCTGTGGAGAAACCAGTGGGAAGCAGCAGCAGAGCTGTGCAAGTGCAGAAGTGGCTGAGCACAGTGTGATATATTTAGCCAGTGGTGATGCAAAGTACAGAAATAGGGATGTAAATCCCAGCTGCAAATCCCAATACCTGCTGGTGGCTTTCTCAGGCTGATCTATCAATAACTAATGGCAAAGGTGTTTGTCTTATCAGGTAGTGGGAAGCAGGAGGCCCTCCAGTGCAGTGCAGGCTCCCGGGTGGGAGCAGAGCTCAGCCATGGTTTAGGGGAACATTAGAGCTTGGCTTAAAACACTTCTGGATCTGTGTATGTGCTTCCAGTAATCACAGATATTTAGAGTGAGTTGCTGCACAGAGCTGGGTCTGTGTCTATGCTTGAAGTTGTTCCTAACACAGCAGTTTTTCAGATTTTTGGTATTTGTGTGCTACTGCCATCAGAGAGCCCCTCTGATGTGCTCAGCCCCCTGGGGAAGTCTCTTCTTTCAGGTTTTGGCCACTGTCCCTGGCTCACCCCCTCGTGCTCAGATTCAAACCAGGGGCTAAATGGGGATGTACCATTGGCTCCATCCTGGTTTAGACTGAAGTCTTTGGATGAGAAATTCTGCTCAACCCTTCCACCACCCGCTTGTGTCCCATGGAGAGGAACTTGGTGTGACTCCTGTGCCTCTGCTCCTGGCTACAAAAGTGAGAGGGGAATGTTGATACTGAACTAAAAAGGGGTTTTCAATTACACAAATGTTTCTGTGAATAATAGGCTTTGTGAGGCCTCATTCTATAAATGCTAAATATGGGGTTTAACCTCTCCATGATTATCCCTTTAATTTCAGAAAGCCTGTGAAGGCCTTTGTCTTGCATTCAATTATGTTCAGGCTGAGTTAAGAGCACGTTGGTGGCTGCGGTGACAGGGAAGGAAGGTCTGTGCTCACACTGAACTTTGTCAAACAGGGAATTAAAATATCCTACTGCATTTTCTCATCCCAGGGTGGGGGCAAACTTAACTTTTTTGGTGTTGCCCGAGGGTGCTGAACTCGGACCATGGGGGTTTCCTGCCCGGGAAAGGTGGGACCCCCATGGGGAAGGTGTGAGCACCCCATGGCCCTGGTGTTTGTGGGTCCCCACCCCACCAGCCTTCTGTAGGGGGGCTCTGGGGGTCGCGGGGGTCTCCAGTGGGGAAGCTCCAGGGGGTCCCGTTGCATCCCGGGGGGGCAACAGCAGCTCCCGCGGGTCTTTGCTGAGTCCCGCAGGCTCCGGAGCCCCCCACGGTCCTGTCTGACCCCACGGGACCCCCGCGCTGCTTTGGGACCCCCCCCCCGCCCCTTTGGGCTCTGCGCGCATCCCCGGCCCGGCGGGGGCGTGTCCCTGCCCCGTGACGTCACTGCTCATTTGCATACGCCCCGCCCCGGACGCGTCAGCTCTGGCGCCGCAAAGTTGGCGGCGGGGCCGGGCCGGGGCCGGGCCGGGCCCGTGCGGGGCAGGGAAGGGGCCGGGCCCGGTCGGTGCGGGGGTCGCGATGGACGCGCTGAAGTCGGCGGGCCGTGCCCTGCTGCGGAGCCCCAGCGTCCACAAACCCTCGTGGGCCGGCGGGCGGCACAAGAGTGAGACCCGGCGCCCGCTTCTCCCTCCGCCGCCTCTCGCTGCACCCCCTTGTCCCGCATCCCGCCTTCCCTCCCGGCTCTCCCGCTCCTCGTCTCGCTGCGCCCACTTTGCACCTTTTTGAACTTCCCCTTTCTCCGCCTTGCACCCCCTTTTCACCCGCGTTGTTCCGTCCTCCCGCCTGTTTTCTCCATGCCCCGTACTCTTTTCTGCTTTACTTCTCTCGCACCTTTTTAACTTTCGCGTTTTCCCCCCACTTTGTTCCCCCCATTGCACAGTCCTGCAGCTCTTCCCCGGTGCCGCAGCGGGGTCGGGGGATGGGTGGGGGGCTGTCCCTGTGCCCTGCTGGGGGCTTGGGGGACTGTCCCCGTTCTCCAGCCTGGCCCAGGGGCCAGAGCCAGGCGGGCAGTTTGTGACCTGGTTCGGCTGTTATTGTTCGTCCCACGATCGATGGCCCCGTGGCGAGCGGCCACTCGGCCCCTGCCAGGGGGAAGGGGGGCCCGGCCCAGCTGCCCCCGAGCGTGGCCGCGGCAGGAGGGGGTGCTTTGTTTGCCCCCAGCGCCCCGAGGCGGGATCACACTCCCTGCTGATCTGATGGGATTGACCCGCCGTCGGTGCACCTGGGATTAAGTTTGCACAGCAGCGGGACACAGAGAGGGCGGCTGGCTGGGGGCACTACCGGAGCGTGGGGGGGCCGTGCGGCGTGTGGGGGGCGCTGCCCAACATGCCCCCGAGGGGTGTGCCCGGCGGAGGTGCCGCTGGAGATGCTGTGACCTTGCAAAGTGCGCCGGTGCCCTTTGCCGGGCGATGGTCTGCAACGGGAGAATGGGTGAGGTGGCAGATAGTGCAGAACAGGGTGTGGGAAGTGTCTCTGTCCCGCTGGGGGCCCCTTCCTCTCTGAAAGCATTTTAGTGGCTTCTCTTAAACCACCTCTATTTCCGTGCCAGGCCAGTGGGAGCTGTGGTTGCCCAGAGCTGCAGGTGGCATCACCCCAGGCACATGTGGGGTGGTGACAGGGTCCCTGGGCTCAAAGATAGGGGGCCAGAGCCTGGCTGGGAACAAAGGGACTGTGGGGCAGGGAGCTGCCTGTCCACAGCACACAAACCACCTGGATGTCCTCACCTGGCTTCAGCTGAGTGTGGGAGCACAGTGGCAGCACCTTTGGCTTTTGAGAAATCCGGGCTTTTTTCCTGGCACCCTCTGGGATACCAGGTTAACACAGCATCCCACTTGTCCTTGTTTTTTCCCTTTTCTTCTCCAGGAGCTGTGTGTTGGGCACAGAACCCCTGCCCTCCTGCCTCCCCATGGCACGGCTCCCACTGGGTTCCATCACTGTGACCTCAGCTGGTGCCGGTGGCTCACGGTCTGGCACCCACGCCCAGCACTGGGAGGGGTGCTGGGGTTTATCACTTATCTCCCATTCTGCCTTTGCAGGGAGGCTGAGTCACTGGGAGTGATCCCAGGGGTGCATCTGGGTCCCCCACATCCCTACAGCTCTGCCTGCCTGCACTGCAGGCTGCTGTGGAGTTTGGCCCTGCTGCTTGGAGGAGGCTGAGTTCAAGGCAGCAAAGCCTCAGCGATGTGGTTTGTCTCTAGGAGGACTGTCACTCCCCAGGTCTGTGTTTTGTTGTCTCCTGCTCAAAACAAGACCTTCCTTGAACACGAGAGCTGGGTTGCCATGACTGGAAATTGAGTCCTTCAGTGTAACTTCAGGCTTAGAAACACCCGCTTGACTTTCACTTTGGTCCCAAACTTATCCCTATATTTTGAACACTTTCTCACCCCCACTGCACTTAAGGAGAGAGGTCAGTAGTCTTCTTGGTGGTTTCCAGGGGAGACCAGAGACCTCTCCTTGCTGAGGCTTCACCTGTGTGAGGGGCTTCTCAGTGACCGATTTAGCAGGTCACAGCACCTCACCTGGATCCTGGCAGCTGCCTGAGCTTAGCAGTAAATCCTGTCTTAGCCTGAGTGTGTAGGTGATGGTTTGCACAGAGTGAGGTCATTTCTGTGCATGGGGTGGCACCAAGCCCTGCCCTGAGCTGGGGCTGAGGCTCAGGATCCCCTCGGTTATGGTGTGAGTCTGGGTGCTCACAGTTAAACTGATGGATTGTTTCTGTTTGCTGTGGCTTGTGGAAAGCATTTTGGGATTTGTTTTTGCTCTGTTGGAGAGCTACAGGGACTGATGATGAGGTTCCCCACGTGAACACCTTGTGGTTGCTGCGTGGTTGAAGTGTTCTGTTGCCTCCTCCAACAGCTGGGTCTCTGCCCCATCTCCTCCTCAGAGCTCCTGGCTCTTCAGAGTTGGGAGTCCAGGCAGCAGCTAAACCAACAGTCTGCTTGTACCTAAACCCTTGGGGATATCCACGTGTGTTTGGGAATCCAAGAGCCTCTTTATTGTCTCTCTAGAGCTCCCAGAGAACTGGACTGACACCCGCGAGACGGTACTGGAGGGGATGCTTTTCAGCCTCAAGTACATGGGGATGACACTGGTGGAGCAGCCCAAGGGAGAGGAGCTCTCTGCAGCTGCTGTCAAAAGGATTGTAGCCACTGTGAGTGTCTGTGTTGGAGCAGAGCCCTGTCTCCTGTTCTTCAAATGAGTTTGTCACTGAGGAGAGTTTCCAAAGCCTCAGGTCTGGAGGCAGCTGTGAGCAGGGGGGGGGATCAGGATTGCAGGTCCAGCCCCTCCAGGGGCGTGCAGGTGTCTGGTGGTGTAGGCAGAACTGCAGATAGTGACACTGGAAAGCCTTTGGGGCCAGTCCTGACCCTGGGATGGGGCAGGCTGTGGAAAGCTGGTGTTAGTTGTCTGAGCTCTGGCTCCCCTTGATAAGCCTGGGTGACCCTGGGTGTATGAGAAGCCTCTGACCTGGTGAAATCAGCTTGCCCTGGGGTTATTATGTCTCCTCCTGCAAGGCAGGGACAGTGTTTGGAGTGTGGCCAGCACCGTTCTGGGTTTTCCTTCCCAAGTTTTGGAGGGTTAAGAGGGGAGGGGAGCAGGACAGCTTGCTCCAATTCCCAGTCAGCACAGCCACTGTTCCTCTGTAACCTCTGATGCAGAGGGACTGATTTGCAACCAGCCTCCCCAGAGCCCCAGCTCTGAGTAAAATCAATGCTTCTTTAAGCCCTTATAAAACTGAATGAGGCAGAGCCCCAGCTGTGCTGTTTAACTGTGGTAAAACTCAATGGAGTGGTGGATGGCACTGGGTAGTGCTGGATCCTTTCCTGGCATGTGCTGAGCTGGACCAAGGGAAGTGCTTACATGAAACAGAACCTGCTGGCAGAACCCTTCACATCTGCTCTGATCCACTGAGAACTGAGCCTTTAAATAAAGCCCCGGGGCTGAGGCAGCCTCTGAGGGGCAGGACCAGCCCATCTGGACATGGCCCATGAGGTCACGAGGGAGCAGGGCTGGGGATCCAGGTCTGCAGTCTGGAACTAGCTGGGTGTGTACTATTTCTCTTGAAGACAGGCTGGGCAGTGAGCTGAATGTAACCTGAAGGCTGAAAACATGACACTAGTAAATAAGAGACAGTCTAGTTACTTTTTACGCTGGCCCTGTGACCTTGCACAGAGGATGCTTTCCCACTGGAGCAGGGTCTGGCAGCACAGCTTGGAGCCAGCTGCTTGGGAACCCATGTTGTCCAGGACCATCCTGCTCCCAGCACAGCTCCCTCATTCGTGCTGATGTCCCCCTGCTCTAGAACTGGTCCTAAAGGCAAAAATCCCCAGAGTTTCACCAGGTACTCACACGGCTCGGCCAGAGCAGCTGCCAGTTTGTGCTGGTGGCCACAGGGAAATTCCTGTGGAGATGCTGGGCTGGAAGTGCCTCTGCACAGCATGGAATGGGTGGTGTGTGTCCTTGTCGCCTTAATGCCAGTAAAAATCATGGCTTCAGGCAGGAAGAGTTTTAATAAGTGCTTTATCAGACCTGGTAGTAAAATCACGTTCTAGTACTGAGTGATATTTTTGTGCATTTCTGGAGTCTCTCCCCAAGTGCTTTTGGATATGTCATTGTTAAAAGCCTGGAATTCTCCTCCTCTTTCCCTTCCAAAGGCAAAAGCAAGTGGAAAAAAACTGCAGAAAGTGACTCTGAAAGTCTCTCCCCGAGGGATCGTGTTGAACGACAGCAGCACGAATGAGCTGATTGAGAACATCTCCATATACAGGTGGGTTTCAGGGTGCACTCTGGGGGTGTGTGCCAGAGCTGCTCCTCTGCTCCATCTCCACCCAGTCTGATCTGCTGCCTCACTCTCCACCATGTCTGGAGGGAAGGCAAAGGTGGGGGAAGGAAGGGTGGGTAATAAATTTAAGGTAAAATTACAGCTGGTGCAATGTGTCCAGCTGGGAGTAAGGAAAGACATGATGAGCCTGAAGGTGAAGAGTGTGCAAACTGCAGTTCCACAGCCAAGCACTCTATGGTCACACATGGCTCTACTGCCTATTTGTGGCACTAGAAATGCCAGAGCATGTGGGCTGATGACAAGAGTGGAATACAGAGAATGGTCAGAGCATCCCTGAGCTGGGGCTGCCTGTTCTGTGTCTCTGTTATGTTTAAATGGCTCTGACAGGGAGCAGGGCTGGAACAGCTGCTGGGACCTGATGCTGGTGTGGGGAGGGTGAGTATGGGTTATCCTGTATCCCCTCCTCTGGCTTTGGAAGATACTTCTTTTGGAAATATTTCTTCCAAAGTGGAAGGAGGCAGGCACAGGCCTGGTGGAGCAGAGCTCAGCTTAGATCTGGCCTTTTCCATCTCCTCCATCCCTTTTCCCTGTGCATCCCCCTTGCTCTGCTTCTGTACTTCACCTGCTGCTCTGTGCTAAACCTGGGAAGGAGAGCGAGGGGTTGTGGCTCTCTCTAATGACACCACTGACCCACTTGCTTTTCTCCAGCTCAAACCCAGCAGTCACACACAACCAGGAGTATAGAGCCCAGCCCTCCCTGGAACAGAGCAGGGCTGGGCAAAGGAGCTGTGCCAAAATCGAGATCCCTGTGCTGCTGGAAGAGCAGGCAGAGCCGTGGGGTCAGGGATTTGACGTGCTGCTTTGAATTCTCCCCAGACACTTCAGCGGCTGTCGGTAAAGCTGTTGCTGTCAGTGCCCACATGAGCAGCCCCTGACCCAGGGACTGGAGCCAGCACCTCCCAGACAGGCTGTTCTGGTTCCTGGTGCTGATCCCTGGAGATGCTGGTGCTGTGGGGTCACAGTGACAAGTGGGATCTGTGTGTCCCAGCAGTGGCAGTCCCAGGGCTTTCCTCTAACACCTCTATTGTCTTCTCCTTGGCTTCTCTATCCACTGGGATGATGCTGGCTCAGGTCTTCCCCAGACCATGTGCTGGGGCTGGATGGGGTGGCCATGGCTCAAACACAGCCACTGTCACTGGATGTGCTGCTGCAGAGGCCTCGGTGCTAAAACTGGCTCAGTTGAGAGGCAGCTGTGAGTAATCCTGTCCCTGGAAATCAGTGACCATCCACTATTGAGCCAGGGAGTGCTGGAAGGGCCATGTTGCAGCACAGATGACTTGCCATGGTTTTGTCATGATTATTAAAGGAGTGACCATGTGGTTTTATGAAAAATGGGAGAAAGGAGTGAACTTGCAAGAGCCTCTTTAATAAATCCAGAGCACAGCTGAGCTCTGGAAAACAAAATGTAGGCTGTTGAGCAGAGACATCCTCACATGTAAGAAGCTAATGCAGTGTAAATCAATTTTGAATGTGGCTTACAGTCTCAGCACCTGCTGGCAAACTGGCACCTTTCAGTTCTCTCCCTGCAAACTCTCAGGGGCAGCAAGAACAGGAGCTGAAGGTGCAAAATAGGGCCATGGGATAACTTTTTACTGAAGCATCCCATTTTTGACTTGGGTTTTCTCTTAACACCTGTTTGATCTGGGAAGAGGCTTTGCTGGCTGCCAGCATTTTCCACTTTGCAATAAACCTGTGGGACTGCTCCAGCCTGTGCTTGCTGGCCTCAGACAAGACAGTCCTGCAGCTCTGGGACAGACAGACATGGTGGAGGCTGATGCTGTGGGACCTGCTGCCCTGCATAAGGGAGCTGAGCCCTCAATCACCAAGGAGGCTGAGCCTCCCTCCCCACAGGCATCTCGGAGCATCCCATGCATCTGCTACTGCAGATCTCAGAGCCTGAATTTCAGCCTCTCCAACAGCTTCTATTGAGTGCTCCTGCATCAATTTCTTTCTCCAGTTTGAGCCTCAAGATTAAATCGTAGTCTGAGAGCAACTCCTCTCTCCTTGCAAGCTGATCCTCCAAGGAAAACCTTCTCAGTGAGTCTCTCTTCTGAAGACAGACTGTTTGTCAGGTGTAGTCCCAGGATGACCTGCTAGAATCTGTAGCTTTTTCTAACCTATCCTTTCCCACTAGCTGAAACACTTCCTCTTCTCTTGTCTCCTGCCTCTCTGTGGTGCACGTGGGTCATGCCATGGCAGCAGGAGTCGCTCTGAGCTTCTTTTACGCTCGATCCCATGACATTGGCTCCTCTGCTTTGGGGAGAAGTTGTGCTGAGGCCTGGTAACATTCCTGTGCTCCCTCTGCCTTCCCTGCTTGGCCCTAGAGCTGGAAGCCCTGGGGTAGGCGCTTGCTGGCAGGTCCAAGGAGGGCTTGGTGGATCTCCCTCGTGCTCAGTGCCCCAGACACGTTTCGTTCTGTCTTTCAGGATATCCTACTGCACGGCAGACAAGATCCACGATAAAGTGTTTGCCTACATTGCTCAGAACCAGCTCAATGAGAACCTGGAGTGCCATGCCTTCCTCTGTACCAAACGGAAAATGGTCAGTCCAGAGGAAGAAGTGGGGATGTAGGAGGAGGAAGCAGAGAGGGGCTGAAGTGGTGAGATAACAGCTCCCACCAAGGGAAAGCTCCCACCCTCCTGCTGCCAATAATCCGGCAGTTCATCCTGGCAGTGCCTGGCCATTAACTCCAGGCTGGATTCAGCCCATTGGCTTGACAGCTAAAAGCTTCTCTGCCCTCTGGGATGGGGGTGAGAGGACCTGACCCTGCATAACACTTCAAAATCCCCTACCATGCTGCATTCCCAGCTGATGGGACTCTTCCCTGCTCCACATCCACTTCCCTGGGCTGCTGGAGCCGGTCTGAGCCTGGCACGTGGAGAGGCTTTGGGGAGCAGCGAGGTCTCCAAGGAGGCTGCCACTGAGGGGCCTGGGGAGACCCCAGTGAGAGGCTTTCAGCCAGCTGTTCTGGGCTTGCTGCCCTCCCTGGCTCCCTTCCATTTCTTGCCATTGAAGCTCCATGTCTAATTTTTAGTGGCATCTTTGTAGCTGGGGCTGTGTCATTCCCGCAGGAGCCGTGTGGGAGACCCCACTGTGTGCCAAGGTGGGGCTCAGAACAGAGACCTGTGTGTAGAAAAGAGTCCCTGCCTCTTGTTTTGACTTGATTCAGTGGACCAGTGAACTGATGAGCTGCTGAGGAGGGGAAGTGGGTCAGTGGGCACTGGCTGCAAGCAGGGCAAGGTCTCTCATGGAGCCAACTGAGCCCCTTCCCAGTGACAGGAAGGGGCTTTGGGGCAGAGGTAAGGCAGGTCCAACCCCTCTGCCCCTAAAAATCCTTCCCCTGGTGCCTCTTACAGGGCTCAAATGGAGAACAGGATCTCTCAAATCTACAGGGAAAAAACCCTACTGAGAGCCATTCCCACTGGGTGCCTCACAGTGTTGTGGTTCTTGGGTTCCCAGGAGCATTCCTGTGCCTGGAGTGCGGCCACCTCACTGTTAATATTCTGTGCTTTTCCTGACTCTTTTTTTTATCGTGGAGAGAATAATGGAAGCTGTAAGTTGTCTCTCTGTTCCACGGCTTGTGCTCCCATCCTTGCACAGCAAAGATAAGCCTCACTCTGCAAATTAAAATTTAAATCTTTCTAGTGCTAAAAGAATTGTCTCAGTGGTACATCAGCTCAGTGTGTCTTCCTCCAAATAAAGTTCTCCAAGGCCTTTTGTGGCAAAAACTAGAAATACTTTTTTTCCCTAGGCTATAAAATGCCCGAATGTCCTGCTGGTAAGGTGATCCCTGCTCCCAGACTGGGAATCATCTTGCTGCAGGGCAGGGGCCCTGGATGTACCACAGCTACCACTCATGGGCATATAATTAGTCCGTATTTTTAGTTCATGGGTAATTCTCAATGGTAACTGGGTCTATTAAACTTGATTCGGATGTGACAGCTTAAATTGTAAACAGCTGTGAGGAGTTTCATACTCAATTACCATATTTAAGGGTTTTTTGCTGTAAAGCATTTGCACTTCCATCAAAGATGTAAATAGCTCCAACATTCAAATGAGCTCTCCTGCTTTCCAGGCTTAATTGGTACTGATAGGTTTGGGGGTCTCCTCGCCCCTCCTTCACAGGGTGCCTGGCTCTTGGGGGATGCTGTGCCCCATTTGTGTCCCTCTGTGTCTCCATCCTCCAAGCTGCCAGGGCTGCAGGTTCCTGACCTGGATCTGGCTTTGTTTAGTTTACAACTTGGTAAAACAAACTCAGGCCTTGAGGCTCCCACAGCGACAGCCGTGCAGAGTGTTCCTCGTTATCTCCCGGTGCTTGAGCTGCTCCTGAGCTGTGCCTGCTCCTAATGAAACTGGCATTTATGTCACTATTTATACATCTCCAGCAACTCGTGCTGTTTAAGGTGGTGGTGGGTGGTTTTAGTGCTGCTCAAGCTCAGGGAGGAATGGAGGGGCTCACAGGGGTGGTGTCCCTGCTCCTGCCATGGGCTGGGCTGGAGGAGGACAAACCCATCCTGGTGGTCTAAGCCAGCAAGACCCCAGCCAAGGGAAGAGCCTGAGGTCTGTCTTGTCCTGCCTCTAAGGTTGCTCCCTGTTGGAGAGAGCAGGAAATTCCTGGTGTTTTATCCCATTGCTCTCAGAGCATCCTGGTGCACACAGTCGTGCTGGGTCAGCATGGGTGCAACTCTGCTCATCCTTTCCCAACTCTGTGTAGCCAGCCGTGGTCCAGAGCTCATCCTGTGCAGTGATCCTTGTGAGGTGGTGTTCTCATGGGTGATGCTCCTCAGTAGGTGGGAGCCACACCCCTCAGGGAGCTGTGAGGACAAGCCCAGGGCCGTGCAGTGTGTGTGGGGCTGGAGGTTGGGCTGCAGGAGGAGCTGTGCATTCCCTGTGCTCGGGAGGGGCTTCTCTCTCCCCATCCATCACCACACTGGCTATGACAGCTGTGTCCCTGCCTCCTCCATCTTCCCCTTACCCCTGAGGACGTGTCTACAACACGCTGTGTGTCCTACACGGAGCAAGTCTCTGCTTCCATCAATATTTGATTCCCCTCCCTGGCCAGGTGGGAGCAGAGGACTGGTTGGATACAGGTTAACATGAATCTGGAAAGCAAAACCTCCAAGTGATTTAAATCTACATGAGGACCTGATTAATATCCTGCCTCACTGCTCTCATTCCAGGCACAAGCTGTCACCCTCACTGTGGCACAGGCCTTCAAAATTGCCTTTGAGTTCTGGCAAGCAGCAAAGGAAGGTGAGTTTTATTCCCTTCTTCTGACTCTTCACTTTCAAGGGAAGTTCAAGGGATGACTTTGGGTTTTTTCCAGCTTTCAAGTGCCTTTTCCCCTTGCCCTCCAAATTTCCAGGCTGGCTTCTAAGGTTGGTGCAAGGCATCTTCTGGGTTTGTCTCAACAGCCTTGTAAATCCAGCCCAGTTTTGGCTGTGCTGTTTTCTTCCTGACGGACCTGGTGCTGGGCTGTGATGCCTCAGGGACCTGCTGCTGTCGGGATTTCTGCTGCCATGTCAGGAGTTTTGCTTTCGCCTTCCAGGAGATTATGAAACACACCCAGAGCCTGGGCTGCTGCACACGTGGCCCATCTGAGCTGTCTCCCATCCCTCCTCCCTAAAAGCTTGTGGGGAAGTGCTCTGTGGGCCATGATGGGATTTCCTTCTTTTGCAGAGAAGGAAAAGCGGGAAAGGTCCATCTTGGAAGGAGAAGGGACGAGCAGCCCCCAGTCAGAAGCCCCTGTCCACCCTGACACACGTGAGTCACCCCCAGCAGAGCTTTGCTCCAGGATTGGGGATGGGGGATTTTCCCTGGACAGGGTGAGCTCCTGGAAAGGCTCTGAAGACCACGAAGGAGATACCTTTCTGTTGTAGCAGAGATGTTGTCCTCGCAGAATTCTTGGCTGAGTCCCTCATTTCCCCCCTTAAATACCTCCTGCAGCTCCTCATCCACTGCTGCTGCCACCCCAAGTCTGTTTACTTCTGCCCCAAGCAATTGGCCATAATGTCCTTAAGAGCTTGTTGGGGATCTCCACATCCCAAGCTTGATTCCGGCTTTGTCTCAAACCCAAAACATTTGCCATCCCATGGGCCGAAGGAGGTGGATGTCCAGGGGCCCCTCCACCTCCAGTGCCCCAGTGAAGGACAGGTGTGTGAAATGAAATAAATAGTAAATCCTCTCATAATTCAGTGCCTGACCATGGGTCTCCTGCTGCCTCCAAAATGCAGGACAGGGAGAAGTGGGACAAAAGGCTCATCTCTCTTCCATATTGGCCATGGAAATAAGAGGATTTGGCATGGAGGAAAACAGCATTAAACTGGGCTTCCTTCCAGGCTGGCACATCTTGTTTCTTCCTGTGAAGGCCTAGGACTGGAGGAAGCTGTCACAGCTGGGGGTACATTGGAATAAGTGTGGCCCAGGGCTACCATGGGTGTTGGAATGGGCTCCAGTGTCTGCCTGGGGGATGCTCTGGAGCTGGGGCACTTCTGCATCCACCCCAGTGCAGAGTGGTGGGGAGGGTTTGAGGCTTCCCTGAACACCCTCAAGCTCTGAACTGTTCTTTGCCCAGTGCAGGATTTGCCCTATAAAATACTGATGCAAGTTTGTAAGATGCTGAATTGTTTCCAAGCTGAGGATATTGCCCAGGGCCTGTTCCCGCCCTGGGGTGGGATATCCTGGAGTGGCATGTCCTGGGAATGGGATGTCCTGGGGCTGGGAACTGTCAGCTTGGCCTGGGGCTGATCCTGCCTCACCCTAAGCATAAGTAGCCTTTGCAATGGCTGCTGGAGGGATGTAGCAGCTGAATCCATGTTGAGAGGTTCTCAGGTGTCTCAGGTGGACGCCGTGGATAGACCACAGCCTCCACTGGGGTGAATGCAGCTCCTCCATGCTAAAATTTGGGAATTTGATGCAACCCTTTGATTCCACTCATTTGAAGAGAAGCGATTTCTGCAAAAAGGTTTGGTTATGTGTCTCTTTTCTCCTCCCCTCATTCTCTCTCCACTTTGTCCACAGCAGCAGCCACGGGGAACTTGCTGGATTTTG
Organism: Pithys albifrons albifrons; assembly: GCF_047495875.1. Classification (NCBI taxonomy): domain Eukaryota; kingdom Metazoa; phylum Chordata; class Aves; order Passeriformes; family Thamnophilidae; genus Pithys; species Pithys albifrons. The sequence goes on from NC_092481.1 coordinate 7,693,916, forward strand.
AAGATCCTGCCAAATCACCCCTGAGCAGCAGCACAGACCCCCCACACTTGGATAACAGCGTGTTTGGGCCCAGCTCCTCTGTAAACAACAACGTGGTGTGGGTAAGTGTGAGCTGGGAGTGTGGTGCCACCTCAATGTGTGTGCTCCAGGTCCCATCACAGGGCTTTTCCTTGGATAACTCCTCCCCTCAGGAGCTGTGGGTTCACTGAGCTGCCCAGGGAGGGTCTCAGAGATGCCCAAGTGAGCTGGGCTTGTGTCCTACTTGAAATGATTGATTAGTGTTCGAGAACCTGCTGCCCTTTTTAGACTCAGTAAATAAAGGAACAGGATTGTAGGGTGCTGTGAAAAACGCTGCTGTCAGGTAATTGAATATTCCTTATTCTGGAGCAGCATTTCTCAGTGGTTTGGTACTTAATTGAGAGACCACCTAACTGCTCTGTTCAGGGGGAAAAATAATTATGTTGATGGCTTTTATTTATTGCTCACTAAAACCAGGTTATATTTATGTTCATTATTACTCTTAGTTTTGCCTCGCTCTTGTTCGTGGCTGTATCTGGCTGTGGGAGCATGGATGGCTTCTGGAAACGTCCTCAGTCATCTGATTTAATTGTTTCACTGGGCCACTAATAGAAAAATAATGAGGCAGCCCATGTGCTCAATGTGCACCCATCAGGGAGCCTCATCCCTGCCCAAGTGCTCCGTCATCCTTTTTAAGCTGGAAGAGGGTGGGTTTAGGTTGGATATTAGGCATAAATTCTTCCCTGTGAGGGTAGAGAGGCCCTGGCACAGGTTGCCCTGAGAAGCTGTGGCTGCCCCATCTCTAGAAGTGTCCAAGGCCAGATTGGACAGGGCTTGGAGTAACCTGAGATTGTGGAAGGTGTCCCTGCCCATGGCAGGAGGGTGAATGAGATGAGCTTTTAGGTCCCACCTGACCCAGACCATTCCATGATTCTGTGATCACCAGCCTGTGCCCTCTCTGGAAACCCCTGGTCTGCTGAATTTTGGAAAATTGAAGGATAAATGCCTTTGTCTGGAGCCTGTTTCTTCAGTCTGACAGGCCTGAGCCTGAGGCTTTTCAGGTTAAACCTGAAGATCAGCTCTAAGCTTAAATCAAATCCTGGAGGCTTATCAGCAATCTCCAGTCCCTCCCTGCTTACAGAGTTTTCATACTTTACTTATTAATTGCATTAAGTCTGTAAGAGCATCACAGGGTTTTGGGAACAGTCCAGTCCATAGCAAAGCCCTCACACAGAGCCCGTGGTCATGAATGGGAAGCCCTTCTCTCTCAAGCACCTCCAGTGCTTTCCTGGAAAACTTTAGAAGCAGATCAGAGATAAAGGGACCCAGAGCTGCTTTCAAGGTTTCCCGTGTGCTGCTGCAGAGCTACTTTTCAGTTCCTAATCCAGTGTGAGGGATGCCCTGAGCATCCCACTGAGCTCTCTCCAGGTCCCTCTTTGTGGCCTTTGCACAGGAGAGCTGGAAGAGGCAAGGGATGGCTGAACCCCAGAAGAGCCTGTGCTCCAGCTGATGGGCCAGACCCCGTCCACAGGGGCAGTGGGGCAGTATTAGCCTGTTTGGGGATGGTGGGAAAAGGCCAAGCCCCTGCCCCATGTCTGGGCTGTGAGAGGGCACAGCACCCCTGACCCGAGCTCTGGGCTCTGCCCTGGGGAAGGCTGGATCACCCAGAGGTACCTCAACCTTGGGGCTTGTGCAGGGAGAGAAAACCTGTCCTAGGAGGCAGATTGCAGAAGAGGGTTAATTTAGGCCCTCAGAAGCCAATGCTGTGCTCAAGTGCAGAGCCAGGTCTCTAAATACGCTTTTGTGTGTTCTCTTAGCAACTACTTGTCTCTTTTTATCTCTTTAACAAAGGAAATGGATGATGGTCTGGACGAGGCATTTTCAAGGTAATTCTAATAACTCTCTTTACGGGTTCACTCCACCACCAGGGACCCAATCCAGAGACTTGACTGGTGACTGGCTTTTAATAATGCTCTTAATCTAATCAGTGCCGTGATCTGACCTAGGCAGCTGCCCCATCAGTGCCTCAGCTGCTAATTGAAAGATAGGCTTTGAGGCTGGCTGATAAGCCAAATATTTTGACAACCTTTTAAGGATGGAGAGAGGCTGTATGTGATAGGGAATTTAATTCCCCAACCAGTTGGTGTGTCTGCTCCCACCTGCCAGGGCTTTTTCAGGCTGCCTGTGGGAGCTGCAGCAATGCTGGTTCCAGTTTCTGGCACTGAGGGCTTTAACTCTCCCTTGGCTCACAAATTCAGTGTGTGTGGCCATCGATTCATGGGGTTTAGTTCTCTCTAATCCAAATTAAAAGCTTCTGTGCACCTGCATGCCAAACAATCCAGCAATGTTAAATCCGTTTCCTTTCAGGTGGGTTTTCCTGCTTGTTCTCATGTAGGCACCACTCTGGGGGGTGGTGGGAGTCGTGCAGTTTATGTCTCGTCCTCCAGACCAGAGTGTGAAGCCACCCAGCCACCGTGAGATGTGGAGGCCCCAGTTTGGGCAAAGCTGCTTTGGGTGCAGATTCCACAGGCAGCAGAGACCTGCCAGGCCTCCTCCTCTTCCTCCTCCTCCTCCTCCTCTGGCTGGCAGGTGCTGGAGGAGGGAGTTGGGCAGGAGCAGGGCTGACCCAACACTGTCCCTTCCCTGAGAGCCACTTGGTTTGTGCCAGCACTGCAAAATTGCCTGCTCAGCCCTAAGGAAACAGCCTTTCAGGGCTTGTTTAGCTCTCAGGGATGATTTACAGCTTCCACTTCCATGGCAGCCTTGTCCCAAGATGTAGTTGATAAAGGGGTTGCTTGAATTTATGTCCTGATGTTGGCTGTTTTCCTCACCCTTGCTCCTTGCCCTACTTAATGAAGCAGATGTTGGTTGTGGGCTTTGTTTTGGGTGGCTGGATGCTGAGCTGTCACATCACCCTCAGCCTTGTGGTAGTGACTCAGTATTTGGGCTGCTCATCCTCCAAGGTGGGTGCTTTCAAAGGCATTCCTGCCACGTCATCAGCACTGGACATTTTTCTTCTTTATTATAAAACGTAGCTTAATCTGAGTCTTTTTTGATGCTGTGCCTCCCCTGGATGAAACATTAAATATTTGAGTTAACCTTCAGCCTGGGGAGAATTGATGCTGCAGTGCTATGTTTTCATACAGGTATTTAATAACACTACAGCAAACTAGGGCTTGTTAGGTTTTGTGAAACATCTGGGATGAAAAGCTCTTAAAGCTGATCCTGGGAGCTGTTAAGCATCAGCTGAGTCCTCTCTCTGTGTTCACCGGAGGAGTTAATGCTCGGGCAGAGGCTCCTGCACATGCTGCCTGTCCAGACACAGCAGACAGAAACTGAGTCACTGAGGCTGCTCCTTTGGTCAGCAGAGAGCAGATCCCAGCTAGAGCTGGGGGAGGAAATCAGCCAGACCATTAATATACGGGATGCAAATTCCCTGGATGCCTGTAGGGAAAATGTTGGGACAAACCAGCAGCAAAGCTGCAACAGACTTGAGAGCACTGTAAACATTGTGTGCCAGCTCCCCCCTTCTTGAACCATTTAATTCCTTTGGAGGGTGTTGAAATGTGAAGCTGCAGTGTTATGGATGCATCAGGCATCCAGGCTGTAAACCACAACGATTTGGCTTCTTACTTTGTGTTTTTCTCCCCTCTTAGGCTGGCTCAGTCAAGAACAAACCCTCACGTCCTCGACACGGGGCTGACAGTTCAGGACATCCAGAGTGCAGAAACACTCTCTGCTGTAGACTGGAACAAAATAGATTCCACCACAGGGGAGAAGGATGATCTGTTCATGTTTTGAGGTCAAATGCTTCTAAGAGCTGCCTAGAGAATAACCACTAGAAGTCTCTGGACTGGATCATGCTGTTGTGGGTGCTGTACACAAGGGCCTCTTCTAAGGGCTCTTCATCAAGTCAGGTGATGTTACAGCACAGTCTAGACCAAAGCTTTAGAAACATAATGCAGATTTTTATACCTTGCTTTTATCTAAACCACGAGATGCTCCTGAACATATTTATTGACAGCGGCTCCCGTTTACACGTGTTAGTGGAAGGTGTAGAGCATCCTCAGTATTACGTGGCAATATACCATGGAAGAACCTTCAGCAGTGCCTGTTGCTTGCTGAAAACAGACTATGCACCACCAAAGTCCCTCTGTGTGTACCCTCTAGACAAAGGTCTGCAGATGCAAATGCAATTCCAAGCACAGCTGTTACTAATTCACTGATTCTTGAACAACATCCCCTGCCTGGGCGAGGGGAGGAGATTTGCAGCAGCTGCTGACAGTGTCAAAGAGGTAGCAGAGATCTTGTTTCTGTATGAATGTCTGTGACACTCAGTTGTCAGTCACCCCTGCGGGTTGTGTCTGTTGCTTCACCAGCTTCCTATGGGAATTGACACTTTTTTATCCAAAGACTCTACGAAGTTTTGCACTTTAAAGCTTGAACTGAAAGAAATGGTCCGAATTGTCAAGGTAAGCAGTGCCTGTATTTTCTCTTTAGAAATTATTTACCCAAAAATAATCCAGCCTGGCAATGCTGCAGCTCTGTTTCAAAACTGATTCCTCATGTCCACCACCTGATGGAAACTCAAAATACTAAAGCTCTGTTGCACTGTTGACTTTAAAAGATGGAGTGATTTGTCCTGCTAAAGCGTGTTGGAAGTGGCAGTTTGGGTAGACCAGATGTCTCATCCTGGCCGAGTGGATTTGCCTGTCCATGATTTCTTACTGCCTCAAAACCATTTGGGTGTTGCTCACTTGACAGACTCCAGTGGAATGGGATTAGGCAAGACGGATACCTGGATGTTCAGTTAGCAAGAGGTGCCCCTTCCAGGTACTTGGATCCCCTTCTCCCTGAGAGCCACAGCTCCTGGGAGGCTCAGGAAGCTGCTTCATCTGCTCCTGGAACTGAAAATAAGTAATGGAGGTATAAAGCTTATGCTAATTAAAAGATTAAGTTTAATGATCCTAAATAGTCACACTGACAGTTTGCAGTGTTTGTGGCCTTATGTGGAGTATACTAATCTGTTTTATAGATTTGTAACTTGGGTTTGAAGCACTAATTCATTCCCCAGATAGCTCTTTATAACTCTCTTAAAACTCCTTGCAGAAAAAACCCCTCTCTGTCAGCTGTAAGAATTCATTAGAAAGCAGCTGAGTGACTCTGACTTAGATTTGATTTTTTTCCCCCTAAGTGTTAGTGTGAGAAGGTGTTGAGGACTCGTGGAGCTGACTCATCATGTCTCTTAATAAAATGTGTGCTCTGTGTACCCTGCAAAATGGTGTTTAAAGCAATTTTACATCTTTCAAACAACTCTGCCCATGACTTCCTTGATCCTGTGTGCAGCACCAGCCTCTTGTGATGGAAGGAATTATCAAAGCTTGTCACTGCTGCAGAGCCACAGGGGAGAGACATGAACCTCCTGCACAAGCAGGGGTTGTAACCAGTGCCTTGTCCCAACTCACGGAGTTCTGATCTTCCCAGAAAACAGCCTGGGCTGTGGGATGGACTGTAAGGATTTCTTTGTACATTGATCTTTCTCCTTTTCTTGACACTCTAGGAGCAGATACTGAAATGCACAACACTATATATGTGTGTGTATAGTTTTTTAAGAAAACCTGATGCTGCAAAGAATATCTGTACTGAGGGAAATAAAAGCTATACCATTTTTTGGAGTGTCTGTGCTGGGTGACATTATTTTTACAGTGATCCTTTTAGTGTGTAGAAACCTTTGTATTTCTGATCAGTTGAGTTCTCCCTGTCCCTTGATGCACAGCAGGAAGCAACTGGAAACATCCATGGGAGGTGTGTATCCATTGGACTGCTGATTCCAGTGCCATCCAGGTGGGAAGAGGGCTGCAGGTAGACACTAGTCCGTGATGCTGCTTTCAAGAAATGCTTATGGAACTGGATCTGGCCCCATGGGATGTACAGTCTGTCCCTGCATTGGCCTCCAGGTAAGGGTGTGATGATGGGTGAGGAGAGGGAGGTCAGTACTTCAGGCTCATCTGCAGACAAATGTGATGCCAGTAACATCAAACCCCACACTGCCTTACTTTATAGAATTTCTGAGTCACAAAGTGCTTCTCCCTGTGGGGAGGTGAATTTGTACAGCTCCCTTTTAAATAAAACAGTCCAGAGAGCCCAGCACAGCCCTGTGTACTCAGCATCCCTCTGCAATTCCTGCCTTTGCTGGGCTCCTGGGCTTCCCAACCAACCACACTGCCCACCTTGTTTGGGAAATGTGTGGGGCAATCAGTTTGGCATGCTGGCAGGTTTAACCTGCTCTCTTTGGGGTGCTGGAGTGGGGCTGTGGGTAGAGCAGAGGGGCTTTGCAGAGACATGCTCATCCTAGAGTGCTAACAAAAAAAAATTGACTAAAAGTTCATTTTTCAGTTTAAATTGTCTGTTCCAGGGTGAGATGTCCCAGATTATGAGTGCTGAGTGCTGGCAGGCTGTGCCTCCCTGCATAACTGATGTCAATGCTAGGAACAAATTGATCTTTCAGTTCTGATGTGACCTTTTTTTAACTGCCAGTTAAGAAACTTTCAGCATCCATTTCCTTTACCTTTGATGGCTGAGAGAGGGAGGGGTTGCTCACTGTGGTGAGAGGCAGCTGTGCCATGAAAAGTGGGCTCGGGGGTTTGAGCACCCACTGGGAGCTGGGGGAACCAGTAGCTCTGCTCCCCTCAGCCCCGTGTTTTTCCAGGGGGTGCATGGAGTGATTTTGCTGCCCGTTCCCTCCCTCGGAGCAGTCACAGCAGCTGAGGTGTTGGTGTGGGCTGTGTTGTGAAGTGCTGGTCTGTCACCCTGCATTGCACAGGGTGTGCATGGGATGGAACAGCTCCATCTGTCCCACAGCCGGTAGCCAGCGTGGGGGAAGGAGCTGACGAAGAGTCCATCTTCAATCCCCCTCTCCCATCACCTGCTAAAGAACCAGACCCTGCAGCTTGCAGGGCCCATGTGCTTCAGAGGGCTACATTTTTTAACTGTTGGTACTGTAACTTCTTAAAGTCATTTAGAGCGTCCCCAGAAGTACAACAGCAAATCCAGCTTGTTGCTGCCAAGTTACACCTGGATTTTTGTAGATGTTAAAGGTGTTGCTGTTTCTTCTGTTCAGTAAGTGCTCTTGAATGATGGCTGTTGTTCTGTGATTGAGGCCAAACCCAGCTGGAAGGTTACAAACCAGCTGCTTCAGGGAAGTGCTGAGCTGTTGAGTACCAGAGTGTGCAGTGTGACAGGTACTGAGCCCTGAACCTCTGCTCTCCTTGGAGCACCAAGAGTTTGTAGGTTTGTGCCGAGCTCTGAGCAGGAGTTGCAGAGCTGTCATTGCCCAATCATTCTTTTTCCATGTTCAAATAGAGCCACATTTCTGAACCTGAATGCTGCCCTAGGGTGCCGGGAGCCATGGGCTGCCCTGTGAGGCCTTCTGTGCTCTGAAGAAAAAATAATAGTCCTCATGGAGAAGCACAAGTGCATTTTGGCTGGGGAAGGAAGAGGGTTGGCTGAGCACTGCTCTCCCCTCTCTATCACGTCAGTCTTGCGTGTGACGGCTGCCTGTGAAGATGAGATTTGTCCTGTGGAAGCCAAGGGGAGCTGAACCAGAAAACACAGGCCATGTTTGCCAACAGCCCAGGGCAGGGCTGACTCAGGGGCAGCTCACCACGGGTCAGCACACGGTGCTGGAGGGGTATTTTGTGAGTGTGTCTCTGAGTGCTTTTGAACTTCTCCCCAGGTTTGCAGTGCTCAGTGCGGGAGTGATCCCACCGAACAGTGACACAACATTAGTGCAGCACACCCACCCTCAGTCTGCGTGAACTGAGAGGGGTGAGGGATTATTCTTGTTATTTTGTCAACCCCTTTCTGCATGTGAAAGCATCTCCCTCTGAAAAAACCATACTTTCAGTGCCAAAAATCTGTAAACTGATCAAAAATTTAAATTTTTTTATGCCCCCTTCCATAACTTTTAATGCCCCTAAATCCTGCTGACCATCTAACCCACCCTTCCCAAGCTCCCCAGGGCAGGGGTCGTGGCCCCAAGGCTGCCTGAGCTCAAGGAGTTTTTGGACAATGCTCTCAGGCACAGGGTGGGATTGTTGAGGTGTCCTGGGCAGGGCCAGGAGTGAGACTGGGTGATCCTTGTGGGTCCCTTCCAACTCAGGATATTTGTGATTCTGTGATTCCCTGAAAGCCATAGCCTTGATTCATCAAGTCAGTGGTAACTTGGGGTGAGCAATGCCCGTGTTCCAGTGGACACCTGAAGCCAAGCAAAATGCAATATTGCCTTGGGAGGACGCAGAGGATTTGCCCATCCACAGAACAGAGGGAGCTCTGGAACCCACCAGAAGCTGGTGGAATAACCTGGAGCAGAATGGGGCCCTCAGCTCAGGAGCCCTTCTTAGCAGCAAGTCAGCATCTGACTGCAAGCAATTTATCAACTGAGTGGATTCTGCTTATGACAGAGGGAATCTTAATATTGCATTACTTCATTTATTTAGCACCTCTCCTCTAATGCTCAGGGGAAGGACAACAGGAAAGAGCGTTGGGGATTGCTTGGAGTTGGTTGTTGTTTTTCTTCCCTGCTAAAAGCAGACATCTCCAGCTGGTTCTTGGCTCTGAGGATAAACATTGGCTTTATGGAAAGGAGGGATGTCAGGTCATTAAAAGCTGCAGGAAGAGGAAGTCTTCTGAGATGAGAGTGGAGATGGGGCCAGAGAGCTGGAGGCAAGAAAGCAGATGTAGGAAGTGCAGGAAGATTGGAGGGAATGTGCAGGTAGAAAGTAATTAGTGACCAAGTGCCTGGTTAATTAGCTACCAGTGGCTTCTCATGCCGGACGCACACTTGGTCCTGTCTCTGCTGGGCTCTCATCTTCATTGGTAGCAATTCCTTCTCACTCCTGGATGTGGAGCAGCTCCCAGTGTGGCAACTCTGGGCCAGCAGAGCCAGAGGGGTGCTCAACTCTGCCCAGAAAGCAGATTAGGAGCTCTGCTAGCAGGGCCATTGGCTGCTGCTGGCCCGTGGCCAGCGTCTCTGAGCAGGGAACTGGAGCCTGGAGCTCTCCATCCCGCCCAGCACCTGGCTGGCACTGCTCACCTTTGGCAGCTCCGAGCATCTCCCGGGACACTGCCCTGCTGGAAAGCTGCGAGCGTGTCTTTGCAGTTGAGGGCTCGCTCCTTGTTCCCTGTGGTGTGGTCAGGGGGGCTCTTTGGAAGCCAGGAGGCACAGGAGCTGGGTTGTGCCAGCAAACCCAGCGTGGCAGCACCGGGCAAAGCGGTGCCGGCTGTGCTCACAGGCAGGGACTGTGTCACCTTCCAGCCCTTCCCTTCAGTTTTCCCTCCAGGAGCCAGGTGATTATCTCCAACGTCATTGTTCTCACGTCAGGGCCGCTGTGCTCCTCTCCCTGCAAAAGGAAATATCAGGAGTGGCAGGTTGTGAACATCAACCCCACCAAGGTTTGGCTCTGAAATCCCCGCTGACTCCTGTGATTTATCACTCACCCAGCTGCTACTCGCTGCTTGGAAAAGATAAGTGAGGAAGGAAGAGTATGGATTTTAAAAGCTTGGCTTTAAAGCCCACAGGCTCAGGCCGAGACTCCTGTCCTGGCTGAGGGAACAAGGTGGGAACAGTATTGCTGGTCACAACTGGAATAAAACAGCCACCCAGGGGGCTGTGGCCGAGCAGGGATTCTGCTGCCTGCTCTTCCTTGGCACACACATGTCTTTTGAGCCATTATGTGAGAAAAACAGTGTTTAGGTACCAGTTTATTCCCTAGTCACCTTGTTTGCCCCAAACTTTTGCCATCACAGTTTCCATTTTGGAATCACTGAGCCATTGTCTCTCCAGCCACATGGGGGATGCCCAGGGGGTTTTTGCTTCCCCTCCTTTCAAACCAGGTGCTCTGCAAATTTTACTCCAAGTCTCTCGCTTTCTGCCTCCGAGGTTGGATTTTTTCACCTTTCCAGCCATCACCATCTGGAATTTTTTGCCCAGCAAAACCACCAACCTCCATGCGAGAGTTTTCACAATGTTCTCTGCAAACCAGAGCAACAGTTTCTGTGCTGGCTGTTACAATCCCATGGATGGTAACACCACTCCAGGCAAAGTTTTTGCTTAAAAGCCTTGAGGATGATACTTTGTAGGGAGTTGTTTGGCTTGTAACTTCTGTTTCTACCTCCCTCTGCTGATCTTGCCATAACAAGCCCAAACTTGCTACTTGTCGAGTCTTGGTTTAGCTACAACTCTCCTTCTTCCCCTGCTTTTAAGGTGACATCCCAGCTCCCGGCCTGTCACTTGGCTGTTGCCTCTATCACACACTCGTACATATGAACCCTGGGTCTAATTAGTGTAGTAAAATCTTTAAAAGTACTAAATCTGCTCAGACATGGCAATTTTATCCCTTCTATGTGCTGTCACAGCACAAGTAAAACTGACAGCAAAGAATAAAACAGTTATATCTCTGGCATTTTTATTACTTTTAATATGCTGTCTTTTTTTTCTGTTACTGGAAATTTAAATTACAATGGTATGCTTCATTTAAAGAAAGTATCCATAGCAACAGGAACATCTAAATTATTGCAGGCTAATCACTTCTCTCTTAGAGTCACATCTCATGCCTTTCAAAGACAGTCCCAGAGGTGCAGGATTTTAATAGAATTTTTTTAACCTTTTTTTGCAAACAAACAAGCATATACACAGCACTTTCTCCATCAATACATACTTACAGAAAGATCTAAACCAAGTAACTGCCAGCACAATTTGTTACCCAAAGAGGGGGGTTTAGGCTTGCTCTTGAATCTGTACTTCATAGGAGAGTTTCTCCTCTGAGTCGGTGCCTCCTGGTTATCCCGTGTGCAGCTGGAGAATTTCCATTGAGTTCAGTGTATGTAAATTCCCTTGGATCAGGGGAAAGCAGGAGGGGAAGGGGAGGATCACTGAGGCTGCAGCATCAGGAACCTGCTTGTTCGATTCCAAGCTGGCCTCAGTCTTACATGTATTTTATTCTTTCCAAATTCCTGGTTGACAGGACAAGGGGGAATGGCTTTAAGCTGAAAGAGTGTAGGTTTATATTAAGTATTAGAAATAAATTCCTTTCTGTGGGGGTGGGCAGGCCCTGGCACAGCTGCCCAGAGAAGCTGTGGCTGCCCCATCCCTGGGAGTGTCCCAGGCCAGGCTGGACAGGGCTTGGAGCACCCTGGGCTGGTGGGAGGTGTCTCTGCCCAGGGCAGGGGGTGGAACTGGGTGATCTTTAACATCCCTTCCGACCCAGACCTGTTTGGCACAACTTCAGCAGCTGTTCAACATTTAAAAGGCAATGGGTGGGAAAACACCCAGATATTTTGCCACCACCATCCCCAAATCTGAGCTTCCTGCCTGACTTTTGGGCTGTGAGGCACCTATGGCTTTTCACTCTTGAAAAATTCCTTCACTTTAATCATGGAAAAAGCCCAAGTGATGCACACACAGAGCTGTCAAATGTGAGAAACAAACATGCTGAAAGAAATAGAAAGGCTTTTTTTTTTTTAATTCCAGTCTCAATTATAGGAATCAAATGCGTCATCTGGATCAATAGTAAGTTGAAATTGCTCAGCCAGAAAGATTTTATATATAAAAAAGCTGAGCTGAGACCCTTCCTTTGAGCTCATGTATTATTATAACTGGAATTACCATAGTGAACCCTGTTCACAGGCTCCCTTGGAAAGCCCAGGCTAAGAACAAAGGTTTAATTGATGTAGCCATATGTAGTAACAGGATCTTAAACCCAGCCTGTGTGTAGTGGAATCTGATCGTGGTCAGGAATAGCAGAGATTTGCTTTTAATGTCCTTTGATTCCCACTGCCATGTGGTACATTCCCAGGTCATAATTCCCTGCATTTTCCCCCAGAGGTGGCTGTAATTCAAGCAGGATCTATTTGCACATTACACTGAAACGATGCAACCTTTGAAAGTATAAAATATTACTGATCACTTAACCTTTGTAGAATAAGAGCTGATGTGCAGACGAGTGGCTGTACTTCATCCAGCCCAAAGGAAAATGTTAAAACCCTGGAAAATGTGTTGGAGTTCTTTGGCTGGTTTGGTTGGTAAGGAAGGGTTGGGCAAGCTCTGTGTCCATGGAAAAAGGGGAGAAGTTCCAGGGTTTGCTTATGGGGTCATCAGAGAGACACCAGCAGAGGCAGTGACAGAAACCAGATGGATGGTCTGTGAGGGGCTTTCAGAGTGATGTGGTTTCATATGTGAGTTAAAAAAAAGTCAGAGCACGAGAAGGTGGGTGGTTAAAGAGGGCTGAGAATGATGCAAAAAATCTGTTGGACCGGCAGATCCAGCTCACATTTGAAAATCAGCCTCTTCACAGTTCCTGTGAAATCACGTTTTAATAAAACAGCTATAAAAGGAACCTGTAATTTTGTGGTTGGTGCATGAGCCAGAAAATGAGCTAGCTGACTTTCACAGAGCTTTACAACAGCCATGGTCCAGCTGGAGTCAGGAATATTTGCTGTATGTGAACACACAGATGACACAGAAATCCAAGGCACTGACCTTTGGTACCAGGCAGGGAGTTAAAGCTGTCCCTCCCAGCTCTCCAGCATCAGGTCAGGCAGGAAGGTTTCCCCATCCACAGGTGGAGCCCTTTGACTCACAGCTTTCCTGGATCCACCTGCTCACGTGTCAGAGTAATTAGATGAATCCCAGAAGGCACCGCCCGAGGGTCTTGGGAGGATTTGTCACCCAGTGGTAAGTCTGAGCAGGGGGATGGAGCTGTGCTGCTCTGCTTGGGGTTTGCTTCCTAAGTCGAGCCAGATTTGATCTTCAACATTCAAGTTTGAGGCTTTGATGGATCCGTGAGTGTTTTGGGGCTTGGCAGTTGCTCAGAACTCATGAGCATGATGTGATTGTGTCTGAAAAGTCAGTGCTAGGTAGGCAGGATATTTACTTTTAGGGATGATGAGACAGTGGACTTTCTTTTTTCATGTTGACTAAAACACTGTGATCCAGCAGACTGCTGGTGTTGTACATCAAGATTAAATTCTGGGGAAAGCCTGATAGGATCTGGATCACTTGCTCCTTTGTGGTCTCCCATTTATACACCAAGCTGACCTGACTCACGTCTGCAGAATGTGATGGGAGAACTGGGAAAGCTTCTGGTGAAGTTATTTAAGGGCTTCAGACAGGTATGAGCACATAAGTCATTTCACAACCCTGACAGGAGAAACCCAGCTGCCACACTGGCTGTACTTCATCAGTGCTTCCTTCTGCCCTCGATGCTTTGTGCCTTTCCAGTTCTGCTTTTATGTCCTCAAAATGAGAGTGTGGTCTCTTGAGGCTGGGATGAGACAGAACCAGCACAGGCTGGAGTGGATTTTCCCAGTTCCCTTGTCTCGTTAACCACCTTGCATAAGGAGATGCAGTAGTGCTGAGTTGAAATTACAACTCTCTGTTTCCTACCTGACACAGCAGCAGAGAGAGAACTGCAAACAAGTTTAAAGTATTGCTTCCTCCGAGCAAAATTTGGGAGATGAGACGTTTGGGTTTCGGCTGGCTGACCAAAAGCCCCCAGAGAGCTCTGGCTGCTGCTGCCTGTGACTGCCACAGCCATGTGACTCCAGCTCCAGGATGGCCCAGGGCACCCACTCATGTGCTTTGCAACAAGCTGTGATTTATGGGATGCCTGTGGAGTGGCTGGTCCCTTTTTGATAATGAAGGCAAGTCTGTGACATGACTGCTCAGAGAGCAGGAAACAGACTCATCAACCCTGGGGGTCCTTGTGTGTCCCCACATCACCTCTGCACCCTGCCTGACAACATCATCCCACTTTCCAGCCCTTCTCTGGGCTGTGATCAGCAGGTTAGGTCCGATGGCTGCAAGGTGGTCTCAGTTTAACCTGGAGGGATGCAGGTGTGCTCCTGCTCTTGAGTTGTCAATGCTTCTCTCCTCATGCTGCCCCCACCAGCCTCAGTTAAATGTCATTGAATCCGTCTCTTCCAAGTGATTAACCCGCTCTCAGCCCCGTGGTATGAACCACATACTGAGCTGGGACTGGTGGGGGCCAGAATCTGGGAAACAATCAGTCTGGAGCAAGGAGAGCTGCATCCTGACCTGCTTCGTGCCTCAAGCTGTGGCTGCAAAGCTCAAAGTCAGGAGTGGTAAAGCCTCCTTTAAATGCTGATTTAAAGGCTGGCTGCTCTGATGAGCTCGGGCTTTATCTGATTTAGGAACTACTGGGGCCATCTCAGGGAGGTGGTGGAGTGATAACATAATGCAATATCTGGAAAAGTGGTTTCTGGCTGTGTGATGAGAATAAGTGCAGTAGATTGTAACCCAGGGGAAAACCATTATCAACATCTTCTCTGGTTTTATACACATGGCTCAAAGACATCACTTAATAACATCTGTGCTGAACTCCAAACTGCCACCCGAGTTACCAGATCTCTTTAAAAACACACACAGGCTTCTAAATTGTTTTTTTTTAAAAATAACATTATTTCTTAGATCTGAAAGGCCTTTCCAGCTCTGGTATCACACTGTATTCCCTCTCCTCCAAAGTTTGATCCACCAGGTGCAAAAGTCCTTTCAAAGAGAAGGTGGGCAAGTACCTGAAGAGAAGAGCCCCTTCCATGTAACAGGTGTTTTGCCATCAACCATTTGATTATCTGTCCCTGGAGTTTTCCTCTTGTCTCTCAGCAATGCCTGTCTAAGGGCTGAAGTTCCTCCTCTTTTTCTCTCTAAGCTTCTGATGCCAGCATTGGAATTTTCTAGGATGAAATGGGAAGAGCCCTGAGGAAGTTGGGGGAAAGCTCTGGAAGCAGGCCATTAGCAAAGCATTAAAGGCTGAGCTGGGTTTGCCTTTGGCTAAGTATACACAGGCTTCCCTGGCTTCTGGAGCCTTCTCAGCCTGGGTTTGAGATGCTCCTGGATGCTGCTGCTCCATCCATCCTGCAGGTGAGGAGTCCCATTCCTTTCCTCCTCCACCCCACACAGGCTGCCCTGAGGACCATCATGGGCTCAGTGACTTGTGCCAGAGTGAGGGCTAGAAAAACCACCTGGCAAACTGAAGCAGACACAAAGCAAGAACTTTCCAAAGTCCACGAGGTGACATTGCTTTTGCCCTACCAACTAGAAAATGAGCAATTACAGCCTCCCTACAGTGCTAAGTTCTCCTGCAGAGGTCCTTGGACTGGCTGTGCTCATCAAGTCCAGGTTCCATGCAGCACTCACAGCCCATGGGCTTGTGCTCTGAGGAAGTTCAGCTTATCCCAAGTGTCTCTGGCTTCCAAGAGCCACAGAACCTGGGAGAATATCAGCAGCATGGCATGTTGGCACTGCAGAACCCCTTAGCCAGGCTGGGGCCCTGTGTCCCCACAGGCCATATCTTCCACATCTTGACCAAGAAATCTTTGGGGCTTGTTTCCTTTTTGAAGCTGGGACAGGAGGATGCTACTCTGAAACATTCATTTCCTTACCTCTCCCTTCCCCTGTAGCTACTTAATTTCTCCCTCCCTTGCATTTCTGATAACTGGCAGGCATTTTTATTATCCCATAATAGTTATTTTCTCCAGCTCTCATTGTCTGTTTTGCAGCCTGGCCACTTGGTCAGAGTCTTTTCCATCTGTAGGCAGCATGTGTGGCTGGAGCAGCCCGTGGGAGACCAGGATTAAACACTGTGAGCTCAGCAACACAAACACCTCCTTCCCCATTTTGGGGGGCACTTCAATCAGGTAGAGTGTGAGCTTATTGCTCACCCTGATACAGGTGTGGGAAGGGGGAGAAGTCACCAACCTATACAGGGTCTGCTGGGGTCCTGGAAAAGGAACTGCTTATCCTGGATGAGGATCCGAGGAAGATTTTTCTTCTTTCATGCAGATCAGGCATTGCCCTACGTGCAGGCTTAAGCCAGGGAAAGGAAAGATGAAATGTAGTCAGTCTCTGGGTCCAAGTAGGAGATTTGTCATTCCATGGGATCTCTTCCATAACAGATAGAGAATGACAAGGTTGTAAGTCAGGGCTGGGACACTTGGAGACACCAGTAAGTAAAAGCAATTTCCTATTTCATAGGGCTTCAGGACCATAAAATTGTTTTATTTTATACTGACCCAGGAAAAATTGAAAGGCCTCTGAGGACATTTCTGAAGTCAGCAGCAACCTGGAGGATCAAACCCTCCTCTTTTCCACCAGCAGGGTCCTTCCCATGGCAGGGGCTGTGCTGGCACACTGCCACCAGCAAAGCCCCATAACTGGGATACTGGATGATACTGGAAAAGGGAGCTCCTCTGTCAGGAGAGTGCAGTGTCCTCTCCAGTGCCAGGATGATGAGGCCATGTCTGTGTCAGAGGACGTGTCTCACTTGCAGATGCCCTGAGGTCGATGAGACGTCTCTGCTCACCGGGCTCAGACTGGCAAAATGTCAACAATTTGGTGCAGACCTCCCCAGGCTCTGGACAAATATAGTGCAGACAGTGATTCATCTGAGCAAGTTTGGGGTTGACCTGTTCCTCAGGTCGGGATGGATGAACTTCACCCTGAAGGTGATTTCAAAGTTATTTTGGCTGCACTGAGCCCTTTCTATATTTCGGTGTTTGCCAGGGAGCTCCCTGCAGGGTCCAGCAGAACCAGCTGAAAGGATATGGGCACTCAGAAAAAGTTTATTTTTAAAAAAGAGCAACAGTCCTGCCTTTCAGCAGGAAAAAACTAACCTGAAAATAGGGCTGTGACACCAGCATGTCTGCAAAGTGCAGAATCTTTTATGGCTTGAGCTGATGACTTCCTGTGATCATTTAAAATCTCAACTCCTATTTCTGGCCTGGATCTTGATTATCTGACACAGGAACTCCCACCCTGGCAACACTGAACTCCACAGGTTCTCTGCTTTCCTGGTTTTGTTAATGGCTGGACAGGGAAAAGGGTAATTCTGTAATTTGGCAAATTGTTTCAACAACTTTTACTCCTCTCTACAGGGAATTGAAATACATTTAGTTGCTGGAACATCTGCCCCATTACCTCCATCTTCTCTTTTTTCCCTGTGTGCTGTTGACCTCCTTGAAAGACGTTTAAATTCTGCTTACCTTGAGTGTCCCTGGGGAGCAACTTCACCTGGCAGGCACCAGGATCTGCGCAAAACACCACGGCATTTATCCCAGTCAATAACCTGGCAGCTTTGGATCCCTCCAGAAAGAGGTTGGTGACATCTGAGTGCACCAAAAATACTCTGGAACCTCTGTATTCATCGGAAAATAACTGCCCAAAGGGCATCTCCTGGTCTGCTTTGCCCTCCATCCTGAGCCACTGCAGAGCTGACAGATGATTTTAGCCAAGCCTTAGTGGTCACCCGGGGATGGCCAATATACAGAGCTGTAAGCTGGAATTTTCATTGCAGCACGCAGCTTAAATGACTTTTAGGTCTTTGGAAATGTTTCCTTTTCCCTATAATGGAAATATTTATGTTATCCCATTCAAATGCTCTGAGTTGTCCTTATTTCTCTTGGCCTGGCTCATAATGGCCTGGTTCAAAGGCATTAAAGTTTAAGGGAAAGGAGCCTGGCACCAGGGGAAGGGGAAAATACTTTTTATTCTAGGATGGATCTATTTGCTTGCTTTGTAATGGCACAGGCTTCTCCCTGACCATGTGCAGGGGAGTGACTCTGCAGCTGACTTAGGGTTTCTCTGCATCCCTTTAGGAAAATAATCAAGAGGGGTTGAATCTTTGATCCAGTGAGTTTATCAAGGATTTCCTAAAAATTGCCAATCGATTAAAATCTGTGGTGTGGCCACTAATTATCCTGTCTATGGACTAATACCAGGGGACCTCTGTGGCTCAGTTATCACTTGCCATCAAGTCTGATTAATAGTCTGACCCAAAAGTTTCTCATACTCTTATCCTTTGCTGAAAAATCTCAAAACTGTTTCTCCTGTAACAGTTGTTTTGATAACTTTATTTTCCATGTCTGTAAACTTGTGGGTCTTAGTCTTGTCTCCTAAAGACAAATGTCCCCTGTGCATCTTTCCATATGATTTTTATGAAGTTGGTTTTTTCTCCAGTATTTTCAACAGATTGCTACAGAGCAGTGTATTAACCCCAAGGGTCTGCCAACCACAAGCTGGAAATCTGTCCTAAATTATTGTAGCACTTATCTATTAGTCCAGAAGAATTCACACATTAATCCTCAGCCAAAACTCTCTCCTTTGGGCAGGATCCTCTTCAGACTCAGCACCAGCACCAGAGCTGAAAACTGTCACTGTTGAAATCCCTGACCCTGTGGCACAATTACTGACTGAGGGGAGAGCTGGGGCTGATCAAACCATAAGAGCTCAGAGGCAGGTAATGGAAATGGATGCCTGTGTTTCCTCTTTGCCCAAAACACAGAGCAGAACCAAAGGAGTATGTGGGTTTCTGGACTGTGGACAATGAACATGACAAACAGAAAGGCTTTTCTTCCCATGTTCCCACATGGTGATTAATCTTCCCAGCATTTGAAGATATTGGTTCTTATTTTCTGGCTTGCCTTGAAATTCATCTTTAAAGAGCAGCAACAGCAGGATATCTTTACATGATGCAAGAAGATTTTTTTGTGAAATTTTCATTTCTGTCATTCTCACAGCAAACCCAGCGCAGCCCTTTGAGGAGAGCAGAGTTTTCACCCTGGAGGAGAGCAGGGGTAGCTGTTGGCATGTGAGGAAGCCTCTGGGTGCAGGACAGATGATGGACTGCACAGGTGGTTGTCAAATAAGTCAAAATTCGCCCTTTGGGAGGTTATTTTCCTTAAAAACTAAACCAGTTTTTAATTACTACTTTGAAGCCTGGCAGTTTCTGAAGGCCTTGGTCTGGTTGGCTCCTTCTGCAGCTGGACAGTTCATGTGTTTTCTCAGGAAGGGTCTCCTGACACATTTTCAACTGTGCTCAGTCCCCACGGATGCCAAATGAGACTGTTGTCTCCTGGGTTCTTCCCAAACAGCTCAGATGTCTGTAGGAAATGCTGGATAGCCAGATTTTACCTCAGAGGGGAAATCTCTCTATTCCAAACAACTCCAGATGAAAACCTGCTATAGACAGCGGGTAGCTCCACCTCAGGAGGCCACTGGGACCATCACATCTTACACAAACTGCTTCTTGGATTGACTCCAGTGCTTTTTTGACCCAAAACAAATATTTAAGCTTGCTTTAAGATTATTGGGTTTTCTAAATGCTTCTGTTTGTGGAAAACTGGGTTTGTTTCACTGTCATCAAGTTCATCACTGATTCACCTGCAGTTCTGCTTTGCCTGAACTGCATTTTCTGACAAGTCAAGTCTTTGGCTGAAAATTATTCTTGGATGTTTTCCACTTGGGATCTTATTTCTGAAGCCATATCTAAAATAGGCTGTTGCTCCACATTCACAAAATTCATTGCATTCTCCTGGCCCTTACCTTACTTAAGTCAGTGAAAATGGAACACAGACATTCTGATGATGCTGATTTTAATTTAAAAAAAAAGGCAAAAAAAGCAAAAAAAAAAAAGCTGTGCAGGCTGCTACATTAGTCACCTGGTGTTACAGGAAAGCAACAAAGTGGAACTGTTTCTGCTCTTTCCCCCATGCACCTTCTGTTATGTTTCTGACTTTGTACTATTTTTTAGCTTGTTTTATATTTTCCCTGCCTCAGAGGAGGTAAGATTGCTGAGACATAGACCTTTACCATAATTAAGCAAGATTTTTCCTTGGATGAAAGCTTGTTCCTACACAATTCTAGTTTAAGACACATAGAACAGGTTGTTATCTCAGATGTAATTTTTTCCCCCTTTTTCTAAGATAAAACATAATTCTGGCTGAGGTGATGGGGTTTATATTGTGCAAATGTTTCCTGCTAGCAGAAAAGCATTGGAATGCTCAGCAAGGCTTCTGTGCATCCCTAAATGTGAGTCTTAACTCAGATAATTGGTATCTTCTATGTCTAAATGTGGAGTTAAAAGAAAAGCAGTCAAACCTGCAGATCAGTGCATGATGTTGCCTCTGAATTCTGAGGGGTTAAATATCCAATTCTCTGTGGTTTGCATGTGGCTGGAGCTGCTACAAGCATTTCTGTACATCAGGTGAGGCAGCTGCTTTCTCTGCATGGGCCATTCACTCCTGGCTGGCAAACTGATGAGAGGGTGTAGTAGCCTCTTTTTTACAGGTTTAGCTCATTAAAATTATCACATGAGATTTGTTTTCCTGCACAGCACAAACTGAATTAAATCAGGGCAAAATCTACTACTAGTTTATGCATTCCTGTAACTTCCAGTTTGCAAACCTCCTCCTGGGCAGCACAAGATGCTGATGATATCACTTGGAGGAGGAGAAAAGCTGCTCCAAGGAGGCAAGCCTTAAACATGTCTTCCTACACCTTTTTTCCTTCTCCTTATTTCCTCCTCCTTACTTCTTCCTTCTCCTTCCTTTATCACCCACTTTATACATTCCTTTTTTCACACCAAGTGTAGGCTGTGGATGGAGGAGACTTTGTCTGTCAGCTGAACTCCTCTGGGCTCTGTGTCCACCCTCTACAGGTGATGTTGCCATCACCTGTTGGATTATTATTACAATTTAGCCTTTCAGTGTTTTGTTAGAATAATTCCTACCAAAACCAATTCCAGTAATCCATCAGCACATGGTTCCATCTCAGCAAATGTGCTTCCTACTCCCTGATCTTTAAGTAAGGAGCACACTCTCCCAGGTTGAACACCACTGCAATCTGTGTTCATGGAGCAGATAACGAGGTTCCTAATTATCCAGGCTTCTCTGCAGCCTCATGTCCTTTGCTTGTATTTCTAAACCTTTAAAATAATCAATACCAGATAGATTTCTTTTACCCTTAGTCATTACAGGCCATCAGGAATTGTTTTGCTCATTCTCCCTGCTTGGAGAAGTTTGGGGCTGTTGTTTGCATAATTTATCTGCTGGCTTAAATGTATGAATTTCCCTTTCTCTGATCACAACTGCAGCAGGCCTGACACATCTAAGCCTTAAATAACATCAGACCTTGCTGCTTGCAGGTGAGGAACAGCAGCCTTGGGGCTGCACAGAGGGGGAGGATGCCTTGGACGATCTGTGCTCCCTGCAACGTTCCCCACTGGGCCCCGTGTGAGTGAGAGCCCGGGCAGGAACAGCAGCATCCATCCCACGCAGAGGGAGCCCTCTGTTCTCAGTGGGGGACTCGTCAGCTCCTCAGATCAGGCTGCAGAAAGCTGAGCCTCAAATTGGGCTCCACGCCACGGTGAAGTGTCAGAAATCTTCCCAAGATGGCACCTTGTTCTGTCAACCGCTGTGCTTGTTCCTTGGGAGGTAAAGGAATCCTTCCCTTCTAAAGGTGGCAGCTCCAGCAGGTTTTGTTGTCACTATCTATACTTTGTAGTACCTATCAACAGAGTTTGTGTCTGGTCTACACAGTGAGGCTGTGCTGTTTTGAGGATGCATTTAGATGTACTATCCCTTTCTGTTACAATGAAACGAGGCTGGGTTACTGGGTTGATTTCCCTTCCGTTCCCTGCCTTCCTTCCTCTGCCTTCTCCTTTCCCTCCTTCCCCTTTTCTTCCCTTTCTTTCTTTCTTTCTTTCTCCTTCCTTTTTCCTTTGGCAGAACCACATTAACTCTGCCCCTGTTGCCATTACCACAGAGCCTCTCTCCTGTCTCCCTGCTCTGTCCTTTCATCACCGTGATGCCTCGAGTGGTTCTGAGAGCCAGAGGAGGCTTTCTGGGGAGCGACTGGAGCCCTGCTCCAGCACCAGGAGACATCCTGGCCTCTCCTGCAGCCACAACAGGAGCATTTTCTGCACTGAGAGGGAAATAAACATCAAGACTCTTTAAAAGATAGTCTGGAGGCTTGAGTGCAATTACCAGGCCAAACTCCTTGCCTTGAGTGTTATCTATTACTCTGTAGTTTTCTTCCTCGCAGAAAGGTGGATATTAAATTCTATTTTTCTTATGGCTATAAAAGAAAAAAAGTAATTTTCTCTAAATCATTTGTTCCAGACCTGCTAAAAACAAGAATCATAATGCAGCAGGACCCCCATCTTCCCAGTAATTACACTTTTCCTCCTAACTCCTTCAACACCAATTTCTCAGTTTATTTGCCTTCTGTCTGGAACCACAGTCACAGGCAGAGCTGGACTCATCTTATTATTACACGGACAAAATTGGATTTAAAATGTAATTAAACATTTACCTTGAAGACAATGCTTTTTCTTCTTTAAGAAGCATAATATCTTAATTTGGCCTAATCGAGCAAACCTTCCATTTCTAAGCTTTTACCACCAAGACAATGTTATGCTAAACACAAAGCAAAACAAAAAGATGTCCTAATTTAACCCAGTTAAAAGATGAGCCTCCAACTTTTCCATCGCTGCTGTCTGAAACAAGGAGGGAGGCACAGTCCTTCAGTTTGCTCAGAACTGTCTATTTTATTATCCCTCTGGTTTGTTCTCTGCTGTCGATTTTTATTATCCTCTTTGATGCCCCTAAATCCTCTTAGGCAGTGGAGCTATCTACCCTTTCCCATCCTGGGGCCATCTCTAAGAGGATCAAGTGACCACCATGAGAACAGTGGATGGATACGGAGGGGTTTGTTCTGGTGGGGTTTTGTTTGGTTGCTTTGGTTGTTTGGTATTTTTAAAAGCTGAGACAAAATGCAGCCAGCTATGTGAGGTATCCCTAGGGAGAGAGGAGATTTAAGGAAGGTAAAGGATTATTTCCATTCAATCTGAGGTTGAGGCAGGTGTTTAGTGTGGGGAGAAGGGATGATGGAAGCCTGTAGAGGGATGCTGTCTTGCTGGTGCTGTTTCCCGAGGGGATGCATGAGGCAGGGCAGCAGTAAAATCCCTGCCAAACTGCATCCATGCTCAAAATAATGGAACTGGCAGCTGGCTCTCAGCATGTTCCTCTGCTCCTGAGCCTCCCTGCAAATCCGGGCAAAGAAGCAAAACCAAATCATCCTTTGCAAGCTGCTCCCCTGGGCTCTGAGGAGCCTGTGGAGCATCTGCCGTGCTCGGTGAGCTCCCGTGTGACCCGCCAGGATGAAGCAGCTGAGTCTCCTCCTCTTCTCCCTCATGGTACAGCCACAGGGCAGGGAAGGCAGAGCAGCTGTGCTGAGTGTTCCTCCAGCAGCTGCTTTGGAGGAAACCAAGCGTGGTGGGTGAGCGACAGTGTCCACATCTCCCTTGTGCTGGTCCTGCCTGCAAACCACAGGGGATGGTTGAAGGGGTGATTTCAAACCCAGGTAATCGAGATGCAAATTTGCCTCTGAAGGGTGGCTGCATTCAAGGTCCAGTGGGCAGTCACTAGAGCTACAAGCACAAGGCTTTTTAGGTTTATTTTCACTAGATGAAAACCTTCAGAGGCTGTGGAGGTATGAGGGAGGTGAAGGTAAGATGATCCTTGGGCATGGCTGGGCCAAGAGCAACTCCAGAACCCTGGAGTGGCCAAGAGTGGCTCTGCTACCTGCTTTATGTCCCTTAAAGCGCTTTTCATAGGGAAATGACTACATAGTTATGGTTCTGATACTCAGCTGAGCAGTTCAAGGTCTAGGGCCCTGCAATCAGCTCAGGTATTTCTCCCCTGCGGTGCTGGTTATTTCTGCAGAAGGCACTTACTGCGCCCAGGCAGACACAAACAGCAGATGATTTCTTTCCTTTCAGGTCCAGCTCCTTTCCAGCCTACAAAATGCTCTCTTTTAGCCCTTCCAAGTTTAGTCACAGCAATGTTCCAGTGGCTGCATTTACCCTTTTCTGGGAGTCTCATCCTGCCCGCAGTACCCAAATCCCACCTCTGGTGCTCCACTTGACCCATCCAGCTGTTCCTGAGCGGCTTCAGATGCTGCCAGGTTTGCATGGTGCCCTTTTATCTCTTTCATCGCTAATTCTCAGGGTTTTTTCGGGGGAGTTTGTAACATTTATGCATGGAAACTTTGTTTCACTGTCTTCCCCTCTGACAGGGTCACAGTCAAATTTACTTGGTGTGGTATGTTGAAAGTTAAGGTGAGGATTTAAGCATTTGGGATTCAGATCTGCTTCATGGCACTTGACTGTGGGCTCATAAAAACCAGAAAGGTGGTTCCCAGGACGTTTGAGGGCCCTGCTCCCCTCCTCATGGCAGACACTGAGGCAATGCCCCCAGGGCTGTGCCACCCTCAGGGTACAAAGCCCCTCCTGTGGGCTCTGGGGCGGGCTGTAGGGGCTCCGCGGGTAAATCCACCCCTCAGAGCCCTCATTAGGCATTAGGGGCGGGACAGGCGCAGCCACCTCAGCACCGGCCCAGCCCTCACAGCTTCTGCCGCTGGCGCGCGCCCTGAGCGCCTTTTAAAGCCTCTGAGCCCCGCCCCGCGCGGACGGCGCGTTCCTCGCAGCCAATGGGAGATGCCGCTGGCAGAAAGGGGCGGGGCGAGGCGCTCCCCGGGCTGGAGCCGGGCAACTGTGGTAAACAAGGGGGCGGGTCCCGCGGCTTTTCTGACATTTAGAGCAGCCAATGGGCAATGCCAGGAGAAGCAGACAGCCAATAGGCAGCGAGGGCGGGCAGAGCGCTGCGTGCTGGTTGGCTGGCACCGCCGCAGAGTGGCCGTTGGCGGGAGGGGGCGCGGCGGGGGCGTGGCCGGGCCCTGTCGCAGTGAGCGGAGGGCGGTGCTGTCGGGACAGGGCACTGGGCAGCGACAGCGGCCCCGCGGCGGGCGGGCAGGAGCGGAGAAGCAGAGGCATTGGAGTAGCTTAGTGCAGTTGGGCACTTCCCCCTCGGATACTTGGATGGGCAGGGAGAGGCGCTGCCCCCTGGAGAGCTCAGGCTCTTCCCTCTCCTAATTGAACGGGTACCCGTGAGCGCTGGCAGCTGCGAGGGGCTCTCGCTTTTGGGATAAGCGGGCAGGACTGAGAAGATTTTGTTCACTGTAGGAGCCAGAGAGGCTTGGATTTGTCAGAAGGGTGAGTAAACAGGGCTAAGGGTAGGAAAGCGTCCGCCAAGGGGAGCTGACATCGTATTTGGGGGCCAGCGCTGCCGTTCCCGTAGGAGAAGGGGTGATCTGGGGCTTGGAGGTGGGGTTTTAAGCTGTGTCCTGCTTGGTTTTCCAGAATGAAAGTTGAGCTGCTATAAGGAGGGGATTGGTGTGGGAGTGTGGATAACTCTTAACAGCCAGGCAGGGATTTGGGAGGAAGAGGAAATTTTCCGGGATCTGGCAAAACCAAAACCTTTTTTCTCCAAGAAGCTCACCCCGAGCCGAGCTTTCCTGCATGGGTGGTTTGCAGCCCCATTGTCCTCAGCCCTGCGCGGGTGAAGGCAGCGCCTGGCAGCCTTGGGAGAAGTGGAGCAGCTTCGACCCAGTCTGCCTGTGCTGTGTCCCAGGGTATCCTGCCCCTTCCAGGGTATCCTACTCCCGCCGGGCTTCTCGCTCCTCGCCAGGGCGCGGATCCCCCTCTTGACCCTCGGGCTACCCCGCCAGCCAAGCCCAGCAGCCCGGAGCTGGAAGGGAGATAGATGGTGCAGAGCAGGAGCTGCTCGCAGACTGGAGAGTTGATGGCATGTCCACAGAGAGGGAAAGCGAACTAGTGCAGCGGGAGGGTGGGGGACCAGCAGGGGACAAAGGCAGGTATCGGCGGCTGCATCCTTCGTGGTGTTGAATGACCGCGCTCTTGTCTCCCCCGCCCCGCAGAAATGCTGCAGCATGAACCCACCGCCTAGAGAGCCGGGCCCGCACCTTCTGGGCGCTGCTGCCTGAGCCCTCCGCACCGCCCGGGGAGCCTGCCCGGGGAGCCTGCCCGGGGAGCCCAGCGCAGCCCGGGGAGCCCACACGGGGAGTCCAGCCCAGCCCAGCCTGGGGAGCGCCGCCGGGAGAGCCCAGCCCAGCCCCGCCGCCCGGCCCCGGCGGGATGCGCTCGCCGCCGCCTTCATGCCGGGAGGGGACACGCTGAGTCGCCGCTCCGCCCGGCCCGGAGCCACCCACGTGCGAGCTCCGGGGAAGGCGGCCGGTGGTGCGGGCGGGCACCGCTGAGCCTTTGGCCGCAGGAGCCGCGGCGCTGCCCGCGGTGGCGGCGGGTCCCGCCCGGCGGCCGCGATCCGGTGCCCCATGGTGGTGCTGCGGAAGCTGCCGGGCATGCCGGGCTGGCCGGCGGCGCTGGGGCTGCGGCTGCCGCAGAAGTTCCTGTTCCTGCTCTTCCTCTCGGGCCTGCTCACGCTCTGCTTCGGGGCCCTCTTCCTCCTGCCCGATTCCTCCCGCTTCAAGCGCCTCTTCCTTCCCCGCCGGACCACCGCCTCCGCCTCCTCTTCATCCTCCGCCTCCTCTTCATCCTCCGCCTCCGCCTCCTCCACCCGCGACACCGACCTGCCCCGCAGCCCCCCCGCCGCCGCCGAGCCCCGCCACGCCAGCCCCGCCGCCCCCCGCCGCCTGCGGGAGAAGTTCCGCGCCGCCGCCCGCATGGCCGGCCCGGCCCGCACCGCGCCCGGCTCCCCGCGGCAGGTGCGGGGCGGCGATGGCCGAGCCGAGCCCGCCACCGGCGCGACCCCCGCCCGGGACACGCGCGCTCCGTTCCGCTTCGACTACGAGCGGTTCCGCCGGAGCCTCCGGCACCCGGTGCGGGGCGGGCGGCCCGGAGAGGACCCCGAGACCCGCGCCCGCAGGATGAAGATCAAAGAGGTGAGGAGCGCCCTCCCTGCTGTGTCCCCCTGAGTCAACACTCATCCTTCCCTCACGTCATGTCATGTCCCCCCTCAGCCAGTCCTTGCCTCCCCTCAGCAGCTGTGTCCCCCCTCAGTCAGCGCTTTTGGCCATGTCCCCCCTCAGCCAGTCCTTGCCTCCCCTCAGCAGCTGTGTCCCCCCTCAGTCAGTCCTTGCCTCCCCTCAGCAGCTGTGTCCCCCCTCAGCCAGTCCTTGTGTCCCCCCTCAGTCAGTCCTTGCCTCCCCTCAGCAGCTGTGTCCCCCCTCAGTCAGCGCTTTTGGCCATGTCCCCCCTCAGCCAGTCCTTGCCTCCCCTCAGCAGCCGTGTCCCCCCTCAGTCAGCGCTTTTGGCCATGTCCCCCCTCAGCCAGTCCTTGCCTCCCCTCAGCAGCTGTGTCCCCCCTCAGTCAGTCCTTGCCTCCCCTCAGCAGCTGTGTCCCCCCTCAGCAGCTGTGTCACCCCTCAGCAGCTGTGTCCCCCCTCAGTCAGCGCTTTTGGCCATGTCCCCCCTCAGCCAGTCCTCGCCTCCCTTCATGGCCGTGTGTCCCCTCAGTCAGCTCTCACAGTCATGTCCCCCTCTCAGTCACCCCTCACTGCTCTGTCCTCCCTCAGGCGGCTTTCATGGCTATGTGCCCCCTCAGTCAGCCCTTGCCTCTCCCTTCATGGCCTGGTTCCCCTTCAGTCAGCCCTTACAGCTGTGTCCGCCAGTCAGCCTTCATCGTCCTCTCACTTCATGTCCCTCTCAGTCAGCCCTTTCCCCCCCTCGCAGCCATGTCACCCCTCCCTCACCTCCCCAGCCTCACCCTTATTTCCTTCACAAGCCTCCCAGCCTCCTTTCTCCTTCCTTTTCCCAAGGAAGGTGGCAGGAGTTGGGGTGTCCCTTTCCCAGGGGCTGTCCCTGCCAGCGGGTGCGGACACCTGCACTCACCGGAGAGGAAATGGCAAGGCAGCTTGATGGTGTGTGACTGGAAATTAAGGAGCTGAAATTAGGCAAAGGAAAATTTAAATTCCAGCTTGGTTATAAGGGGGAAAAAAACCCCTCGCTTCATGGGTACAAGAGGCTCCCTCCCCAGGTGTGTCAGTGACAACCTGCAGCTTTGCACAGAAACACGGAGATGGCAAAACTTGTACTGGTCCATGGGGATGGAGCGATGGGATGTGCCCTCACAGGAATCGGGAAGGAGTGGGAGGGGCTGTCCCTGTGAATCCTTGTGAAACTGGCACGGGAATTTACTCCCTAACAGGGAGACGAAGGCTGCCCTTGCCCTGACCCTGCTGAGCTGGGACAGCCTCGTCGAGGAGGTTACAGGGGTGAAAGGCTGAGGGGAGAATTTGGCCTCATGCTCACAGCTCGTGCATAAAAGCCTGGCAGCCTCACAAATATCACAGAGCAAGCTGTGACCCAGTTAACCAGGAGTGATAGACTCTGTGTAGTCCTCAGTTGTGTTTGTCGTATCTTTTGCTATGATGAATAACCAACTCGGAGGGAATTTTGCTCTAGTAAGAGGTGCCAATAAGTAAGAAGCACAGATTTAATTAAGAAGAGTGTAAATTTCCTGGGTTTGTGCTCTCGCAGAGGTGTGGCCATTCAGCAAAGATGCTGCCCCAGGTTGAAGAGAGAAGACAGTCAAAGAATAACAGGCCGAGGGCTTTCATCTGCTCTGACCTGCATTTTAAAAACCGTTTTTTAAAGCTCCTCTTCTGATATTTTTGTCAGTCACTAAAAAAAAAAGGCTACACAGCTGGTAAAATTGCAACTTCTGTGCCAGGCAACCAGACACAACACACCCAGGGGTGCTGGGTTTCTTTATGATCCCAGGCAGGATTGAGCCATCCTTTCCTGCTGCATCTCAGCTGCAGGGTATTTGGAATATTCCAGTACAGCCGTTGCCTGTGCTGGAAGTTGGGGAGCGTGTGCCTGAATACACTGCAGAATCTCTCTCACTTCCAAGGTATTCCAGGGAGCACAACATACCTGGGAATAACCCAGCTTCTGTTCTGTGCAAAGAAATCAAACTAAAAAATCAAATTTAGGAAAGCAAGTGGCATTCAGTCATTAATTTGTAGTTAATTATTTCTTAAACACAGGATTATTTCAAGTTGTGTGGATTCAGCTCCATCTGTGTCTAATAGCCATAATCAGTGCTGGGTAGCACAGTTAGAGTTTTCAAGGATGACGATCCATAAATATTAGTTTTATCCTGACAGCTAATTACTCTTCAAACAGAATCCTTATTCCTTAAAAGTGCCTATACTTCTGCTTATTCAGAGAGAGAGAAACAAATACAGTGCTGAGAAATAAGACTGTGCAAAACAAGGGAGGGCGGTGCAGCCTGGGGAGGAGCTAAGGTATGTCTTTTTTTTTTTGTAAGTCAAAAAGACATGAAGAAAACAAATCAGGAAGGTTAGAAGACAAATGCAGTATAAAAAGAAACAGATGGGGAAAAAAGAATTGCAGGGAAGAAGTAAGTGATGATCCAGCCTTTGGATTAGCAAATATTCCTCACATAATGTGAGATGCTGTCAGGGCAGGTAGTGGGTTTGCTGGCTGGTTTAAAGAGTGTGCAGTAGTTAGAAGTAGCTTTTCTCTCCTTCTTCCAGAGCTTTAAGTCCTGTAATTTGCTAAAGTGTGTTCCAAACTATCCTTGTACTAAAAGTTGTTTCCTTTGCTTCCCTCTAGGCCAATCTTACAGGTCAGCACCCCTATAACAGGGAGGATGGATGTGGATGGGATTTGTTGATTTTTTTTTCAACATCTGCTAGAGCCTAGATGAAAGCCAGGAATAAAAACCAGTGCATGATCAAAGATGCCCAGAGCTGATGCCCAGAGCTGATGCCCAGCCTAGAGGCTTGGGACTTGCTGTTTGCCATAGCACCCTTTGGTCTGAGCAGGACTCCCAGCCTGCCTCCATCCACTGCTCGCCACCAGCCGCTGAGCTGCTGGATGCTTCAGCTAAAGAAGAGGGTGTGGCATGACTGTCTCAGCTGGTATGTGTGGAAAGTGCTAATGTAGCCCTGCCAGCCTTTTCCTGTTTAAAAGATAGAGTGTGAAACCCACAGCTGTGCTCTCTCCCACTTTGTTGCTGTTTGGGAAAGCCCTTTGGGGTGTGAGGGACACCAGAGCTGTTTGCAGATTTAGGAGTCAGGCTGGGAGGTATATTTGTCTCTCTCACTCATGTGCTTTGAATGCTGTGTTTCCTCATAGTGCAGAAGAGAAAAGAGTTGGATTAGCAAGTTGAAATGACAAATAGAAGCCTGTTAAAAGAAGTAGGTGCTGCAGTGGGGTGAGCTGAGCTGAGCTGACATGCATGCAGGTATCTGCTTTTGCACTGGTGGGTAACAGAGTGGCAGACAGCTTAGGTTCTGCTTACCTTTAAGACAAGTCCTGGGTCAATAAACAGTTGTTTTCTTGAGAAGAAAAGGAGAGCACCTGTATTGCACAGACTGTACTGCAAAAGGTCGTTGGTCACCTGGAGAATTGTCTGGGATATCCTGCTGGGTGTTACTGTGGGCACTCTGACCTTTCAAAGAGAACTGCAAAAAACCAAATAACAATCTTCCCATGCTGCAGGTTGGGAAATTTGAAAGGGATTATTCATCTTAAACTGACCTGTGGAAAAGGCTTTGGTTCTGTAATTGATCACTTGGGCATGGCTTCAGGGAATAGCTACGTTTTTTCCATGTGCCAAATGCTAATCACTGATGAGCACAAAAAATGACTGGTGGTTGTAGCTGGAGAGCAACTGCGGAAATGCCATAGTGGGATTCCATATTTATTTGCTCTCAACAATTTCCAGATCAAATTGCCTCAGTGAGAAGTCAAAATTATTTCCCCTCCAACTGCTGGTATTGCAAACTTAGCCTCAAATCTCGGGAAATCAGATCGTGTGGTTTCTGCCTTTTGCATCATAACCAGTAATAAAGATTTTGCTGTTGGAGCAGAGCTGACAGTTTGGCTGATGATGGATGAACCAAACAGACTGTTTCTTGCTGTACTCCTGCTGTGTTGGCTTCATGGGCCTCATAGGTAGGGAAGCAGTGGGGAGAGGAAAGAGCATTCTTTATTCCAACCTTACTAATGCCATCCAGTGCTTAAGGACAACCACTGTAACAAGCCAGACCAAAAAGTTCATCGGTGAAATACTTCCAGTTCAGTCATGAGATGTGAGAAGATGTGAACAGAGAAAGAGATTTAGTAGTTTTTCTTTTCCTTTTTGGGTACAAAAGGCAAATATCTGTTCCTGATGTCTGGGAATACCTCATACCTTAACCTGACAGTTAAGGTATGAACCTGACAGTTCAAATAAGGGAATATTCCAAATTCAGACAGGTATTTAGTCCTGTGCTGGGATTTTACCCTTGGGTTTGACACATGCATTAATTTCCTCTGGTTTAGTAAAACTGAAGCATGTCTGTTTCACACTGCAGTTCTCCTCATCCTGGCTTTTCTTCCCATCTCCACTTCTACTTACCTCCCCATGCTGTACCCTGTCCTCTTTTAACACAGCTCTAAAGATGTATTTGCTTTCAAAATCACACCCTGGGGGAATGGAGGCCATCAGAGTCCATGTACACAGTTACCCTGCATTGCCCTGAAGATTAGCAAGTAGATCAGTCTTTTTAACACAAATATCTTGACAGCATATCACTAAAAGATAATTAGCAAGAAGCAGGAATGTTATCAGGAGCTCTCAACTTTTGTGGAAACTTCCTTGGTATTGGTTGCTGAGTTCCCTTTGTGTGGTTTTGACAGTTGTGACCACAATGAAAAAGTGCTTGGTTTTGGGGCAGAGCTGGGGAAGTTCTGATTGTTCTGAATTTGTGCCGCAGCCCTGACCCCTGCTGGGAGAAATCTCTGCTCCAACGCTCCTTCCCTCTCACACCTTTGTGGAGGCGTGGGTGTTCTCAGGGGAGTTCACAGGGATGCACCGGTTGGGTTGTGATCACCAGTTTATTGAAAGCAGAGGTCAAAACAGTTCTCAGTTTGAGTTACAGTTGCCCTGTTGGTACAGCACTGTAAACCACATTATTGAATGTCTCTGACCATCTCCTTTCTGCAGCCAGCAATAAACAGATTTCAGACCTCTCCCTTTCTCTGCACTGTGTGCAACTCCTGTTCTTCCACATAGAGAAAATGCCTTTTCTTTGTAAGCTGGGGCTGAGCAGCACTGCAAGCAAATAATGTGATCCGTCAGTGGCTTCGGTACGTGAGTAGCACCACACACAGTTCCAGATGGAAATGCACCTCCCCGTGCACATCTTCTCACTGAGACACATGGAAAATGTCTAATCCTTTGGGCTGGTCAAATGTAAAACCAGTGACTTTCAACGGACTTGCTTTGGATGCTGGGGGTAAAGAAAACAGTTCTCAGTAAAACATTTACCATAATGGGATGGAGTTATGATCTCAAAGCAGTCAGATATACTGTGATCAGATTGTAATTCTTCCTCTGGCATAAAAATACCTTTGCAAGAGAGAATTTCTTTGAAGCACTGGCTGGCTCCAGTCTTGCTGGAATTTTCCTTTTCTCCATGCTCCTTCTCATACATTTATTTACTGAGCCTGTGAAATGGGTGCTGTGGTGTAAATCCCACAAATGGTGCATGCAGTGGATTTTTTGCTTCAGTAGCCTTTGGTGGATTCGTGCAAACAAAATTTAGACCTGACCTAGAGCCTCTTTCAGCTGTAGGGTATACAGTTAATTGACTAAAAATGTGTTTGTTCTGTTGCATGAGTACAGAAAGTGCTGCACATGCTGTGATCTGTGCTGCAGTGCTGTTTGCCTCAGGTGCCAGTGATACCTTAGTGCTCGCTATTACCAGTCTCTGTTGAGCTGAGGGTGTTTTGGAATTTGGGAGTGCTGTGCAATTTGAAGACATTTGTTCTTACCTCCCAAATCTAGCACTAGAAGCAGTTGTTCCACAACAGCTCAATTTGATGCTGGACTGGTTTATAAACTGCCACTTCAAGACAGTGCCCTGTTCACAAGGGCAGAACTGTTGGCATGTGGACTTCTCTGGGCAGATGATGAGTGACTGCATGTGCTGGACATGGTGAAATGAGCTTCCAGGATGCAGAAGGACCTACACCTTCCTGAATCACTTCAGTAAATACACATATTTCCTTGAAAGTCCTCAGGCAGAAAGACAAGGGGTTTAGGGCAGGAAGGATGGAGCCTGGTCTGTAACCTCCCTATTGTACCATCAGTCTGTGGAGCTGTGTATATGCAGCCCCTCAAATATTTACTAAAAACCAGTCACATGAGTTAAGATCCCATCTTTCCAGCCAAAATTTTTATGGACTCCTGATTAACTTTTTAATCAATGATTAAATCTGCCACTTAATGGGAGAAAGATTTTTGTGCTAAGTGTTCTTTCCTTTGGCTCTGTATGCAGAGCTTTACCAGAGGAGGTTAATCAATCATTTTTGGTTTACTCTCTGATTCTGTTATTGCTTAGATTGTTTATCATTTTTTGATGATTTTGAATATGTTTTCCACTATTGAGAACAATTCAGGTTTTAGATGGGAGGCTGAGAGGGGGAAAGGGGAATGTATCTTGGTACTAAATGACAGACTGATCTGGACATAAAGGTGACATGAAGTTGTCAAAAGGAGAAGGCAGAAGGAATATTCACTCCATTAGTGGGATGAGGAAGTCTTATGCTTGGAGCATTCTGATTTTTAAACTTAGGAAATAGACTACATTTGCATTCCCCAGAAACATGCTTTTCACTGAATGCTGTGAATGGATTTGGCATGAGGAGCACACACACTCCCTGATTGCTGTCTTTACTGTGTGTCCCCTTGGCACTTCAGTTCATCATATGACACAACATTTGGAAGGGCTCCAGAGAAGCTGTCGTGGGCAGTGATGTCCCTGATCCGTGCATAATGCGAGTGCTTGTGCATAATGGACCCAAACCATGTAGGAGAGAGAGCACAGTGGGAACACTGGAGGACTGGATAATAAACATCCTCTGTTTATGGGACAAGGATGTTACTCATTTGTACCCTGGCTAAAGGAGCAGAGCACCTTCTGTTAAGTGGATCAGGACTCTTGGTTCTGTGTTCTGCTCCTGACGGCAGATTCGTTGTGTCTCTGTGTGGTTCCACCATGCACCTCTCTGAAATGGGCACATATTTTTTCATCTCTAATCTGGCAAATTAATGTGCAGCAAAACTGTTTCCTCTTGGGCCCTTCAGCTTTCCCTGGGAGGACACTGGAGCATAAGTAATGGCAAGAGGTTGGACTAAACTGAAGTGACTTTAGTGCTTCCCTTCTGCATGTACTTATCTTGATGCAGAGTTCCTCATGTGTGGATCTGCTGCATGCTGGAATCACAGGAAAGATCTCCACAGTGTTTGAAAAGGGGAAGTGTGTTCTTAAGATTTCTTCCCTTAGCAGGAAAGGTAACAGAGTCCAGCTTTCTAGGAATGGGAGCCCTGTGTGCTGAAACCCCCATCGTGGAGTTTGGGACCTTCCCCACCCTTGTGTTTGTAATTCTGTGTCACCAATCCCTGCTCAGTGGTGTCTGTTGCTCTTCCCAGGTCCCTCCTTGGCTGTGTGAGCCAGACACTAATCCATATCCAGCTGCAGATTCCTCAGAGGGGTCTGGGTGACCAGAGCAGGAGCCTGTTGTGCCCTCCTTTAGTGAGACACTCTGTAGGTCTCCCTGCTGGTCTGTTGGCATTTTGCTCTGAACTTGTTTCTCTGTGACCTCTCCCCTCTGTCAAACCCAATTGAAGTTTTCCATCTCAGGAGTTACCAGGGAGGACGGGCAGACGACAGTGGAGCAGAAAATGGTTCTTGGGCTTATTTGAGCTAATTGTTCTGATGGTTGTGATTGAGTGGGAGCCAGGAGCTCGTTAGTTCTAATCTGGCCTCCAACACTTGCCTCGCATGGCCCTAGAGCTGTTGTTAGATTTCTCTCCCTTTGTTTATTAGTGGATAGAATGATATTCTGCTGCAAAGAATAATAATGCAAGTTATAAAGAAATTCTGCAGCATCTCGTGCCAGCAGCTCTAGCACAGATAATGATACACAGTGAAGCTGCATGTTCAGTGAGTGCATCCTAGAGAGTGTCCCTTCTCTTCTGAGGAAGTGAGAGAACTCCCACTGATTTATGGAGCAGGATGGCTCTGAAGACTGTCTGTACTGAGAATTGGAGCCATGTTGGTAACATCCAAGCAACCATGTTTAAAGCAGGGTTCTTGCTCTAATTGTGTTAACATGATTTCCCTGGGCAGTAAAGGAAGTGCATAACCGTGTACTTTGCGAAGTAACAAAGGATAATTATAATGTAATCGCATTCCATCCATCCTGAAAACCTCCTGCTGTCTGGGTTAGCCAGCCCAGATCACAAGTGAAATATTTTCAGTGCAAATGGGATATTTTTACCTCTTCTTTCATCTGATCCTTATTTTTCTCTGGAGTTTTCTGGGAAGGACACATGTTTCTGTTGGAGTTCAGCATTGTGCTGGATGAACCCAAACAAATCCTTGGCTGCTTTCTGGTGCTGTTTTGGCTTTCCTGAAGTCCTCCCTCCAGCACCAAGACCATGTTAGGATTCCTCAGTCCTGAACCACCATAGTTGTGTTTGATTATCAGACGTTTGTTCTGCATGTCAGTGAGCCCTCAACAACCAGAACATTGACACTGCTGGCTGTGGGTCTGCCCATTCTCATCGGTGGCTGCACAGCAGCATAATTCAAAAGGTTGATCTCTGAAAGGCAGTTCTGGCTGCTGTAGGATAAAGCAGTAAAAATAATTGCCTTATCTCATAGTTCTTTCTTTTCTGGATTTCAAAGACTTAAAATTTTAAATTGAATATTAGGGTGGAATTAGGTAAGTGAAACAGAGTGGAACCTTGTTCCTTAGGTCTTGAAAGCATTACTGGGGGTGCTTCTTCTACACTGACAGAAACATGGAGTCTGTGACCTGGGAGGTGCCTTCTGTCTCTAATTCTGATGAATCTTTATGGCTCTTTTCTTTAGTTTATTACCCAGATCCCCTAACTTGCCATTTCTTGCTTTATTCTTTCAGCAGTTCATTAGTCACTGTCATATGATGACTGTATAGTGCAGTGCTGAAGTGATGCCAGGGCCAAGCCTTGATCCCTCTTGGAATGGGAGGTCAGGCTAAATGAAAACGAGTCCCCTCCATCCTGCCAGATGAATTCTACTGTTTTTCTAACATCCACTCCATCAGCTTCGTTTTTATTAAAGATCTGGTATTTGCAACCTGATTTGTATGATTTATTGTGGCTGTGGGACTCTTCAAAGAGTTCATCAGCCTCTGGTTAATAAATGTGCCACTGTGGTCCAAGAATTTCTTGTAACACTTTTGTAAGGTGACAAGTCTGACATGAGGCTCTAGGAAGGCTGTGAGTGCGTTTCTTCTGTCTATTACTAGCTATTACCTTTGATAAATTATTAGACCAATCTCAGCTGACTACTTAATGCTTGAGAATTGCTCTGTTCCTCTTGTCAGAAGTTGAAATCACAAGTAACTCTGGAAAGGGGAGAGGACAGCAGTGCTGCAATCTGTCCCTCTGAGCAAGGACTACAAAGACAGATGGGGAGCAGGTGGACCAGCAAGAAATCATTAAACTAAACTCATCCTCCCATATCTCTCCTGTTAAGCCATCCAAGTGTGAGATAAAGTACGAGGTGTGCTGGCAGTTTTCAGCTTCCTTCTTTCTCCTGCTTCAGCATTTGGACTGAGACAAGGACAGTTTCCAAACAGATGTTGCTGCTGCTCCCTAAGTCCATTCTCACAACGCAGAACAGGAGCAATGTAGGGTAACTCTTAGCCTGTATTTACATTGTTTTCTTTCTTTCTCCCCTTCCTTCAGTTATCCCATCTGCTTATGTCTGCGCTCAGGGCCCTCCAGCCATCCATGTGTCAAAAGCAATTCAGGCTTTGCGGGGCTGGGAGGAATGAGGCAGATCAGCTGATCTGCCTCTTCAGGTCCTGAAGTAGAAAGAGTGAGATCAGTGCACTGAGCTGCTGAGTGAACCTGTGAGGTGCTAAGTTTTCCTTCTGAAGTGGAAGGAGTCCATTTGTATCTTACAGTGTGGGTTCTGTCCAGAGCTGTGATTTCCTTTTTCAGGTTTAAGGGTCTGTTCATTCTGTTCAGGTTGGTGTTAACCAGGGTTGTACCTCAAGCCGTGGTGTGAATTGGTTCTGTTTCTCCCCCTGGCTCCTACTCTGACTTAGCAGCTCTGTATCACTTGTGTTCCAGAGCATCTTGCTACATCCCAGGCTGAGAAATATCTTCCCCAAAAGAGGATGTGGCGATTGTGAGGCTGGGCTTCACTTTTTATATCTAAAAATGCCTTGGAAATGTGTCTTTGGCTGAACTAGAGCCCTTCAACTGTCCAGCTTTGGCTGCTGGAGCCTCAGACAGAGCGCTGACCTGGTGCATCCTGGTTTCCATAACTGTATCACAGTGACTGTCAGGATATTTCTGCTCTGGCTGAAGAAGGCTTTATTTACTTGTCTCAGGTTGGCTCCATGGCACATTTACAAATGAGACTCTGGTCCCTGTTCAGTGTTTAACCTCCATACCCACTGAGGACCACTGCCATGGTCTCACACCCAAGGCTCAGGAGTATAAAGCCTCTTATCTTCTCTGTTTTGTTTCTTTTCATTATTGATCTGTCTGAAATCTGTCCCACAGGTTGTCAAACAGACAAGCCTAATAGGTTCTAGAGACTTTTTTCCTATTATTACACTTGAAAAAGTAAAGCAAAATGTTTCCACACTCTTTTGTTCTTTTCTTCCATCTCCTTTCAGTCTGCCCATTTTGGGTTACTTATGGCTACAGATCCTTTTACAGCATCCTCTTGGGCTGCAGCTCTCCAGAAATGAGATTCTTGTGCAGATGGTATCTGTAGGGAAAGAGAAAATTACTTGTCTTGTCATAATGCAGATCTGTAAAAACAATCTTGCTTAGTCTTGTGTTTCCTTCCACCTTCCCATTTAGCATGGGGATATTATGGAGAGGAACTGATGGATTCTGGCCTGAGTGTTTGACTGTTGTCCATCACTCATGTGGAATGCTGGTCACTTCTAAGGAGAATTTGTAGTCTGTGTGTAATTAGGGATTTACAAAGACCGTGTGCTGTACATGCTTGAAGGGACATAGCTGAAATGTAAGAGCCCTCAAGGCAGCCTATGGGTGTTTGACAGTGCCCAAAATCTTAAGAGCTCAGGGAATTTCCTGCGTGATTTGTGCTGCAGGCACAAAACTGCAGAGGGGGCTTGGAGGTGACATTTGAAGGAGCATAATTACTAGATAAGTAATTGTTTCCCACTTTCTTTCCTCAAAATGTGCTGGAATGAAACAGTAGTTACTAGCAAAAGCTAGACTGTCCAACCTGGAGTTAAAAGCACTTGAAACATCTAAATAACAGTGTCACACAGTGGGTGCTGGTGGCTTTCTGGGTCTTCCTGCTGTCCTGTGTTTCTGCACCCCCAGAGTAGCTGAGGAGTTGTGTGTTTGACAGACACCTCCTAATGTACAACTTTGTTATCAAGAGTCACCTTGTGAAGTGAACCAGTGCATTGGGATGTAAATGATTTGTGACACCACAGCACTGTGGGGACAGTATCTGCTTGATGTGCCTCTGTGTGTATTTGGGTGTGGGGTTCCTTCTCGCTGGTGCAGCACATCCCATAATTCCTGTAACTAGGGGGCATGGGAAAGCATAGCACAGTGTGATGTAGTTTGGTATATTTTAATATTTTTAAGTATCTAATATTATTTTATAGTATTCCAATATTTCACAAAAAGGGATTGAATTCTGGTTTTTCATTGTTCACATTCTGGTACCTTCCAACACATTCTGGTACCTTTTACTTTGAAAGCACTTTTAAGTGCTACAGATATATACTCACAGCTGCAATTTCCATTTACAAAATCTGTTTTGGGTAGGAAATCTGGCTGCAGGGAAGCCATAACCAGGATTAAGTTCAAATTCTGTACCATATATACATTGGAAAAAACCCCAGTGTTTTGTAAGCACCTTAAATTTCTTCCCTGATTTCCTCATGTTGCTGAAAGAGCTACTTCTGCCTTCATTCTGTGGTAATGACAAGAGATATCATAACTATTCCTGTGGTTTTAAGCCTGTCTGTGTTGAAGTGTCACCTCTTCAATTTCTAGTTTTTCCTGTATCTCACTGTTCCCTTTCTATATGTTTCCTGGCACAACATCTTCACTTTGGTCTCCATCACACACTTAGACTTGCCCTTCGACACTGACCCCAGTTTTTTTTGCAGCATCCCAGGTTACCTTTGGGTTGTCAGTCTGTGGAAGAAATCTCCTCTCAGATTCAGTAGGGTCAGTTCCCCTGGCTGAGACTGCAAACTGGACACCAGGGGTTGCCTTTTCATGCCAGTTCTCTAAACCTCATGACAGCAAGTGCCTGAGTACCAAAGGTAGGACAGAGAGAATCTTTACTGGTTTTACTGCTGGATTTGCTGTGCAGTGTCAGCCTGGTCGTGCTCTGGAATACCCTGTGTCTGATCAGCTCTAGAGGCTGGCAGGAGTCAGGAAGCTGAGAGCATTTGGATACCTGGGAACACAAATACCTTTTATTTCTCTTAGATTTTCCCCCAAGCTTTGGTTCTGGGAAGCGAAAGAGCAGAGACCACAGCTTTTCTGTCTCTCCACTAAATCACTCAGTGCTTTGGTCTAGACTTGCAAATTTGTTCTCAAAACCATTGTTGTCCTCTTCCAGTCCAGCATCTCATTACAGGGCTAACTGCAAAATCAGCTGCTCTTGCTGACATGTTTCCTGATTTAGATGCAGCTGGATCCAGCTGGGTCTTAGTGCCTGAGATAGCCCTATCAAAGGATTTTATTTTTTTTCCCCTCTTGACACAGTTAAATCTAGTTGCATTAGGAATTTAATTAGGTGTTTGTTTAATTGTAGTTTGAGCTGGTTTTTCTCCCATTCAGCTTTTCTAGCAGGGACTGTGTGTCAAGGAGATTCTTGAGTTCTATTTCTGTCCTTGTCACTAACACTAACGACCTTGGACTACTCTGTACTGGGTTTTTTTGTGTTCCCTCAGTGCAAGTCAGGCTTCCAGTCCTGCTTTTTGCCTGATCGTGGTGGGGAGTGAGTGCTTACCTCTGCAGATCTGAGCTGGACTGTCTGTCTGGGAACAACAAGCAGAATGTAAAACTTTTTTTTGATTGTAACTTGCTGGAAAGTGACTTGTGTCTGGATGGAGGGTGATTTCTTCTATCTTCATTAAGAATTCCTCTGTTGTTCTAGTGATGGGGATCAGTTTTCTGAGCAATGAGCTGTCATGTCTTTGGCTGTTGTGCAAGAGAGAGTGAGCTGTGATAGCAACTGATGGCATAAAAACCACCCGTGCCAGTTTGTGAGCAAGCTGTCAGGGCTTTGCCAGAAAAAATTTGAAGCAAAGCCCCACTTACCTGTTGCTTGAATTACTGTTATATTTACTTCTAGATAAAGCTGCTTGTAGCAAGTAATTCACAGTCTCTGTCTTACTGTCTTAACACTGAACTCTCAGCTGAACTCTCAGTCAGTAGCCTGGCAGGGTTTGGAATTTTAGATTAGAATCCATTAGGAAGAGCTGGAGCACAAGGGAGTTCTTTGCTCAGGCTGGTGCTTTAGGTGTGGAAACATGAGCCTTTATCTTGTGGTTAAGGAAAACTTGAGCAGAACATTGCACAAAATGGTTCTGGGTCTGCAAGATCATTGGATGAAAGAATATTGAATGATAGAATCATGGAATGGTTTGGGTTGGAAGAGACCTGAAAGATCATCCAGTTCTGCCTCTTGCCACTGTCCCAAGTTGCTCCAAGCCCTGTCCAACCTGGCCTGGAACACTTCCAGGGAGGGGCAGCCTCAGCTGCTCTGGGCAGTGTGATTCACCAGGTGAGCTCAGCCCCACAGTGTCTGATGCACATTGATTGTTTCTCTGTGTTGTGCCCAGTGCTTTGAGAAGAAGGGGCTGAGGTCTGTGTTGTAGAGGGATGAGCTGAGGCACAGGGTAGTGACAGTTGTCCAAAGGATGTCCAAGAGTCAAGAATGGAACTAGAGAGGAAATGCCTGTCCTGCTGGAGTCAGGATTGTGTTCACACAGCTTTGCCAGGGCTTTCATTTGGTAGTGACTGACTCAGGTTTTACCCCCAGTCACCCTTTGCCATCCATTAGAAGAAGAATGATATTTAATTTAAAGTGAGGTGACGTTAGGTTAACACTTCCCAAGGTGAGTCTCTCATGATTGTCAGTTGTTTGAAGGCCAATTAAGTGAAAATCTCAGAATTTCCTCAGTGTTTTATTCACAGACTGGAGCTAGCATAGCTCCTGGAAAACAGGCAGGTTGGCCAGAGTGTCTTTAAATTGCTCAAGTTCCTGTTGGGATCTATTGGATTTACTGTAATCTTTAATTATAAAGTGTAATTACTTTAGAATGGATTATCAGTGCTGGTGTCTGTCTCTGTGAGTTGCTTGGTAACGTCTCTTGTGCTGCAGCACTGTCTGTTCTGCAGGGCCAGGCTTTTAAACCCACCAAGGAAAAGCCTCTGGATCTCAGTGCCTGCTTAGATGGAACGTCTCAATCAGCTGAGTTAACACACAGCCTTTTGTTATTGTTTTGCTGTTACATAAAAGCATTACTGAGGACAGTGTCCCAAAGAAGTAACCTGAGTAGCTGCTCAGCTCTCTATTAAAAGATTTTCAAGTAAATTCCAGCCTTTTTGTATCATTCTGCCATGGTGTTTGTATGGCCATTTATAGCTCAACGTGATAATATTAAAAACAGCAACACATAATAAATATGATGCTGTTTCATCACCTTTCCTGCAGTCAGTCCTGAATTATACAAGTTTATGCAAGTCTGATTAGGAAAAAATGCATCCATTATTCCAAATATAAATGGCTTATCCCAGTGTGTTCAGGCAGACTTTTTCTTCTGCCTGCAACACTGACAGTCAGTTCCTCTTTTTCTCTGCATCTTGTCATCTGGCAAATTGTTTTTGACACAGCTGGGGAAAATATATGGCATTATATTGCAGCTTAAAAATCCAAACTGGTACGGGATTATTTTGGGGTAGCAAGAAAGTTAAAGGTGGGAAAGAGCAGATCCTGAGTTTGAAAGTGATGAGACAACTAACTGCCTCCAACTGCAAAGAAAGGAAGAGAGATGGGAAAAAACACATTAGGAATACAATGGGGAAAGAAATATTTCAAATTACACTCATGCCCCCCCTCCTTTTTTTCAACCCAAAATGGAAATTTCTTAGGTACTTGGTAGTGAAGTGTTTGAGGGGGAGTTGAGAGGAGGCTACAGAGCCACAGAAATGGTTATCTTGTGAAGATAATGCTTTCTGTAATGTTCCTTGGAAGTACTTGAAAGGGGCTGATTGGTTGGTATATTTAGATTTCATCTTTTAAGTATTTACTAATTATCCCAGTGTAGATGGATAAAACTAATCAAATAGCTATTTGGAAATCTTCCTTATTAACAAAAGGAGGGCAGAGGGCAAGTGATAGTGGGGAGGTGGTGTCCCCTCCCCTCCTCCTTTTCTCTCATCTCTCTGCATTTTGCAAGTTTGTAAACTCAGAGATTTTGAGTGGGTAAGTTATTAAATGTTCCAAAGATTTGCACATCTCTTCAAAGTGAAAACACTTCCCTGGTCAAGTTTTTATCCCAAAACCTGTTTCATCATTACCTGGATTGCAGAATTCACTGAATGCCTTTTTGTTCTGCTGCTGCCTGTATGAGACATGGGGACCTGGAAGCCAGATCTTTTCGGGGTTTGGATGGACCAAAGCACAAGGAAAGATAATGGCCTAAATAATGAAAGTGATAATGCAGGTTTTCAGAATTCAGTTTTGTTATTGTAGTTGATTTTAATATATAATTGTCTGCCTGGGCTGCTGAAACTCTCAAAAGTAACAAATTGCTTACAGCTTATAGAAAAGAAAGAGCAACTGACAAATTAAATTATAAATTTCGAAGTTTCTGCTATAAATCAGCTGAGAGCCAGAGTAATTGGAATATCAGGGCCAAATAGATAATTATCTGTGGGATGGCAGTTGGCTCACTGCTAAGAG
This sequence comes from Pithys albifrons albifrons, assembly GCF_047495875.1. Lineage (NCBI taxonomy): Eukaryota > Metazoa > Chordata > Aves > Passeriformes > Thamnophilidae > Pithys > Pithys albifrons. The sequence continues at coordinate 7,736,670 of NC_092481.1, forward strand.
CAAAATCTAAAATTATGGATCTATTTCCATAATTTTTGTGGTTCAGGTGGCATTTTTCAAATCTACAATGGCACAATGTTAACACTGATGTATTGTGATGTGTCATGACCAGAATGGCATAAAATAACCTTTGTGCCTCATCAGAAACCTGCCTGAAACACCTCACATTCCCCTCCTGCACCTCTCAGCTCCAGCCCCTTCCCTTTTGGAATCTGAAAGCTCCCATAAATGTCGAGTCCCCACTTTTAGAAACTTGATGAATCTCTTCAGTGGTTTGGAAGTTGAGCTGCTAAATTTGGACTGGAGAGACAGCTGCAGGGAGCCAGAATGGGCAGGATGGTGCAGATGCTTTTGGCTCTTAAACTTTTCCAGTTGCTGCTTTTGAACCCATCTTTAGAGAGAAGAAAGCTTGATCTTGGAAAATGAGAGGGGCCGTGTTGTACAACTTGCCTCCCAAATATACAGGGTTTAAATGCAGCAAGCTGATTTTTTTCACATAAAGAAAAACTGGCAGTTTGATGAGACAGCATATCCATTCTCATCCATCCTCTGTGCCCGTGATTATCAGCTCAGGATAACACAGAGAAGGAGAGTTTAAGCCACCACAGCCAGTGCAGCCTAAGAAATAATTTTTAGGGGAACATTCTGCACCACCGTGACAAATGCAGCTTAAATGGCTGAATAGGCAAATGAAGAATAAATGTGTTTATTCAAACAGTGCTTGGAGTCCTGTGTGAAGTGGGTCACTCTGGGGAGCCCGTCAGGCCTCAGGCCATCCATCCTTGTGTGGGAGACAGGAGGAGATTTCCCTTGTAGGATATAAGAGACTGTTAAGGGAAACCCAGGGCAGTGTTCCATCACCTCTCTGTGCTTGAGGTGCTGGGGAACTTTGGGTTACAGGAGCCATCTGAGCCAGTGTGGGAGAGATGCCTGGGTTTGGAAACTTTGGACCTTCTGGAGTGAAGAGGTTAAAAAGGTGGAGGGAAGGACATAACTTTAAATTCCATACTCAGCTTAAAATGAGGCTGATTTAGAATGACAATGCTAGGAGTTTTAGGCAAAAAAAATAGAGTAATTTCCACATCCTCTCCACATCCAGGCTCTGTGTGCCAGAAGGGTGGGTCCTCCTTCCTCAGCTCTGATTTAGAAGAGGAGTGAACCCAGGAGATTGCCTTGCTGTTTCCTTTTCGTGCAGGAGCCCTGCTGTGGGAATGCTGTCCTTATGGAAACACCATCTTTCCTGCAGTGAACTTCAGGATCACACTCTGAGACATGAAAGCATTTGCTCTGTGCTCTCTGGGAGAGGCCAGTCCCTCAAAGATTCGCCCTGTTACGTTAACGAAGAATGAGAACTTCCCCTTTAGAATCTGCTGCCACTGGAAAAAACATCCAGATATTCAGCAAAAATCAAGTAAACACCCTGAGTCATATGTTTGAGACGTGGTCAAGGGGATTTTGTGGAGGATTTCTTCCCCACCCCAGGACATTATTTGGTTTCCTCGGAGCAGAGCACTCCACTGACTAATTCATCCCACACTGAGTTTTTAAAACCGAAGTTGACTTTGTTTGTTTGTCCAACATTCCATCTCCTGGTGATGTCGGAGTCTGAGCGTTATCAACCAGTCCAGCAAATGTTTATCCAGCTCTATGAAACTTTATTTTGGAAGCCTGATGTTTAAAAAGGAGGGGGGGAATCTGGTGATGTGGCTTTCTGGGGATTGTGCTAATTAATGAGGATACTGCCAGAGGCTTGTGATACTGGGCTTGTGAAACACAGAGCTGGAGGGAAGAGTAAGAGCTGAAATGACAGTAGAAATTTCTAACCAAAGTGAACTGCACATTCTGAGATAAAGCAGCAAAGGCAGACACAAGACAGGGCACTCTGTGGAGGAGGAACCATTTGTTTTTAACTGTCATTTTCTCTCAAAAGTCTGGTTCAAGTGAAGTGTTTTAGACAACTCTTATCTTTGGTGAGCTCAGCAGAGAATATTGTTGATTCTCTGAAGCTGCTTTCTTCCCCTCTGTTATCTTTTTTGCAGGGATGGAGTCAAAGAATGTCCAGGTCACTGCAACGCTGGGGCTGGAACTGCTCAGAGCCAGGCTGGGTGGGTTATAAAAGGCAGCTTTATTTCAGGCACTTGTTAGAAGCTGACAAGTCCCAGTCTCTCCCAGATGAAGAAAGGTTACTTGTAGGTTTAATTTTTCCTACCAGCTGGAGCCAAAGGGGCAGGAGGACAGAAGAGGCTGTGCTGGTGTGTGTGTGTGTTGGAACTTGCACAAACTTGCCTTGCAGTCCTCAGGGGAAGGTTAATGTGCTGGGTCTGGGCAGTTCACGTGTCCCAAAAGGAATTGTTTGAGTTGGAAGGGGTTGCTCAGAAATCACCCAGCCCATGTGCAGAACTCTCCTAAGGATGGACTTTAGAGTTTTGAGAGAAGATATCAAAATGTCATGGATTTCCCCTTTATGAATCTATTCTGTTAATTAATAGAAAGAAAGCTTCTGTGCAGTCCTTAAGAGCAATTTCTTCCTGTACTTAGGGATAGATCACCTGTAGCCTTACCATTTTAATACCCTTCACGAAATACTGATATTCCCTGAAAAAGGGCAGAAAGTCAGAGATCTTTCTACAACTTCCCCTGGTTTGGAGAGCTGAGGGGAAAAGTGGACTCTTGGTGTGTTGGATACTGTACTACTTCTAAGATGTGCCAGTCCCAAGTTCTGGAATGATGAATTAGAGACTTCATCAAACTTTTGGTTGCAGCCCCATTCATGGTGTTCAGTGTGAATGAAGATTCTCTAATTAACGGGCCATTGGTTGGTGGGTTTAGCAATAAATGGGAAACTCCCATTCCTTCCAGAGCTGAGGTTCAGAAAACTTTCTGTCCTGTTAAGTGTTTTTGTTCAATTTTTCTCTTCACAGATGATGAAATTTGCTTGGGATAACTACAAGCAATATGCACTTGGAAAAAACGAGCTGCGCCCACTGACTAAGAATGGCCACATTGGAAACATGTTTGGTGAGTTCAGACTCAATTTGAGTGCAATTTCATTGCTTTTTTTAAAGGTCACCTGTTCATGTCAGTTCCTCTTTCTGCAGTGCAGTGAGGTCTCTGTAACAGCTTTGATCTCTTTCCTCTTTCCATTTGTTTGAAGCAAGACTTTGAACCCATCTCGTAGAGGTGACCTACCCGTATCCTGTTGCTGGGAATCTCATTCCTACAGGCATCTCTCAGTCCCAGCCTGTGTCACCTCTCTACATATCTAGCACCAAATGTGTCTGCAGACAGTGCTAAAAGGAAAGTGTCTTTATTTAAACCCGAAGTCAGGTGTCTTCTGACACCATCAGCCTGGAGAAGAGAAGCTTCAGGGTGGCTTTCCAGTACTTGAGGAGGCTACCAGAAAGATGGAGAGAGACTATTTACAAGGGCCTGGAGTGCCAGGACAAGAGGGAGTGGCTTCACACTGAGAGAGAGTGGGTTTAAATGGATATGAGGAAAAAATTCTTCCCTGTGAGGGTGGTGAGGCCCTGGGAGAAGTTGCCCAGAGAAGCTGTGGAAATGTCCAAGGCCAGGCTGGACAGTGCTTGGAGCAGCCTGATCTAGTGGAAGGTGTCCCTGCCCATGGCAGAGGGTGGACTAGATGGTCTTTAAGGTCTCTTCCAACCCAAACCCTTTTGGGATTCTGGGATGGGCAAAACTTTGCAGAGTAGCAGCTCCCTTTGGCCTCTGGACTGCTCAGGTGGCCCTGATGAAGAAGGCAGAGGAAGGGCTTGGCTTTTTGCCCAGGGAGAAATCCTGGTGTTCTGCTTGTGGTGCCACCATCAAGCCCTTTTATTGCCCCAGATGAGGGACGAGCCTCTTCAGTTCCTCAGAAGTATCAGAGGGTTACTCACATCTGGTTGTGCAATACTGGGATGCAAGAAAGCCACGTTAATGATTGTGGGGTATCTGGAGGAAGCAGTTTTGGAAATGGGCTGGAACTGTGTGTGACAGTTTGGCTTTGTCAGGAGCTTTGGTTCGACTTGGTTTGTCCTTTGTTTTTCTCTTTCAACACCTTCCAGCAACACCCAGGTTTCTTACTTGAGAATTAAGTTCAGCACTAAGTTAAGCATTTTGCAGCTTTTCCATTCTGGCAAGCTTGTCAAAATTCCTCAAGGAGCGTGCCAGTAAACAGACAAAAATATTGAAAGCTCTAAAATGCATTTATCATGCTAAAACAATTGACAGTACTTATGCTTGTTTGTAGCATGCCTGTGAGCACTGTCAAGGAAAAGGCTTTGGAGCACAAGGATTTGCAGACAATTGCAGAAAAGATGCTACATGGTACATTTCAGCTTTTTAATAGGCTTTTCCTCCTTTTAACTGTGGCTGGTGAAGAAGGGCAGCATTAGGCAATGCCTTGCTGCAGCCCTGTATCCCTCTTGCCTTCAGAGACTTTCAGAAAACAGGCCACTGTTGCCCTTCGTTGTTGCCCGTTCCCCCTCCTGTCACATCTTGCATGTTTTTATTCCAAACTACAGAGTTAATGGAGGCAAAACGGGTGCTCTCCAGGCTGGAGTTGTCAATATTAAGCTGAGATTTCTCTGCAGCTGCTTCCATGTGGGAGGGAGGAACCTCTTCGGGGCTGTTTTCAAGTACGTTTGTGCGCATGAGAAGCAATCAAGTTCTTGAAGGGTGATCCATTTTGCTGTTGTGGATGTGATGCTCACTCGTAGCCTTCAGTTTAGCACGTCCCCCTGGGGAAAGTGAGGGAGCTGCTCTGTATCAAAAATTCAAGTAGAAATAAAAGTAAACATTCACCTTCTGCTCCTACGTAGCACAGCTTCTCCAAACAGCCATGAGGTGCATCCCTTCCCAACATGTTCCTGCCCAGGTGGCAGGAAAACTCTTGTATCCCCAAATTAGTTACTCTCCTTGCTCCTCTGCCTTGGAAGGTGGCAGCGTACCTGGAAATTCAACTTGCTCACTTCCCAGATGATTTCTAAGCTGCTATACCTGCTGCAGACAGCATCCCACTCACTTGGACCTTGATCTGGTGACTTGCTTCTTGTGTTCCTACTTGTGATTGATGTTCTCCAGATCCTGTTTCTAGGGCATCAATTTCATCAAGACTCTCACACATTCTGGATGTAGTTTATTTGTACAGAGCTCCTCTGATTGCTGTCATTTATAATCACTGCAGCTTGAGAGGCTTTTCCTTAAACCCACAAGCTGTGCTTCCTTTATAAGCATTAATTATTCATCTGTGATGCTTGTGATAAGATGGGCCATGCTAAACATCCCAGACCATGCCCTCCAGTGAGGTAAATATGTTTCAGACTTTAGCATGTGTGATGATTTCCCTGGAAAATATGCCATGGAAATGGGCAAAGCACTCTACCAGGGTGGAAGGGTGATTTCTGCTGGAATAAAACCTATGCCACAAGATTCCAGTGGGGATGGTTGCACAACTGGGGGTTTTCAGAATTGTCTGCAAGATTTTCCTCTGCACTTAAAGTAACTCAAGGAAAACCTGCAGAATATCAGGCCACTGGTTGAATCAGGCTCAAAACATGCTTTTTAAGGAAGATTTAAGAAAAATTACACCACTGAGCTTGTGGCTTGTGGCCAAGGGTAAGGCTAGAGATCTGCAGGTATGTATTCTGTCCCAGTGCTGATCTAGTTGTTTTAACCCCTCTCAACCATTTCAGCATTCCTGTCATTGGTGCTGTAAGCATTAAATTTAGTGATGTTTGCAGAGCATGCTGAATTCCTTGGAGTGAGGCTGCTGGAGAGGGCAACTGTATTATGTAGCACAGCACTTGAAATGCACCTGTCACTGTGATATCCAGTAGTAGAGAGCTGAATTTTTATTCTGCCTGCTCCCCAGGTCTGTCATAGCCACTTATTTTTCTGACAAAATGTTTTTAAAATCCTGTTAGCTTTACAGAGTTTCTGTAGCTATGGGAGAGTGAGCTGGCATCTATTTCTGCTCATGCATCATCTGGATTGTCAGTTACATTTTGATTGCACAGTCTTTTAACAATGATAAGGTAAGAAGCCTGATTTTCAGATATCTCCTGAAGTGTGCAGCACTGGCAGCAGAGGAGAATCTTTCTTTGACTTATAACCTGAGCCAGTTTTCCCTGAAATAAGTGACAGCAAGTAAATATGGAACCTTGGTGTGTTGTCAGACATTTTTCACCACCTAAATGCACGTTGCTATATTAATTTCATTTTAAAAATAGCAGTCCTTAATTAGGTTTCCCCCCTTTTTACCCTCTTTCCTGACTTGAAATCACACATAAAATTATGGATTGCCTCATTGCAATCTGTAGCTTTGTCTGATGTGGCAACTGTCACATCCAGGGCACAGCCAGGTCACCACGAGCGGGTGACAAAGCTCTGACAGCAGCTGAATCTGAAAGATGAGAGATGCTTAGACCTCACCCTTGAGTAGGGCCCTCGTGTTGCTCCCCATGTGATTGCTCAGTGTCAGGGAGGTATGTACAGGATGGAGAAATTTTCAGAAAAGTCTGTGTCTGCTTTGGCTGTGTTTGTGTACTCAGCCCCAGCTTTGGCCTGAGCTGTTCCCACCGTTTGGAAGTCAGGAGGTCGTTGGTCTCAGTTGCCTGGAAATGGTGCTGTTTTGTCTCTCCAGGAGAGGAGAGGGGTCGAAATGGCCGGGGAGGAAAAGCAGTGACCACATGAATATGCACAGAGGCCTCTGGAAAGGGCCAAGGTGATTGTCCTGAGATCCAGAGCCCTTCAGGTTTGTTCTCCCTGGCAAATGCAGTGCAATCCCACCAGACTTTGTCACTGCCCTGTGACACTGTGACCTGCCAGGCTCAGGTCTGGATGGGAATTCGAGGAACGTCTTCCCACTGGATTTAACACCACCAGACTCCTGTCACAGCAGCTTTTAACAGCACCTGCTCTGTGACTGTCATCTCTGGTGCTGGGCCCAGCTGGAACCAAACAGCTCCATGTCCCAGGATCAGTGCCTTCAACCATCCAGTCTTGCCAGCTGAGCCAGATGTTTTCCAAACAGCTGCTTCTTCATCACTGATTTATCTGGGAAACCATGGAGCAGGCAGGAAATGTGCCCACCTCAACTAGAAGCAACAGGAGTTGGTGTATGAATATATGACATAGAAAAAGTAGTTGGATAAAAATAGTAATTCAGCAACATTCCAACTGCCAGGAGGAAATGGTAACCTCCAATTGTACAATCACTTGCTGCAGTTTTTCTCTTCTGTCTATAAGTCTTTTTCTGTGATTACAAAACCCTAAAGTGTCCTTTTATGTGATTAAAATAATAATAACAGCAACAGCAATAATAATAGTAGTAATAATAACAATAATTAATAATAATAATCATAAAAAAGAAGAAGAAGAAATAATTGCTCTCCTAATTTGTATGCTGAATTATTCCTGCTGCCTATTGCTCATGACATAACATGGTTGGCTCCACAGGCTCTTTAAAGAGAAATGTATATTGTAATGAAGATGTTTCTGGTACTCTGTTGCTCCCTGGCATCATCATCTTTTTTTTTTTATGTATAATGTTAGCCAGTTGAATATTATTTTCAGGAGGGCATTTTGAGTTGACTTTGGCTTTTGCTGTCACTGAGACCTGTAGCAACAAACTTATTTCCTGTCAGCAGGAAGCAGTGAATCAGGATATCCTCCAAATACCAAACTCATCACAGACTGGCTGTGTGATTTATGTTGGAACTGATATTAATCCCTCTTGTGGGTTTTTTCCCCTGTTTTGACCTGACAGAGATTACTCCCTGCAGACCCCAGGGTTGCCATTAATACTTCAGGAGACCTGTTCCCACTCTGCTCTCACCTTGGCTCATGCTGGGAATGGTGGCTTCCTTTAAATGTGTTGTTCCAAGGGTTGGCTCAAACATCAGGGCTCCACTGAACCCTAAACATCACACAGAGATTTAAGCTTATTACAGTGGCTCAGCTGACAGGGAGCAACTTGTAAGGTTGAAATACTCATTTTAAAAGCTTAAACAGAATAAATGCAATGTCTCTAAAGTGGCCAATGGCCTTCTGCAAACTCCTTTGCTACAAACCCCTTGTTTGGGGGGTGAGCAGAGCAGCAATTATTGGAAAAACTTCATTTGAACAGAATAGATTTGCATCTTAGAAAACAAATAGCTGAGAAGGAGAATTGAGTGGAGAACAGCCTTGGCCTGAGATGCAGAGCCCAGATGCATATTCAGGGTCTCTCAGTGTTCAGCCCTGGAGATGTGAGGGTAGCTGTGAAGGCTGGACAGTGTGGTTTGGTCTGGACCTGTCCTTGGCAGGAAGCTGGGCAAGCTTCACATTATCTCCATGCAAATCCCTTCCTCGTGAGCTTCGTGAACTCTCCATTGACCCTGAACAGAGTTGTGAGTTTAATGAGGCCTAAAAAATAGGAGTGAGCATCTTGGGATTTGTCAGAACTACTTTGCACAGCAAAACGGAGGAGAAGGAAACGAAACAAAAAATAGGAAAACAGCCATTAAAATAGCAAATGAAAGCAGGAAAAGAAAGAAAATTGTGTTGAATTGTGATTGGAGAGTGTTCTGTGGGGCCTCTTTAAGTTGCTGAGGAGTGCAACATGCAGTGGCGTGGAGGAAGCCACATGTGAGCAGTCCCATGACCACCCAGACGGAACAAGGAGGCTGTAGCTGGTGTTTTATTCTTTCTTTATGATTCTGAGGTTTGTATTTCAAAATACAGTGAGCTTGTCTTTAGGAATTTTTCTCCTTTTTTTACAATTTTTTTCTTTAAGCACCCCATTATGGGTGTTGTCTGTGCCTCATTCTGGACACTAATTATGTGGAAATAATTGCCTAATCTTCAGCGATATTGAGCGTATGATTAAAAGGCAGCCAGCTGAGAGTGGGTGTTGTTGGACTGCTCACAGATTTGTCTCTGCCTTACGGAGGCTTTGGTGGCAACTTCACAGCAAAAGCTGAGTTGGAGGTTTGGCACTTCCAACTGGCTTGAACAAACATCCGGCACCTCCTTCAGGGACCTCAATGGGCTGCTCTGTGTCTGGGGAATCAAAGAGATGAGTGGTGTTGGATGGGGCTGGAGCAGCCTGGGCTGTGGGATGGAGTCGCTGACAATGGCAGGGGGTGGAACAAGATGAGCTTTAAGGTCCCTTCCAACCTAAACCATTCTGTGATTCTGTGGGGAGTTCAACACCAGACTTGCAGCTCCTGAGTGCACAGATGCCTCTGCTTTGGTCAGAATGTTCCTTTCGGGAATGCTGAGGGCCAGTTGTCTTCTGACCACCTCTTGCAATCAGATGCTTTACAATATATCTGCCAGAATCAGGGAACTTTTAAGGCTGGAAAAGACCTCTAAGATGATTAAGTTCAGCTGTTGCCCCAGCAGCACCACCACACTCAGCATTATCTGTGCCCTCAGGTGCCCCTTCCACACGTTTTGAGCACTTCCAGGGACTGCGGTTGCACCACTGTCCTGGACATGCTGCTCCTACTCTTTCTATGAGGAGATTTACCCTGATGTTCAATCTAAACCTCCCCTGGTGCAACTTGAGGCCGTTTCCTCTTCTCCTGTCACTTGTTTCCTGGGAACAGAGCCCAACTCCCACCCTTGGGCTCCTTTCCTTGAGGGGGGGAGGTTGCAGACACAAACCCACCTGCACTACCACAAACTACCTAAAAAACTGGAGCAAGTTAAGAATATATAAAATATATACTTTTAGCTATGCCTTTTGATGTTGGAAATATCTTTAGACTTCTCAGTTTCTTACCTCTCTGTATTTGGCTTTCTCTTGTTTATTCAGAGGATATGGGGAGCTAGAAACTGTGTGGCAAAAAAACCCACTTTGTTTTTAATTCACTTGATTTCCACTCTTGAAACTTCTGAAGAGATCAGGCAGCACTGATTTTGCTGTGGTAGATTTCACATTTAGAACTTAAATGCTTTATCACATCATTTTGTGCTGCTGCTGAAGCTTTTTTATACCCTCATAATGTATCTCATTGTATATTCATCTGGATTAATGTTAGATTTTGAAAATTTTCTACTCAGCTACAGGAGATCACATTTCAAAGGGCTCCTGATACAGAATTCCCGTCTCTATAATTTCTCCAGGTACTTTTTGTTTTTTTCATATGTGGTGCCTTTTGGGGCCAGAGAATTTCCTTATCTCACTTTATCAGTAGGTTTAACATCATCCCACAGGATGTCAACTTTCAGATTTGTCACTGGTTTTCAGGCTGGATCTGTGTGCTCTGAATGTTATGGTAGGCATTTGTCATTCAAAGACCTTTATGCTTTTAAAAAATACTTCCTTTCAGCCTCTCAGGATTGTTCTTGTCTCTAGAGAGGGTTTTTTGGAAGTTCAAGAAAATCCCTTAGCCTTTGCTTGAGGCATCAGAGTGAAAAAACGTGGAAGATTTTTTTTGGACTTACTAAAATTGTTCCTCCTTCTTCTGATGTTTTATTCTTTAAAATCCCACTGCACCCTAACACACTTTATATGCAGCTTCCAAAATGGAAAAAAAAAAGCTCAGTGAGGAAAATGAAGGTGTTTCAAGAGAAAGTTCTAAAGGCAGAGGTTATTTCCTTCAAATTTCAATATACCCAAAATATACTTCTCTGATACAAACATGCAATTAAGAACACCTAAGTTAGGCCTGTTTCCTGCCATGGTGCTTTTATCTGAATACATGACTACATTGGGATATCATTTCCTCACAGCCAGAGGGTGGGAAAGCACAAATTGTGTGAGTTCTGAAGTACAGTGTGGTCCAGGATCACAGCATTGCAGTGATGGTCTCCACAGCCTTGATTTCTCGGTTTCATCTTGATTTCCAAACTCCAATCTGTGCTGTGTTCTGCAAGCAAGAGCAGATCACCCAGGAAAAAAAGAAACTGAGGATCAAGTTTTTCCCCTGCGTGAGTGCAGAGAACTTTTGTGGACTTCTCCACGGCCTTCTCAGGCATCTGGAAGCGGAAATCGCCGTCAGGCCTTAAAATTGACACCTTTTCACTAGGCTGAAGATTCCTTCTCTTTTGGCAGGCTCCGTGCTGGTTGCTGTGGGAACCAGCAGGTTTAATTTCCTGATTTCTGTGCATATCCCAAACTGTAACTGTGCTGTTCCCTGTTACTACGGTAGCTTTGGGGGGTGCAGGGAATCGAGCCATCAGAAAGCATTTTATGCTTCCCTCAGAATGACTCTTGCATCTCCAAGGGGCATCTTGATGAGGCTCTTTGGAGGCCTGTGCTGCTCATTCATCTTTGTGTGTAACAACAGAATACAAAAGTAACAGCCAGAGGTCATTTAGTCCTTCCCTTCCAAGGCACCCTGAGGCTCCCCCGCTGTTGCAAAGTCCTGGCAAACATTCTGCTTCAGTGCTTTACAGCTTTAGAGCTTGTGCTGGTCTCTGACCCCTCTCTCCTGTGGAGAGTTAAGCTGTGGCTTCTTGGCCTTTTCTCATGGATGTGGAGAATGATTTCTCCATCTTATTCTTTGCAGCATCTCTCTGTGCCTTTGCAAAATGTTGTCAAGTTTCCTTCAGTCTCCTCAAGACTGAGCAACCCCAGACCTTCCCATCTTTAATTGTAGGTCACGTTCTGTGCCCTCCTTCTCACAGATGTTGCCTCCCTCTGGAGTCTCCAGATGAGCCAAATGCTGCCTGAAGTGGGACTGTGTGAAGAGTGGATAGCAGGGCCCCTTTGTTATGTGTGACACGTGTTACTGCTCATCCTGGGGTGGTTTGCTTCTTTTGCAACATTACAACCGTGTTGATCTGACTGAATTCCTGATGCTCTGCAGCCTCGGTATCATTTTTAGCCAAGTACTGCTCTAACCATTTATTCCTTATGCTTCATGGTTTGTTGTGCTTCCCTCGGGGTGAAATGCATTGTGTGTCCTTATTGAATTGCACCCCGGTTGTTTCAGACTATTTTCCCAGGTTGCTGAGATTATTTTGATATCTAATCCTGTCAAGCAACATACTGGAGAGCATTTGGAGGCTTTCAGCTGGGTCTTGTTGGTGTGACTTCAACAGTATGGGAGAGAAAAGGAAGAATATGGACAGATGGTCCCAAGTGACAGAGTTACCACAGCTTAATGTGTTCCTGCTCATCAGCTGAGACATGGTAATGGACCATTTGCATTCTCCTGATCCACTGCATTCACAAATAAATTGCATTTAAATTCCTTCATCGTGTATTGTTAGGGTTCCAAGCTCAGCTCATGGAATGCTCAGCAGGTGCCCAGGCCAGCAGTTCCATACTGAACAGCACAATTAATCCTATTAATTTATTTTGAGGCAAAGGATAGTTTTGTTCTTTCATCTCTGAATTCTGCAGTTGCACCTGGGCTTGTGTTAAGAATCAGATCATTTCTGGGAACACGCTCTGGGAGGTGATGTTTGCTTGTCTGGACTGTCGATAAAACCACGTCAGGGATGAGCAGTTTTATAACCCAAACCCAAATGTGGTGTCTGTTCTGCAAAGCCCATCCAGAGCAGATTTGCTGAGGGGAAAAACGCTGTCAGGAGTTACAGGCAGCATCTCTGCTGTGCTGTCATAATGCATCTGCCACAGCACTTTTTGGGAAGTGTGTTTAGCAGATGGAAGGGCACCTTCTTTCTAATTATTATAACGAAGCATCTCTCCTTTGAATTCTAAGGTGAATTAGTAGTCTCTGCTCATTAACTGCTACCTGTGTCTCTCAGAGGACATGGGTAATAGTTGCAGGTAGGACATGTGTCTTTGTTTTAATGGGCCTGTTGGGCCCCCTCACATTGAATGATGCAAGTCCTCAAGTATGTGAAGGAGCAAGAAACAGTATACAATAATTACCTTTACCCACTCTAAAATTAATTTCAAACATCTGGAAGAGGAGGCACCAGCAGTATTTTGCCCTACCAGTATCACTGCTGTTGTCTTCTGCTAAACCTTCTTGAACTGGTCCTCCCAGAATTACTCCTTGCTTGTCAAATTACCCATCTTTGGCAGAAGTAATTACATCTGTGTCACTGACATCTGAGCCCCCTTGCCCAAAAACAGGAGAAAACCTTTTCCCAAGGAGCATTTGAATGATGATCACTTCCAGCATTCTGCTGAGCTTTCTGTAGCCAACGTAGTCTCCCTGCAGTAGAGTCTGTGTGTCATGGGAGATAGACTGGGTACATGTGGAGAGTGGATTTGCAGCATCTCCTCTGCATCAGGGGTTGTGTTCCTGAGGCTCAGTCAAACCAGTTCCTCCTCTATGACAGTTTCATATGGAAACAGTTTGAGCAGAGCTCCAGGAGATTTGGAGTCATGCAGTGACAGACCAGTGCCTGTTGTTGGAGGATCACTAAATGATGAAAGATGGTTGGGCAAACTGGCGAAAAGAGGATTAAACTGGGGAGCTGCTGCCATGTATTAAATGCTTAAGAATCAGTTGGCAATAGGTGCTTATCATGTGTCTTCTTTCCCCTTTCTGAAGGAAGTAACTATCTGAAGGGCTGTTGCTGTGACAAGCAATTCATTTTTATGCTGAACACCTTTCTTTTCTTTTTTTCCAGTTCATAATAAGAATATTACTAACCTGTTCCCACCAGCCCACTCTCCTCCAGACTCTGCCTTCTTTGCCACATTCCTAAATGAGCATGAGCACTCTTTTTCTGTCTCTCTCCCATCACTGATTCAGGGGAGAGCTGCCACTGCCAGTTCAGTTTGAATGTTAGGCTTAATTCTTCAGGGGAAATTGATATTTGAAAAACATGAGTAATTTGTAATCCAAAAAAGTGATTTCTTCCCCAGCTGGAACACATTCTGTATTAAATTTGATCATAGCAGCTTAAAAGCCAACACTTCAAGATGCTCCTCTGTGCTGCCAGATTTACCTAGAAACTGTGCAGGCCATATGCTGACACTGTTGTGTGGTGCAGGTGGAACTGGCACTCGTTATCACTGCCTGGGAACTTCTGTTGATCACTCTTGTTGACAACGAAAACCAGACTGAGCTGTCTTGTGGGCCAGATGTTTGGGTGATTTCCCTAATGCCAGTTTTCAAAATTCCTTTCTTTTAGGTAGGAAGCTCATCCTTGTTTGGCAGATGGATTTTTTCAAGGCTGTATTACCTTTTAGTCTGATGTGCTGTAGGTTCTGCTTCTTTCAAACCACGTGCTCCAAGATTAGTTGCTCTCCTGTTCCTGAGCATCTCTTCAGGGAATGATCAGCATTTTGACCTTTCCTTAGATGGGACAAGTATGACCTCATCCACCCTACAGTGCACAGGACTAGGGTTTGAGTTGATTTAAGTGTGAAGCTTATGGTGCTTGGCATGGTCTTGAGGGATATCCTGCATGGAATTCTATTGGGTCCACTGAGTATTTCTTCCAGAACTACTTCCAGAACTTACTTCCAGAAAATTCACATTCCAGGATCAGGTAATTGATAGCAGGAGAGATTGGTAGCCTCTTGCTAGCCTGAAAAGCAGGGCCATCATCCTGTCAGCTACCAGGGTCCAGTCTATCAGGAACCTTGAAATGGAAGAGATCAGATGTGGCAAGAAAGCTGCAGTCAAGGTGTGTTCAGGTGTGATGGAAGCTGGTTTGCTGGATCCAGGGGAGGCTTGGCACAGCTTGAGACCTTCCTGGGTGGCTGCTCACAGCTGGGGTGGGCAGGGGGTAGGGACAGAGCTGCCCATGGCCCGCTGGAGGCCAAGGGCTCTGTCAGCTGAGGTTCCCTGTGCCTCAGGGGAGCACCGGTGGGGTGCAGAGAATTTAACAGGTGACCTTTTGACCAATACCTTGAAAGGAGAGTGAGGAAGATTAGTATGAAGAAGATGGGAAAATAACCTTGGCTATGAAGTGTTTTCTGATGCAGTTTCTGAGGTTTAGGTGCAGTGGTTTATTTGGAAAGCAAGAAAAATGAGGTAGCTCCAAAGCCAATGGACTTTTTTTATTTTTTCAGTCTGCAGGAGAATGTGCTGATAAAAAAAGAAATAGATCTTTTCTAATTCTTGGACTACTTCTTTGTCCCCTTCATCTCACTCTTTTGCTGCCTTGTTGTTCATGTGTAATTTATTTAGTTTACTTTAAATAAAGGGATTGAAGTTGCTCTGTGTTACAGCTCTCAGGTTCACAGACAAAAACCTCAATAAATAAGACACAGGGTCAGAGCTGTAGCTCAGGTCTGGTGTTTCTGGGTTTGCAGGCTTCATCTGCAGTGTGTAGGTACCACTCACAGGGGCTGAGGGCTTGTGAAGACTTAACTGAAAAATCTTCTTCCTTCCTGAAAAGACCTGCAATGGATTTCCTAGTTTCATTTGGATTTTCTGTTTAACTTGTGTCAGCTGAACAAATAGTCCCAGCCCTGTCCTGGAGACCACTGACAACTCGGTTGATCCTACTTGCAATGTGAGTAGATTGAGTTTCCACTTGAAAGTATGTGCTGGAACTGAAGTTTATCTTGCATTGCTGATCCCTGGTGCAAGGTGTCTGGGCTGAAGGACAATTCTGGAAGGAAAATTTTAAAAATAAGCTACTGGGAGTGTTTCAGTGTGGCCAACAGCACCATTCCAGAGGGCAGATGAGTGGCTGGTGCAAGGTGCTTGGGATAATAGAGGCAGAATGGCCAGGCCAGAGGATGGTGGATGAGTGAATGTGAGCAGTGTGGGCACTAACACAGCAGCTGGTTGGGACAGGTCTGGGCACAAGGGGCTGCTTGTTTGGTGTCACAGGGGCCGCCTGTGCTTTGCTGTCTGGTGACTCTTGTTCCTTGTCTTTCTGTACTAGTGCTGAGCAGAACAGACTAAAACTTTGGTCACTGTGCTGCAGCATTTCCCTGAATATGGATTTTAGTACCTTTTTATTTCTCTAATCAGCACCTTATCTTTATTTAAACGCTCTTTCATTTCAAATTGGGAGGAAAATGCCTCCTGCTTTTTTGCTGGCAGAAGAAAGTAAGGCCCAGAGCAGGCAGGGAGCAGAGCTGGCCTAAGCCCAGATCCTGTCTCAGGAGTTCCAGACTCCCAGCCAGTCGTTTGGTCTGACCTGGAGCGTTCCACAGAGGGGACTGGTTGGCAAATCTTTGCTGCAAGGCAGATTTTTCAAGAAACTGTTCAGTGATTTTCACAGTTTACTTTGTTGCCAAGATAATTCTTAGCTGTGTAAAATGTCTCTGTGTAGATTTCTCTCAGAATTCAATGGTTTACACCACCCAGGGGCTGTGTGGTGACGTGGTCCCAGGCAGCTCCCAGGCTTCTCACTCCAATCTCTGGATAAATGTCAGAAGTTCAGGCTGGTCTCCAAGCACTGTCAATGAGAAAAAGAACCAAAAAGATCAAGAAAAGCAGCACCTCAGAGATGGTCACTTTTCAGACTCCTGCTTTAACAAGGCACTGATTTTAATCAAAGCCAGATCAGTTGTTTGCAGCCTTCAGACCAGCAGAACTAGGCAAAGGCATCTCTGTGTTTTTGGTTAGTCTTTGGCCCTGCACCAGCTGCACCCCAAGAGGTGAAGAAAAATAACCAGTAACAACCAGAGGCTTCAGCGCCTCGACAGTTAACAAGTTCATCATGTTTCATAGAAACTGCATCCTAGTTTTTATTCCAAACAAGATTTCGGCGCTAATTTTTGTTTTGACAAATATGATTTGACATAAGAACAGTGGGAGTCAAGACCTTTCATTTTTGATCTGGGTTTACATTGCACTGATCTAAATTCCTCCCCCTTCTGCTCTTGCCTTTCAATTGTAAACTCAGTTATTAAAGTTAGCAAAAAGCCATTTGAAACCTTCTGTTCTGTAGCATTTCAGAAGTCCTGCTGTATGCAAGATTAAGTCTGATATCTTCCTAATGACTTGTGCTGTTCATTTGAAGCATTGCATAATGCATTACTGTACAGATCTTTTAAATAGCTTTGTTGAAAATGAAGGATTTGGTTTCTGTTCACTGAGTAACTTCATAAAGGATTGTTTGCCAAATGGCAGGACCAGGCCCCCTGGGTCTGAGACTCTCTGGCCTTAACGAAAATATTCCCCAGCCTCTGCTTGTTCCAGAGCTTTGGCCCTCCCTGTCTGGGTGGGTGTGCTGGAGAGGTCAATGTGGGCTTCCCTCCATCCCCGGGCAGGCCATTCACAGCAGTCACAGGGGTGTGTGGTTCTAAACACAGGTGATGCAGCACTAAGAACCTTCTGGTGGAAGGTGTCCCTGTCCATAGCAGGGATTTGGAACTAGGTGATCTTTAAGGTCTTTTCTAACCCAAAGCAGTCTGTGATTCTGTGAAAGAAGAATTTTGTTTGAGCTAAACCCTGACATCAGGGAGGTAGTGCTGGAAAGCTGGTGAAGATATTCCCATCTCCTGCTGCTTAGGAATCCTTGCACCATGTCCAGCTTTCCAAAGGCGCACCTGGGAGCACCCTGAATTCATCCTTGTTCCTTGCACCTCAACAGCAAAGCTGGCGGGAGGTGAGACAGGGAGACTCCTGTGTGTGGTGTGTGGGCCATTGCAGGGTCTCACCTGTGAGCTCTCCTCCTTTTTGGCTCTCAAGGCTTGGCATGTCAGATAGATTCAGGAATGTCTGAAGGATTCAGGTGGAGCCATTGCTTAAAGGCCCTTCTCCTTCCTCAGGAAAAGGGCTATTACAGACCCCACTCTTAGCTACTTGTCTGCTGAAGCATCCCCTTTACATTTTTTTAAGGCTCTCAAGGACCAGACTTGCAGCTGGGAGCCCTTCAAGCCTGGTATCTGGCCTGTGATACTCCAAGCTGGCTGTTTTGGGAAGAGGAGAGTGAGGGGAGGTGGCACTCTCTGTCCCTCCCATCACAGCTGCTCCACTTTGGAAAAATCAAACATTTGCTAAGCTCTGGAGGCTAGATATGTCCTAGAGTTAGGCCTCTTGTTTAGTTTGGGAGAAGCAGGTGCAGGTCTGTGTGCTAAGTCTGGACTTGAACTGATAGATCCCCAGCCTGTAAACACCTCACCCAAGCAGGTATTTCATTTTGGGCAAGATTCCTTCCTAAAGCCTGAGTAACTTCCCACAAAAACCCAAAATTTAAAACCTAAAAACAAAGCAACAACAACAACAACAAAAAGCCAAATACACTCACAACCACCACAAAACTGATTTTGACAAAGGGTGCTCTTTGACCCTGGAAAATGATACTCATCAGGTACAGGTGGAGCTGGAAAAGCCAGAAGGAAGAGTCAGGGCTTGATTCACCTGTGTGAGCTGCCATGGGGAGCATGCAGGAGTGTCCTGTGGGATTCTGAACAGAGACCTCAAAACCCAAGATACTGTACTGGCCATCCCTTATCTTTGGCCCTGCTACTCTGCATCCTGCTTAATACAAACCCTCTGAGGTGGCTGAAGGTAAGTGTATTGTGCTTTGTTACTGATGAGTCACAACTATTGTCTCTTCTCTTGTTACTGAGTCACTGTCAGCTTGTTGCAGCAGCCTGAAAAGATGTGGTGGGCCTTTGTGTCCACAGCAGCTGAGCTGAAGAGATGACAAGAGACTGATGCTCCACAGCCCAAAGGTCTGATAGATTTTCTCGGTTTGGGGCAGCACTTCAGTGTTTGAACTGACAGAGCTGGGGAAGACAAACCATTTCCTGAGCACAGTGAAACTCAGGATCTATTTTCTGATGCCAAGGGAAGACATTGAAAATATCCTGAATGCTCTTGCAAGTGCTCTGCAGTCTCTTTGTTTTTCATTTTTCTTTCTTCATAGTCTGGTTCTTTTTCTCTTCCTTTTCCTTCTAGAATTTTTGTCTTTTCCTTCAGTTCCCTGCTCACTCCTGAGTCGTGTAGCTGCTGATAAATCTTCCCAGCACTGTCCATCTCTGCTGGCTGTTGCTGCCTGAGGGTGGAGGCTGAGGTTCTTTCAAGCTGAAGCCACACGAAGACTTGTGGCTTTCTCTGACATGCCTGTCTGCTGTTCTGTGTTTCTTCCACAGAGACTCAAGGAGAGCTAAACCTAGGTTAGTGTTACAGTCTCCTGATAAAAGGCAATTCTTTCATATGAATGCTTTGTCTTTTGGTCAATAGGCCATCTTACTTCCTAAAAATGTTATCCTGGGCCCTTTGTTATGAGCGAGCTGAACTGTGCTGTGTGAGCAATGCCTGGATCAGTGTTCTAGCCCAGTACAACCCTTGCTATTGGGATGCAAAGTGTCACAGTTGGATTTCATATGTGGATTTGGTGGCTCATGAAAGCTTCAGCAAGTCAGGGATAAACTCTTACTGTTCTACTAATGCAGTTTCTGTTGTGTACCTGGTGCTGGTGTGTTTGCTTGGCCTGTTTCTGCCTAAATTGGTGGGTTTGATTTGCAGATAATGGGTAGCTAAAAGGAAGTTCACTGACAGAGCAGCAGTTGTGGTTGTTACCATAGTTATACTTAGTCCCTGCTTGGTGCTGTGCAGTGCTTTTCAAGCCTTAATTATCCCTTTCATGTTTGGCAGGTGGCAGGGCAGGTACTCTCCTCCTGTGAGAGTCCTCATGGCCTCCCTGTGAACTGTACTTGGAGAAGGAACTGCTTCCTGTTCTCCTCCACACTCTGGGATGCTGGGGGACAGCAGAGCAATGGGACAAGTGCAGATGGGTGAATCTTGTGCTTGTGTCAGAGACCCCCATCTGTTACTCGGAGGTTCCCCACTCACCTCACCTGGAGCTTTTCCCACCCTTCAGCTTGTGATCTGGACCATGTTTCTGTCACTTCTGGGCTCACTGTCTATACAGAGCTTTGTGCTGGGGTCAGAGGAGCCCCAGGCCGTGGTGGCAGCTCTTCCCTCCTGCCCTGTGCTCTGCCACAGGCTCAGAGAGAGGCTATTCCTCACCTGGCAGCAGGAGCCTGGCTGGCAGCTTCCTGGTGTCCTGGATTTGGCTGGGATAGAGAAGCCTGGCAGACTTTTGTATCTGTTAGTCCCTTTGGTCATTGAGATTGTTGTGTGTCTTCCAAAGTGTCCGCCCTCTGGCCCAGTGGCACATGGTAAACCTCCTAATGAGCCTTTGGAATTGTGCTTTGTCTTATGAACTCTTGCTGCAAGTGGCTCTAAGGAACCCCTAAGCTATCAGGCAGAAGGGATGGGAGAAGAGGATGAGCCCTTCTTATTCAGATTATGTATCCCAGACCAGAATAAGCTGCTGTGGGCTTTGTCTGGGGTTTTGACAGATAGCACTGCCATTAATTCCCATGAAGGCCCCTCTGAAAGTATTGCTTGAAGGGTCTTTTCCTCCAGACTGGCATTAGAGTACATTCCCACTGAGCCATGGGGGCATGGTGTGTGTACAATGCCAACTCCTCTCCATGGAGGCTCCATTCAGCACCTTTCACAAGCATTCTGAGAATTAATATAACATTTGTTAGTGCTCTCATGTTGCAGTGTTGCCCAGCTCGCCGCTCTGGGTGGGTGGGAGCAGGAACAGAGCAGCCTTGTTGCTTACATTCATATCTCCATTCTTTTTGTGCACAAAGGAGCAAATACAGGGTGGTACAGGCCCTCCTTCAGCTCAAGAAGAGATGAACCTTTGTCTTGCTTCCATGAGCTGCTGCTCCTCTCCTGCTGTTCACTCATTTTGACAGCTGAGTATAATCAGAGCTGTTTGACATTGGATCACAAGCTCTGTCGTGATCTGATGAAGCAAAGTCTGAGCAAGAGGGAAAGAAATGCACCTGTAGCAACGAAGTAACGGGGTCAGGGACCTTCCTGGATGTCCTGGAAAGTGACAGACACAGCCAGGGCCTGATGCTTCGTTTGTTCTGTGGTTGTGCTGGGGAAGGAGGTGCCTTTTTATCACTCTCATGAGACCAAAAGTGACATGGCCACTCTGGTGTTGCGATGGGCTTCGGGAGCTGCAGGGAAAGAGTCAGTTCATGCATTTGCAATGGTTTCAAAGCTGGTGAAGAAAGGAAACATCGCCAAGCCCCTTGTACAAAACACGTAGCCTGCGGTTCTTCAGATACAGAGGGCTAGGGGAATATTTAAAACAAATGTTTAAACTGACACAAAGACAAGCCAGCAGGGAAGCGAGGTTTGCCTGCCCCTTTGTCAGATACAGGGAGGAAAGCTGAGCAACATCGAGCTATGCCGTAGCAAAGATCTGAGCATGTTCCCAATCCCCAGTGCAATTCATGTATTTAAAGGCCTTACTGGCTAAAAACATAAAAGGCTCTCTCAATTCAATATTTTTCACTTCAGTTAATCATCCCAGAATATTGTAAGTTTATTGTCTCTTTCTGTCTGTTTAGCTTGAGCAAATCCAACTTTTCTGATTGTCTCTTTTCAGATTATGAGAAGCTTTGTTGATTGTGTCATCAAATTAAATCAAGCCCATTAGTGTTCCTCTCAGAATATCATAGTAACAGGCTGTGCCTCAGGTGGCATTGTCCTTCCTTCTCTTTTTAAATGCTTTGCTACATCCGTGTTGTGTCTCTCCTCACTAATAGGAAAGTGTATAAAAATCACATAATCATTAATGTTGAACAATCATTAAGGTTGATGAAAGCAGCACTGCCTGCCATGATGTTGTTTTTCATCGTCAGTGCTTTTGGGAAACACTCCAGACCCACATCAGCTCAGCTCTGTTTCAGCACCCACCAGTTGATCCAGTGACTGTTTGACTCCATCTATTGCACTCTCGGAGATGGCTCCAGTGAGATGATCATTTCGCAAGCCTGTGGAAATAAATTAATTTCCAGAGGCTGTTTCAGCTGGCTCTGTCCTTTTCCACAGCCCCTGCTTTTGATGCAGACAGCATCCAAAAGGCAGCAATCTGTAGTTGAGCAGTGAAGTCTTGGTTGGGTTTTTATTAAAGCAATGATGTGCTAGCTGGCTGAGAAGTGTCAAAACTGCTATCTTGTAACATCAACAAAATAAGGCAGGATCCTTTCTTATGGGAGAGGAATGCCGAGAGCAGAAATGAGTCCAGCATGAGACTGATGGATCTGAGCACTTCTTCTCTGGGGATAAGAGATGATGTACATCAGACATGGTTGGGGTTCTTTCTCAATAAGAAAAGATCAAAGGCTGCAGGTTCATGACACGGGATTCACCTTTGCCTTCCTCTCTCCTCTGCAGTGGTTCCCTGACAGTGTGTCCAGCTGGGGTTTTCCCTCTTAAGCAGAACTGGAATTGAAGTAACACTGAATGTATTACAAAAGTGCCAAACCAATCTGAGCATGCAGTAAAAGGCTGAGGGCGCTGGGGGAATTTGAGATAGTAGTTTTAAGTCCATTGGTGAGAAGAAGGGACTGACCTGAGCCAAAAGAAATAAGTCTCAGGGAAGTCCCTGGGCGTAACAGTGTGTGAGAGTCTTTGTGGTTCTGCTGGAAAGGGAGATGGTGGGGACAAAACTGAGAGGATTTCTGCAGCTGATTTCTGCACCTTCTCCTGCAGAAATGAAAGCTGAACTTCATCCAAGAGTCTTTGCTGCCAGAGATTCCAAAAGGTCTGACCATCGGGGGGTGGGCAGGAATGTGGCTGCAGCTGAGCAGTGTGTGTGTGTGGGGGGGTGTGGGCCCAGCTTGCTGATGGTGATACAGAGGCAGCTTCACACCTGTGTCCCTGGTGCATTCCATCCACAGAGGGATGACTGATGAGTATTCCAAACCAGAGTCCTCCATGTGAGGATTTGTGGTCTCTGAGTTACCCAGAAATGTGGTGGCCTTTGTAATTAAAGCACAAAGGAGTTTGAGTCACAAGGTGCTTCATGCCCTTTGCTCTCCTGGGCCAGGAATAATTTTAGAGAACCCGGGCAGAAATAAAACTCCAGTGCTGAGTTGTTCCAAACCCAGGGTTGTTACATCTCTAATTTCTTTTAATCTCAACTGCTGTGAGATTGTCTGCCTGCATGCCCTGCACAGTTTTCTTGGCATGGGATGCCACATCATTCTGTCTCACTGGGAGGTCTTCAGTGGTCCTTTTGCGTAAGACAATGCTTGGCATGAAATTTTTAAGTGAGTGACGTGGTTGATCAAGTACTTGGTTGGAATTTACTTCAGCCTCGTGGGCCTCATTGCCATCTGCTGCAAAATGGTGACTGTTCTGTTGGTCAAAGGAAGGGACCAGTCTCTAAAGTCACTCACTCTGCTCAAGGTTCACTGAGATTGGTTTCTGGTCTCTCAGCCTCCAGGAGTAGCTGTGTTTTGTCTGTAGTGCTGGTGGGAGACACCCTGGGTCATGGCATGGTGCAAAAGTATTTGTGCCCAAAACAATCAACTCTGCATCGGGACAGAAGGATCAAGGTCCTGCCTTGGATGCTCTTGCACAATAAAATTATGATTCTCTTACGTAGAAGAGAGTTGTGCTTGTAACTGAGTTGGAAAGAGGCTGGATTCAAGTTTACAGGTAAACAAAGATTAGAGCTGGAATTGAGCAACCACTTTGGGCAAGACAAGACTGGAAACAAGGCCAAGACTTGTGGCTTCAGGTGTGGACCTCAAGCTGTTCCTTGGGGGAATTCTTTCAGAAGTGTCAGGCCTTTGAAAATTGGGCCTCTCCAATTTTGAGTGGCAGAGCTCAGTAGTCCTGGTAGACAAACTCATCCTAGGCCATGGCCGGTCTGGATCTCACCCAAATATCCCCAGTACTGGGACTGCACGGTGCTTCCCGTCCCAGCTCCCACAGATGGATTTGTAGCTGAAGATGATGGTGTGAGCTGAGCTTCCTCACTCTGTTGTGTTTGATGCAGGAGGCCTTCGAGGAGCAACTGTGATCGATGCCTTAGATACCCTCTACATAATGGAACTCGAGGAGGAATTCCAAGAAGCCAAGAAGTGGGTGGAGAAGAGCTTTGATTTGAATGTGGTGAGTCACTTACTGGACTAGTGAGCTCTTACTGGGAATACCTGTCACCTAAACAGCCAGTTCTGATCACAGTCTTCTCTTAAGAATCCTTTGGGAAGGGGATCCATGAAGTCTGTGGGGGAAGAAACCACTCAACTGGTTATTTTCTTTTTAAGGGCAAAGGGACTATGATGATTCACTCCCAGCCAGGGGCCACCAGATCAGACTCACCATATCTGGCTGAAAATAACATTCAGTGTTTATGGGTTTGTGTTTTGGTCTTGGTTATGAAAACAGCTGTAATTATTAGACACTCCAAGGAAGTTTTGTTCATCAAAGAACAAGTTCTGTTTCATCTCAATTAAAAGTCTACCTGCGATAAAACAAGTTTTCTGTTTCAAATGCTGTAGATTAAGATTGAAACCACCAATCTCCCTGTCTGAGCCCTTTGTTAATGTGTCACTGCTGAGACTTGTGCAGTGGGACTGTGGCACCTTGGCAGCAGAGTGGGAGCAGAGTGAGACAAGGTCTGGAAAGAAGAGCACCTCTAAAAATGGCCAGAGTTGCTTCTCTCTGTGGCTTCTGAACCTCTTCTAGATACTTTTGGGAGCTGTGTTAGACATGCTGGGACTCTGGGTGCAGCACATGCCTTGCAGTGCAGTCAGCTGCAGGATGCTGTCCCTTATCTATCCCTTGTCATAGCTCTGACTTGGCCTCCAAGCCAGCTCTTGCATTTTTCATGGCCCAGCTGATGGGATCTCATCAGTGGCACACACGGAATGTTAAAAGCAAAGTGCAGTTCAAACTTATATTTGTTTAATGCCTGTCTAGTTGTTGTGAAAAATGGTTCTCCCATGAGAACAATGCCTGCAGCTGCCTTTCTAGAAAAGCATCATTTGGTAGGGCATGACTGGCACTCATAGATTCATAAAAGGCAGACCACATCTGATAAATTTGGTGAATGGTCTCAGTATGTTACTGAATCAATAAACAAGGGACAAAATCAGCTAGGAGATAATTTATCTGGATTTCATAAAAGCTTTTAATCTTGGCCTGCAGAATAGATTGATCTGTAAAGACAAAAAAGAAGGCTATGGATTGATCGGTGGAGTCAGGGAGCACAGGAGAGGGAGACAAGGAGGGAAATTAATTAAATATTGGCTCTGTACAAGGAACTCTAATAGTCCAGAAAAGCGAGGTGGGAACTCCAAGACCACAAGCTCTGTTTGAAATGGGGTGCTGTGATCTGTCTCATGCAATTTCACTCATCATCTCCAGAAAGCACTTGCTGTGATTTGTGACCTGCAGGTATCTGCAAAGGGCAGGGTAGCACAGATGTTCAAGAGCCCCTTTGCTCACTCAGAGTCCTGTGCTGGTGGAAGATCTTTCTGGGGTTTGGGTCTGTGCATTTGCTTGAGGGCAGGAGTGATTTATTGTGCAGATTTGGTAGCCAGGAGCAGGTATTTTTTACAGGCCTTTTTGAATGCACTCATTTTGACATTTGTGGATCATCAGCTGAATTGGTGGAGCAGGACCAGTTCCAGGTGAGTGTGTTCCTGAAAATATCTACCTAAAGGAAAGCAGGAACTGCATTCCATCTGTCTTTTCACAAGAAAATGGAGACAGTATTTTTTCCATGGGGCTGTACAGTTTCCTCATTAAATAAAACAGTTCAAGGGGCAAATTTTTACCCTAAACTGACTCTTTGCAAGGCCTAACCCAAGACAGGGTTGGCAGGATTACACATCTGCCCCGATTCAGTTAGGTATTGTTATAAATGGGCAATTTGGGTGTTTATCTTCTCTTCAGGCTCCACCTGTCACTGTGGGTGAGGACTGGGAGACTGAGGGATCTGCCTACAACCTGTTCCCATTGGCTGCCAGTTGCCTGTGCAGGCTTTGCAGTCAAGTGTATCCTTATGTCTTTTCAGAATGGAGAAGCATCCTTGTTCGAGGTGAACATCCGCTACATCGGGGGGCTGCTGGCCACCTACTACTTAACTGGAGAAGAGGTTTGTTTCAGCAGCCCTTTGTGCCTCACACAGTTCCCGGTAATGAACTGAAAAGCTTCTCCAGTAGCTTTTCTCTGAGCATCAGATAATCCCTCCATAACAACAGGCTAAACCTATCGTTTTTGTGAATATGGAAATGCCACTAATGTTCTTTTAATTAAGCCTCACATAATTACCTTGCACACACCGTGCATGGCTCATTTGCAAAGATCTTTTCTCCTGTGGCCAATTCTAGCAAGACATGTTTCCAGGTGGACACATTGCTCCCCAGGGAAATGCCATTTGCAGGGATCTTTGTACTTGTTTCTTTCTATTCTAAACACTAGAGAGATTTCATCAAACATCATTGCAGATTCTGCCTAGGGCTAAGGAGGGCAATGGATTAAGGGCAGGTGCTCCAGACTCTGCTTGGACAGTCTCTCTGGAGCAGTCGTTTCTAAGATGAAGTGCCCTGGGATACAGGGAAGGAGGGTGGCAAACTGCCAAGGCAAGGGTACCTGTGTCCAGAACACCTTCTGGTGGAAGGTGTCCCTGCTCTTGGTATGGGGTTAGAACTCCTTTAAGGTCCCTTCCAACCCAACTCAGTTTGGGATTCTATGTCCTGCCAACTCCTGTGACGGTGCTACAGCTGCATAAAATGTCCCCTTGCCCCGCCGGTGTGTGCTGGGTGTCCCAGCTCCTCCTGTACCATGGGAGAGCAGCCTTTTGACGGATGCTCCATCCCCCTGGAGTCCTGGATAAAGCAGCAGGCTCTCACTTCCGCTTCCCTTCTTTCTCTCCAGCCTGGCAGAAGCCAGGGCTTAATGCCATAATCTGTTTTATAATGTGGCTGGACTGGAATTTTACAGCTAGCTGTAGAGAGATGAAGAGATTATTCATTTGCCCTGGCAGTCCTTGATGAGCAGAAACTCTGATTCAAGTGGGAGTTTCGTGAGTGAAGGAACAGGAGGACTGGCTGTAAACGAGAGCTCTTCTCTCCAGACACTGACCATGGCTGGGTCCTGTCTACCAGAGCAGGATGGGATGGCTCCTCACTGCAGAGTGACACCACTGATCCCAGGAGTCACAGGAGCAGCTCTTTTACTTTAGTTTCATTTTAAATGAGTTCCAGGAATGATGTCTGTCCGTGATTTCCCTCCGGGGAAAACTCTCAAAGAGTCAGTGCCCTGATTTGGAGTCTGTCTCAGTGACAACTTCAACAGGTTTCAGATCAACAGAGCAAAAAGAAACCACATTAAGTATAAAACTCCAGCAGTGACCTCTTGAATCCAGTCAGCAGTGATGCCCAGCAGCCAGGGCAGTGCCTGTCATTTACTTAGTCAGTGTCACCAGGCTGAAAGGCAAAATTCAAGTCCCTGTCTCTTGCTTTCCCTTGTGAACCAACACCCTTTTTCCTGTGAGTGTATCAAAGGTCTGCAAACCCACAGAAGAGCTCAGGTTTCCTCAGTGCTGTATTTTTAGTGCAATAAATTCCTGCCTTCTGAGAACTACCATGACAGGGCTAGAGGTAAAAGGCTTGTGCTTTATCTCCTAAGTCACTTAGAGGCTTCCCTTGATCAGGACTAATCTCTGGAGCAAAGATTAGTGCTTGTATCAGTTTGTCCCAAAATAATTGTGGATGGTTTTTTTGTGCCACAAGCCACCTTAAGCTGTAATTTGACTTGAAGGCCCAAAACTGAGGCATTACAAATGGAAAAGGAGTAGCTTAACCATGAAACCATGAATCCTTCTTGGAAAAGAGTTGCAAGTGAAAGATTGTTCTTTGGAAATCATAGTTTTTACCAAAGGAGATGCTGGACAAACCATGCTGTAAATCTAACAGTGCTTCACCCTAGAAAGATTTATTTTGATTTTAATTCAGTCATTTCACCTCTGCCACCCTGGGAAAGGGAAGAATTTATCCCCCAAGAGTATCCTTTGGACCAGTTCAGATCATGGGAATTTCCTGCCAGAATATTGGGTGTTGTGAGTGGGTTTAAAAGAATCCTGTGTGACTCTGATTCACAAGGAATCCATCAAATATTTATCCTCTCTTCTTTTTCTAACAGGTGTTCAAGAGTAAAGCTCTGGAACTTGGAGAGAAACTTTTGCCAGCTTTTAACACCCCCACTGGAATCCCACGTGGCGTCATAAATCTGGGCAGGTAAGACACAAATCCTTACAAGCATGATGCCCTTTTAGTGCTGAGTGTTTGTAAAAGACCAGGACTTGAGCAGGAACAGCAGAAGTTCCTCAGAGGTGCCCCCTTCTAGTACAGATTCTTCGAGATCATTTCTTTTGCCAACTCAAACCCAAGAGGTGCTTTGGCAGAGATTGCAGATGACTCAAGTCAAATCCAGCTGTTTTTTATTAATTTTGGGCTGTCCACAGTTTCTTCCTCTACCTCCTGGCAGGGCTCCCTGCTGCAATGTGTTTTCCTCTCTCTCATTATCTTTGAAAGGTTGTTTTGTAATCTGCACATAGCATGGATTTTTGCAGTGTGCCCAACTAGATGCATGTGAATTTATCCAGGCTCCATGCTTGGAAAAAGTGGGAAAGGGAGTGGATGGGACTGGCTGACAGTTTTGCTGCTAATATGGATCCTCTGGTGGTGGCCCTGTGAGCAGCACTCAGCCAGGTGTGTCCTTCCCTTGGAGCCCAAACACTTTGTGTTAGGGAGGTGATGTTCTCATGCCAGAGGGGAGTGTTGAGGCAACTGAGTTAAATACCTGCTGAAGGTCTGTCGGCAGAGACAGAGCTGCAGGCTGGATTCCTGGTCTCTGCTTTTTGCTGACAGACAGTGCTCCCTGCCAGTAAGGGCTGATTTGCTCCTTTTGATGCCTCCAAACAAATCCCCCGGGCACAAGTTTCCTGCGGGCTGAGACAGAGACAGCAGGAAATGTGGGTTAGCAACAGCCTTTCATCCTCACCTCTTGCAAAACTCAGAGCAGCAGCCATGAAAGTCATTATTCACCTCTTAGCCAAAATCTCCTTTTTGGCTCTGTGAAGCACAAGACGTCCAAATATTTGGCTCACAGTGCTCCGTTGCTCAAATATCACTGTCACCCTTCAGTTGTCTTAATGTGCTTGTGATCCCAGTGAAAATTCGAGCCACCACCATGAATATAATTGTTTCCTTTTACAGAAGAGACATCCTGCTTCCTCTGCAGCTGATAAAGAATCGGCAGAGACTAACCTTTCACAGAAATGCCAAACCCTCCCCTGCCCTTTGTGAAGACTATTGAAACAGCCGGTGTCTGCCTAGACAGTCCCAAAATGTTTTGCTGATGACCTTGACTAATAGCAAAGAAAATCAACATAACACTGAGCCCACATCCAGGACTCCTATTACTGTCTTGAGCTCTGGCTTCAGGGCCATGAAACTGCTCTGAGGGTTGGAATATCAATTGGTTTAGAAGCAGGGATGAAGGAAGCTGAATCCATAGTCTGACTGCTGCAGGAGCATGATGAACAGCCAAAGGCTGTAAACCCAGATGGGAAGGGATTTACTCGCTGTGAGGGAGTGTGTGGAAGTGGAAGCAGAGGAGGAGATCGTGGTGATGTTGAGAGGGCACACTGACCCAGTGTGTCAGGGCCAAACCAAAGCCCAGAAGAGTTTTGCAAGAAGGAATTCTCTCCAATTCTACTTTTGCTAATTCCAGAGAGATGTCATCATCCCAAAAGGAGGAGAGTCTTGCAGTGTGTGTGGGCTTCTGTTGGTGGTTGCTTCGGGGGTGGGTTGAGAATGACATTAAGAAATTTGAATCAAAACACCCCTGACGTTAAGACAATTCTGCATATACATTTTTGAGGGCCAAAGCACAAAGACAGCCACTCCCCACCTCTTCTATGGCCAACTGGCTTTACCTCTTTTGGCTGTATCACCTCACACCACCTTTTCCTCTTGTGACCCCTCTCCGCTGATGTGCTTCCCTGTGGCCGCCTGTTTTCCACAGGCACTGTAGCATATCTCACACAGGCTTGTTTTCCATCCTGCTGTTCCAGCTGCCCCGTTGTCTGCCAGGTCCTGCAGTACTTTGTTTTCTCCAGCTGTTGCTCTGTGCTCTCTGTGTTGCACTGTGATATCTCACTCGATGCCTCCTGTGCTGTATCCCTGGCCCCTGCTTTCCTTCACATCTCCCCTAAACCCTCTGCAGTTCCATATTTTTCCTCATTATCCTCTCCTGGCCTCTCTCTTGACTTGGCACTGGTTGGCTGCCTTTGATCTCCAGGAGGGAAGGAGGTGATAGAACATTTCAGTCCATGCTTGCACTAGGCAGTGTTTAAAGGAAACCCACTTACTTGGGGGATAAAGGCTGTTCTGGGCACATTCTTTTCTCTTGAAGGTCAGCTCCTTTAACCGGTACCTTCCTCTGAGATGTTACAAAACAGAGCAGCTGTGAAGACCCAATTTGTCCAGTCTGTAATGCTGAAAAAATGTTTTCCTCCAGAGGGTCATTCCATGCTTGTCTTTTACCCAGGGACACGTTGCAGACAGACTGTTTCCTGCAGACCCCCTGTCCATGAGTGTTGCTGTGATTTTTAGCCCAAGCCTTGGGCTCCCAGCAGCACATTCCATGCAGGCAGTGCTGAGTTTTGGGAGGGGAGCTCCCTGGAAGAGGGTTGGGTTGGCCACTGTGACCCCACATAGCTGCTGCCACAACAAACATAACCCCATTTGGCTGCTTCTGTCACTCCTGAGCTGAACTAGCTGGGAAAGCAGTTTCTGTTTGTGAGATCATATTTGTTACAATGTCCCTTCAGTGCAGTAATAAAGAAGAAGTAATTGCCTCTTTATAGGGATGAGAACACTGAGGGGTTGTTCAGCTCACCCAACCCAGGGCCAACTGCTGCCAGGATCAGCAGATATGTCCACTGTGGTATTAATTCCACATTCACCTGGTCAGACTGTGAGACCTTTGTGGTACACAGGAACATTTCTGCCATAAACTCTCGATGTTATTGGGGTGCTCATTTGAGCTGCACTCAGTGTTTCCAAATGAAAAGTGGTGCTGCAGCTTCCTGACATTTTGCATGGCAGGCTGACGTTTGGCAGTGACTGAGCAATCTGAAACAGCGTGAACATATTGCTTATCTAATGGCTCTTTTTGTCTGGAGGCAAAACAAACAGCTCTGGACCTGGAATGGTTTACCGAATATCACATGGAGGGAAACTTTTTTTTCTCCTCAGAAGGATCATTAGTTTTTGCCTCCTGCAAACAACAAACTCTTTTTTCTCCCAGCCAAGCTTCCAGGCGCCATCTAGTGTCACCCCCATCCCTAGAAACCTGTCACCTCCTCGGGACTGACTGCAAAGGGATGGAAAATCGAAGCCACCTCACATCTGAGATGGCTCAGCCA
Organism: Pithys albifrons albifrons; assembly: GCF_047495875.1. Taxonomy (NCBI): domain Eukaryota; kingdom Metazoa; phylum Chordata; class Aves; order Passeriformes; family Thamnophilidae; genus Pithys; species Pithys albifrons. The sequence continues at coordinate 7,767,774 of NC_092481.1, forward strand.
GACTTCCCTGGGCCAGCATCTGCAGAGGCTGCTCTGGGACTAGGGCTTGAGGTCCTTATACATGTAACCCTGTGTCCTTAAGGACATTCTCATGTCTGAGTAGGTCTCAGAGAGGCACAGCACTGTGGTCTGTAGCAGTGGGATACAAGAAGGAAGTGGTTGAATGTAAAAGCAGATCCATATCCTTTGGTTAGTTTTCTTTAACATTTAACAGAGAAGTGTTGTATTCCTCATTCCAGAAATGACTCCTTGCTTTGCTTCAGTGCAGATCTCTCTCTTTGCCTGGATTTGGTAGGTGAGGGAAGTGAAATAGAACCTGAGAAGGGATCCCAGTACATCAAACACAGGGGCAGAGGCACTTTGTAGAACTGGCTTCTTCACACAGGGTTTGCCACCTTCTGTATGCTCTGCTGCCCTGCTGTTCTTGTGAAGCATGTGAGATGACCAGTGTGCTGTTCTCAGAGTCAGTTTGTCCTGTTCAGTTTTGCCATGGCTTTTCCTTACAGGCAGGTTTGCACAGCAGCACCTTTTCCCCTGTCCCTGGTCCCCCCAGTGAGCCAGCAGATGCTTGGAATGGCAGTGTCACATACACACAGAGACTGGGAGGTCTTGTCGAAACAAGGTGCTTAGAAACAGGCTGGATTCTCCATAAAATACCAGCTTTGTTGGTTTTGTGGGACATGTAAGATGTGAGAGTTCAGCCCAGGCTGCTTACAGACATGTTTCATCCCAAATTTTCTTGCGTGGGGCAGGCTGTCACTGTTCTTCCAAAGCTTCCTTTAAGCTGATCTGTTTGAGAGGGATTCCTGTCCCACAAAAAATGTGGTTTCCCAGTACGTGGTGTTAGCTCAATTCTAGACAATCCTCTGTAAAACTACTGCTTCATCCCACTAGAACTGTTCCTTGTGAGAGTCCTAAAATCTGTGTGTGTCCTTTCTATGGCCTCTGTTGAGATCTGGTGTGCAGCACATGCACATAGCAAAGGGAGATCTGCACTGGGGCAGGGGGAATCTCAGACTTTGGCAATGAAGGCTCCATTTTTCCTTGCAGTGGCATGAGTTGGAGCTGGGGTTGGGCATCAGCTGGAAGCAGCATCTTGGCAGAATTTGGTACCTTGCACTTGGAATTCCTGCACCTCTCTGAGCTCTCTGGCAACCCGGTGTTTGCAGAAAAGGCAAGTACTTCCCACCTTGGTCTTTAGTGAATTGTCTCTTCATAATTATGGGATGTTTTTCCTCATGTGTGTAAAGTTGTAGCAATTTCACTCAGACAAGGGCAAAGCCAAAATTAAGTTATGTGGGTGCAAACTGCACAGGGAATTGTTAATCCTGGTATCCCAAAAGGAGTGACTTGTTCTTGCAGAGCTTTTTACTCTGAACAGGCATTAAATGTTATGCTCCAGCCCACAAGATTTCTACAGAGGTTATTTTGTGTAGGAGAGGCCTGACAGTCAACATGCTGCATCCTTTGGTGTAACTAACTGAAAATCTATTAACATTATACATTACCTTGTGCTTGTCCCAAGTCCCAGAGCAGGCTGAAAACTGACAGTGGTTACAGGATTGCCAAGAAAAGCTCAAAATGATGCTTTTTCAGGGTATGTCCAGTGCAGGTCTATCAGTTGTGAAACAAGGAGAGAATCTGAAGCAAAGACAGGAAGAAAGGAGGAAGAAGCTGGGAGAGCAAAGTGGAGACAAGGATGGAGTGTATGGAAAGCATTAAGGGTGGGGGGAGCCAAAGGAATGTCAGGGGAGTGAGCAGGAGAGAAAAGCAGAGGGTGAAGGGAAACAAATCCAGGTAAGGAAAGACTGGAGATTTGAAATAAAGAGACAAGCTGGACAGTGATAATGACAAATTGCTCAGAGGAAGGGGGGAGCTGAGAAAAGGTCAGTGAAGGGGACAGTGGTCTGGAAAGAAAATGTGTGTGAAAGAAATGAAGAGAATGAAGGGAGGGGAGTTTTGTGGGTAGTGATTAGCACTGAAAACACAAGGGCAAGGAGATGTACTGCTAAAAACTAAAATTGCATCTGCATTTTGGGCTCAAACTGTGGCATTTTGAGCCAGGGTCAAGTCTCCGTCCCCAGCGTAATATTTTTAACTCTTTTCCTCCTAAGCCCATGGAGGGAAAAGGGCAAAACCTTTTTAATGGACTCTCCTGAGCTGAACATGCCTGATGTGCACATTCATCCTCACACCCTCTGAGAGGAACAATGTAGGATGATGTGGGCTCAATCAGCCCATCCTGTGGGAAATTACTTCACAGGAACCGATCAACTCATTAACTTACAACTTGGGACTTGTGTGATTTTAGGAAGAATAAAGTCCATCTGTGTCTTTTATTCAAACATGTCATTAATATGCCAGGCTCATAAACTTCAGTAAATATTATGCAGCCTGACGAGTTACTTGGAAGCACCAACTTAAGTCTGTAGCCAGCTTTGGGCGTACAAATTGTCTAATTTTATAAAAGGTTTAGAGTGTATTAGCTGCTCTGTAGGTTATAATAGAATATTTATGCTGCATAGCATTTAACTGGGCCCCTTATGGGAAAAGTCTATTGGATTTAATGGGGGTGAAACAAAGGGGATGCTTTAAGAGAGCAAGTTGCTGTTCTGGGGCATTAAAGGAGCTGTCTGTCCTTGAAATTAAAAGCCCCAATTCATCATGTTAAGTGACCACGTGGTGAATTTAAGTAATATGTGACTCACTTATCTCTTACACTCCTTTCCCTTTGGATCATGGAAAACATCACCTTCTGCATCTCTCATGTTTCACATTTCTACCCAGATCTCAAACCACAGAATTCTAAGAGTCATGGAATGGTTTGGGTTGGCAGAGACCTTAAAGATCACCCCGTGCCACCCCCTGCCCTGGGCACCTTCCACTAGCCCAGGTTGCTCCAAGTCCCATCCTACATGGCCTTGGACACTCCCAGGGATGGGGCAGCCACAGCTTCTCTGGGCATCCTGTGCCAGGGCCTGCCCACCCTCACAGGGAAGAATTCTTCCTAATATCTCATCTAAACCTGACCTCCTTCAGCTTACAGCTATTCCCCCTTTTCCTATCGCTCCATGGCCTTGTGAAAAATCCCTCTCAGATTTCTTGTAGCCCTTTTAGGTATTGGAAGGTGCTATACAGTCTCCCTGGGATTGCATCTGGACCATGTTTAGTAAGCTGCTTCCACTGCCTGCTGAACTGGGGCCTTGCAGAATTTTCAGAATAATTTCTAAAATGCCACAGAGCTGGATAAAGGTTGGGCTGAGGAGTCCAGCACAAAACCTTCTCCACCCCAGAGCTTTCAGCAGAGAGTCATGTCACTGGGCTGTGCCTTTTCCAAGTGTTCCAGGCTGCTATGCTTCTTCAGGAGGGATCAGCACTGAGGAATTAGAGACTTTGGTGGCAGTGCAAACCTCCAGCTCTGTCAGCAGAGCAGTAACACCATTCTGTCTCTCATCTCTCCTAGGTGATGAACATCCGCAGAGTCCTCAACAAAGTGGAGAAGCCCCAGGGCCTTTATCCCAACTTCCTCAGTCCGGTGACAGGGAACTGGGTGCAGCGTAGGTATCTCTCTGTGTTCAGCCCTGCCTGGAGCATTTCAGTCTTTCCATTTTTCTTTAGGAAGCAATAGCAACTGTCAGAGCAGCAAGCCAAGAAAATGTCTTGTCAGGCAGCCCGTTATACATGTGATTGGATAATACAACCCGATTTGTAAGATGCAATATAGTAATTGTACACTTATTCCATCAGCCTTGTTTCCAGCTGAGTGTCTCACCTCCAGAGAGAATTAGGGCCTTTCTTGCACAGAGGAGGATAATGGTACATGGTCCATCAAACATATATTAGAAATCAGCACATCTTTTTAAGACCTCATCCTGTAGTCAGCACAGAGCCCATGGACTGCTTGGGAGCTGCATGGGAAGGCTGAGCAGAAGCACTGTGAGATTTACCTCTGGGATGTGCTGCAGCACGTAAGGAACCACCTGGAGAGGCAGAGGGCTTGTAAGAGTCTTGGATCCCCTTCAGATGTAGGGATGCATCCTGCTGTGTGCGTTCCTGTTCCTGTTACCATGGTACCTCTGCGTAGTGCCAGTTGGTGCAAAGAAGGATGAGGCAGGAATGTTTTCTTTTCTCTTGTTGAGAACCCAGCACTGGAGATGTGGGCTTTAAGTAGGTACTGCCCTGGTATGAAAGGGGAGCAATAACAAAGAAAGGGCTAGAAAAGAGCAAGGAAATATTAGAAGCAGTGTCCCCAGGAAAAGGTTATTTACTTCCTTGCTTTACACACACAGCCCCTTCCTTACCCAGAGAAGAGACTGTATCCCTTTTCTTGGGTCATCCAAGGGCAGAAGTTTGCCCTCTGGTAGGAACAGGAAATGCTACTTCTGCTGCTGTGCCCCGGATCTCTGACCTCATCCTCCTGCTCTGTTATTCATTTGCTTGTTTTGGTTCCTGGATTTCATGTTTCTCTGTCAAAGGAATGAAAAGTCCCTTCTTGCAGAAGCTGTTTCGAACTTGTCAGAGGATTACATTTATTGGATTACATTTATTGTCTAGGCAGGCTGCTTCGAGTCCTTGCCTTACCTCGTGTCTCCATGTCCTGTTGCACTGTTTGTTCAGCTGGATCACTCCAGACCTTTCCAACTGTATTAATGGCTCCGACGGTACCTGACAGGCAGCTGCGTGGCTGAGGCAGGGACAGAGCTGTGGCTGGGAGCAATCTCTGACCTTTAACGGCCACATCAGCACCTCTAATGGCAACTGACAGGGCTGGGCTGGAAAGGTGTCCCAACAGTGTGTCCTGAATGGTCACAGTTATCCCGTTAAACCACAGCTGTCCTTTGGTGCCATGGGGAAAGAAAACAGGTTGCTCTTCATCACAGTGATTGATCTTCAGTTATCCCATCCCTTTGTAATCAGTTCAGCTTCCCCTCTGCATTTGTCTCTTGCAGAGTTGTTGTTACATGTTCCTCTTGAAAAGCCCATCTCCCATCCCCTGCTGCACCCTGAGATCTCATTTCCTTTAGGTTATTCCCAAAGGCAGGTCCCAATTCCACATGGTACATTTCACCAGACACCAGCATTAGTTCTGCTTGTTCAGTGGGGCTGAGAGGTGAAGTGCCTGGCTTTGCCATAACTGATCATTACAGGAACTCTGGGAAACAGGAGCTGTGCTCCTAACACAGGTGGGGACAATAGTCAGCTGGATGCCCAGCATATATCTCTTCTGCCACTGATTTAATTCTGTTTTATGCCTGCAGATTTCAATTCATTGTCCTGACCTGTTCCCACCCCTTGCTGACATAAAGAGAGGCCTGTTGCTGGTTTTCAGAGCATATTAAAACTAGCCTCTGATTACTTGTTCTGGGATAGGCAGATTTATGCCAAACCCTGGAAACAAGCTAACTCCCAGACAGACTTTCAGACCATGGCACTGGCAGTTTGTGGCAGTTGCTCATCATATGACCTTGTGATCTCACTCCATATTCCAGGGAGGCAAAAGACTGATCAGCCCCTTCTGCATCTCCAATACTGCTGGTGAGAAAGAGATGAGGACCAAAGCAGGGAGGCAGCTGCAGCCTGTTCCCTGTAGGTGCCAGGTTCTCATTTTCTCTCTTGCTATTAAAGCTTTTTGCAGGAAGCTGTTCTACTTGAAATTGCTGTGATTTTCTTAAAAGGTGTATCTTTGACCTGGCTGGATGAGCAAATCTGCTAAAAATGAAGAGGCTGTGCTGTACCTCTTCTGAGTGCAGTTGTTACCTTTAGAAATTTAAAGCCCAGTCCCCTGCTGAAAGAGGAGATTTGTTTATGCAGAGTGCCTGGGAGGCAAATGCTGGCAAAGCTGATGCCATATGGAAAGCAATTATGTACCAGAGCTCCTGCTTTGGTGATTTTATGAATGACACACTTAGGATCACAGAGCTGCTCTTTAAAGACAGGCTATGCAACCAGTGTCTGCAAATAGTCTGTCCTGGGTTTTTTTTCCCCACTGAATTCATGTGTCTAATCTCATTGTTTTGCTGTGGATTATTCCGTGGATCATTAGACACAGTGGATCAGGGATGTTTGCTCTTCAGGTCAGGAAAATGCATGGCTGTTGATTTCTTCTGCTGGTAGGATTTAGCATTTAGAATAAGCCTCGAGACTTTATATTTGTATGAGGCAAAGGAAAACAAAAATCTGAACATTTAACTCCGAACACCTGCAGCATCTGCTTCCCTCGGAAATGAGGATGGTGCAGACCCAGGGGTGAAACACTGTTAATTAACAGGCATTGCTTAGTCCACAGTGGGTAATTTGTCTTGCTCTCCTAAAAAGGGAAGTGCTTGAGTGCTTAAAGAGTAGACACTGCTCTTCCCCCTGTGGTACAGTTTAAAGCCATAAATCCATCCGGGAGTTCCCCCCAGGCAGAAACCTGCAGCTGTCATGCCCATTTCACCCTGCAATCCTCCAGCATCCTTCTGTAAGGTCAGAGCAGGGTGCTCTCTGAGCAGATAGCCTTGGAAATCTGATTTTCCAAGTGCACATCCTTGTACCTGGCTTTATCATTTTAATATGCCAGCAACCCCAGCCTTCCCCAGGGCACAGAGTCCCACTGTGAGTCAGGAATACAAATGACATAATGGAGAAGTCCCTCTTGCAGCCCCTTGGCGGGCAGCAATGTGGGATCCAACACACACTCTCCCTTTCCTGAGGCAGGGAGACAGCTCCCAGGGGCTTCCTGTACATGGAAATCTATCAATAGATACTCACAACTGTTCTTGGTTTGTGAGGGTGGGGTTTATGATGATCTCTTCATAAACAGGAAGCATCTTCACAGTGCAGTGTAAATAACTTATAAAATAAGGCCTCTGAATGGTTTTGGTAAGGGATATTAATGCTCTGTAAAATGACAGGACATTTTTCTTCTGATTGCACTTCCCCTTTGAAAAACAAAGCTGCAAGCTCTCCCCAGGAAACTGGGAAGAGGAAGGAGAGAACAAGGGCATTAAGTAGGATGTGGTTGTTTCCCCTTTGTAAAGCAACTGCTCGTTGTATGTCACGAACCTGAGATTCTTTTCTGACTTTCCCATTACAGACCATGTCTCCATTGGGGGACTTGGGGACAGCTTTTATGAATATCTCATCAAATCTTGGCTGATGTCAGACAAGAAAGACTTGGAAGCTAAAAAGATGTATGACAATGCACTAGAGGTAAGGAGCAGGTTTCTGCTCTATGATTTTTGTGGAGGACACATTGTTCATAAGAAGGCTTCAGATCATTAGAATGTCTTGGATCTTTGGGTTTCCTTGGTATTCACTCCTGTATCTTGAAATACTTAGTAAGTTTTACTTACTGTCCACTAGGTATCTTGAAATCCTGATTTTCATCCTTTTAGGCAATAGAAAAGCATTTGGTCAAAAAGTCTGCTGGAGGATTGACCTACATTGCTGAATGGAGGGGAGGCATCTTGGACCACAAAATGGGCCACTTGGCTTGTTTCTCTGGGGGCATGATTGCACTTGGAGCTGAAGATGCTGGAGAAGAGAGGAGGCAGCGACACATGGATCTGGCTGCAGAAATAACAAACACATGTCACGAGTCCTATGCACGCTCAGGTAAATCTGTGGGCTGCCTGCAAAATGTTAGTGAGGGATCACCCACAGCCTCAGGAGACTCAGGTCTGTGTGGCAGAGGTTTACAGTGGGGTATTTTCTGCTTCAGCAGCCTCTGCAGCACTGTGTGTGATTTCCACTTGGCTTTTCTGGGATATCTAGAGGAGACAGCAATATGTTTTACACAGCAGACAGCTGGAGCAGAGGGACAGACGGATGCAAACTCCTGTGCCAAAGTTAGGAACTGAACCCAGGGCTGAATCCTAGTCTGCCTCTCAGTCACAAAACCAGCCTTCTCCCAACAGGACTGTAGTTTGACTCTGCGGACAAGGAGGGAAAATTAACAGAGATTAATTGCAAAGCATCCCACTATATGGAGCAGAGCAGCTGAGAAGCCCAACAGGGGAACGTTGGAGACCTGCAGCTGGTGGTAGGAACTGAAAAAATGACGTTACTCAGCCTTTCTCAGCTGTCTGAGCAGAGGCTGAATGAGTCTTTTCATTTCACAAGTTCAGGACAATTTGTTTCACCACCCCATGCTTATCAGTGCTTTGGGAGAGCAGGGACTGGTGATGAATGAAGGACTGGGTTAGTTGTTTGCCTGCAGGAGCTGCTTTGGACATCACTCCTTGCTTTGGACACCATTCCTTTTTTTGTAGGCATCTCTGCTGCTCCTGTGAGGCTACAGGCAATGAGACAGCTTTCCAGGCCCTTGTCAGGCACACGTCTGTCTCCACGAATTGTTTCCAAGGATTGTTTCATACCTTCCCCACATCATCAAGCCCATATTGGCAGTTGGTGTCCAGCATGTTTGCCAAGTAAACTTCCAGCTAACGTGAAATGACGTTTGCAAATAACTCTTTTGCCTCTTCCAACACTTACAGAAGTAAAACAAGCCACATGACCTAACAACTCCCTGCTTGTGAGTGCCTGGAGCCAATTCTCACCTTCAGCAATGTCCATCAGCTCAGAAAGGACAGCAGCAAGTTGCCCACACTGTTTCAGTGCTGGCATTTCAGCAAGCTCAGTGTTCTCCAGATTGTCTGTGCATGTCACGCTGGCTGTCAGCAAACAGTCCAAGTAGGGAATGCTGTCAGATCCCCACACACACAGGAGACCCCAGGGAAAGTGTGCAAAATAATTAGGGAAAGAAAATTACTCCTTGAAACACAGCATTGTGGTAGACACAGCAAGAGAAACCCTGTGGCATGATCATAGAATCATGGAATCACAGAGTGGTTTGAGCTGGAATGGACCTTAAAGCCCATCCTGTTCCACCCCCTGCTATGGGCAGGGACATCTTCCACTAGACCAGGTTGCTCCAAGCCCCTTCCAGCCTGGCTTTGAACACTTCCAGGGATGGGGCAACCACAGCTTCTCTGGGCAACCTTGTAAGCCACCTCTAACAGCTGCCCTGTTTTTCAAACATGGAGAGGGTTGGTGTTGAAAATAGGAATCTGAGTGCTAGTTAATGCCTGCAAGAGATTGGGGTTCTTATGTAAGGGACACTCAAAAAGACCAATGTACTCTTAATGTCTTACTTATGAAACAGCAGTGTGGTTGGTTAAGCCTTCCCTATTATCCCCTTGTCTTCTTTCCAAAGAAGCTGCAAGCAGACCAGAAGAAAAGGCTCATCCAGCCTCATACAAGCCTTAGTTAAATGTTGGCAGCCTGAGCAACATAAAAGCACCTGGATGATCTTTTCACTTGTTTTCTCCTCAGAAGTGATCACTGCATGTGTGTGATTTTGTGTAGATACCAAGCTGGGCCCCGAAGCCTTCCGCTTTGATGCTGGAAGTGAAGCCATGGCAACCAGGCTGAGCGAGCGCTACTACATCCTGCGGCCAGAGGTGGTGGAGAGCTACCTGTACCTGTGGAGGCTGACCCACAACCCCAAGTACAGGCAGTGGGGCTGGGAGGTGGTGGAGGTAAGCCTGGTGAAGTTGCAGTAGTAACTCTCTTACTGGTTGCTGGATTCTTACAAAAATCTTTCCTTTGGTCAATAAAAAGAGCAGAAATTATTTAAATCATGTCAGGCATTGAGATACGTTAGTGGAGGTGTTCAAGACCAGGTTGGATGTGCTCTGAGCAACCTGGTCTAGTGGAAGGTGTTCCTGTTCATTGCAGGAGAGTAGAATCAGATGATCTTTGAGGTGCCTTTTAGCCCTATGATTTTACATTAGCATTGGGGCAGGAATATGCAAAATAGCTCAATTTGGTGTGGCATCTCTGTTGATTGTTGTGGATGTTTTCTTCTCCTTTTGGGCTACAGCCAATCAGAGCAGTGGTTTGTGGACAGGAGTGCTGCAGACAGCAAAACCTCCCATTAATGTAAAGGCCCTCTGCAAGAAAGAGTCAACTTTGTGTTTGAAATCTCTGGAGTGCTCAGCTCCACTGGTTTGTAGTTGGCCAGGGAAACCAGCAAAGCTGCCGTTGTCATGTCTTCTTCCTACAAAGACTTCACAGCCAAAAAGCCCCTCACCCATTTCCAGCTGATGCAAAGCCCCTTGGCTGCTGCCCCACATCCTGGCAGGGGCTGTTCCAGTGGCAGAACTGTAATTTGTATGCTGCCCTGGAAGAGAGATCCACAAACAGCTTGAGCTGTCTCTGGAGACCTGGGTTTGCTGTTGTGTAATGTCAAGGTCAATCCATCAACTAACTTAGTTGGCTGTGTTTCTCTTGCTATCTCATTAGAGCTACCTTGATTCCCAGAGTCTGGAGTGATCACCACACTCTTCAGTAACAGACAGAGCCTATGATAAACCTGGGAACTGATTTGTACAGCTGACTTGTAATGCAACAGATGATGATTAATGAGATAGGCCACGCTGTGGTGTGTTACTGAGGTTTCCTTTTCTTTCACAGGCCCTGGAAAAACACTGTAGGGTCGAGGCTGGTTTTTCTGGCATCCGAGATGTTTACACCACAACCCCAACCCATGACAACATGCAACAGAGTTTTTTCCTCGCAGAGACTCTGAAGTAAGTCTGGTATCATAGAGGCCTTTCAGAGTACCATAATTCCTGCAGCATCCACACTCTTGTCTGCAATAAGTCTCTGATAATAAGGGGGAAGTCTTCTCTTCTAGTGGAAGGTGTCTGGGGTTGGAAGGAGATGATCTTTAAGGTCCTTTCCAACCCAAACCATTCAATGGCTCTGTGGGGAAAACTTGCTTTGATGCTCTGAAGCTTTTGCAATTTTCTACTGTAGAACCACTGCTGTCATTGGCACTCTCGAGGTGTTCCTACTCATGTGCTTGAGTTAAAGAACTCTTCCTGTGCTTTAGAGCTGCTCTAATTGGGAGGCTCTAACTGCTGATTTCCCTTGAGTTTGTCTCTGATGGTTTGAGGCAGTCCTGTCCTCTGCCGGGTTCATGTGAAGCACTTGGAGGAGGCATGACTGTGGCCTGAATTTGCTGTCCCTTGGCACAGATCTGCTTTGCTGGTTGTGTCAACTAACGTTTATGGGGTGGCTGAGTGTGGATGCCCATCCCCTTTTGCCCCAAGGGTGGTAGTTTCCAGCAGGAGAGTGAGCCAGAGATTTGGGAAACGTGTCACCATAAATTGTGACAGCTGTGGCAATAGCAGCCCCATCACAGTCCTGCTTCTTGTGTGTGCTTGGGGTCCCACCTGAGCTTCCTTAAATCTCCCTTTGTGTCCATCTCCTTGCCCTGTGGCTCCAGGTACCTCTATCTTCTGTTCTGTGAAGATGACGTGCTGTCCCTGGACGACTGGGTGTTCAACACCGAGGCTCATCCCCTGCCAGTCAACCACACGAACTTTAAAGCAGCTGTGCAGCAGTGAGGCCCTTGCCCAGCACCTGCTTCCACGGGTCATTGCTTTTCCTTCCCATTAAAGGAATTCGTGTTGGTCCTAAAATGGTATTTTGGGGCACTAGGCCAATTCTGGACAGTATTCTACTGGGAAGATGAAACCATGATGTAAGCACTTTCTTTTCCTCTGTGAGGAGCTCTGTTAGCCTAATAATGAGATGTTTATTCTGGGCCATATTGTACACAGTTCATAGACATTCCTTTATACAGAGAATTTATATGAAACCCACTGATTTTGCTTTATAGTGGCCAAAGGACTGGAAGTTTGCCATAAAACAGACACACACACACACACACACACACACACACACACACACACACACATCCTCCTTTCCTTTTTCTGTTTCATTCTTCCCTTTTATATGCTCTTGGATTTATCACCTTTCTAATTAACAGTTTTCAACATACTGTGCTTTCTGGTGGCGGGATTTGCGGGCTCTTTAGAAAGGACAGGAGGATGAGGAAGGGGAGTTGGCCCTGAGTGTGGAGGAGCAGCTGGAGTGCTTGGAGATGGATGAGGAGCCAGTTGGGAGCTCAAGGGTTATGATTAAAGAGAGGACAGGAAAAGATGACATTATAGTGAGTGTCTGCTGTAGGCACCTGACCAGGGAGAACAAGAGGATCAGACCCTCCACAGATGGGTAGGAGCAGAATAAGGTTTGAATTTGCAGATCCTGGTCTTCATAGGGGACTTCAACCCTCCTGGTAGGTACCTGCTGGAGGGACACACAGCAGGAAATGAGCAATCCAGGAGGTTCCTTGAGGGGACTGATGATAAACTCCTCCCCCAAGTGACAGAGGAGCCAACAAAGAGGGGCACTGCTGACCTCTCACCAGCCACAGGGGCTCACTGGGGAGGTGAAGAGCAAGAGCAGCTCTGGCTGCAGTGACCATGAGATGGTGAGTTCAGCAGCATGAGAGCAGAAAGGAGGGTGAAAAAGCAAGCTCAACCCTGGGCTGCAGGAGAGCAGACTCGAACCTCTTCAAAGATCTGCTTGGAAGAGTTCTATGGGATCAGACCTGAAAGGAAGAAGGGCCTGAGAAAGCCAGTAAATATTCAAGAATCATGTCCTCCACATGCAAGAGGGTTCCATTCCAGTGAGTCGGAAGTCAGGCAAAAATGCCAGGAGGGCTTTGTGAATGAGCAGGGAACTCTCAGTCAAACTCAGATACAAGGAGGAAGCAGAGGATGGAAGCAGAGATGGGTAAACCTGGGACATTGTCTGAGCATCCAGGGCTGACATTAGGGAAGCTAAAGCCCAAATGGAATTGAATTCAGCCAGAAATGTCAAAGGTAAAGAAGGGCTTCTCTAAGAACATAAGAGACAAAAGAAAGATTGGGAAAATGTGGGGGCACTGCTGAACAAGACAGGAAACAGGACATGGAAAAGGTGGAGATACCAAATGGTACCTTTGCCTCTATCTTGACTGGCAAGACCAGGACTCCCAGGTTCCACAGACTAGGGGCAAAGGCTGCAGCAAGGAAAGTGTTGCTTCTCTCATCAGCACAGCTGATGCTACATCTGGAGTGCTGTGTCCAGTTCCGGGCTCCCCAGTGCAAGAGAGACATGGACACGTGGAGAGAGTCCAACAAAGGGCCATGGAGATAATTAAGGGACTAGAACATCTCTCCTATGAGTTCTCAGGAGTTCCTCTCCTATGAGGAAAGGCTAAGAGAGCTGGGACTGTTTAGTCTGGAAAGAGACGCTCAGGGGGATCTTACTGATGTATAGAAAGACCCGAAGGGCGGGTGCAAAGGTGAGCCAGGCTCATTCCAGTGCAGCCCACTGACAGTTCCTGAGGCAGTGGGCACCAACTGAACACAGGAGAGTCCCTCTGAACATGAGGAAACACTTTTTTACCCTGAGGGTGACCAAGCACTGCCACAGCTTGCCCAGGGACGCTGTGGAGTCTGCATCCTTGGAGATATTCAAAAGCTGCCTGGACACAGCCCTGGGGTCCAGGAGGCCTTGCTTGAGCTGGGAGTTGGGGCACAGGGATCCTGGAGGTCCCACCCAACCTCAGCCATTCTGTGATTCTGTGACTCTGGGTGTCAAAATTGTAACTAAACCAAAACCTTTCTGCAAAATCCTTGATCCTAATGTATTTTATATACTTTTTCTGTGCTCTTAAAACACATTTACCACACATCACATCTCATTTAACTTTCCTTTATTGTTTTTGTGTTTTTCTACTTTTATTTGTAGCTAAATGTTACGAGTCACTTGTAATAATTTCACTGCTGTAATAGTCAAATCTGTGAAACAGAATAAAAGTCTTGTAAAATAAAATGCCTCTTTGGGTTGATCCTGTAAAAGACCTGATACACCGTGCTTGGAATAACTAGGTGGCAATACTGGTTGATTTGAAGAGTACTGCACAATAGATGTTGCTTTCTAAAGTAATCCAGCCAGTGTATGGACAGCAATTTCCAGCTGTCATAAACTTCTGGATTTGGGATCAGCATTCCCTCTGATCACTGCAAAGCTGTGAGGTCCTTGGGGATGGAACATTTTGGTTTATTCTTGTGAAATTCTCTTGATAATTGGTTCATTCAGCAAGTTGGGAAAATAAAGTTGCTTAAACAAGTTGTGAAGACAAAAAATGGTGTTTCAAAATTCCTGCTTTTGTAATTCCCCAAGAGAAATAAGGTTGTCAGATGAGAACTTATCATTATCCAGGGGATAAAGATACTGCCTGGTAAGCCTGGCCTAGAGGAATGGTTATTGGTAACTAAACATCTTGGGAGTGAGCTGCATTATTCAAGAGATTTGCATACTGGGAAGCTGTTTTAGCTCAGAGGATTTTTAGAATGGATTAAGGGAATTCCTTAAATAAAAATGCCCTGCTCTTGGAGTAACTCAGAACACTTTGCCTGGCAAAATATAAACCCCTAAAATAAACATCATGGCTCTAGTTTCCATTAGGAATAGATCCTTGGTGTTACATTAAAACTCCGTGGTTGTTTTCTCTTCTGCACAAATGAGCAGGAGCATGTTTGAACCATCCCATATCTGCAAATACCTCTGCCTGTGCTCCCAGATATCCACTGAAATCCTAGGCCCAGGGGATTAATCACAGCCATCAAGTTAAGCATGCCTATGTTTAGCAGGAGTAAAGATTCATTCCAAGGATCAGCTTTATTCCAAGGCCTGGCCCTGATCCATAACTGGGATTTTTCTGTCCTATGGCAATGCAGGTGACAGGAATGTTTGTCCTGCTGGTGTCTTGAACTGCTTCTGCTCTTCCCTTCCTCGAGCCTTGGTTGGATGCTCCTGCTCAAGCAGAACTTGGGAGCCCTGTGGGGGATTTCACATCATATTCATCCTGCCAGGTGGGTGGGTGGGATTTCTGTCCACCCAGAGGGAGCCCCTTTGTTTGCAGACTTCGAGCAGGTCAGTAAATGGGGTGTTATGCTGAACCAGAGATTTGGCTTTAAATGCCTCATGGAAGGATCTGGAAAGATGTGTGTCTTTGAGCTGTTTTTTTCCTGCCTCTTTGTTCTAGGCATGTGGAACACCAGTGGGAATTCTGTTGTTGCCTTTTGGTGTTTTTTTTCCTACTTTGAGCCACCAGGCATTTTGATCAGCCTGGGTTATTGCCCATTTCTCCTGTTACATTCAAATTCAGAAGCTGTGATACCATCTTTTTTTCACCATCAGAGCATGTGCTATTTTATATCAGAAGGAATTTCCTGTAAGTTCTGATAAAAGACAGTTGCATTAGTGGTGGAGATGGAAACTAATCCCTGACACTGAGACTGCTGTCACCTGGCCTGCACAGAGATAAGACAAAACTACCCAGAAAACAAATGCATCTTTTTGTAACCCACACTTCATTTTTATGGCATTATTAAATTCCCTTGGAAGGCTTTCAGCAGAATTGGTTATTGAATTCAAAAGCCTGGCAGGCAGAGTATTTTTCCAGATACGTTTTGATCTGATCTATTTATCCAATTGTTTCAGATGGGATGCACAAGTGCTGGCTCCCAGTCTTAGCAGAGTTCCAGCAGTTCCTCCCGATCACATTGGGCTCTTTGCCTTCATTCCCTGTGGAGCCTCACACAGGTACTGGGCTGGAGTTAGGAATCCTCTCAATAAAACACCTGCTTTGTAAATTATTTTGTTTTGTGAGAGCCACGGGGTTGGACTGTAAGTGACCCACAGACTGGATTGCTTCCTGCTCAGTAAGAAAGGCCAAGGAGGAGTTAGAAATGCAAGACATGGGAATTGGCTCTTGTCCTTCAGCTAAATGGTTTACTTTGAAATGTCTCAAACTTCATTTCACTCTGCAGCCCTTGCTGGCCATTCACTTTCTGGGATGAACCCTCAGATTTCCATGGCTGTGAAGCTTTGTCACCTCTGGTTTTCTTGTCCCCTGCAGAAAGCCACACATGAAACCAGGCTTGGATACTCCTGGATACTCCTTGATCCTTACTGTTTCTAGAGGATTAATGCTTACGAGCCTTAGTCTGGTCAGGACTCACTTTCCTGGAAGGGTTTCTGTTTCCAGGTGCTTTTTCCATTTGTGCACAGAGCTCAGGTTTTACAGCCTCATTCCATTGCTCCGTGATGGCTTTGGCTTTAACTGATCCAGGTTTTCAGGCAATGGGAACAGGGCCATCGATTGAAACAAGGACAGGGTTCCTCTGCTCTCCCAGCGTGCTGCCCTGAAATGTAGTTACTGCCTGTACTCTGACACATGGAAAACTCAGGCCTCTCCTGCAAAAAGATGGTGCTTCAAGTTTTTCATCCCTGCTACCACTTTCTCACTATTTTTCTTAACATTCTCCCATCTGACAAAGGGAAAATCTGGGCTAGTTTGTCCTGCTGGGTGAATTCTCTTGGTGGAAATCTTCCCTGTTATTTTTCTATGATTCCCTTTGATACAGGTGTGCCTGGGTGGGCCACACAGTAGAAGTCTGGATATTTAACATTCTTCCCTGAGTGCTGTAATCTCAGGACGAAGCAGTGTAGATCTAGGAGTTGCTGGGTTTGTTCTCTCTTGAGAAGGATTAGCTCCCAGCAGACACCATGAATTATTTCACCTTTTGTCTTTTCATTGTTTTTCCTATCAAGTAATTCATGCATTTGTCATCTTTATGTGGTGGTTGATGACACTGGAAATAGTTCAGCTGTAAAAAGAGCCTCTCGTTTAAACAGAATCACCTCAGCTCTGCCAACCAACCCTGTCAGGTCTCCTCCACCGCCGAGGCTGCAGGTGTTGTCTCAGATCACCTCTCGCTCTTTCTCATTTCCCAGACAACCAAGTCCATTTATCCTGTTTCAAAGATACCTTGTCCTGTTATGTTTTGTGCTCTAAAGGTATGTGCTGGGATATTTGAGGTAAACAACCACTCTCCACACCTCACTGCCCAACCTAATAAGTCCATACCTGTCTCTGCTCCCAGACGTCATTTCAATGCTCTGTTAATCCAGTTCCCCCTGTCTCCTTCCCATGGCTCAAGCACTGGTTCTGTAATGGGTGGGGAGGAGGAGAGTGAAGAGCAGGGGTAGAGTTTCATGGAAGTTTTCTTCTATGGTGGAACTGGCAGGAGGAACCTCCTTTCTCCATTGGCCCTGCAGGTGAAACAACACTGATCTAAGTCTCAAATACCCCAATGCTGATTCTGTTGTTGGGCTCCTCTGTCTTGTCCAAACTGTATTTCCAACCTTTCACCATCACTGCAAGAGAAACATTGAGGGCTGTATGGGCGGATCTGTGGTTGAGAGAGGGACAGTCCCAAGTCCCAGTCCTCACCCAAGTCACCACCCAAGTTTTGCTCACTGGTGGAATCCACCCACTCCCACACTGCGCTTCCCAGGGTGACCATCCTCATCCTCCCTCCTCCATGCAGTCACCACTGCTCCCTTAATGGCTTGGTCATGCTCTCCTCATCTCCATCTAAAATGCTCTTTAAACCTAAACCAAAAATGATTAGGCAGGCTTAGGAAACAGCAAAAGCTTCAAAGGATTAAATGCTAATGCTTCCTGCTACCCTTGGAGAGATCAAACACTGCTGTTCGCCCTGCAGCAGCAGCAGCAAACGGCACTAAATCTTCCCCAGCAATCAGGGGATTTCAGAATTGCATGTACAGATGAGCAGGAGGCTGAGTTGTAAGGAGAGATTAAAATGGCTAAGGATGCATATCTTGGTCAAGCCACTGCCAAGGGATGGTGTGACGGCAACATGTGTGGATGGACCCAAAGGGCACAGAGAACACGGGGAGTTGGGAAAAGTTGGGGTCAAAATGACCCAAAATGTGGTGTAATGGTAGAAATGACCTAAAGTGTGGGGACGTTGTTGAAGGCAAGAGGCTGAGCACCATCACCCAAGGCTGACAAGTCATTTCTATCTGCTAATTCCCATTCCTGCAATCCTGGGCCTTAAGGATCAGCGAAATCACTGCAAGTGAAACCACCGTTACCTGTTTTGTTAATCATTTTGGTGAATGAAAACCAAGCAGAAGTGCAGGATATGGCTCTTCTTGGAAATGCTGAATTGGGGAGCAGAGACCACTCTGGCAATTTGAGGATGGACACGCTCCCCCCACACTCTGCCAATAATAACAAAAGCAAAGCCCACAGAGAACGATGAGACCACCGAAGAGGGGGGGCTTCATCGCCTCTGAGAGCCGCCTCAGCGGGAAAATTAAAGGCTTAAAAGGGTTTCTTCCCGACGGAGTGCCGCTCATTTAGCTCTAAAACTGCTTTTTTCAAACCGAGTAGCGGTCATTTCATCCTCCACAACGTTCCTGCTGTCCCGGCCGGCGGCCACGGCGGGGCCGGGCGCTGAGGGGACCGTGGGGGGCCCGGCCCGGCCCCTCCTCGCCTGGCGCCTCCCCCGGCCGGCGGCCATGGCGGCTCCGCGCGCTGAGGGGGCCATGGCGGGGCCCGGCCCGGCCCCTCCGCGCCTGGCGCTGGCGGTCGCCGCGCTCGCAGCGCTGGTCGCCGTGAAGTACTACCGGGACGCGGAGGCGGCGCGGCGGCAGGTACCGGGCACGGGCCGGGGCCGGGGCCGTGGGGAGACGGGGGGAAGAGGAGCAGAATGGAGGGCGCGATGGCGCCGCCGCGCCGGGGAGCGAGAGGGGGAAGGCGGTGGCCGCGGGGCTGAAGGGACGGCGGGCGGTGACGGAACCACCGGGGCTGAGGGCAGCACCGAACACCTCGGGCCACCGGGGGCTAAGGTGGCCACCGCGGGGCTGAGGGGACCACCAGGAGTTGGTGGCCACCGGCGTTGAGGTGGCCGTGGCCAAGCTGAAGTGACCACCAGGCAGCGGTGGCCACTGGGGTTGAGATGAATGCCAGACACCGAGAGCCACCGCCAGGCTGGGGGAGCACGGGAAGTTGGTGGCCACTCGAGTTGAGGTGGCCGTAGGCAGGCTGAAGTGACGGTCTGTCAGCGGTGGCCACCGGCCTCGGGGTCGCTACTGGGGCTGAGGTGACTGCCAGGCATCAGTGGCTCTGGGGGTTCAGGTGGTCTCTGGCATTGGGGTGACTGCCAGGCACCAATGGCCACTGGGTCTGAGATGGCCCCCACCAGGCTGAGAGGAGCAGCAGGAGTTGATGGCCACCAGGGTTGAGGTTGCCACTGGCACTGAGGTGACCATGGCCAGGCAGAGGTGATGGCTGCCGTTTTAAGTGGCTACCAGAGACTGAGGTGGTTGTTGCTGGGCTGAAGGGACCACCACACTTCGGTTGCCACTGAGGCTGAGGTGGCTGTGGCCAGGCTGAGATGAGCACCAGGCATTGGGTGCCACTGGGATTGAGGTGACCACGAGGCACTGGTAGTCACTGGGATTGGATCACAGGATGAGATCCTGCTACCAGGTTGAGGTGACTGCCATACACCGGTGGCTACTGGGCAGCTGTGGTGGCTGCTGGGGTTGTGGTGGCCACTGCCAGGCTGTGATGGCCATGAAACCGTGGCAGCCACTACTCAGACAGGTATCAGTAGCTGCAGAGCTTAACGTGGCCACTGCCAGGCTGATCACTGAGCTGTGATACCACACACCAGTGGACGTGGGCTTGAGGTGGCTGCCATTGGGCTGGAACCACCACAGAGCTGTGGTGGCCACCAGGCACCAGCAGTGCCCCGTGAGACCAGCTGCCCCCTGAAAGGAGAAGGAAGAGCAGGAGCACTGGCACCTCCTGTGCTGCGGGCTCTGAAGAGCACTGCAGAAGCAGCAAAAAAATGGAAGACATGAGCTGGAAAACAGGAAGAGGTTTTTTATGTTTGAGGTTTGTTTTTTTTTATTTTAAATTAGACTGTTTGACTGGTTTTGATTGTAATCCCTGTAATTCCAACAGCTGTGCCGTGCTTTGGAGAACACCTTTGTTGGAGATCACACTCCTCTGGCTCAGCACTTCGTCTGTGACCATCTGGGAAAACAGCAGATTTCTTGATAGTTTTCTAGTAGAAAGAGAAGTGTCTTTAAAGGATATTTTTAAAGGATGCCTCTTTTCTTTGTGTCTTCTTGCATTGCAAAAAGGGAAAAGTGGTTCAAACCAGTTAGAAGACTAATTTTTCCAACAAGGACAGAAGGGTGAGGACAGTCCTCACAGCCTGGCACAAGCCAGGTCTTCTGGAGGTTTGTTTTTTTCCGGAGGACAGACAGCCAGCTGTCACTGGGTCCTGCTGGAGAGAACAAAATGGGAACAGCCCAAGGTTTTATTTTTATTTCCTCCACGGAAATGTTTAACTGAACAACCCACCGGCAGGTGGGAGAGGAAAACTTTGTGAAAACCACAACTTTTCCTCTACAGAAAGATTGAAAAAGCTCAGTCTTGCCCCCCTGGCACAAATAGGGGGACTTTGTGTTTTGTGTAACTTTCTAATCCCAGATTAGAAAGAAAAAGGAAAAAACCCACAAGCTTTCTTTACTGTGAATGTTGTCAGAAAGCAAAAGGCCAAGCCCTGACATCTCTCTCCCCTTTTAAACATAATTTTTATTGTTCCTTGTAGCCAAGTGCAGCAGGCCTTGTGTGTTCTCTTTGTTCCTGCATGGTTGGGGTCTTATCTCCAGCCAGGTGGACACTCCTGGGTTCCTGCTGATGGTTTGTTAGTGCCTAATCCACATGTCAGTACAGCTGAGGAATGTGACTGTGCTTTCAGCTCTGTCTGTACATTGGTTTTTGGATGCTCACGTCCAGTGTCTGTGTTCCCACTTCATGTCCTGCTGTTTTAGCTGCAGCCAGAGATGTTGTTCTGTCTGGGGTACAACTGGTTCTCCTGCCTCCAGCCCTGCTCAGTAAGGGATGATGATTTTTCCCCACACTCCAGCAGCAGGCAGAGTCCAGCTGGATGAAGGCTGGGAGAAGTCCTGGAGCCTGGCACAAGGCTTTGTGGTGTGATCCTGGCACCTGGCTGACAGGGCAGGTGCTCAGGAAAACATTACCAGGGCCAAGAATGCACATCCCCATTCATTCTGGAAACAAAAGTTTTAGATCCAGGAATTTGGATTGTTCCTGTGCACAAATAACCATCTTGTTCCTTCATTTTTTTGCCTGTGTAGCCGCTGCATTCTTCCCTCCTTGTCTTTCCTCAGCCGTGTCCACATCCAGATCTCCAGTTTGTATTCCAGGGTCTTTATTTGTCTCTCTCTCTCAGGCCTGGAACTGCCCTGGAAGGCTCATAAGTGCTTTTGTTGCTGCAGTTGATGGGAGCAAAGCCTTCCAGACTTCCAGTGGTGCTTCAGGCTGGCAGGCAATAGATGGAAAATAAACTCGTTGGGGATCTGGGGATGGCGGTGGTGCTGCAGGCAACAGAGAACAGCAGAATACAGAGGATTTGTGCTCACAGCTCCAGGCTTTTCCAGGAGATGACAGAGGAAGCTGCCCCAAGTGATGCGTCACAGAGGACGTGCTGGGGGCTGGCAGTGAGGGGCTTATCTCACTTGTTCCATGTCTCTCCTGTCTCCTACACCAACACGGACCTCTTTTGTTGTGCCTCCAAGTTTTTCCTTTCCCTGCAGTGCTGAGACTGTGGAGTGGAAATAACTGGAAGCATCTAGAGCCCTCTTGGGGCTGCTCCAAGGGAGACATCGCCTTTCCAGTGCTTCCCACTGGATCTCTGCCTGGGCTTTGCAGAGGGAAAAACTGAGGCACAGGGTGGCTGGAACCTTGTGGAACTTTCTAGAGAGAACCGTGGGGTTTGTGGCTCCCTGATGGAGGGCAGAGGGAGCAGGGAGCCAGTTGTGGGCAGTGATGCTGGCATGGATCTTGCCATGGTGAAAGTTATGATTTCCAAGAGCTCAGCTCATTCCCTTTGTGTTTTTGTGATGTGGCTACTCATGTATTTGACTGCCTTTGTTTCCCTGCCCGCCAATTCATTCCAGCAATCACCATCTCCAGGTGCTGTAAATATCTGCAGGTTTCACGAGCTGGAAAAAGTGGGAAATCCATCTAACAGAAGACTTTGAATCTGACTCTGACCAAATGGTTCAGTTTGAATTACTCAGCCACATGCAGTTTTAATATGCTCATGCCAGCAGTTCCTGGACACTGATCCTAACTGTAAATAGCACAAAATCCTGCCAAGGGGTGTTAATCTTTCCCCTGGATGATGTTTGTGTGCTGGAAAGAATGCAGATTAACTCCAGGGCTAAGAGAGGCCAGAGCAGATTTCTGAAAGAGGTTGGAATGAAATCTTACTTGCCTCTTCTTCCCAAACCAGGAGTTGGCTCTGAAGTCGTTGGGAAATGAGGGGCTGTTTCTCTTTTCCTCTCTGGACACAAACCATGACCTGTACCTCAGCCCAGAGGAGTTCAAGCCAATAGCTGAGAAGCTGACAGGTAAGGTACCTGTCTGCCTTCCAGAGCTCTCCCTGCACAGACCAAGCTAAAACCAAAGATAATGCACTCCACAGGTTTTATTAACTTAATGTTTTATTCCCCTTGTTATTTTCTGGGTGCTGTTTTGAGTGTTATTTACATGAAGAGGGGCTGTGAAGCTTTACATGTTTTTGGAAAGGCTTAAGCACTAGGCATCACTTTCGCAAAGTCGAGTTTTTATAAGATGGAGGATCCCATTGCTGTGCATAAGTTACTTTGGAGCCTAAAGGGGATTTGGGAGGGTGAATGCAACAAATACAACTCATCCCAGGCTAGGCCAAAACTATTATTGAGTCACTGCGTTCCATTCATTCACTTCTCCAGCTGTGGTGGCCTCTCTTGGATAGCAGTTTGGGTAGGTCATGTTTGAAGACCGTATCAGTGTGTAGCAAATGTCTCTGCTGATGCCAAGCAGGGAGAAGTGTGGGGCTGATAATGTACAGTGGAGCTCCCAGTACAGTGGAAACAGAGACAGTCTTTGCTTGTGCTGTCATGGATTGGCATGAGCACGTGTTCAGATCACTCTGAGGTGTGGTGAACCTTCCTGACTGAGCTGTGGGGTTTGGAGTCATGGAAACATAGAATCCCAGACTGGTCTGGGTTGGAAGGGACCCTAGAGCTCATCCAGTTCCACCCTGTGCTGTGGGGAGGGACACTTTCCACTACTATCCCAGGTTGCTCCAAGCCCTGTCCAACCTGGCCTTGGACACTTCCGGGGATGGGGCAGCCACAGCTTCTCTGGGCAACCTGTGCCGAGGCCTCACCACCCTCACAGGGAGGACTTTCTTACCAATATCAAATGTAAACCCACTCTCTTTCAGTTTAAAGCCATTGAATTGGCTGCCAAAAGGAGAGTTTCCCTTCAATTCATGCAGCCAAAGCTTGTGTCGAGGGTGGATCTGAGTTCTGCTGCATGGGGACAGCTGGGAAACTCCCAGTGCTCCTGGATTTGCCAGGGTAACTGTGTAATCACAATTGCTTAAAAGGGGAGGGGAAAACAGCTGCTTAAATGCCTGTCCTTTTGTCTAGGAGTTGCTCCCATCTCAGAATTTGAAGAGGAGGAGATGCCTGATCCAAGCGGGGAGACTCTGTCCGTTCTGGCTAAATTCCAGCCGTTGGTCATGGAAACAATGACGAAGAGCAAGGACGGTTTCTTGGGAGTAGGTGTCATGCAGGATGCGTGTGCCCACAAGTTCTGGAATAAACATGTCCAGGGGGCTGGTAGCATCACCAGGAATATGTGCTGGAGCGTTACGAGGGGGACATAGTCCTGCTGAAGCTCGTGGGATTTGCTGTGGTGAGGAGACTTGTTGCTTCCTGCAGCAATTCAGTGTTTTCAGCACACTCAACAGCACCATGCCCCAGTTAACACACCCTTCCCAGGAAGCTGGAAGCAGGAATTAGACATGGCTCTCCTGGAGCTAAGTCCAGAAGCAGTGGTGTTAGGTGGCATGTTCCACTCTCCTCTATTACTCTTGAAAGCTGACAGAACTGTTTGGGTTGATAGGAAGAATTTAGAACATGATACATATTTTTCCCACTTTTCCAAAGCCTCCTTACATCCATGAGCATCACTGCAGGTTTGTAGAGTCCACTCCGAGCTCTGATAGTGTCTTTTGTTCACAGATTTCTCATGTTGCCCTCTCTGGGCTGAGGAACTGGACGGCGCCAGCAGCCCCCATGAGTGTGCTGCTTGCCAGGCAGTTTAAAGCCTTTCTTCCTCCAAAGAATAAACTGGATCTCGGGGATCCATGGTGGATAATTCCTAGTGAATTAAACATCTTCACTGGGTATCTTTCCAACAACAGATTTTACCCTCCGCCTCCCAAGGGCAAAGAGGTGAGATATGAAACTCAGTTTCTATATACTTGATGTGTAGTTGGTAAGACTGTGCTGGTTTGTAGCCCAGATGAATCACAGGAATCCTCATACAAGACTTTTACTGTATGTCTCCCTGGATTTTCCAAGGAAGCAAAAAGACTTCAGTATACAGCCAGGAGCACCATCTCCTAAATCAGAGGTAAAACAGAGCAGGCCAAATGAGGCTGACTTGAGTTACTTCATCTTGCTTTGTTAAAACATTGTGTGGGATTTTAGGATCGTTTTTCCCTGAGGGGGTTATCCAGAAAGCAGCTGTATGAAGTAATCATTACTTGTGGAACAATGGCCAAGTGCAACCCCAGAGGGGAACACTTTGTTGACAAGTGGAACGGTGTGTGTACACAGCAGGCAAAGTCAGGCATGAGCATCACCTTCACCTGGGTCCACAGGCGGGTGACAGTGATCACTGAGCTGAAGCACCTTCTCAGCCTGGTGTGATTATTGGTTGCACATCCACTCCTTCAAAATCTGAAATACTATTGATGGAGGCAGCCTCATAGGTCAGTTTACTGCCCTCACTGGGATGATGGGAACTTGTAAACAATGGGAATAGCATAGAAGCCCTGGAAGATGGATTTATTTTTAGAAGTGGTCGCTTACTTTATCTCCTTGGTTTGTGATTAGGTTGGTCTCTGAGCTGGTTTTTAAGTCATAGCCATTCTCTCACCTTCCTGATCTGGTGGGGAGTTGCTTTGGAGCTGCAAACCTCTCATTCTTGCTGTCTTACAATTCTTTCTCTAGGTCATAATCCACAAGCTTTTGAGCATGTTCCACCCACGCCCCTTCGTAAAGACTCGCTTTGCTCCCCAGGGAGCTGTGGCCTGCATCCAAGCCATCAGCAGCTTCTACTACACCATAGCATTCCGGTGAGGCCAGGGGGCCAGGGTGCTTGGGGTGGGGCTTGGTGGCTCTTCTGAGTTTGTTCCATATCCCAGGGAGTGGAGAAGGCTGCTGTGAGCCCATGGCAGACAGCACCTATGCCATTGCCTGTGCAATCATGTTTCCAAGCAAGGCCAGACGTGTTCTGGCTGGAGGGGAGGTGAAGTGTCAAGGAAGAGGATGGTTCACAGCCAACTCTTGCTCCTGGTGTCACTGTGTCTCTGGTGAGGCAGGGACTGTGCCCACATGCAGGACAGCATTGATTCTTCATCACCCTTGGAGCTATTCCTGGCTGAAAGGAGAGAGTCTGATTAGCAAAAAAATTTGCCAGATTTTGGTTAATCAGGGGGTGGAGTGTCTTTGCAGGCAGGAGAGTCTGGGGAATTATTCTCTTGTTTTATAGGCAATGTTACAGCTTTTACTTACCTGATCAAGCTGGAAGGGAGCCTGAAGGGGTCTTGTTCTGTCCCTGTCATTTCAAGAAATGATAATATAATTTTTCCTTCCTGGATGGACACTTAGTGACAACTCCAAAAGGCATCAATACTGGAGATGTTCCTGACCCAGAGGATCTACTCCAGTCTTTTACTCTCTTCATTGTGTGACATGAAAAGATTTTTGAACTGCCCCTCTCTTCCTCTGTTTACATTCATAATTTCTGGTGCCTGGAGGTTGCTTTTCCCTGCTGTCATCTGCAGCACATGATCATTTCTCTCCCCCAAGAACCGCAACTGATGACTCCTTTCCCTTTTCAGGATCCATGCTGAGTTCCAGCTGAATGAGCCACCAGACTTTCCCTTCTGGTTTTCCCCAGGCCAATTCACAGGTCACATCATCCTCTCCAAGGATGCTTCTCATGTCCGAGAGTTTAAGCTCTTTGTCCCTAACAACAGGTACAGCTTTTTCTCTCTCTTCCTGGGTGATGAAAAAACTTGAGGATTGTTACAGACAAGGCCCAGTGGAATCCAGGGGCTCTGGGAGCCTATGCAGGACTGGGTGTTGGGTGTGTGTGGGAAGGCTGGTAAGCTCTGTTTAGGTGGAGGTACAGGTGCAGTGACAGCCCTGTCTCCTGTGGTACTTGGACATCCTGAAAAGTGGAGGGAAGGCAGAGCTGCAGCCTGAGCTTTGGCCACACTGGTTCACATCCTTCCCTGCCAGTGGTCAGCATGGTCATTGTGTCTGTATTTCTCTAGTTGCTCCCTAAACTGGTTCTGATGCAATTTTTCAGGAATACCTTTGTTTATCAACAGGTCCAGGGGGCATCTGGCTTGGGAGAGGCAGGGAAGGACAAGGACAGAGGAGGAACAGGAGAGAAGCAAGGCAGAGGCTGATGGGGGTGTGGAGCATAGGGTTAGGAATAGTTGTGTCCTTGCACAACCTGCTGCAGCTGAGCATCCAAACCTGAGCTATCCTGTGTCAAACCACTTTGGAAGGAGGTACCTGCAGACACATGGAAAGACACACATTAAAGTTGTTCTGTTGCCCTAGAGACAGGCAGCAGCCTCCTCACTTGTAGCACTTCTGCATGCACTGCTCCCCACATCCTGTCCCAGCACTCTTTAGCTGTGGCAAGGACTTCTGCAGCTGTGAGGTACCTGTTGGAAGCTACAGAAGTTCCTTGTGTGTCTGTGATCATAGAATCATGGAATGGTTTGGTTGGAAGGGACCTTAGCATCATTTCCTTAAGTTCTACCACACTGCCATGGGCAGGGACACCTTCTGCAAGACCAGGTTGCTCCAGGGCCCATCCGCCTGGGTCTTGAACATTTCCAGGGATGGGCAACCACATCTGTCTGTGATGAATAAGCTCATGCTTTTTTGAGCCAAGTTCCTGGCAAATGAGTTATTTGAGCTCTGCAGTTTCTTGTAAATGCATCTCTACCAGTCACTGAGGATCCCTGACACATTCCATGGTCTGATTCACTCACCACTAAGTACTTGGTACTTGGGGGATGAGGAGGGTGGGGAAAGCAGCCCCAGGCACAGTCCCAGTGCCTGGCTTCAAGCACTGAAGTTCAGCAAGGCCTAATGCTCCTTCAACATATTTTTTCTTGGAGTCTCACAGGTTAAGGTTTTGTGTGCATAGCTTTGCACTAGTTCATTTGTGCTCTCTGGCAAGGAGCCAGAAGCATTTCAGGGGAGAAGAGCTTCAAATTGCTTTGCCCATGATGTCTGGAGTGAAAATTCTGTTCTAACATTACCCTGGCGACTCAACACCAATGGCTCTGTCAGCACATTTCTTACAGCGAGCAGACACTTAGGGCTCTGCCAGCAGCTCCTTACAAAAGCCTTTCACTTCCGAAAAAACACTTTTTAAAGTTCAGCAGTATCAGAGTGTGTGATTAAAGTGCTGGGAAGAAAGAGGGAGCAAAGACATCTCTCACACGTGTGATTTGATAGAGCTCACAAGTGTGAGGGCATTTTCCCACAGTGCTGATGGGTGCTTGGGCCCTGATCCAGCAGGGATCTGGTGTTACTGGTCTGGTGGAGGGAACACGGTGATCTCCAAGGAGACAGAGGCTCCAGGCTTCAGTGCCGGCTCTGCAAGAGGAGCATTGGATGTTCCCTTTTTGTGGGGTTTCCCACACACAGCTATAGCCTTGGGTGACTCTGAACATGCTGGGTTCACCTTGCAGGTCTCTGAACGTGGATATGGAGTGGCTGTACGGGGCAAGCGAGAGCAGGAACATGGAAGTGGATATTGGATACCTGCCTCAGGTCTGTGGTCGCTCACGATCCTCCATAGATGGGCAGCGGCTCTGCAGGGAGTGATGCTGTGGTGGCCCCAAGCTGGATCACATCCATTATCCTTGTTCTTTAGGGCCTTCTCTGGAATATTGCAACACAATTTCCACTGATCTGTGTGTGTCCTTTGTGTGACTCCCTATTGCCAATTCTTAGGATATTTTCCTTTTGTCCTCCATGTGGGTTGAATTCTAAAGTCCTAGGTCATGTGACCTTTTTCCTTTTTTTTAAAACATCATCTAACAGGCAGGAGGGGAAGATGAGGAGCTGAACCTAGGCTCTGAGCCTATAAACAACAGTGGGTCTGAATTTGGAAACTACATGAGGTTTGTCTACTGTTTTATGGTAATCTCGGCTCTCAGGACAGGAAATGTAAGTCAGGATTTTGAATACCTGAATTTAACAGTCCCGTTTTCTTTTAAACTAGGTCCATGTTTATTTTTAATTGCCAAGACAGGCAACAGACTTATTTCAGCTGTATCAGAACACTGAGCCACAGAGAAGCTTCTGAGCAGCTTTCCCTGTTGCACCCTCTTGTGGCTTCGCAGGGCTGAGTAAGGGCTGAGCTGGTGATGGAAGCAAGAGCTTCAAATTAGCCCTGCGGGCCCTAATGATTTTAAGGATCTGGTGTCCCACAGTCAAAAATCTCCACTGGGAAGGTGGAAACATGGAGTCTCATGCATTTCCAATCTGGCAGGCACAGCCAAACAATAGCTGAAGGAAACGAAATGCTTTCCTGGTATATCCCCCACATCTGCAACTGGTGAAGTGCAGCTCCAGGAGACAGGAAATCAAGCTGTATCTTCATTAGAAGCTGCACAGTCTTAATTTGAATCTATCCTGTTCTGGAGTACAGACAACCAGGAGTGGGGTGTCTGCAGTGTCCAGCTCAGTCTTTTCTCCTGCAGATGGAGCTGGAATCAACAGGGCCTTCAATCCCCACCGTGATCCATGATGAGAATGGAAACATCATTGACAGCCGGGATCCCTCAGCGGAACCCATCCAATTTGTGTTTGAAGAGATAACCTGGCAGCAGGAAATCCCCTGGGAAGAGGCAGCCCAGAAGCTGGAAGTGGCAATGTATCCATTTAAGAAGGTGAGGAAGTGGCCAGGTTCTTCCTTGGCACGTTTCTTTGGGGTAGGTTGTCTTCACCGAGACATCCAGTCACCTGGAGAAGAAGCAGAAAGGAGAGGCCACAATGTAAAGCAGCGTTCAGAGCAGTGTGAGTCTCCCAGCTCAACTCAACATGTGCCTCAGGGCACCGCATGTGGCTTGGTGGGCTTCAGCTTCCAGATGGAGGAGTGCAGCATCTCTGAGAAGGCATTTGGGGTCACAGGGCAGCACAGACAGGAGCAACACCTTGATGTCAGGTGTCCCAGACTTGTATTGTAAGCATTGGCTCATCCTTCTTGCCTCTTATCAGTAGCTGCTGCTGTTGGAGGAGGCAGGTGATCGTGCTCCTTAGAAACGGTTTTCCTCTGGCATTACTTTTGCAGCATTCAGGTACCTTTGGACCAAGCTTTCCTTATCAGCAGAGAACACACAAGCTGCCTGTGCCTCTGCATCCTGCAGCAAGACACAAATTTATAGCCCTGGGTGACCCAAACTATTTAACATGCCAGCAGCCTGTGGAGCAGATGGCTGCTGCCTGTCACTGCTTCCTTGGCTGAAGGGACATGCTCCAGTGGCTGCCTCCTTGTGCCTGAGCTTAAAAATGTCCCTTCAAGCCACCAAGATGTTCATATCAGTTCCTTTCATTTGAGTGATTGGAACAATCTCTGTGCAGGGCCAGTTTTTAGGCTGTTTCGGTGAGGTTTTCTAATAAATATCTCAAGGCCAGATTTCCTGGGCAGCTGAGGTGGAGTTGCAGACAGCTCACCATTGTGCAGATGCTTTGTGCAGTGAGTAACATCAGGGCTCTGCAGGTGTAAGTGACAGCCCACAGGCTGTGAGGGATCACAGTCTCCCCAGGAGATGAAGTTGTCCCTGGGGAAACCACCACAGTTGTCATTTGCTTAAATCTACAGGTTCTACTGCAGCTTGAACTCAGTGTGTGACACCCAAGGGCTGTGGCAGGTTCCTTCAGACCTGCTCCTGTTTGAGCTGGGCAGTTCTGTGTCTGTTTCTCATGCTGTCTCTCTGCCTCCAGATCTCCTACCTGCCCTTCACAGAAGCTTTTGAGAGAGCAAAAGCAGAGAAGAAGCTGGTGCACTCAATCCTGCTGTGGGGAGCTTTGGATGACCAATCCTGCTGAGGTGAGGACATTCCCAGCCTGACTGGAGGGATAATGTGCCTTATTTGGGCTCTGAGAAGAGCTGGGGGTCAGGAAGCTGGTCACAAGCCAGCAGTAGATCTTCTCTTACTGTTTCTGGCACTGAAGATGCTGAATAGTCAAAGACTGGAAATGGGGGATTACTGATAGGAGCTTAGTTCTCCCATGGCAGATCTGAGTCAAGCCCTAGACCAAGTGCCTTTGTCGAGGTGAAGACATTGATCTGGTCCCTCCCCTTTCTCCTCCCTTCTCAGCCTACTTGGGAAGAGGCAGCACTGGCAGGGGGAAAGGGACAATGCTCTCTGCCTCATCCCTGGCACCTGTCTTGATGTGGGCTTGGCATTGTCCTGATGTGCAGCTTTTCTCCCCAGTCCCTAAGAACTTCCATGCCATGTTGGGCAGGAGGGATGGATAGGAAGGGATGGGTATCTTTAGTTCTGTCTGCCCTTAAAAACTCTCTAGCACTCAGCTCTGCTTGGCATGAGGAGTGAGTGGCACTCAGGGTGGATCCACAGGGATCCGTGGCAGACTTCTGGTCCTTCTGTGCCTGGCATGTGGCTTGTGGTCTGCTCTGGTGAATCTTCTCTGCCAGCAACACCTGCAGGAAACAAAGGCTGTGGAAAACTGCCAGCAAAGGAGTTAAAAAGAAAGTGGGAATGGCTGGGAGGAGCCAGAGCCAGCTGCCACCCAACCAGAGGGTGGCATCACAGTGGCATGGAAGATGCTGACAGTCACCTCAGGAAACACATCAAACCCGTTTCCCTCTTCCTCTGCCAGGTTCGGGGCGAACTCTCCGGGAGACTGTCCTGGAAAGTTCGCCCATCCTCGCCCTGCTGAACCAGAGCTTCGTTAGCAGCTGGTCTCTGGTGAAGGAGCTGGAGGAGCTGCGGGTGAGAGTCACACCACACCTGCCATCTTTGCTAGTGCTGGTGAACACAGATGGGGCTTGGCACAGGGGTGCCAGGGGAGGGGGAGCTCACACCTGTGCTGGGAGGGGATTTTGGTTTGGAATCCTCCATGTCTGAGCTAAGCAGAGACCAGAGGGAGGTGCAGTGACCCCCTTCATTCTGTCTTGGTGCCAGTTTTAAAAGCTAAACCACATGCTTCACTGGGAGACAGCCCTGCCCAAGGCCACTGGTGCCATCAACCATCTGACTTCTCTGCAATCCAGGGAGCTACCAAATAACCGTCTGAGCTCTGAGTCTTCCGATTGCACCTTTCCCCCCCACTTCTGAGCCTGTCTCTGGGCCTGTGCTGTCAGCTGGGGTCAGTCACAGAGCTGGAGACTCTGGAAAAGGCTGGGATTAGACTGTTGGTATGCCTGGAAACTGCCAGTGATGGGGTGATTTTATTGTTTGGGGATAAAACCTACAGCTGAATTTGAGAGGGAGACTGAAAGGAAATAGTAAAGCCGATTGTGAGAATGGTACCAGTTACCACCATGCTGCAGAGCAACTCTTCAGTCCCTCCCTCACATGCTCAGTGTACTTACGTGCTGTTCTGCCAGTTCTGGGGTTTGCAAACGTGTTTCTTTGGGGGTCTCCCTACAGAGCAACAAAGAGAATGAGTTCTACAGCAAACTGGCTGACATGCATCTGGAGAAATACAACTTCCCTGTGGAGATGATCATCTGCCTTCCCAATGGCACTGTGGTATGGTCAACACCCTTCAGCTGGGCTGGGTCTTTCCCATTAGAACGTGTTCTCTGCAGTCTCCCAGACCCTGGAGCGAGTGTCCACTGCCCCAGCCATTCCCTGGACCTTCAAGCCATTGTCCTTCATGGTGTGGTGCTCCCAGGGATGCTGTGGCAGACAGGCAGCAGCTCTGGCCAGAAATCTGAAACAAGTGTGGTTTTAATCAGAGACAGAGCAGCAGTGGCTCTGGGCAGGGGTGGAACAGACTTGAACCAAGTGTCTGCCTGTGATTCCTCATTGTAGTTGGAGTCAGTGACCTTTGGGAGCTCACTGTAGCATATTTCCTGTTCCCATTGTTTTTAGTGCTCAGCCTTAGGAGAAAATCTCCTTATTAGTACCTTCTGGCACATTTATCTTGATTCCCCAAATTGATCATGGCAGATCAGCCATTAGCAGGTCCACATGCTTTGGCTCTGCTGTGCTCCCCAGCAGCTCCCCAAAGCCCCCCCACTTTGGATTTGATGAACAACAGTTCCTGACACTTGGCAGCATGGTGCTTTCTGTGTCAGCTGCTGGGCTGGGCTGCTTGCAGGGGAGGATCCTGCCAGGGCTAGTCTCACTGTGCCCCTCACTGGCCAGATACCAGTTGGTCACACCTGCAGGGTCCCCTCACTGTCCCTTCATGGCTTCCCCACAATGAGGCCACGGGCTGGTGACAAATTGCAGCTAAGCCCGTGGCCTCATTGTGGGCCATGTGTCCCCCTTTCCCACCTTCATGGGGAGTGGGAAGTGTTTGAAGCTCAGGTGCTGGTTTTGCAGCTGTGTAGGCTGAGAGCTCATACCAGCATGGTCAAACTCTGTCTTCCCAGCCTTTACTCAGAGCTAAGGGATCTGAGCCTCCATGATTTTTCCCAAATCACCTCCATCTTCTTAGCCTAAGTCAGGGGTCAGCACTCGGGGGAAGACAGAGACCGTTGTCTTTCACACATCTTTCTCAGATTATAAAATGCAAACCTGGATCCTGGTTCCTGAATTAGCATTTGCAAAGCATTAGAGATTCTGTAAGAGTTGTTAAAGCCTTGTCACCTCTGTCCTGGCCAGAGGCCAAGGCAGTGGATGTGGGAATTGTTCTGGCCTTTAAAGTCCCCTCTCATCTGTTTCCTTTCCCAGATTCACCATATCAATGCCAACTACTTCCTGGACATAACGTCTATGAAGCCTGAAGATGTTGAAAGCAGCATCTTTAGTTTTTCAACCAATTTTGAAGACCCTTCAACTGCAACTTACCTTCAGTTCCTGAAGGAAGGACTTCAAAGAGCAAAACCATACCTGCAGACCTAAAAAAAAGGCACCTGAATGCCTCACAAAGATGGCCAAAGACTTCAGAGATCTATTTTGGTTACAGCAACTCCTCCTCATCTTCATGCCATGCCAAGCTGCAAACAGTCCCAGGACATGGCTTTGCTCTCTATGTTGGTTTGAGGCCGAGTTCCAAGTTTTACACAACTTGTCCTTTTGAGTTCAGGCAAATTTTATAGGACTTAAAATGCTGAATACATTCTTGGTGCATATGCCTTGGTCTGCCACCCATCCTCATGTTTTTCCAGCTCCTGTTCAGACTCTGGTTAAACTAGTGTAACAGCATGACCCAGAAACCCTGATCTACAGGACTGGCTGTTGCAGAATTGCCGTTATGACCAGACACTCGTGGTGAGAACAGAATCCAGCACTGGTGGGAAGCTCCCTGCTCCCACCTCTGTGCCAGTGCCATGGATGCCAGCTCTTGACAACAGCATTTATTGACAGTGACAACCAGTGTGTGATGGGACTCCAGCTGGGAATGTGCCCACAGAAATGTGGGAGGTTTGAACTGGAGAGTGAGCTCTGGATTGGCCTCACAGAGCCTTGTATGACCTGGCAGCAGAGGAGCCTCACTGATGACAAAGGGCTCTCACTGATTCAGGTTCTGTGCCCCTGAGGACGATGCTGACCTTGACACAGGAACATGAGGAAAGGAAACCAAGGCATTGGAGGTTTGGTGCAGCTCAGAGGTGTTAGGTGAGGATCAGTTTGGGGGGGCTCAAAGCCCAGAGCCCCCGTGAGCTCCACCAGTGCAGTCCGTGGAATTGGGCCCATGGGACACAGCAGTGAGCAGTGCCCCCACCCATTCCTCTCGGGGCTCCACCTCGCTGGCTTTGGGAGCTTGGTTCTCCCAGCGTCCCCTCGGAGCTGGTGCAATGCCCTGTCCATCTTTGCTCTGAGCTTCCAAGTCACACTGGATGATGAACCATGAAATTCCCTTTGGGAACTGCCCCAAAAGCATTCCCTGGTTGAGAACAGAAGTTCTAAAAACCAGCAGTACTAAAAATATTTTCAGATTTTTTTCCCAAGATATTATTTAGATAGAAAGCCGTTATCGCTTATCTGGAAGCACCCTGAGCAGTTGCTCCTACACTCTGCCAATTCCTGGCTTCAGAGTGAGCGTAATTTTGTAATTTGGAGAAGAAAATGTTAAATGAAACAGGTTTTATACATATTTCTGCAGATATATGAGGAGATAAAGCATCTTCAGCAGCTGCCTGCAGCCAGCTGGTCATGCTTTCTCAGCTCTCTGAAGCACAATTCCGTTGGAGCAAATCAAATGAAGGCAAAAGCCTTTTTTTTTTTAAGAGGTGTTTTCATTTCTGGGCTCCAGGTCCTGGGAAGAGCCCAGGGGTGGTGATACCCTGACCCCACCTTGCA
The DNA here is from genome assembly GCF_047495875.1 of Pithys albifrons albifrons. Lineage (NCBI taxonomy): Eukaryota > Metazoa > Chordata > Aves > Passeriformes > Thamnophilidae > Pithys > Pithys albifrons. The sequence continues at coordinate 7,802,186 of NC_092481.1, forward strand.
CCTTCCTCCTGTCTGTATCCAAGCTTGGAGACTGAGCTTAGGTGGACTTCTGGCCTGAACCAGTGTCACTTCACTAAGTGAGGCGAATCACCCTGGGATGTTTCTCAGTATTGGCTTTATAACTATGCATTCATTAGCTCTGCACTTTCCAGACACTCCAAGGGGCTGCAGTGTGACCAGCTGGGATCTGGCAGTGCTGTATTGGAGACCAAGCTCCTGCTGCACCGACAGTCTCATCCCTTCGGGAGACTTTTGATCCCCTCAGGGCTCTGACAAAGCCTTTGGGATGCTGCAGAGTACCTTGTTTTTTATTCTCATGAACCCCGAGGCTCTGGCAGCCTTCTCTGAGCGCTGCTGGGAGAGCTCAGAAGGGGGTTGGTCTGAACAGTGGCAAAGGGAGCCCAAACAGCCATCCCTAGGCTGCTCCAGCCTGGGGGATCCAGGGCGTCCTGTATCCCGATAACCTGCCAAACTGCGCTGTCGCTGCCCGCCCGCTGCCGCGGGTGGGCTGTGGACAGGAGCTGCTGCCTGAGGCTTTATTCATTCGTGCCAAGGCCTTGTCTCCTCTTTGTAAATCCCACTCTTTACTCTCTACATTCTCCATAGGATCAGCGATACCTCGGGGGCGAAGCTGGTTCTGTTTCCCTCCCCTCCTGCGCCTTGTGACGCCCTGGCCTGAAACCCACGGCGGGCCAGGGCCGATGTCGGCCAGGGAGGGTCGGGGGGAGCAGCGCGGGTCGGTGACGGTGTGCGCGGGGGCCCTCGGCCCCGGCTGTAGCTGCATCAGTAAAACCACCCATCCCACCAGCCTCGGCCTCCTGCGGTCCTTCCTTCCCTTCGTGGGGTTTGGGGAGGGGGAAAGGGGACCGGGCGAGCCGACCCCGCACCGGGACTCCCCTCCCGGCCACCTCCAGGCCCGGGCGCGGCGCCTGCGCTGCGGCCCCGGAAGGACGAGGGGCAGGTTCCGGTTCCAGGCGATGGCGGTGGAGGGCCCGGGAGCGGGGCCGCGCTGCGCCGACCCGCAGGTATGGCCGGGGAAGCGGGGCCGGGCCGGGAGAGCGGGGCCGGGCCGGGGGCGGCGGGAGGGGCCGGACTCGGGCCTTGCCGGCGCTCCCGCAGCCCGTCGCTGTGTGTGTGTTGCAGTGAGACGGGCGGAGCGGGGTACGATGAGCCCCGGCAGCCACACCGGCCCTCGCTGAGCCCGCCCCGGCGGCCGCAGCCGCGGACATGGACGCAGAGGCCGTAAGTAAACGGGGCCGGGACACCGGCAGCTGCCCCGGGCCTGGCCTGAGCCCCCGCCCCTGGTCCTGCCCCCGGCACCTGCCCCGAGCACCGGCCTCGGCAGCTGCTCTGGCATTTAGGCCCAGCTATTAGCCCTGGCAACCTTTTGAGTCTCGTTCAGTGTCCAGAAATCACTAAAACATTTACTGTTTTTGAAAGTACTCTCCAAGGCTGTTCTCCGTGGTCCTTGGCTGGGACAGGCAATGGAATAGATTTGTCACTTCGATGTCACCAAAGAAATGTTCAGTCTTATCCCAGGGTCCCAGAATGGGTAAGGTTGGAAGAGACCACTTGCGGTCACCTTGTCCAACCCCCCGGCTCAGGCAGGGTCTCCCAGAGCAAGTTCCTCAGGATCATGTGCAGGTGAATGTCTCCAGGGAAGGAGACTCCACAACCACTCTTACCTGCAGCTCATCAATGCTGCTTGTATTAAAGATATGTGAACACAAGAGCGTCTCTTTAAATAAACCTTTATTCTGATCTCATTTTCCTTCTGGGCCCTTGATGTGACACTGTTTTTCTTCTCTTGCCAAGTTTCCATTTGTTGCTCAGGGCCTGCTACTGAGTGCTTTTAGTTTCTGGTCCTTTTCAAAATGCTCCTGTACCGTCTGACTTCATGTGTCTTATGCTGAAACACAGTTTTATGAAATGGAGAACTTAGTTATCAGCAGGTTCCCAATTAAAAATTATCAAGGAACAAATAAAATCAAAGATCAGACTCTTGATAGTGTAGGAGAATTTCCAATTTAATAAATTTCAAGAAGGGCAACAGACTTGAGATAATAATTTTGTCACGTGGATTCTTACAGACAATCCCCATCTGGCAGAACAAGCCCCATGGCTCAGCACGCAGCGTGGTCAGGATGATCGGGTCAAACCTCCCTCTGAAACCCTGTCCCAGAGCCACCTTCGAGGTGAGTGGCTTGTGGAGTTTGGAGGTGGCAGCAGGAGCTGCTGTTCTGGGGCAGGACAAGGCACTGCCTTGAAGTGCTGTTTGTCACCACATCCACAGAGTTGTAGCCACAAAAGTTGTAGTAGTGCAGTTAATTTTTTTGTTTTTAAATTTCTTTTATCTTTAATTCTGTTCTTGGAAAGTGATCGTTGGCAGCTTGAGGAAATACCTCCTCAGACAGTGCCTGAGGAGAGGATTTGACAAGCTGGAGGGGTTGGATATGTGGAGTTGCTGACTCAGTGCTTTGTTGTGTGACCTCCAACAAGCCTTGTGCCCTCTCTGCCTGTTTCCTAAAGTCAGGCAGGGTTTATGGAGACAGTGACGTCACTGTTGGAACTCAAGGACTGTGCTGGGACTTGTAGTGACAAAGTGTTGCGCATGGCCTTGGCAGTGTTTGGGCTGGATCAGGTGTCCCTTCTTGCCTCAGACACACACCAGCACACCAAGAACACGGGCAGGAGCCAACACAGAAGCACAGCAGTTCCCAAAGCTGTTGCTGTTGTACATGTGACAGAGGCAGCTGCTACTCTGTTGCTGAGGAGATGGGCTCTGCCAGTGCAGCACATTTTGGGCAGCTTCGGGAGACAGAACCACCATCTCCTTAACAGTGTTTTTTTTCTTTTTAGGTTCTACCAAGTGTTTCAGATCTCTATTTAAGTGATGTGCCCCCAGTCCCCACCTTGGCTGACGTTGTGTGGATTGCAGCAGACGACGAGGAAACGTATGCGAGAGTCAGGTTGGTTCTTCTCCCTGTCTGCAGGTCCTTGTTTTCATCCTTTGGTTTATTTTGCGCAGCCAAGGCCAGACATTGATCAAACGGTCCCAACTTCCAGTCCTCAAAAGCTCTGATGTAGTGCTTCTTGAAAGACATTTTTCCTAACAGAAGGGGGAAAAAATTACAAAGGACCTTGTGAAGAATTCCTATAGAAAGTGCCAAGAGTGTACCATGCCATGTTTTACTCACTGCTGATCTGTGCAGAATAATCCCCTGATCCAGGGTAGTTTCTTGTTAGGAAGTTGAGGAGCTGTCACACAACTGAGATGTTCTGCCCTCAGGAGTTTGGTTCTGGTCAGTTGAACTTCTGTCCTAAAGCAGGGCAGTAGTGACAGTTGCATTGTGAAAGATAAAATGGACTTTGCACTTCAGTAAGTGACATTTTCCGTGTGCCCCCAGCATGGGGACAGGGTCACCAGGAGAAAGGTGATTTCAGACCATTTGAGTACACACAGACCTTTGTCCCTGAGTCCTCTCCCTACATCTTGTGCCGCTGGGGTGTGATTTCTGTGACAGACTTTCACAGAATTCCAGACTGGTTTGGGTTGGAAGGGACCTTAGAGCACATCTTCATTCCGCTCTCCGTGGGCAAAGACACCTTCCACTAGACCAGGTTTGCCCCAAGGCAAAGGCTGTCCCAGCTGGCCTTGAACACTTCCGGGGATGGGTAGGCATCTGTTCCTCGTTAATTCATTGTGTTGAAGGCTTCTGCTCCCCTCAGTGGAAGCCAAGCATTGTCACAGAGAGGTTTGAACCTTGTAAATGACCAACAGGTTTTTCTCTGCTAGAAGTGACACTCGCCCACTGAAGCACAAGTGGAAGCCGAGTCCCTTCACTGTGATCCAGCGAAATGCCTCAGTCCCCAACCTGAGGAAGCAGGAGGAGAAGCTGCTCGCCCTGAAGAAGCCTGGTTTGCCAGCACTGAGCCGAACCACAGAGCTCCAGGATGAGCTGAGTCACCTCCGGAGCCAGATTGCAAAAATAGTGGCTGCAGAGTCAGGTAGGATCATAATGAGCGTTATTTCTGTTGAAGGCTGAGTTACTGAGCTGTGTTATTTCCTCCATGCAGACCAGACTCATTCCAGCAAAGCCATGGTGGGATGTTGGCTCTGGGGGCAGCTCAGGGCTGGGTCTGTGTTTAGAGGTTTGTCTTTCATTGGAAGAATTCCAGCTTGTTGTTAAGAAATCCCAAGTGCTGCTTTGCTACTGCATTTGGAGGCACCTTCTTTCATGAAAACATCGGTGTGTTCTTACCATGCCTGCTCCAAGCGGGCCATGAGTGTGAGAGTTCTGTCTTGATTTGGGTAGCAGGGAGGTGTTGATGTTTGTTTCTGGGCAAATGACAGAATTGTTCACCATTTCTGTAGCAAATGAGGTATTTGGGGAAAAGCCCAGCTGGACCGATTTTTTTCCTTTTTGTTTAGTAAAATTTTATGCAGTTAAAAGCCGTGATTTGGCCTCAAAGCTGAACTGTGAGGAAAGACTTTATACTTCTCTTCCTTTCGTGGCTTTTCTCCTATTGTCAGCTCTAAAAATGTGACAGTACTTGACAAGTCTTGCTGCAACAGTGTGTGACTGGTAAAGAAATACCTTGATGTCTGTGTATGGAGAATTCAGAAGGCAGTTATATCTCAACTCAAAAAATATTGAAGTTTACAGACTAAAGAAATTTTGAAGATAGTTTTTCTTAAAAGCTGTGTTTCTTTTAGGCAAAAAATCTTGCCAGTAACTGAGGTAACAGGTGTGTTGTTGTTATTATGGCTGCTTTCCAGAGGAAAGGAAGGACCTATAATTCTTCTCATTACTTTAATAGAAAAAAAGATTGTGCCACACTCTAAACACATTAACATCAACCATGCAGGGAATGAGCAGAAAACGAGGCAGCACAGATGTCCCCGAGAGAGAGGCTGTGTGTATCCTCAGCCTTACTTGTGCAAGATCAGAGGGACAACCAGATTGGAATAAAGAGAAGGAAATTCTGTATTTTTTGCCTTCTCAGTGTTGTCTCAGCTCTGTAGTTGGTTAGAAAAGTCTGTTTAAATGCAAGGAAGGTAATAATGAGGGAAAATAAGAGATCCAGATGGGAGGAAAATGATTAAGTCATTTAATACCTTTTTCTTGCCCCTGCCCAGTCTGGTCTGTGAGAACAGCTCTGATCAACTCTCAGTCATAGCATGAGTGGTGATTTAAAGCCTTTGCTGCAACTCACCCTCTGATGGAGAAGATAAGCACTTAGGAGGCTTATTTTGGATATATTGATGTCAAGAAAAGAAATACTGTGCCCTCTGCATTAATATCTACTGTTAGAGAAATCCCTTAATTGGGAATTGACAACTATCTGCCAGTTCACTCCCGAGGCCAAGGGTGTTAGTGCTTGGAGGTACAGTTTGTTTTCAATGCCTGAAGGTTCTTCCAAGGAGATGTGCCCTTGGCGTGTTCGTGGCTTTGGATTGGTTTCTCTTCATGTTTTACACTGGAAATGCCTAATTCATTTTCACTTAACACTGGGAATTCCTATAACTGTTGTTATCCTCACTGTCCTTTACATAAATCCCATCTTCCCAAATGTGGAAATAGGTGGATGCTGTACACCATCCAGATGGGGATGGGAAGCAGAACCTGTCAGAACAGCAGCAGGCAGAGAGTGAATGGCTGGTGACCATCTTGTGTGAAATGCTGGAGGTCCTCAACAGGCTCTGCATTCCCACCAGGCATTGTGGATTTGGGGAAGGAGCCGGGCAGGAAAAGAAAGAACAGTAGTTCTCAAGGCAATGAAGGAAAAGATCAGAAATTAACAATTAAGACCTGAATCCTGACACAAACGCCTTCTGTGACCCTGAGCAGCAGCTGAAATCTCTGCTCCTCCTTTTCACACTTGTAAAACTGGGAAAAGTAAACATCACCAGGCTTGTGCTGGGTTTGGACTGGAGGGGTGATGGGCACAGGAGGAATACAGATACATAAGGGACTTGGTGGGATAAAAGGTGCTGGAGAAGGAAGTGGAGTGGACATGGAGGGTAACAGAGAAATATGAGGGATTTGTTTCCTTGCAAAGGGAGGTTGGCTGACAATGCCTCTTGATTTATATTCTGTCATTCTGGGGAGAAACTGTCCTTGTGGTTTGATGTGAGTTTGTTTATCCACCTCTGTTGTTTTGTTTTCCAGCTTCTGCTCAGTTAACACCAGATTTATTATCTCCAGGGAGTTCAAATGCATCTTCTCCTTTACATTGTTTTGGACCCTCTTTCCAATCCACCACTTCCTTTGTCATTAGCGATATCACAGAGGAGGAGGCAGAGCTGGAAAGCCCCGAACTCCCGTCGGTCTCCCTGCTCTGTTCTGCAGCCTCTGAGAGCTGCAAACCAGACCCAAAGGATCCCGAGGAAGAAGACACTGTGTCCCTTTCCAAGGCCAGCAGTTTTGCAGACATGATGGGAATTCTTAAAGACATTCATAGGATGAAGCAGAGCAAAGACTTGTAAGTGCTTCCTGAACTCCCTTTGATTTTATCTTTTTTGTGTGTGTTATTATTTCATTGTTTTCTGGACACTGGACATTGCAGTCTCTGCTGGTGCTGCTCCTTTATTCATGATTCACAGGGGAAATACCTGTTTAGAGCAGAACTTGGTAGCACATTCCTGGTTTTTTGTTTTAACTCAGGCTTACCCACCCAGATAGGAAACAGTGGAGGGGGATTTAAACTGATTAGCCCAGTGTTTGGCTGTTTCAGCTTGTTCACCTGACTAAAATCTGTGTTTGCCCAGATGCAAACCAGGAGTGTGTGTGTTGGCAGCTTTCAGAGTGAGGAAGGATCACACCATCAGTGTTCCAGGTCCTGGCATCAGCCCGCCTTACATTCCCAGGCAGTTGGGAAGCTCAGCCGCTTTTCCAGCATGGCACGTCCAAGAATTAACATGTGGAGCTTCTCAGCTTCTCTGATGGTACATCTGGCCCAGCTCTGGGTGTGGGCAGTGAGTTTGCACTTGTCTCATGATGAGTTGACACGTGGATCATGAGAACACCCAAAACTGCTCCATGGCTGGAACAAGATTCTGCCCAGCTGAGAAAGTTCCTTCTTCAGTATTGACTGAAATCACAGCGATGAAGTTCAGTTTCTGCATTTTTCAACCCAGCCATTATGTTGTGTAAGATTCCTGGCCAAAAATAACACATTGTGTGATGGCCCTTCACAACTTCTGTGCCTCGTTTTTTTTAAAGAAATTAAATTCTCAGCACTACATAATTGTGTAGTCACATCAGAGGAATATGTTCAGCATTCACTCAGAGCACGGTGGGGAGGTTACACCTCCATCACTTACACATCTCACCCCTTTCCACTTGTTTTCCTGAGTGTTATATATTACTCAAAGCTTGAACGCTTGATTGGTTCACATAAACACCTGTCACATCTTGGGGTGAGGATTCATGGACCACAGGTGAACTGCTCCTTTCTTCCTGTGTGTTGCACAGCAGAATTATTGATTTATTAATGAAGAGAGGATTAAGAAAAATCATGGGGTTTGTGTGGCTCAGCCATGTTGACTGAACAGAGATTTGGGGTTCACTTTTGGGAACTGTAACTGCCCCATTCTAATGGTCACTCTGGTATTGCAGGTACTTCCTGCTGTGCCATGTAGTGTTTTACCTGTAACAAAACCTGTACATTCATCTATAACAATTCACTTCTCTAATCAGTGCAGACTGCTGTGTCATCTATGGGAAGTCTCGGGGAAGGGGAAGCACATATAAATGCAGGTTATGGCAGAGAAATCTGAGGTGTTTCTTATCCATGCCTGGATATGCTAACAAGGCTCCTGCAGATTCCAAGATTTTCCAGCACTGGCCGAATCACAAGGAGCTGGGGGGTGGCTGTGACAAACTGTGTGGGTGACAGGGAGCCCTGAAACATAATGGGCAACAATTCTAATTTCCTGGATGGAATGTATGAGAAAAGTCCGAATGGATGAAGGTGTTTGATCCTGCTGTTCCCTAGGAGAATGAATGGGAGGACAAGCTGGTTTACTAGCAGTTTTAATTCCTTTTAAGTCATAGGAGATGGATGAGAGCAAAGATTTGGTACAGAGAGGAAGGGAGAGCTGCCAGATCACTCCTCGACAGGATGGGCAGAAGGACTGGATTACCAGGACCCTTCTCTCTGGATTCTTGACTGCTAATCCAGGGAATGCTGTGACACAAAGGCTGCTTCCTGCGGGAGCCGAACCATTTTTCCCTCATAACTTTCTCTATCTCAGCCTGTCACTCCTGCACGTGGCAGTGACATTTTAGGGTTATTACAGCTTCATTAAAGCTGTCTGAAGTCACAGGGAGTTGAAAAATTAAGTTAATCACTGATGTTCATGACTCGATGAGATTTAATTCCTTACACACCCCTCAGTGCAGCTGTGGAGCAGCCCCTGTGCTCCCCAGTTCTACCGGAAAGCCCCGAGAACCCTGAACAGGATCAGGTGCTCTTTAAGTGGATGAAGTACCAAAAGATGCTTAAAGAGATAATTAATTACGTTGATGCTTCTCTGCTGCTCCTGTGTAGGACTTGGTGCTTATACACAGCCTTGGAAGCTTCAGGAGTAAGGCAGAAACTTGCAGAAATGTGCCTGTTTCAGCAGTTCTGAATTATGGCCTGTTCCAGTGTCTGTTGTGGAAATACTCCAGGGGGACTTTGTTTTTTTTTAGGAAAGTTTAAAACACCTATAATGTTTCCTGAGCAAGGAAAGGCTTCAGCTGTGAAAAAATAAACTCTGAAGTTATCATTACAGGTTGTAAACAAAACTGCAGTGGGCAGTTCATGGTACCTGAGTGAAAACAACTGGGGTTTGGCTTCCTATAAAATAATGTGCCTCTGAAATGAGCTGCTTGTGTGAACTTGTTGAAGGAGGCAAGCTGCTCTTAGAACAGAATGCTGCAGAAAAACTTGTGTAGTGGAAGGAAATGTGTACCAGCCCTGCTTTAAAATACCTGTAATCAGCCATCTATAATAGGAAATAATACATCCATTTTATGGCAAAGTTAATGAAAAAATACATACTTCCAGGAGTTTACCTCAAACACCTCACTGCCTGCTGATTTATGTTGAGGGGATGTAGGCTGTAAATAATTAATGAAGTTTGATTTACTTACTTGTGATTAGCACAGTTGAATCAAAATTGTCCAGAGCTTTGTTGACGAGATTTTTCAGGGTCCCCCCCTTGAGGCAATACAGAAGCTCCAGGTTTTCTAAGCCAACATGAAAGGGCTGAATGTTGGCTTCCTTTTGTTGTTTTGTGATGTTGTTCTTGCACCTCCTCCACTTGTGACAACAGCTGATAGTAAAGGTTGCAGAAGAACACTTGGAAGACTACTCAGAACTGTTAGTCATTAATTTTGGCATTTTTCTGTGCTCATCTACAGTGATTTTGTTCTCCCATGTAGAAACCGACCTTCCATGAAGGAGGAAGACCCGGCTGTTCTTATTGCAGAAGTTCTGAGGAGAAAATTTGCCCTGAAGGATGAAGATCTAGCCTTGAAGGAGAAATGATGTTACTGTCATTCAACTCTGTAAGCAAAAGTGTTATGCTCCCAAAATTTTCTCTACAGTAGCTGCCTTCCTAAGGATTGAGCCTCTTGCCTCCTTTATTAATTAGACCTGGTTTCTGCACTGGACACTTAGGAAAGACCCTACAGATTTGATGTGTTTTCTGCATATTGTTATATTTAAGAAAAAATCTTTTTAAGGTGGAAATTCTTTTCCACCTCTGTTTTGATGTTGATTTATTGATAAGGATCTTTTGGAGTGCTGCTGGATGTTCTTTCTACCTACACTTTTCCTTAGATTCCAATTAAGCATTAACCTCTAACAGTCTCATTATGATAGAACCGGTTTCCATTTCCAGTACAAACACGTCAGACCTCCAGTTTTTTGTTCTGAGTATGGTACACAGCTACTGAGAATAAGCTAATTAATGCTTCCAGGTCTTCAGGCTGTCGGATCAGAGTGGTTATCCCAGTGATAGGATGGAACAAACCCCTCGGTTGGGTCTGAGGGATGCTGGATTTTGTGTGCCCTGGCTCTTTAAGTCACAGATTAGCCCACAATTGCATGATAGAATGGCCTTAATTTCTTGCCAGTGATTAAATGTTTCATTACTAGTCCATGTATTCCAAAACTGTATTTTATTTAGCATTCAAAAGGTCTATTTATTGATGCACCAATGCAGAGGGCCAAGCACCCCCCCAGACCAGGGGAGGAGGAGCTCAACCTTGGCTATGGCTGCAGCTCTCGCCCACTGAAGAATTTTCCTTCAGCTCCACATTTGCTGCAGTGTTCCTCATGGCTGTATTTAAGTATGATTTTTTTTCTTTATATAAAATGGAGCCTTAATAAGACAATGATTGTCCTTGAGGTGATTTAATGCGCTCATGTCCAACCACGCCCGTGTGGAGCTCCTGTTTGGGGGGTGGAATTTCAACTGCTGCAACTGAACATACTGAGGTGCCAAGGATTTTCTTAATCTACCTTAATTTTCTTACTCAAGTGCCCTTGGCCCCTCAAAACTTAAATCATCATCCCCACCTTAAGAAGAGCAAAGAGGCTTTTATGGTAGAGAACAGAAAGAGCACTGAAGGCTTAATCAGTTTTCTAGGGAGTTGATACACCTGCTATCCTCCCCTCCTGGATGCCCAAAAGCCCCTGAACAATGCCATTGTTCTCCCTGTCCCCATAAGGCTCCTCTGCGGAATGATCTGGTGGGAACACACCTACCTGTGGAGAGGATGGAGCTGTAGCCAGGAGTCCCTGATCCTGGGAATGTGTTCCATGTGCAGGCTGAACAGGAACATGGGGCAGTACTATGTGAGTGAAACAGTCAAAACCCTTATAAATGAACTGTATCAGGATTTTATTTCTATTAAAACAAAGTCTCAGAAAACAAAGAGGTGCTGCCTGTAGCTGCTGGTTTCACCTGCACACAGACACAGAGGGTTTACTTCTCAAATTCTGACCACTTTCTTACAAAAAAAACCCCTTTCCTCCTGCACAAGAGGCCACACAGGACACTGAGATCACTTATCAGTGTTTAATCACCCTGTTCCCTTCAGAGTCCTGTGTGAACAGTAACTCAGGGCACAGCTCCAGCTGCTGCCCTTGGGGCTGGCTCAAGGCAGCACAGCTGGAACTGTCACTGTGAGGAGAGTCAGGCAGGGCCCTGTGGGAGCCGCCCCCATCCCTGCAGCCACGAGTGATGACCCTGTTTCCCTTTGAATACTGCGAGAAGAGCTCCCTGCAGGGACTGCCCTGGCCCACCCCAGCCCCTGATGTGTTCTGGCCTTGCTCTCTCAGGGGCTGAGCTCTTGCTGAGCTCTGTGGAGATGAACATACCCTGCCAGGAGCCCAGGGCCTGGCTCCTGGTACATGATTTATATTCTCAGTCTCAGCAAAATCAATGAAAGTATTAACACTACTTGACTGTTGTAGTTTCTTACTCCACTTCGCACCAAGCCCTGGTGGGAAATTGAGTCCAGCCTTTGCCTCTTGGTGCTCCTGTTTGGTTACCTGACAGTTTGATGTGCCACTGCTGCTCCCTGAAACCGTTTTGCCAGTAAATAACGAGGATTTGTTCCTGCGAGTGATGATCTGGGTGCCCTCCGAGTCCTGGGTGAGGCTGCAGCACCAGGAATCCCCTTCTGCCCCACAGGAGGCTTTGCTCTGGCTCTGGGACTCCACTTGTAGCTCCAAGTAGTCTGGTAAAGGTGCTTTCCCTGCCCAGCACTGGGATGTGACCTGCAGCCCGTGCTCGGATCCAAAGGGCTGATCCTGGGCTGCCTCCATCTGTGGCAAGGCCAAAATCTTCACAAAGGAGGCAGCCAAGGGAATACCTGTGTCTTCACTGTCTTTATGGGGGTTGAAAGGAGTCGGCCTGGAGCTTTCTTTGTCTTTTTCACCTGAAAGCAACACAAAATTGGTTAAAGCCAGAGCTAGCAGACACATTTCTCAGGACTAGTCACTACCCACAACACCATTCCTCAACTCAGACCTGTCACTTTCCTGTGGTTTTGCTCTCCTTTGTGTATGCTTAGGATTGTCCCACACCAGCCCAGCACTGCCACCACTTCACAGGAATCTGTTTGCGCTGCACGGGTTGAGCTGAAACAGCACCCAAAGCACTGGAGTGGTTCACATCAGTCAGAGTCCCTCAGTGAGGAAGCAAGAACTGCATTTGCAGCTGTTCCAGCCCTTGGCTTCTCCATCTTCCTCCCTCAGCTTTCCAGGCAGGTCACCTCTAACATTTCCTTTAAAGGCAGAAGCTCAAGAGTTGGTAAAAAACCCCACAAACCTCCCTAGTGAAACTGCCCGTGCCTCTGTGGTCTGATGGAGGCATCAAGTCCCACGTTTGCTTCTGAAACCATCTAATATAAAATCCAAGTGCTCAATATAAGTGAGCTCACAATCACTTCGCAAGCTAAAAGAATAAAAATTTAAATAAAATCCTCTAGCATCCTAAATCCTCCAAAACTGGACAAACATTTGATAAATCTGGATAACGCGAAAAAAGAGGAAAGTGCATGCCATGTTCAAAAGGAGTAAGAATAATGAATCCAAAGCAAAAAACCATCAATATCTCTGTTACAACACAGAAATTCTGTCAAATTGTACAATTTCTGTAATGCTGCTTTTTTCCAAACCAGTTCAATGCTGATGAACCAATTCCTACATAACGCACGACACAAACAGCTCCAGAGCCCTGCACTGCTGCTTCCTGCATGTTTCATTTCTCTCCATCCTTGTTCACTTGAGACCCTTGGAAAATCCCAGTTCCTTGTATTCCAAAGCACAAAAGCACAGAGAGTGTGAGCTGGCTTAATTAGCTGAGATATTCCAGTTCCACTGTGATTCCACCATTGGCTCCATTAGGATTAATAACAGCATTCCTTAGAAAAGGCTTTGTCCAGCCTTTCACTGACAGCTTTCCTCACTCACGTCCCACTGAGTCTCCTTCCAGGGAGGTTTGGAAAACTAATGTTACTTTTTGCTTTCAGCTACAACATTCTTCCAGGGATATTTAACTGACAATTTAGGGCTGTTGTTCAGGACAAACCTGGCAGACAATGCCCTGGATGCTGCCCCTTCACTGGGCAGAGAGAGCTGCCCACAGACACTGCTGGGCTGTGTGCTCCTGCTCAGAGCAGGAAGCAGCATTCCCAGCTGGATTGTCCTTCATGTGACACCACCTGCCGACCCAGAGCTGAATGTTTTGCCACCTGATTGGTTTATGTCAGTGCTTGGACTGAGTTTGGCTTCCCAACATCCCACTGAAAACTCCAGCTCTGTCAGGAGTAAAGCCTGATGCAAATGCTCTCCAGTGAAGGCTGGATGTGGTTGCTGTTAATTTTGCTTTAGAGGCACCTGCATCTAGATTAACCCTCATAATAAAATCCTTTCTGGGAGTTCAAATCTTTACTCTCTGCACTAAAAAATGCATTTTTCTGCCCAGCAAAGCTGCCAAGAGATACAGTGAGATGGGTTTGCTGTAACACCTGGAACTTCTTCCCCATGTGCTGCTCCGCGTTACCTGTGTGGGAGCTGAAGAAGGTGGAAATGGTGGTTTGTTTGGTGTGAGTCTGGGGGGCTGTGCTCTTTGTGAACAGCACCGAGGTGGGTTTCCTCTCCAGAATTCGGGTGGTTGCTTTTAGCTTGGTTATGAGAGGCTGGGTGGGGAAAGAAACAAGCGAAAGTGAATATATGAATATATATAAGACCACGTCTACGTTCTTCCATAGCTCCCAGCTCTGTTAAATAACAACACAGAATCATTTGGGTTGGAAATCATTAAACGGTTGAGGTTGGAACTGACCTCTGGAGTTTATCCAGTTCAACCCCCTTGTCAAGGCCAGCCACCTGGAGCAGGTGACAGGAATGTGTCCAGGTAGGTTTGGAATTTCTCCAGAGAGGGAGACTCCGCACTCTTCCTGGGCAGCTGTTCCAGGCTTTGCCCGATCTAGGGAAAGAAGTTCTGCCTCATGTTGAGGTGGAACTTGTGTTTTAGTTTATGTGCATTACTTGTCCTGTCACTGGGCACCACTGAACGGAATGTGGAACCGTCCTCTGACAGCCCCTGGAGATATTTGTGGGGGCTGATGGATCCCCTCTCAGCCTTCCCTTCTCCACACCAACCAGGTCCAGCCCCCCGCACGCCCCGGGCCCCCCGGCCGGGCCTCACCGGGGCCGGGCTGCGCTTCAGCTCGGCCGTGTCCAGCCACCGCTCGCACGCCTCGGCCGGGGCCGCGCGCCGGGCCCTCATGGCGGCAGCGGGAGCGCTCACGGCACTTTGGGTCCCGTTCCCGGCCCGGCCGCTCCGCGCTGGTCCCGCCGCTTCCCGCCCGCCCGCGGGGCGCCCAGAGATCCTCCGCGCGCGCCCGGCAGGGGACGGGCCGAGGGGAGCGGCGGGCGGGCCACTGGAAGAGGCGGGTTGGGCCGAGGGGAGAGGCGGGTTGGGCCGAGGGGAGAGGCGGGTTGGGCCGAGGGGAGAGGCGGGTTGGGCCGAGGGGAGAGGCGGGTTGGGCCGAGGGGAGAGGCGGGTTGGGCCGAGGGGAGAGGCGGGTTGGGCCGAGGGGAGAGGCGGGTTGGGCCGAGGGGAGAGGCGGGTTGGGCCGAGGGGAGAGGCGGGTTGGGCCGAGGGGAGAGGCGGGTTGGGCCGAGGGGAGAGGCGGGTTGGGCCGAGGGGAGAGGCGGGTTGGGCCGAGGGGAGAGGCGGGTTGGGCCGAGGGGAGAGGCGGGTTGGGCCGAGGGGAGAGGCGGGTTGGGCCGAGGGGAGAGGCGGGTTGGGCCGAGGGGAGAGGCGGGTTGGGCCGAGGGGAGAGGCGGGTTGGGCCGAGGGGAGAGGCGGGTTGGGCCGAGGGGAGAGGCGGGTTGGGCCGAGGGGAGAGGCGGGTTGGGCCGAGGGGAGAGGCGGGCTGGGCCGAGGGGAGAGGCGGGCTGGGCCGAGGGGAGAGGCGGGCTGGGCCGAGGGGAGAGGCGGGCTGGGCCGAGGGGAGAGGCGGGTTGGGCCGAGGGGAGAGGCGGGCTGGGCCGAGGGGAGAGGCGGGCTGGGCCCTGCCCCCGGGCCGTATCAATGTAACGCTGCGGCGCCACCGCCCCGAGCAGAGCGTGTGGTGGCGGGGGTTTCTCGTGTTAGACCCAGGACAGCGGGGCTCGCTAGTGCTCCTCGGCCGAAGGGGCCCGGAAACAGCGGGTGCTGCGAAGGCCGAAGTGGAGCAGCACAACACAGGCGTGCGTTTCCCAGCAGAGGCCCAGCCCCTCTCACTGTGTCTGTACGTGTCCTGCCCTGGGTTTGCCCCCTGTGTGCGCTTCAGGGGTGGGAGCTTCAGCAGCAGCACCTGTTCCTGGGGCCTAATCCAGCCAGAGGGTCCCATCCTGTCCCTGGGGCTCAGCCCTCATCACATCAGCCCTCTCCTCCCACTGCACTTTCAGGTGAGGGACAGGGCCCTGCCACTGCATAGAGAGCTCTGAACACCTCCCTAAGCTGCATATGAGGGGCCTGAAACGATACTGGATTACTTTGCCACCCTTGTTTGTGATGTAAGCAATCATGCCATCGTTTCAGGGACAGCACAGGAACAGGAGGAGGTGGGATGAGACTGTTTTAAAAATATCTGTAATTTCTTCATTAAAATGAATCAGTAACTCATGCCTGCCTGAATCCAAGGGGCACAGATGCAGGCAAAACCACTGCTGCTCAGCTTCCCTCCTGCATGCTCTTTTTTCACCTCACCTGGTTAAAGGGGCCTCACGTTCCAAACAGAGCCCCTGTCTGGGGCAGCACCTCACAGAGGGCAGTCCTGACCCTCAGTTGACCTCCTAAATCCTCCTGCAATGCTGCTACAAGCTCTGGCTGCCAGTGAAAAATTAACTTCATAAACCTCTTCTGGACTTGTAGCTCCTGCGCTTAACCAAACCAGTGGGCAAAAGCACAACTACCCAAATTAGGCTTTTTTTGACAAAAATTCGATGGGCAGTTTGGAAGAAAACACTACCCAGAGAACTTGCCTCTATGCCAAGACTGCCGCTGCCCACAAGGACGTCCAGGTACAGGCGAGGAGGCTCAGATCCAGATGGTGTGCGACCCCACTTTGGGTTCCAGAAAGGAAATTCCTGTGGGAAAGGCACCTCTGGTTTGCTCAGGGAGATGCTGTGGCAAAAGCAGTTGCGAGCAGCCAAGCACAAGGCAGGAAATGAAGCGGTGTTTACTTCAGCTCCTCCAAAACTTGTTGAAGCAGGACTTCATTTGCCAAGCTCTTCCCAGCTGTCAATCCTTGAGCAATGCTCTGTTAGGAACAGAGCACATCTTGAAAATCATTCATCTGCCTCGTACTCCAAATAACAACCTCCACATCCCCATAAGATGTCAATAACATTGCCTCAAACGCCTGCTGCTTCCTCTGAAGCATTTCCTTTGTCCAGCAGCATCCACCCATCCTGCTGATTTTTTTGGTGATGATAGAGACTCAGGCTTCCACCACACTGCGAGATGCACCCCCCTAAAGCACAAAAACGTTTCCTTTTTAAGTTAGGGTGTATTTTTTCCTAGCTGAGCTTGCCGAGCCCCTGATACACCTGAGCCCACCCCCAGCCTTCATCCTCCCACACAGCAGCAGCTCCAGCCCCACCAAACCCTGCGGAGCGAAGGGATCGTTCTCCCTCCCTCCCATCGTATTTCCGCTCCCAGGGCGGGGATGCTGCAGCGTGGGTGCCGTTAGACATGAGGACTGGAGCACCCCGGGACCACTCCCCTCCCGGGACCCCCCGCCCGGCCCTGGGGACCCCTATCCTTTCCAGGCACTTCCAGAACGGAACCCTCCCGGCCGGGCTGAGCCTCCGCCGGGCCCGCCCCGCTCCGGCTCCACCGCTTTCTTTGTTTTCCTTGACCTCGGTGCCCGCTCGCCCCGTTGGCCGCGACTTCCCCCGGCCGGAGCGGGTGGTCGGGGAATTGGAGGTCCCGTCCGCTCCGCAGCCCCTACGAGCTGCTCCGAACCTTCTCCCAACAGGGCTCCACATCGCGTCTCCCTACACAGGGTGGAAGAAGCTGTGGAGCCTTTTTGTCGGTTGTTTTTTTTAAAGAACCTGTTTCATCTCAGCTTTCCCCACCCGAGACAACCTTGATTTGTGTTTTCCTGCCTGACCATCACCGTAATAGTTCCCTTCCTTTACCTTGCTCTCAGATCTGCTCTCTCGCTACTTGCACCCCCCAATCTGGCTCCTACTCCTCAAAATTCCCCCTCAGCAGCACTCAGGGGGATTTGCCTCAGCTCAGGCGCTGGCCGTGAAGCCCCAGTTAAGCACAAACACGGCAGACACACAAAGCAGAAGGAAGAGGAGGGAACAGAAGGCCCCGCGCCCGAGATCTGACAGCTCTGACAAGCCACGAACCCGTTTTTCATCTTTGGGCTCTAACGCCATTTGAGGTTTGGCAGCACTGCCATCCTCCTCCATCCCAGGAGACCTGAGAGGAAAAACCCCACATGGTATTCGGGACACTTGGTCTGTTCTCAGCAGGTAAATAAATATATTAAAAATGAAGATCGGGAGGTTTTTTGATTGTTAAACATGCCTCATCTTGTACATGGGACCTGGTCCAGGGCTAAATCCAGTCTCCATTACATAGTCCCAGTATTCAGCTTCTGAGCCCACTGTCAAGCCTTGTCTCCCAGTTCAGCTCTGCATTTTCTTGCCCTCACCCACTCCAAGGCAGACTGTGACCCCATGCTTTTGCCCTCATTCCCCTGGACAAATCCTGACCCCAGCCCTGTGCCCTCAGCTTATCCCATGTTGACATGAGCCACCAAAGGCCCTAAGCCTGCCCCATGCTCCCACACCTCTGCTGCTCCCCACCAGGGAGCAGCAGAGACTCCCCTCTCACCTTCGACTGTGAAGCTTCAAAACGCTTCTGTAATTCTTTCAGGGAAAGAACCTGCTCCAGGCCTTCCAGCACATGGAGCTGGGCTGTATCTCACTGCTCCTCTTGCATTCAGAGTGAAATAGCAGCTTTGGGTACAGCTCAGATGCAATCAAAGTGCCCGGTGAGATACAGAAAAGCTTTCTAAACTCAGGGCTTCTTAATCAAGTGGTCCAAGACTCCATTAGCCCCTTAGAAAAGCACTTCCTTACCAGCTTTTCCATCCTCAGAATGTCACCTGGGCAGAGCCAGATACTCCAGGTGTGGAGTTAAACCTGAAAAGAAACCTGGGAACAAAACCTCAGGATCAAGGATACAGAGAACACCAGGACTGAGCATAGACTCACCAAGGCCAGGGCCACGACAATCACATTCAGAGACTCTGAAATCCCTGGCACCCACTAAGGCCCAGAGTTTTGGAACAGGGTGTTGGTGCTGAGAAAGATGGGTGCCTGCTCCCACCCCAACTGCAGCCTTGGCTCTGCTGAGGGCAGCACAGGTACCTGTGGATGTCCTTAGGCAAAGGATTTGGGGTGCAGTATAGCAATTTTGTATCCAGTCCACCTAAAAATGATCTTTCCTCAGAGCACAAGTACAGTCCATCCTTTTCCACCCCAGAAGGGGAAACAAAGACAACACAGATCTGGCTAAGGGCAGGAGTTAACCTTGGTGCAGTGTTCTATCCCAACACAGATGTGTGACGTTAAATCAAAAGTAATTCTTACCCGCAACAGCATTTTTATTAGGTCCAGCTGACTATCTCAGCACCAACATGGGTTCCTGACTTTCCCCTGACATTGCAGGATGCAGCACACAGTCAACTATTCAGTAGCACAAGTCACCTCCTAGAAACCCTTCCCAAACCCAGGCTTACACCAGTCATGTGGTAACAAGGGCTGTTTGTTGGGGTGCCACAGCCGCAGGGAGGTGGCTCCAAACCCTTTGAACAAAAACACCCAAACAAAGCTCTAATTGTCCAGCTAAGACAATGCTGTGCCCTGGGGCACAGCAGCCCTGCAGCAATGCCCAGGGGAGCAAGAAAATGTGCTGCTCCAAACCTTTCCACCCAGCACCACCCACTGCAGCCCTCAGGCAGTTTTTGTCCCTTACAGAGTAGTTCTTGGGAGAACAACACTGTGCAGCTTTATTGAGTCACTCTGTTGTAGCAGTATTTTTGCAGACTGGGACAGAGTCAGATTTTTTCTTTTGAAGCATAACAGATACTCAGCATGGAACAGTTACTACAGATTCCTTTCACAAAGGTGTTACAGAGCTGATACAGTACTTGCCATCAACCCAGGAGCAAGAGCACTGGCATAGAAAAGGATGCAACAAGAAGAAAAGCTACACTGGAAAGACAACACTTTTAGAAAAGTGACACATGGAAGGTCTCCCCTCTAGCCCCCAAAGCAAGTGTACAGTTTGGATCTAATTTTACAGTTCTACATCAGTTTCTAGAAACTTAAAAAAAATTATATATATAACCAAACAAAAAACCAAAGATAAAACCACTGGCCAGTACAGTCTTTGGATATTTAGAGGAGGGGGAGAGTCAGTTTCCACAATGAAATCAGTCAGTTTCGGCCTCACCGGGGTCTTTGCCTTCTTTGTTCTTTCGAACCTCTTCAACATGCTTGTCCTGAAAGAAGCAGCAAGAAGCAGTCAGGTCCCGGGAAAGGCACAGAGCTCCCCACCTCCAGCTCCCAGCAGGAACTGTGATGTGGGTCGCTGAAGTGGTACAGGGCAGAGCTTTAGAGGAGAAAGCAAGACACTGCCATAGCTCCATCCATCCCCTTTTCCCCCAAATGAGCTGCATTTCTGGAAAACCTTTTGCAGATTTAATAACCTTTGAAGGTCACACCACCACAGCACTCCCAAGAACATCCATCCATTCATAGCACTCCCTTCACATGGCCATTTATTTGTGGTTTTAACCAGTTTTCAAAGCAAGAAGCATGGACAGCTCTCTCTCTAAGGTGAGCTGGGACTCCACACCCACCTTCTCCCGCAAGCGTTCCAGTTTAGCCGCCATTTGTGCCTCACGGTTCTCTTTGTTGGCTTCCATTTTGTGGGTCAGCTTCTCCTCTGCCATTTTGCTGAAGTTGTTGTTCTCCTCGATGGCTTTCTGAAGCACCTCCTTCTCATGCTCTCGCTTCTCTGCGAGCTGCTTCAAGACTTCTGCTTCATGAGACTGACAAAACAGAGGGTGCAGGCTTTGAAAGCAGAACAGGTGAACCACACAGCCAACCACAGTTGCTCCCAGCTCCTCAGGGAACACGTTTTCCGCCTTTTTACAGCAGAATAGCAACTTGGTGCTGAGGACAGAGCTCCCGGTGCTTCCCCCACCCACAGAACCTGTATTTCACCATCAGATGCTACCTGAGAGGTTCAGTTTCTGTCACCACCTGCAAATCTTGTTAAATGGGATTTTTCTGGAAAGAAAACATGGATTTTTATGTTAATGTTGATGGAACTTTCCTTGAAGACTGGCCCTTCTCAGAACAGTGAAGCACTGAAATTTAGGTCAGGCTCACTTCAGTCAGCCTTGGCACCATCAAGGGCTCCAGGCTACACCAAGAGCCAGGTGTTTCATCAGTCAGACACTGCATTCACAAACTCCTGGTTACAGATTCATCACTACATTTGCTAGGGGAAAACTGATCTGGTCTGGTGTTGAAAGACAAGAAAAACAGCTTCTTCCTGAAAGAGCTGACCCTTTCAACTAAACATTTCCCCCCAGTTTTTCTTCAAGTGACAGTTCAAAATGACTTCAGAAATAAAGCCATGACTTTCCACATCCTAAGGAACATTTGTAAGAGCCCCAGGAATTCCAACAAAGCTCAATTAATATTACATTTATTGTAACACAAACCACTGATGACTTCTTCAAAACAATAAAAAAATCCAGCCCCCCTCCCCCAAATAGCATCAACTGGTTGAGCAGAGCTTGCTTGGGCTGTTCCAAACTTACCTTACGTCTTTCTTCTGCTGCTTCCAGTTTCTTCTGAATCTCCTCCAGTGACACATCCTTCTTCTTTGGGGGAGAAAGAGGGAACTCTGGAACAGCTTCTTTAGAGCGGGGACTGAGGATCAGCTCGAAGGCCTGCCCAGAGGCTCGCTTCTCCAGCTCCTTCACTTGAATGTCTGGGAACATAGGGAAAAAGCCAAAAACAGTTTTTAAGCCAGGAACTCTTTTTCAAGCCAAGAACTGGCTTAAAAGTCTTCAAAAATTCAGTGCCACGAAGCTCACTGGAGGAGATAAAATCCAGGACAACAGTTTTAAGCACAGCAAGACTTCAAAAACGTGGCAATTTTCTTTGCCATTCTTCCTTGATACATCACCCAAGCATCTGACATTTAATTTAGCCTTTAATATCCAGAGTTGTGAAAACAAGTTTATTAGTACTTCAAATCTTAAAAAAAAAAGTAAAAAAAAAATTTTCTCCAACAAATCTAAGAACAAGTTTCCAGGCGTTTGCCCAAAACCTGATACAGCCAAGAACAAGCCCCACTTTTCGAAGAAATGCACGAGCAGGGTTTGTGCCTCCAGCAGGCACATCAGCCCTGCACGGTGTCAGCTGCACCGTTTGGAACCCCAAGATGTCTTGCTGACAGGCAGTTCTGCAGAGGGAGCAGATGGCTGCAGGGAGTTGAAGCCCATCTGCTGACAGCCTCAGCTGAGAGGGCTTTTTAGGGTGTTTTCACAACCACCCCGCTTTAACAGCTTCACCCAAGCAGCCCAGAGATGGGAGAAAAGCATGGTGGGGCAGTTTATTTTTTTCCCTTAATTTCCTTGGAAATAACTTAAAAGTCTAAGCTAGTAAAATAAAGACAAGAGCATTTGGTATATAACACTACATACCAGAAGTCGCCATGATCCACAAGTAAGATTCCAGAAGCCAACCCCAGGAGAAGGTCAGTCGATTGGATTCCTAGATAACAAAGAGATGTGCCTTTGAACAGCAAGTACATGGATTCCATTCCATCAGATATAATTGCTAAACCTAATTAGACCTGCTAAGCAAAAGGCAGTCAGGTAGGTTACTGCAGTCAGTGATTCCAGGCAGTCTGGAGAGATGAGGCTGATGTACATTCCTAGAACAGTGGAGGGGTTCTGGATCACGGGTTTTATTGGAGCATCTTCAATCTCTGTTTTACCTTACCATAATTAAGATACTCAGAGACTCTATGTTACTATAGCTTACAGCACTATGGATAGTTCACTGCTATCACACATAGGTAGAGCTCTCTGAATTAAAACATGGCGCACAACAGGACAGCTCCTGCTGCTTCCGAAGGCTCTGAAATGTGCGCAATCAAGCTTATTTAAAATTCCGTTTTAACTGCGCAGCCGAAGTCAGGTGCTGCACATCGCGGCAGACAGCGAGGGCGCGTACCGTCCAGGACACCTTGTTAAAATGGGGGCGTCATAAAAAAATGCCACTAAACGTTCTAAAAACCGTAAAAAAAAAGGGGAGTTCTTTCAGGTTTTAAGCGACGACGATGCGGGGGACGGGACAGCGCTCGGGCGGCAGAAGGACCGCGCGGTGCGGGGGCCCGGTGGCCCCGCCCACCTCGTACAATCAGCCAATCGACTCCGAGGCGCAGGCGGAGGCCCCTCCTTGGCTCCGCCCCCTCCCTTCAAACCGCACCGAATTCAAACGGCCGGGGAGAGCGCGCGCGCGCCCGCGCGAGGGGGCTCGAGGGAGGGGCGGGGCCAACGGCAACATCCGGGCACCTGCCGCCCCCCGCCTCAGGTGCGGGGCCGGCCCCCCGCCGCCCCCCACCTCAGCCCCTCAGGGGCTAAAGAGACGCAGCGGGGGCCGCCGGGGGAAACGCCATGGGGACAAGAAGCTCAAACAGGGTCCCCCCAGGTCGATGGCGTCGGGAAGCGGCCGCCCGGACACCGCCCCTTCCCCACTAACAATGGCGGGGAGGGGAGGGGGCGCCGCTGCCGAGAGTAGGGCGTCGCCCCTCGCTAAGGGACAATAGATACCCCCTTCCCCTCAGCGATCGGGACAAGGGGGGGTCGGGGACACGCATTAGGCATCCTCGCATTGTCTCCCTTGCCTTTGTCACCGCGACGCCACAAAAGCGGGCGGCGATGGGACATACCCGGCAGTGGGGACAAAAGGGACCCTGGCCCTGAGCGCCCGCGGAGCCCCCGCAGTCCCCTCACACTGACAACCCCCCTCAGAACCCCTTCGCCGCCCGCCCCAACGGGACGTCGGACCCCCACGGAGCATCAACACCTCCACACTCCCCATATTCTTAAGATCTGCAGGGTGGGCCCTGCGAACGCGGCCAGTGCGGTCCGGCCGGGCCCCTCGCGCTCCCCGCGGCCCCTCCCGCACGACAGCCCCGCTCCGCACCAACCTCCTCGTGCCGCCGCTCCGGCCACACTCCCCCCCCGCCCGCCCCGCCGCGCTCTAAAGCGCCAAACAACGGCACGTGACCCGCCCCGCCGCGTCCCGATTGGCCGAGCGCGCCGGCACGTGCTGCCCGCGCGGGGGGGTAGGAGGGACGGGCTCGCCCAGCGACTCATACGCGCCCCCCACGCCTCGCGGCCCGCGCGGGGCATGCCGGGAGCTGTAGTTCGTTCCCCCTTGCTGGGGGCGGCAACCCCCGCGCTCGGCGGGGCCCGGGCGGGGGTCGCGGGGTCCAGCCGTGGCGCCCCCGCGGCTCCCAGGGTTCCCTAGGCTCGTGAGCCCCGCGTTGGGATCTAGTTCCTCCCCCGGGGGTCGTGGGGGACTCCCTTTGTCTCTTGTTCTGGTGGAGGGGAGGAGAGGGGCACCGGGGTGGGGTGGGTGTTGCGGTCACAGGGGTCTGGCCCCACAGGGGGGATGGTGGGAGCGGAGCTGTGGGTGGGATGGCCGGGGCTGGGCATGAACCTCAAGGCTGTGTCCACTTCATGGCCTTAGGCACTGAACTCGTGGCCATGGTCACCCAGAGGCATGGCCACCCAATTCCATGGTCACTGAAGCCGGAACCGTGGTCACCCAGAGCCATGGCCATCTTGCGGCCATGACCATTTACTTCAAGACCGTGACCATCTCAGGGTCACAGTCACCTTAAGGCCACAGCACTCACCTCAGGGCTTTTGGTCCCCTCAGGACCATGGCCACTTCCCTCAGGATCATGAGGTTGCCTCAGAAACATGGTCAGCTCAAAGCCATGGCCACAGCTCTTGGGGCCATGGCCACTTCAGAGCCCACACCTCACAGCAGACCCCACACCCAAAATCCCAAAGAAAGGACTTTTGGGGATCCCCCTTGCTGTGCACACTCTTAAAACCAAGGATTTTGCACCAAAAAAGAAAAAGAAATCCTACCTTGCGGATGGGTAATATTGTGACAGGAAGGTAGAAATCTTTCAAAACAGAGATTATTTTAACAGTTGCCCTGGTTTTTGCAGATCTGACGTCTATTTCCATGGAAACCACATCCAGCACTGAGCTGCTAGAATTGAGAGAGGTTTCTCTGCCAGAGTGGGCATGGGAAGAGCCATTTTCCAGCAGCATGGAAGAACCTTTCTGTGGGTTCGAAGGGACTTCTTATTCAAAATCTGAAATCTTATGTGGCTGCTTGTCTCTTTGGGATCACGCCCGGCACCTTCCTGGGGTTCCCGGCTCCATCCCAGGGAACACACACTGATGTCACCCACAACACACGTTTTTCAATTAAACATCTCGAATGCTCGGATGAAATTGAGTCAAATGTTGCTGGAAGACAAAGCAGCCAAGAGCCCCTGCCATCAGCCTGTGTTTTACTTTATCATTTATTAATTATCATCCCTGTAGCTCAACAGTCTGTTGGATGCTTTAATATTAATGCTTTCTAGTAAAATCAGTGAGCTTATCCTGGGATGATCTCAGGATTTTGCAGAGGAAACAAGGCTTCCCAGCTGGGGGCTTTTGGCTTGGTACCTGTGTGATGGCCTTTAGAGAGAGCATGATGAAATATCCTTTACTGCTTTTGAAGAAGGGTTGAAGGCTGAGATAAATCTAGGAGTCATACCTGCAGTTCCCAGTGCCTTCCATCTTATTTCCTGGCCTCTCACACAGTGGGGGGGGAGGGGGAGGGAGGGAAATGGGAAAAAAAAAGAGAAAGATCTGACTGTAACTTACCTTCCTTTGCAGATTGGCTTTAAAGCCAAAAATATTTCTTTTGGATAAGAACTGTCTTATGTAAGAGGCAATATGTTTTATTGGCGAGAGTCACTGAACTGGGAATAGGATTTGGGGTCTGTTCTGAGCTCTGGTATTTTCCATGCTGTGTCATTTGGGTTGAGATTCTTTACTGACCTGTTCTGGTGGTGCATCCCCTCCCTCACCCCACACTGTGATCTCAGTAATGCTCGCTGGGCCTCGACCTTGACAACACCCGGGCTGAGCTCCTGGGAGCTTATCAGAAATGTTAGCTGTTCCTAGACAGTGTTCTGTTATCTAATGAGTTTCTTGCTTTTTAAATGAACATACTTGGAAAATTTTGGCCTGGATAACAGTTTTATTGTTCTTGCATTTTTAAAGTGTAAGAATAAAAAAGTGCAGCCGAGATGAAAGCTTATTATGACTAAAGCCCACTTTCTTGAGAGCCTCTAAACAGGGGCCCAAAAGGAGATCCATCGAGCTGTCCTGGGCCACAGCAGCTGTGACCAGTGACCTCCCTCAGAGTTGGCTGTTTCTTGGAGGATCCTGGCCGATGGATCCCGGGCTGACATCTCACTCCTCGAGACTCAACCTTTTGTCCGTTGAGAAGAATGTAAAAACATTTGAAGCATTTCACGGAACTCAAGGGAAATTTTTCACAGGTGTCTTGTACAGTCTCTGTATATCTGTGTGCATATGCTATACCAAATATGCTAGAGATACTGCTTTCTTGAATTAAGTACTTTAGATTTATAAGTTACTGTTACAGTATAGTAAATCATTGTTATGGGTTAAATTGTTAATAAGGTAAGTGTTAAGATGCTGTTTTTAAGTTATAATTTAAGTGCTGTTAACTTAAGCCATAAGTGACGTTAAGTGTTGGTAGGGCTTTGGGCCACATCCCTGACTGTCCTTATACCTTCTGTTCTTTTGTCTTACCCACCCACTCCCTCAACCACTCCCCCACCACAACCACAGCCTCCACCTACACGGTCTTGTGTTTATCCTGGTCCAGACTGATACTGATTTTAGACTTTTGTGTGCTTTTTCTCAGTGTATTTTAACTGTTTAGTAAGTAGTAGAGTGAAACTTTCCATGAACTCTGTTGTGCTGTTGCCCCTTTATATTAAATTTGCTTTAGCTGATACCTTTGCTGGTGATATTTTGAGTGACTTTACAACACTCATTTCACGACACCCCTTTACAATATCTGCCACAACTGGTTTTACTTTAAACTGAGATGTTTGAGAATTAATTGTTATACAAAGAGATATAACAGCTCTCAGCAGCTGGAAAGACATGGGGGACGATCTAATTTTTGGCCTCACTGCAAGAGTAGTTTTATTTTTGGAGCATTTCATAAACCCCAATTGTTTAAGTGGCATTTATTTTCATCTGATCTCAAGGAGAATGGAGTATATAAAAAGCTTTTATTTAATTTGCATTTGATTTGTGTTTATTGACATATTTACTGCAATTCAAAACAGACTCTTCCTCCAGTCTTGCAGCACATGGCAGTTTTCATCTAATGGATTCCTTATCACCAACAAAAGCATTTTTGTGTGTTAATTCCAGTTTTACCACTAAAAGAGCAGGCAGTGGTGGGAGAAATATCCTCCAACATGTCATATTTAGCCTCAACTTTGGGTTCAAGAAAGAAAATACCATTTCACACCCAAATTTAACATCAGAAGGAATTTATGCTGGATGAATTTATGCATCTTGAGGAAAACAAAGGCTTGCAGCAGAACTTGCAGAAGATATTCCCAGAGTAGAAAGGGCAAAGGCTTTGTAATTTAGGAATATGAGCAGCGACTACGACCAGTGAAGAATTTGAGCTGGTGATAACAGCAACCACTTAAACTCGTTGCCCTCATGCAACTGGCAACCAAGGTCAGTGTTTGGGGGAGGCTCATTCCCACCACAAACCCTTCGGCTTCCTCTCAGCCCACTCTGCTCTTGGTGAAACAGATAAATCAAGGTCTCATTGGAAGGACTCCTGGTACATGAATTTGGGACGTGACCAGATTTAGCATAAAGATTAAAGCATTTCCTCTGATGTTCTTATCAAAACATCCCACAAAGTGACTGACATAATTAGGTGACAACTCAGCCCACGGCAGCTCTTTTAACTTGCAAAAATATTTAATCTCCAATAAGAAAATGTGCTTTCTGAGTATTAAATTGCCAGCCTTAAGCACTGGTGGTGGAGGGACTGACAGCCTATTTGTTAATCAGAGGAAGTTTAAAAACACCTTGGTAAATAATATTAGCAAGTGTTTGCTAAGGCTGGGAACAGTCACTGAATTAGCAAAGTTTATTTTAAAACTAGAAATCCAATCTATTATTTGACCTGAGCCAATCAGTTTAAGAGATTCTATAAATAACCTGATAGAACAGACAGTAGCTAAAAAAATGTTCTTTTTGGCTACAAGATTTCTTTCCATCAATGAAAGTCATTGATCTTAGACTTTTCCAGCCCTAACAATTCTGCGATTTTATGTTTCTCAGTTGTCGTGTTAACATTGAGCCATTTCCCCCCTCCCTCCCCTGCAGCATCCTCACCCTCACACTGTCTGTGCCAATGTGCCCCTACCCAACAAAGGCCTTGCAAGGAACATTAGTGGTTACAAAGGTCTCATTGATCTGATAAAACAACATTTTAGTCCAAATGCATCCGGGGAGCCCATGGAACTGAAGAATCAAACAAGACTTTTAGGGAGTGTCTCCCTCACAATGAAAGCTTTTCCACAGGCAAGAAATGTTTAAGGTAATTGATATTTGTTTACTAGAGGTGTATTATATTTATGCTGAAAAACACCATTATGATTATGTTCCCTTCGGAATAAATTTGCACTTGCCAATTTGCTGTTAGAAGTAATTAATTTTTTTCAAATCAGGCAACGTGCCTGGCTTTCATTGCCAGGTTGTTTCTTGAGAAATTCACTTGAATCTGTTACTTCCTCCATTAAATGAGACAAGTAAAAGTGCTCAGAACAGATGGCAATTGCAGCTGCAGCAACAGAGATGAAAATACTAATTAATTGCCTGGATATTGGGGCAATATAACCCTGAAATATCGTGTTCACCTCTTCAAATGCAGCCACGTGTTGCAAGATACCCAAATACTGTGGTCATGGGGGCTGACAAGGCCCTAGAGCAGAAGCACTGCTAATGAAATAAAGACAGAGGCTCCAGAACTCTGTTCCTCTTCCAAAAAATTCTCAAACACACTGAAACAGCCACAGACTCTAATATAGGGTCAGGGACTGTGGTACCCACTACGAGCACCTTCATCCTCAGGATGCCGAACAAGTTAGGTCTGCCTCTGACTCAGCCTGGTCAAAGAAACAGCAGAACACCCTTCCTAGCCTTCTGGCATGTTTCTCATCCTTTGCTTCCTAAGAAAATGAGGGTTTACATGTTCAAATTCCTACTGTATCTCTGCCTAGTCCTCTTCCCCAGCTTTTAGCTTTAGTCTGGGCTGCTCCAACAATTGTGGATAAGGGCTCGGTGACACGAATTCCCCAAGTTTCTTGAAAACAGGTGGCTAGGGAGAGGCAAGAGTGAGAAAAAGTCTCCAGCACAAGCCCAACTATTATTAGAGAGCAGAGATTTCACATTAAGCAGAGCTCTTGCAGCCACTCCCTCGAGCAGGGCCAGTTCCAGAGCTGGTTGTTTCCTTCATGGCACTAGCAGATCCTGCAGGATATTCCTGGGTGGGTGTGTTTTCCTGGCAAATGTAAGGCCAGATCCCTGTGGATGCTGGCTCCCAGCTGCACTACATGCAGAAACACGTATTGGAAGCTGTCCTAGAGATCTCCTCACGTTGCTTCCCCCCTCTTCTTGCTCCCAACTGAGCTGGGAGCCTCAACCCATTTCTCTGCATCCTCCTTGCTTTTCCCTTTCTGCTCCAAACTGGAGCTCACAAATTTGCATTTCCATATGGAGCACCAAGAGCTTTCCTATTCAAGGAAGCCTGTAAACATCTCACTAGTGGGGATTAAAAAATAACTGTGCTGCTCTGAGCTGCATCACCCTGTGGTAGTGAGGGGCTGGGGAGAAGCACAAATAAAAAGGGATTATGGCGTGGTTTTTGGTGTATGAGCCAACAGAAGATGCACAAATTAGATTTGAAAAGTGTCAAAGTCAGCCATTTCAGCTGGGACACAGTAAAGGAGATGGTGTTATTCTGACAGCTACCATGGAATAGCAATGCATGGAGAAGCCATAAAGTATTCAACAACCATAGAACATTTGCTTTGGATCTTTGAAAATAAGATGGGGAGGAGGAAGAAAACTGGTTATACCACTAATTATTCCCCAGTTCCTAATTAGTTCCTTGAATTTAAAATATGAATTCAACTCCACCAGCAGCTCAGCAAGTCCTTTGTGCTATTAATACTTCCCTGGTGTGATGTGGTTAAAAATACTCCCACCATTTCAAGAGAAAATGTGTTTTGGAGGTGTCACGATGGGAGGAGTTCAGGGATGGAAATCCTCTTAAAGTAATATGACTTTCTCCATATCAAATAAACAATATGAATGAGCTTGTAAACCCCCCCAGACCAAGCCTGCTCCTGCAAAGAGCAAATTTGAAACTAATTCTCAATACAGAGCTCTTGGGCCACCTGATATCAGAGTGGTTTCCCTGTCCAAATCAGTGCACAGCCAAATGGGAACAAGTTTTTATTTTTCAGGAGATCTGCTGTCTGGGGAGCAGGTGGGTTTGCAGTTCTCAAATGCCGGGGTCTTTCGGACACACAGCACAAGGCTGAATTCTGACTGAAAGGCAGGATTTCAAAGTGTCCCCCCTTCCTCACATCCAGGGAATGCAGCAGATCCCAACCTACCCAGAGCAACAGCCACAGCTCATTTTTCCCTGGAATTCTATAGGTGTTTATGGATTAGATCTGACACTATGGGCAGAATAAAACATGCCTCTTCCCACAGGATTTGTGAGCCAAGGAAACAGCTTGGGGGGGGGGGGGTAGGGGGGTGAGTGTATGGCATCTTTTGACTTCAGTTTGAGGAGCCCAGATTTGTGTTTGCATGTTTTAGATCCTCTCAGGACAATAAGCAGTCCCCCTCCCATCTCCAGTGACAATTCCCCATGAAAATGGGTTCATTTCTGCTCAGTTCCTCTGGAAGCTCAGCAACAGCAGTGTGGAAATAATACCCACACTTAACATTTGCCCTCTGCTGTTTTCTTCTCCTGATTTGAGTCTGTAATAGATCAATATATAAATTAAAAGACAAAAGAACCTGACACTTCCACTGTGGCTGTGAGAGCAGACAAAGACAGACTTTCTAGTGAAAAAACATCCCTGTCTTTTAGGCATTGAAACCAGAAAGCTGTTGCTGTACACCAAAATCCACATCCAGAGAGACAGCCTCATGCAATGGGCAACATAAGGGCTATGTGTTTTAATTAAATTTTTAAAAAAACAACTCCCCAAAACAAATGCAAACCAAGGCCTTGCGTGATGAATATCACAGAGCCACTATCAGCATGAGGGGACAAGGCAGCCTGAAGGTGGTAGTTTGAAGCATCCAGTGACACTGTGTCACCCAGGGAAGGGTGCTGACAGTCTCAGTACATTCCTACACCTCAGTCTGGAGTCAAAATATAAGCTAAAGGGATAAAAAGGAGGATGAGACCTTTGGGGTCTCCTCCTTACCCAGCTCCCTGTTCTCCCGCTCCCCACACTGGTGTGCAAAGAAGGAGCCAGCTGAGCTCAGCCTGTCCCTCCTAAAATGAGGGAAAGCTAGATGTTGACCAAAATAGATAATTTCAATCTCTTTCAGGAGCTTTTTAAGAGTAGCCTGGAACTGGAGAGCCCTCCCATGGCTCCTCCTCTCCTCCAGCACTTCAGTTTTCCTCCTCAGTCCCTTTTATCCCTGTTTATTCAGGAATCATCTCTAGGTTAGCAAGAGAATGCTCCAGCCTGAAAGGGAACTTCTGCTGCAGAGCTAAAACTGTCAGAAAAACCATAAATCCCCTCAAATGTGCCCTTAAAATACCCTCAATGCTGCTGGGTGAGGGAATGGGAGCCCTCTTGGCCCCAGTGTTGCATTTTGAAGGACAGGGAACTCAGCAAGCACCACTCGGAGCACAGAGCACTGAAGCCGGGCAAGCACGTGTCCAGCTCTGCATCCCAAGGGTCTGTCCTGCCCCAGAACCCAGCATGGCAGGAACGTGGGGATATGACAACATTAAGCTGAAACCCTCATGACTGCAGCATTTGGGGTTTTCAGCTCAAGGATTCAATCATAAAAATTTGCTTCGCAGATCAAGAAAGTTGATTTTCCTTCAGAACATCACCCAGAGCAAAGTTTTGATTTTCCAATGAAAAAAGAAAAAACATAAACCCCAGTATATACTCACCAATCAAAGGAATTCTGCTCAAGAAGGTGCTGGCTGGGTTTGGGCTTGGGTAAGCATTGCACCTGTGTCCACACTGCTCTTCAAGGCTGGTACTGAAGCCTCTGACTGGGCACCGAGGTCCTCTAGCAGAGCTCGTGTGTTCCCACTGCACACCCTGGGCTCAGCCGGCAGGGCCCTGGACCTTCACAGCCTGTGGTGAATCCAGACCTTACAATTTTCCTTAAAAATACAAGGAAAAAAAACCCCAAACAAAACAGACACCCCCCAACTCCCCCAACAGCGTTATGGTAATTACAAGGAGGTTTAACACGTCTCGATTTGCATTAATTAAATCAACAGGGAGGCTTCAATTGAAGCAAATGAGGTTTTCTGTACAGGGCAGCAAGTGCTGTGGAAAGCTGAAGCTGGGAACTCCAGTTTGCCACACGGATGTGTAGCGGGACGGGGAGGGATCTGCCGGCTGCAAGGGGCTTCCTGGGAAGGAGGGAGCCGCAGGCAGGACGAGCCGGGGGTGGGGAGTATGAGAAGACTCTCAGCTCTAAGATACGAAGAGTTCCAAGCCGGCTCTGTGCAGACACCGTCGGATTTGAGCCCAGGGAGCGGAAAGCTTTGGACCAGAGGCTGCTTGGAGAGCAGAGGTTGCTCTGCGAGGATAAGCCGTGGGTAAGAGGAATGTTTCTATTCATACCCCAGTCATGCTGCAAGGACAGCTGTGAGGGGAATATCAATGGGCAGCAGGTTTGGGGTTTCTTTAAAATTTATTTTTAAAGCCACCAGTTTGAATACTGAAGCAGAGTAGACACACTGGAATGCCTGGCTGGAAGTGAGCCCTTTCAACACACATCACTCCAGGGTAGAGCATGGCAAGTCTGCAGGGGGGTCCTCACAGGGCTAACCTCCCAATGTAACAAACTAAGCGTTTCCTTCCCATGTCCTTGAGAAACAAAATCCACCTGGATTTAGGAGTATAAGGCATTCTACTTCACATTCAAACCCAAACCTTTGGAAGGACATGGCAGCCCAGAGCCAGTGCTGGAGGGCTGCGGTGGCAGATCACATCCTGGAATAGCCCTTGACTCCTGCTTTTTTTGCCAGAAAACCACCCACTGTGGCACAGGCAAGCCTGGAGCAGCCCGGACACCCCAAAGAGCAGAGGGCTGTCCCCTTTGGTTACTGGCCTGGGCAAATGGCAGGGACTGATACTTGGCCAGGGAAACAATCAACAGAGCTCTCCCAACCCCTTTCTTTCCAACCTCTCACAGCCAGCAAAGCAATCCCAGCAAGCTGGGATATGGGGACGTGCTGGTTTTGGCTGGGGTAGAATTGATTTCCTCCACAGTAGCTGATCTGGGGCTGTGTTTGGGTTTGTGCTGAACACAGGGCTGGCAATTCAGGGATGTTTTGTTGTTGCCAAGCAGCTCTTGAACAGCGTCAAGGCCTTTTCTGTTCCTCATATCACTGCAAGTGACCAGGCTTGGGGATGCACAGGAAGTTTAGAGGGGTCACAGCTGAGACAGCTGATCCCAGGGATACCCCACACTATCTTCAGTATGTAAACTAAGAGGAAAAAAGAGGAAGGGGGAACACTGGGAGTGCTGGCAGTTGTCTTCCCAAGTCACCATTAGGCAGTGGTGGAACTCCTGCCTGCCCATGGGAAGTGGGGAATGAATTCCTGGCTTACTTTTGCTTGCACACAAAGCTTTGGCCTTCCCTATTAAACTGTCTTTATCTCAACCCACGAGTTTCCTCACTATTCTGGTTCTCTACCCCATCCCACTGGCTGCATGGGGTTTGGATGCCAGCTGAGATTAAGCCACGTCAGAGAAAACACCTTCCTGGTGCACTCTGCTGGGATTTGTGCCACATTTTTCACACACGCTGCCTCCAGCCCTGAGGCTGGAGCATGTAATGGATATCTGGAGCAAAGCACTGCTTGGGAGTGAGCCTAACTGAAGAGATGGCTCCAGGCTGGATTTTAAAGCAGATGCAATAAGCCAGTGAACTAGGAAAATGCCTGGAGAGGGCTTCTGCACCATCACATCCCACAGACAGCAGAGAGAAGTGGGTGGAGTGGAGAGAGGAGAGTGTCTGCCCACCCAAGTAACCCCAGGGCTTTTTTTAACTCTCTTCTAGCAGCATTTTCCTCCAGAGGCACAAAACCAACTGGGAATGTAGTTCTGGTTGATTCTGGAATGGGGGGCAAAGGGTTGAAGGGCCAGGCAGAAGGATATTGACCTGCATCCCTGCTCCCCTTCTCCCCCAGCCCCAAGGGCACTGGGAATGGAAATAAGCAGCTTCCCATGAACGGAAGGGTTAATGAATGTCAGTCACCTTCCAAACAGAGTCGGTTTCTGCCACCCCCTTCTGAAAGCCTTTACATAAGAGTCTTGCACAATTTATAGCCTGTCTCAGCTGTGCCACCACTGGGCTGCTCCCCTGTGGCTGCCAGTGCAGATCCTTGGCTCTGCTAATTCTGGGAGGAAAATGGGATTTGATTTGTCTACTAGTCACTGTCTCTCACTGTTAAAACAGGACCTGACGGGCTCTGTCCATCCCCCCTGGCTCAGCCACATGATTTCTCACACCCATTGACCTTGAACACCCCTCATCCACCCTCAACAACACAGCAGAGGACTGTCTCCATGGGCTGTCACATCAGCCTGAACCCAGGACTACAAACTGTTTCAGGTGTAAAACATTTAAAAATAAATACCTGGAAGCCTTAAAAACAGCAGCATCTTGTGGTCCTGTTCACATCAGTCCTTTGGGAGTGGGAGGAAACATTGAGTGACGTCCTTTCTCCTGCTGCACGGTGCTGTGCCTTCCCCTGAGGTCATTCCAGATCACCCCGGAGCAACCTCAGCCCTGGGGCTTGTCCTTGGCTGAGAGTGATGGGGGACCCCTAGCTAGATGAGGACATGGCCCTCACGGTGACACGCAGAGGAGTGAAATGTTGCTTTTCCAGTACCCATATCACCCACTCTCACCAGGAGAGAATAAGCACCACTCAAACCCTGCCTCTGTCTCCTCCAACCTCTCCTGCTTCCTTCCCCCAGGAAATCCTGCCTCAGTGTAGCCCCAGGCACTGGCGTCTGCACCTTCTCTCTGGGATGGCAAGAGATGGAGCAAAGCTGTGGCCACTGTCCCCCTGAGTGTCTCCCAGCTGGAGTTCTGCACCATGGCAGGGACAATGCAAAAGCAGATGGTGTGTCAGGAGCCTGGATGCTCCTGGAAGCTGCTGAGGCAGCATGTCCAGGATCCCTGCTGATACTCTGCCCCCCGTGCCAGCCAGGACCCCAGGGAGGGGCTCTGCGAGGTAAATCTGTGCAGCCACACCACTTCAACCCTTCCTTGGGATGGCTGAGGATCGAACCTCCTTTAAAAGGGAGACCTTCACTCTAACATCCCTGGTGTGACCCAGGGACATGCTGTAAGTACTTCCAAAGTCCGTATTTCCAGTGCCTGTTCGCAGCAGTGTCACTTCTCTTGTGGCACAGCCAGACTGGGCTGTTTCCCTTCTATCCCCAACGCTGATCCGAGTCCCCATTTCACATCCCTGTGCTGCTGAGGTGTTCGGATACACCTCCTTCCAGTCAGCTTGCTTTCTTTTTTTTCCCCTCCAGATTCTCCTCCTTCTTTACCACTCCAGATTTTGGGCATGGATGAAGCCATCTGACCAGCTTTCCAGGACAATTATAGGATTTTCCTTACCTCTGTGCTTGGAGCTCTGATACTGCACCTCTTCCTTCTGGTTCTTTTGGCTGTGATTGAACCACCTGCACCCCACAGCAAATGACCTCCCTCCCTGCTCCTGCCAGATGTGCCCCAGCCACAGCAGATCCAGCCAGGTCCAGCAAGGGATGGATGCCCACCCACTCCATGTGCAGGAAGGATCTCACCTCATGCCCAGGTGAGGCTCTGGCACAAGTTGCTCAGAAAAGCTGTGGCTGCCCCATCCCTGTCAATGTTCAAGGCCAGGTTGGATGGGGCTTAAAAGTCCAAGCTGGTCTAGTGGAAAGTGTCCTTACCCATGGCAGAGAGCGGAACAAAGTGACCTTTAAAGTCCCTTCCAATCCAAACCAGTCTGTGGTTCTATGGCCAACTCAGTCTTTATGCCTGTGGACTTCATTCCCTTAGCCCCACAGGCCCCACTGCAGGCATGTGAGCAGGGAAGGCTCTCCTGGCTCATTCCCTGAGCACCTTGGTCACCAGATGTCCAAAAAGGACAGTCCCCACCTCCTGCTCTCCCCATGGGTTCTCCTGCCCTTCCTGGCTCCTGCATGAGTCACTTTGGGCAAGAAGGAGTGAGATCCAATCTCAGAGCAGCTACAGGTTGGACCAGCAGTACGGTGCTTCTGGAAAACAGTCTCCCATGCCTTCAAGGAGGTTGTCCCACTGATCAAACTCCTCTTCCAGGTCTGCACAGGGCACAAGTGGTGAAGGGGTTACTTACAGCCTCCTCAGCCTGACCCCCGGTGTCACAAGGAACCGCCATGCAACCCCTTTGCTTTGGGAAACACCAGTCCCAAGGGATTGCAGCCTCATCATTTTGGCAATGCCTTCTGGAGTCTGGAACTTCTTGGTGTTTGATAAAGCACACAGGTTTGGGCATCTTCAGGTACAGCACGTTCTCCAGGGGAAACATCCAGGCATCGAGAGCCACCACACACCTGCAGCATGATGGACACGCAGCTCGGCTTCTCCTCCCACCAGGATTAACCACGTGCCCCCGGAACTTGTGCAGCCACTCGTCCCTGCTGTGGCTTTACTTGAAGCTCTGCCCTTCATTTCGCAGGCCCTGTCCTGGGAGAGGGGGCTCTGTGCTGCTGGGGGAGTGGCATTGGACTTTTCCCACAAGTCGTTTTGAGCTTTAAAACCATTCCTGATGTGTAATTTATGTACACATGTAAAGTTTCTTAAACTGTAAAGCATTTATCTTTGTTTTAATACAAAGTGTGTACTTATAGACAGCAGCCTTAAAAATAAAAATCATTGACTTAATTGAAAATAAAAATGGAATCCCAAGCTTGTCAATTTTACAGATGCCACCTTTTCCTTCAATTTTCCCAAAAGCTTGTTTACAAAAGTACTTTGTGCCCATGATCAGTAGTCTTCTATTGCTGTTAACTTTTCCATGGTTACCTGGAATGTGTGTAACATATTCTGTGTAATACACTGTATGCATTTATTTATAACATCATTTGCTTTCACATTGGGTATAAAGATGTACTGTTGCAATAAGATTTTCATCTGCTAAAAATTACTTTTTTTGACAATAAAATGATCATACTATTGGTCAAAATGATTGGTAAAACATTCAACTATGTGAACATTATGTGAGAAGAGTAGAGACACATTCAAATGGAACCTGACCTTTAAAAAGCATCTGTGCTGCACTCGAAGTGGAGCAGCTAAAAAGTGGTTTGCATTCAAAATATGGAACTCAGAAGACTGTTCTTCTGAAGGAAACTCCAATTACTTTAATACAGGCAAACAATGATGTTCTGGACCCTCCTGTCTTTTATAAGTTGCTCAAATCCACTTTTTGTGTCAGGATTTGACTGGGGGCAGGGATGGTGTTTGAGGGGTTTTTTAGGGTTTCGTTGGTTGGTTTTCTAATGTCATCCATGCAACCTGCTTCTTCAGGTTAGTGTGGCTAAAGATGTCCAGAAGAATGAAGTTAAAAAACACTTTGACATATTTATATTGTATTAAATATTCAAATGTTACACTTCCCACTAAATACCATATAAGAATAGTCTTTAAAAGAAACAAGGATCAAATTTAAATGTCAATAAACAAGAAAACACTTAAAAAAATCTGTTGATTTATATCAGAATACTAGTGACATGATCTTGGGGTTCAAGGCAGGGGGACAGCTGTAACAGCCTTGGGTTAAGAGCTATTTCCATGTGTGCTCTACTTTTTTTAGGGGAGTTATAGCAGTTTGTATAATGAATGACATTTATGCTTGTGGGGTGGTAGGAATGGGGATGGTAAAAACATGCACAGTTCTTTGGACTCTGGACAGTTGCTTTTCTGAACTGTTGGGATTGATGGAGTACACTCAGAAATGCCTGCTCTGGAAAATTGTTTCAATAAACTCATCTGGTGAAGGAGTTGTTGGGGTGCAACTCGGGAAGTTTTGTTCCTTTAGGAAGGGAGCAAAGGCAATTCTGTGGGTGCCGGACGACTTTCCACATGTCAGCCCAAAACTGCTGGTGCTGCAGAGGACAGTCTGTGTGGTGGAGGTAAAGGCCAGGCAGCTCCTGTCCTGGCACTGCTTGTGGGAGCTTTGGCAGGGGCACCTGGAGACCAGGTGAGAAGAGCAATGGGATTGTTTTGGCTGCTGCTGGGTCTGGTTTTCTGTTTTCAAGATGTTCCTCTGGTTGATCTATTTCGCAGGAGTGTTCTATGCCACATTCGAGGGGAATTCCAAGGATTTGGACATAGATGGAAAACAGTGGGGACAAAACATGAAGTGGATCCATCTCCAGTAATTCCAAACTTCTCTTACAACATGGTTCTGGGGCAAACCTGTTTAAAGAATAAAGATGCAGAGGAACAAGTTATCTAAACATCCCCTGGCTCTGTGTCAGAGAAAGCCTGGTGATTCCAGTGGATCTCTCTTAGAAACCGTGGCATCATAAGGTTTTCCAGGAAACAGTAACAAGGATAGAGATGAGGCCACAGGCTTCCAACTAGAATGATTTGAAGAACATGGGAATGATTCTTTTATGCTTTACCTTTGCCTTTTTATTCCTGGAATAATTTCAAATGATTCCTTTAAGAAACCATCTAAATTTGAGAATTTAAACCAGAGATGAAATGATGCCAAACAACTGCAGGGAGAGATCACAGAATCATCATGGAATACTGGCATGGTTTGGGTTCAAAGGACATTAAGGGTCAACCAGTACCACTCCCTGCCATGGGCAGGGTCACTTTCCACTATCCCAAGTTGCTCCGATCCCTGTCCAACCTGACCTTGCACATTTGCAGGGATAGAGAAGCCACAGCTTATCTGGGCAACCTGTGCCAGGGCCTGCCCACCCTCACAGGGAAGAATTCTCTCCTAATATTCAATGTGTCCCGTTTTTCTGCAGGAAGTGGGCTGTGCCGGGGGAATTAGCTCTGGGAAGGCCAAGGATCAGCGCAGGCTCTGCGGCAGAGACAACTCCCACTGCTGGACAGGGAAGGGACCCTTTCCCCCTTCTCCCAGAAAACTGGGAAGGAATAGCAACTGCCTGCAGCTGGCTGGAGTTCCTCTTGGCCCTGGGCTTTCTGTCCCATTCGCGGCCACAGGACAATGCTGGAATCATTCCAGCCTTGGCAGTGAGGGACTGAACACCCCCCTGGAGCCTATGCAGGGCAGGCTGCTGCCCATCAGCCTCTGACTGTGGGGGTGTGGAGGGGCTGGAGATTTGAGGGAGTGCCCGATGTATTTCCCTCACTTTGGTAACCAATCTGGTCACCAAAAAGACTACTTGATCTCTTTCAACAGGGCAACAATTAAGCAAGAGGTGCCCAAAGGAATTGGATTTTCTGGAGAATAAAACCACGCGCTGAAAATCCTCCCTGATCATCACTGGTCTGACTTCCATGGAGCGGTCACCTGGGCAAGGAGCATCCAATGCTGCTGGAAGTGACTTTGACACAATGTCATTTACATTTTATGCTGGCAAAGACCCTCTGACTGGTCACCCCCAGTGACTGGAATGACCAGACTGGGCACCCAGGGCACTAATTACAGGGGTCATGTTTAATGGAAGAGCAGGGGACCCTCTCCCCTGCCCAGAGGAGCTGCACTGTTTCCTTCTGTAGAATAAAAAGAAATGAAAAATAGGAAAAAAAATTTAAAAGTACACTAAAAAAAAGAAATGATGAAAACATAAAACTTATTAAGCCCCCACTAAATACAAGGTAAATACAAATACTTAAAAATGAAAATTAAAAAAGAAAAAGGAAATCAGAACAAGAAAACATAGAATAAAAAAAATAAAGCAGAATTATAAATAAAACGGCAGAAATAGAAATCATTAAATAAAAAATACAATAAAAAGAAAATAAACAAGAAAAATAAAATGTAAATAGAATTCACAGAAAATAAAAACCAAAACCAGAGAACCAAACGAGCGAAAGGGTCTCCGTCGGGCGCAGGTTCCGCTCCCTGAGCGGGGCCGGACTCGCCGCTGCTGCCGCCTGGTGGTGCGTACGAGGTACTGCATGTGCGCCAGGACTCGCGGGTGACACCTGCTGACCGAAGTGAGTTACTGCAACAGAGACCACCGCGCATGCGCAATTGCAAATGGGGAGGGGCCGAGGCACGGGCGCGGCAGTGCCCGGTGTGCGCGTGCGCGGGGAGCGTCGCGGCCCGGCCCGGGACAGCGCGGGGGCCCCTCGGGCACGGCCACGGCCGCTGGCGCGCTGCAGACAGAGGCGCGGGGACCCTGTCAAAAACCAGTGGGTAGTGACCCCTAAAATGGGGTGGCGGGTGTGGCGGGGGAAGTCCCATTAACGTTCCCCCTCCAATTTTTCAGGCAGCCGCTCAGGGACTTGTAGGGGGGCCCGCGAGGCCGTCACTTCCTGACCGGGACTCGGTGGTTCCGGTTTTCTCTCGATGGTCTTGGCGATCTAGGCCGTCACTTCCGGACCACACTAAAGGCGGCCGGAAGTGATGGCGGCCGCATTCCAGATGGCCGCCTCCCGGGACGGAAATGATGGCAGCCACACTCAAGATGGCGTCGGAGCCCCCCCCCCCCCCCCCCCCCCCTCTGATAGGGGCTCAGCCTTTTGCGTGAGCCTGAGCCGGCTCCGGCGCTCGCAGGACCATCGCGCCGCGGTGCTTCCCGCCGTGGGGCAGGGCCGTGGGCGCCCAGCGGCGGCGCGGGGGCGGCGGAGGATCGCGGGCGGCAGGCGGGCCCCGGCGGGGAGGACTAAGCCCTGTCGCTACTGCGCACGCGCAGAGTCCAAGTCGCCATCTCTGCTGCCCGAGAGCGACATCCCGACGTCGGACATGGCGCTGTTTTCCCGCACCTGCCGCAGCCGGTGCCGCGGGAGCGCGCGGGGAACATCCCGCCGCCGGTGCGGCTGCTCCAGAGGCGTTCCTGGAGCGCGGCGCCGGCACCATCGCCCGCAGCGCCGCCGCCAAGATCGTGAGTGCCGGGGCCGCGGGGCAGGGGCTGGGCTGGGCTGGGCCTCAGTGGCGCTCCATGCACGGACAAATACTCTGCGTGCAGCTCGGTGGGTGCTTTCCCGTCCTGGGGGTGAGGTGAATCCTGGGCTCCTGTGCTTTTGTCAGCCGAGATGGAAAATTCCTGCACTTGGTTTTGGCAAGTGGCAGTTTCCCCCAATTTTCTTACCTTGTTTGCTTCCTGTGGAACATGTGGACCAGCAGAACTCTCAGGGCTTGTGTTCAGAACAGGCTTGAGGAGAGTGAGTGAGTGAGTGAGTGAGTGAGTGAGTGAGAATGCATCACAATGTGTGTCTTCCTTGTCCTGCACTGCAGGATCAGAATCCTGGTTTAGGTTAGGGGTGCTTTTGCGTTCTTGTTTAGAGCTTCATGTTTGCTTTCCTTGCAGCCTGGAGTGTTGGGGGGATTCCTGAAGCTGATTGCCTCTAAAGCCAGTGATCCCCAAGGCTTTGACCTGCTAAACAGCATCATGGAGCATATGCCCCCGTGAGTATGAGCTCAAATTGCATTCAAAACTGCCTTCTGTGGGCTTTGGTTCTGCAGTGTGCAGTCATGCCAAAGGTTAACACTTCAGGAGCAAAACAACTTTATCTGTGTTTTCTGTAAAGTGACAGCACCAGTCAAAGCCCACTGTGAACTGAATAACTGTTCTTTTAAATTTCCAGTGAATCAGTTGACTGGTACAGGAAACAGATCTTCAATCTGCTATTCCAAAGATTTCCAAATTCCAAACCAACAAAACTTATCAAAAGTAAGTTCCTTGCTCTGAAAAGCTCCACTGTGACACGAGTGGTTCAGAGTGTGCAGTTGCACAGATCAGGCATCCTGTACATGGGTGGGACTCTGGTGGCTCCAGGGACTTGCTCCAAATGCTCTGTAGTCAAGGGGGCATAAAGGGCAGTGGC
This sequence comes from Pithys albifrons albifrons, assembly GCF_047495875.1. Taxonomy (NCBI): domain Eukaryota; kingdom Metazoa; phylum Chordata; class Aves; order Passeriformes; family Thamnophilidae; genus Pithys; species Pithys albifrons. The sequence goes on from NC_092481.1 coordinate 7,843,769, forward strand.
CACAGCAGGTGACACTCCATGAAAACTGAGGGAATGGAACTAAAGGACTTGTGTAGTTCTCCTCCTTTCCTGGTGTGTGTGATGTCGTTACTTGTCTGAAAGTGTCTCCATTTAATCTCCAGCTAATAGCAACACACTTGCCCTGTCACACAGCAGAGCCATTCTGACCACTGCTCTCTGCAGTTTGTGTTCATGCTGGGAAACATTCCATGCTTTTGTGTCATTTTGGCCTTCATGGGAATACAGTTATGAGGAAGGGTTTACGTTCCTCTGTCAAAGCTGTGACACATTGTTGAAATCATCCCCAGGCAGATGGCCATGCTGATGAAATTCGTGATGTTATCTCTACACAGATCACACAAGGTCTGTTATTAATCCTTTAAAATCTGCTTGATGCCTCCTGTAGAGGAGCAAGAATTACAGGGTTCTTCCAGTGGTGTTCCACCAACCAAATGGAAGTGGTGCTTCCAGCGTTCCACGTTTCAGTGTTGTGGTGCCCGAGAAGATGAGCAGTTTTTAGGCAAACTTTGGAGCAGCAAGTTAATGCCCTTCAGTAAAAGGGAACATTTATGAAGGCTGCCCTTTCTGTCTTCTTCTTAGAATGCATTTTGCTGCTGACTCTAAAGCAATTCTCTTGTTTTCATCTGGAGTTTTACTTTGTCCTTTTTCTTGTCTTCATTAACCAGTATGGCACAGGAAATGGGGCATGAGCTCTGCAGGAAATACTTGGCAGCATACAGCCAAAGGGAGTGTGTTCTGTTGGCTTGGGTTGTATTTCAGGCTGCTGTGCAGTTTTTGCCTTTGAAGCAGGAAAGAGTTGTCTCTCTGGCTGAAATGGCAAAGGAGGTTTGGCGCTAATCTGACTGCCCGGGTGCCTCTCCTTTTGGGGTTCATTTCTGATTTTCTGCCCACAGTTCCTCACGGATAGTTCAAGTTACTGATCTCCTAAGCAGGTCATAAAAGGGAATCATTGCTGTCTCTGGTTTTTATCCTTTGTAACAAGTTTGTGTTTGCAAACATCTATGTAAGAGGGCAGCACCTTAACAAATTGTCTCGTGTTATCTGTTTCCTGGTGCTTTGTGTGGTTTCTGCTTTTCTTTGGTCACCATAGGGTGATAAATCATTCTAAGACATTTTCTCTAAATGTCACACTAACATGTTTGGAATGGTTTTGCAGAAAATGATAATTCCTGAAATCCAGAAAGCATCTTGGACAAGTTGAAAAGCAGATCCGTGCTGTTGGCATCACCAAGACATTAACAGAATGTCCTCCCGTGATGGACACTGAGTACCCCAAGCCGTGGTAGGTGCCACACTTCTTCAGGGTCTGCTGGTGATGCTGTTGGAGGTCTGGAAAGTAGGAGCTTTCACCAGAATAGGCCCCTCCAATAAACTCCTTTGGCATTTCTTCAGGCCCACTGTTGTGGTGAGACTCAGCTTGAGGCTTTTCATACCTTTTCATCCTTCACTGCACAAAGGGAAGTGTGTTTTCAAAGCAAATGGCAGAGCTGGTTTGAGATGTGTTTGAGCCTGGATTTGGCTGAGTAGAGCTCCACTGAAGGGAATTAGGCTACTGTCAGCTTGCATTCCTTCTGGAAAGCTGGGCCCACTTTTGACTTGTAACTGTCATAGTCAGGAGGCCTGAGAATACTCACAAACCTGACAGGCTGTAGTGTCTTAGCCTGAAAGTGGAATCTGGGGGAAAGCTCTGGAGACTGAAAGGCAGTCCAGCAGTCTGGGGGCTCAGGTAGCCCAAACTGAATGACAGTAACCGGATCCAGGACTAGAACTCTTTTTGAATGTACTTAGAGAAAAACTGTAATCTGGAAAAGAATTGCTATTCTTGGGTTTGTATCACAGCAATTTGAGCTGCTAAAAAATGAGGGCATTGCTGATGCTGTTAATATGAGCAGCTGCATTGTGCCTGGAAAGGACCCAGACCCACAGTCCTAGTGCAGCTTCCCTGGGACAGGGACGGTGCCAGGAGTTAAGCAAGTCCCTGCAAAGGGGTTCCAGGTAATCTGAGCGTTCTTGTGAAGCACAGGCTGTCCTCACCTGTTCACTGTTCCCCTCCCCTCTCCCCCCAGGATTCCTTTGCTGCAGGCCCTCCCTCCTTGGCCTCTTCGAGCTGCCTGAGGATGACACGACCCCTGACAAGGAGCACTTCATTGACACAGAGGATACTCCAGGCTATCAGACTGCATTCTCCCAGCTGGCCTTTGCTGGGAAGAAAGAACATGATCCTGTGGGGCAAATGGTGAACAATCCCAGGATCCAGCTGGCCCAGTCTCTGCACAAACTGTTCACAGCGTGCCCAGGCAGGGTAGGTGGTTTGGGCTCTGCATCCCTGGGCTGCATTCAGCAGAGAAGAAATGCCTCTGTGAGAATGGTCTCTTGCTAAGCTTTGATAATCAGCAAAATGAAGTGTGTTGTAGGCAGAAGGCAAGATCTTGCTGTGTCTTATTGTTCTTTGGAACTTGGCTTTTGTAAGGTTTTCCTGGTAACCTCAGAAAGGCCTTGTTTTTCACAGCACTTAGTTTAGCAATAAGCTCAAATATATGCTATTTAAAAGATGAAGATTTATCCACTTGATGGCCTGTAAGTAATGGTTGTCTCCTGTTCAGTTGCATGGACGTGGGAGGTTCAGGCAGCTCATATAAAATTAGACATTTTGAGTGCACAGCTAACTCTTACCACATATAGTGTTTGTTTTGTTCAAGATTTGGGTAAGTAAAGATTGTCTGAGAGATGAGCTGTTTCACCCTCAATAGCTGCTGCTCTCAGAGTGTCTGAGCTTGTGCCCTGTGCATGAAGAGCCATGGCAGTGGCTGAGTGTCCCTGAGCCCTCTGCTGTGTCTGTGCTGCAGGTTCTGTGCATGCTGAGTGTCCCTGAGCCCTCTGCTGTGTCTGTGCTGCAGATTCTGTGCATGCTGAGTGTCCCTGAGCCCTCTGCTGTGTCTGTGCTGCTCTGTCTGTGCATGCTGAGTGTCCCTGAGCCCTCTGCTGTGTCTGTGCTGCAGGTTCTGTGCATGCTGAGTGTCCCTGAGCCCTCTGCTGTGTCTGTGCTGCTCTGTCTGTGCATGCTGAGTGTCCCTGAGCCCTCTGCTGTGTCTGTGCTGCAGGTTCTGTGCATGCTGAGTGTCCCTGAGCCCTCTGCTGTGTCTGTGCTGCAGATTCTGTGCATGCTGAGTGTCCCTGAGCCCTCTGCTGTGTCTGTGCTGCTCTGTCTGTGCATGCTGAGTGTCCCTGAGCCCTCTGCTGTGTCTGTGCTGCAGGTTCTGTGCATGCTGAGTGTCCCTGAGCCCTCTGCTGTGTCTGTGCTGCTCTGTCTGTGCATGCTGAGTGTCCCTGAGCCCTCTGCTGTGTCTGTGCTGCTCTGTCTGTGCATGCTGAGTGTCCCTGAGCCCTCTGCTGTGTCTGTGCTGCTCTGTCTGTGCATGCTGAGTGTCCCTGAGCCCTCTGCTGTGTCTGTGCTGCAGGTTCTGTGCATGCTGAGCACCAGCCTGAACGCAGTGACAATCTGGAAAAGAATTGCTTTTCTTGGGTTTGTATCTCGGCAGTTTGACCTGCTAAAAAATGAGGGCATTGCTGATGCTGTTAATATGAGCAGCTGCATTGTGCCTGGAGAGGACCCAGACCCACAGTCCTAGTGCAGCTTCCCTGGGACAGGGACAGTGCCAGGAGTAAGCAAGTCCCTGCAAAGGATGGAGTAAATCTGCTCCTTGCATCTGTAAGGAAAGACTGAGTAGTAGGGAAGGGGAGCATTTACATGCTGTATTGAGATTTCCATCTGATCCCAGGTGCAGCAGTGATGGGGTGGCTGGGTTTGGTCTGGGCCTGTGAGGATCAGCCCTAAACAGCCCCACTCCACCAGAGGGCCCTGAATCCTCAAGGGAAATGTCCAGTAGGAACCAAACCGGTCGGTAGTTATTGCAGAGGAAAAACCATGCGAAAGAAAAGGTACTTCTGTTCTTCGTGGCAATCCTGTAATGCCTTGTGCAGTCTCTGTGTGCTGTTCTTGGAGTGACCACCCAGTGTGTGTCTAACAAAACCTGTTAGAAAGGTAGTCAGGGATTGGAATTGGGGTCTGATCCCTACAGACTCTTGCAAAGCCTGAAGGACTGCAGTGGTGAGTGTGCTCAGCAAAGGAGGTTTCTCAGTATCTGCTCAGATTTCCCTCAGCTCTGGGGGCCTGGTGGCCAGCTGGAGGTGGGGGGGGACACACATGGGACCCCTTGAGCTTTGTGGGAGGAGCTGGGGGTTGGCACCGTGCGATTTTTTGTTCTTTGGGGTTTTTTCCTGGTTTTCTGATTTCCTTTTTGAGCTCTGTGGTGCTAGGGAGAAAAATCTGGAAACAAATCAAACTGAAGGGATTTCCTGAGTTGCTTTGCAGAGAAGTGCCACCTTCAGAGGATGCACAAATCCACCAGGAAGTCAACGAAGGAGCTGTGGAAAGTGCAGCAGAGTGCAGGGAGCAGCCACTGTCCCAGCTCCCTGGTTTTGGAGGCGTTAGTCCACCTACGGAAAGGAAAAAAGCCTCCCCGTCTTGTTTTCAGCCCTGCAGAGGAATGTCGTGTTCCAGAATTTCGGAGGGATTTGTGTGTGTCCTGTGCTGGCAGCTGCGTGTCTTGGGAGGCCATGGAGTGACATACATTGGGGGGACAAGTGGAAGACATGGGGGGGGGACAAGGGGAGGACATGGGGGGACATCAGGGGGACATGGAGAGGACATGAAGGAGATGGGGTGGACATGGGGGACGCAGGGGACATGGGGGAAACATGGGGGGAACATTGGGGACATGGGAAGGCTATAGGGGGACATGCGGGGGACATGGGATGTCCAGGGAAGTCCATGGGGGCCCAGAGGGGTTCAGAGGGGTCCAAAGCGTTTTGGGGGGTCCAGGAGGGTTCAAGTTGGTCCAGAAGGGTCCAGGGGTTTTCCCTGGGGGTATGAGGGGGTGTCAATGGGGGCCCTAGGAGGATTCAAGGTGGTCCAGGAATGTTCAGGGGAGTCCGGGAGGGTTCAGGGGGTTTTAAGGGAGTGGAAGGGGGTTTCACAGGGGTCCAAGGGGGTCCAGGAGAGTTTCGGAGGGTCCAGGGGGTTTTGGGAGGGGGTCCAGGAGTGTCCAGGGGAATCTCAGAGGTGTCCAGGAAGGTTCCAAGGGGCCCAGGAGGGTCCAAGGGGTCCCAGGCGGGTTCGAGAGGGGTCCAGGGGGCTTCAGGGGGTTTGGAGGGGTCCACGGGAGTCCAAGTGTGATTCAAGAGAGTCCAAGGGGTCCAAGGTTTTTGGGAGTGTCAAGGGGGGGTGGGGGGATGTTGCAAAGTGGTCCAAGAGAGTTGAGGAAAGTCCAAGGGGGATTCAGGAGGGTCCAGGGGAGTTCAGGAAGGTCCAAAGGGATCCAGGAGAAGTCAGAGTGGAATGAGGGGGGTCTCACAGTGGATGAAGGTGGTAAGGTGGGTCTCAGAGGAGTCACAGGGAGGTAAGGGGAGGTAAGAGTGGTCAGGGGGTGCCTGGGGCACTCAGGGACCCCCATTGCCCACAGCCCAGCAATGTCGTTCCTCGGGAACCTCCCTTGGGGGCCCCCGGTGCCCGAAATGTCGTCCCTCGGCAACCCCCCCTTAGGGACCCCCGGTGCCCGAAATACCGCCCCTCGGCAACCCCCCCTTAGGGACCCCCGGCGCCCGAGGGGTCGCCCTGCGGCAACGCCCCCTCGGGGACCCCCGGCGCCCTCGGGGTCACCCCGCGGCAACCCCCCCTCGGGTAACCCCGGCGCCCGAGGGTTCGCCCCTCGGCAAACCCCCTTGGGGACCCCCGGCTCCCAAGGGGTTGCCCCTCGGCAAACCCCCCTTGGGGACCCCCGGTGCCCGAGTGCTTGCCCCTCGGCAATCCCCCCTTTTCCCTGGGCGCAAAGCTCGACGGCGCGTGCCACGTGCTGGTCGGGGAAAGTGCCGTTTTTCAGCCCAGAATTCAAGGCGGACAAAGAATCCTCCCTGGGAAAAGGTGCCAGGACAGAAAGCGATTGTTCCTTTTCTAGGGTTAATGGGGCCCCATCATTGGCACCTGAGAGCCCACGGCTGCCACCTTTTCCCTGGGCGAAGAGCTGGACAGTGCGTGCCACGTGCGGGTCCTGGGAGGAATCTTCGTCCGTCTGGAATTCTGATTCCAGACGGACCCAAATTCCTTGGGCACCCCCGGTGCCCGAAATGCGGTACCTCGGAGAGGCCCCTTGGGGGCCCCCAGAGACCCCCAAGGGACCCCCCAGGGACCCCCCAGAGACTCTCTGAGATTCCCAGAGACACCCAGGGACCCCCCAGGGACCCCCAGGAAGCCACAGAGATCTGCCAGAGAACCCCAAATGACCCCCAGAGAACCCCCAGAGACTCTCAGAGACCCCCCAGGGACCCCCGGTGCCCGAAATGTCGTCCCTCGAAGAACCCGCCTTGGGGACCCCCAGTGCCCGAAATGTCGTCCCTGGGACAACCCCCTTGGGGACCCCAGAGACCCCCAGAGACCCCTCCCAGGGACCCCCCAGGGACACCCAGAGACCCCGGAGATTCCCAGACACTCCCAGGGACACCCAGGGACCCCCCAGGAAGCTACAGAGATCTCCCAGAGACCCCCCCAGAGACTGTCAGAGGTCCCCAGACACCCCAGGGACCCCCAGAGACTCTCAGAGACCCTCCATGGACACCCAGAGACCCCCAGAGATCCCCCAGGGACCCCCCAGAGACCCCAAGGACCCCCCAGGGGCCCCCACAGACCCCCAGAAACCCCCCTGTGACCCCCCAAGAACCCCCCTGAGGATCCCCTGGAACACCCCAGAAACCCCCAGGCACCCCCTGAGACTCCCAGAGAACCCCAGAGACCCTCAGGGACCCCCCAGGGACGCCCAGAGACCTCCCAGAGATGCCTCCGAGACCCCCCAGGGACCCCCATAGACCTCCCAGAGATCACGAGAGACCCCCCAGGGACCTCCAGAGACCCCCAGGGACCCACCCTGGGACCCCCAGAGAACCCCAGGGACCCACAGGAACCCCTCATGGATCCACCAGAGACCCCCATAGATCCCCCAGAGACCTCCAGAGACCACCAGAGATGCCCCAGAGACCCCCACAGGGATCGCCGGTGCCCGAAATGTCGTCCCTCGGAGAACCCCCTTGGGGACCCCCGGTGCCCGAAATGTCGTCCCTCGGGGAACCCCCTTGGGGACCCCCGGTGCCCGAAATGTCGTCCCTCGGGGAACCCCCTTGGGGACCCCCGGTGCCCGAAATGTCGTCCCTCGGGAACCCCCCTTGGGGACCCCCGGTGCCCGAAATGTCGTCCCTCGGGAGCCCCCCTTGGGGACCCCCGGTGCCCGAAATGTCGTCCCTCGGGAGCCCCCCTTGGGGACCCCCGGTGCCCGAAATGTCGTCCCTCGGGAGCCCCCCTTGGGGACCCCCGGTGCCCGAAATGTCGTCCCTCGGGAGCCCCCCTTGGGGACCCCCGGTGCCCAAAATGTCGGCCCTCCCCAGCCCCCGCCTTGGGGAGCCCCGGCGCCCGAGGTGTCGCCCCTCAGCAACGCCCCCTTCGGGGACCCCCGGGGCCCGAGCTGTTGCCCCTCGGCGACCCTCCTTGGGGACCCCTAGTGCCCGAAATGTCGTCCCTGGGACAACCCCCTTGGGGACCCCCGGTGCCCGAAATGCCGTCCCTCGGACAACCTCCTTGGGGACCCCAGAGACCCCCAGAGACCCCCCCCCAGGGACCCCCCAGGGACACCCAGAGACCCCAGAGATTCCCAGACACTCCCAGGGACACCCAGGGACCCCCCAGGGACCCCCAGGAAGCTACAGAGATCTCCCAGAGAACCCCCAGTTTCCCCCAGAGTCCCCCAAAGACTGTCAGAGACCCCCAAACACCCCAGGGACCCCCATAGACCCCCAGACACCTCCCAGGGACTCCCAGACGCCCCCAGGGACCCCCCAGAGACCCCCAGAGACTCTCAGAGACCCCGCAGGGACCCCCAGAGAGCCCACTGGGACTCCCCAGGGACCCCCAGAGAACCCCTCCAAGACCCCCAGGGACACCCCCAGACCCACAGGGACCCCCAGAGACCCCCCATAGATCACCAGAGACCGCCCAAGGACCCCCACAGACCCCCAGACACCCCCAGAGACTCCCAGGGGCCCCCAGAAACTCCCAGAGACCCCTCAGGGACCCCCAGAGACTCCCAGACACCCCAGAGACCCCCAGAGACCCCCACGGACCCCCCAGGGACCACCAGAGACCCCCCAGAGACTCTCAAAGACCTCCAGGGACTCCCAGACAACCGCTGAGACCCACCAGGGACTCTCAGATGCCCCCAGAGACCCCCAGAGATCCCCAGAGACCCCCAGACCCCTCCAGGTACCCCCAGACACCCACAGAGACCCTCCAGAGACCCCCAGAGACTCTCAGAGATCCCTCAGGGACCTCCCAGGGACCCCCAAGGACCCCCCAGGGACCCTCAGAGATCTCCCTGTGACCCCCCAAGAATGCCCCTGGGGATCCCCTGGGACCACCCAGAAACCCCCAGACATCCCCAGAGACTCCCAGAGAACCCCCAGAGACCCCCCAGGGACCCTCAAACACCCCCAGAGACTCCCAGAGACCCCCAGAGACACTCAGGGACCCCCAGAGACCTCCCAGAGACGCCTCCGAGACCCCCCAGGGACCCCAATAGATCCCCCAGAGACCCCTCCGAGACCCCCCAGGGACCCCCATAGACCCCCAGAGATCACGAGAGACCCCCCAGGGACCCGTCCAGAGATCCCCAGAGACCCCTCCGAGACCCCCAGCGACTCCCAGGAACCCCATGGACCGACGCTGGGACCCCCAGAGAACCCAAGGGACCCCCAGGAATTCCCCATAGATCCCCCAGAGAACTCCATACATCCCCCAGAGACTTCTAGAGACCCCCAGAGACTCTCTAGAGACACCCAAAGACCCCCCCAGACACACCCCAGTGACCCCCAGAGACCCACAGGGACTCATTAACCCTAGAAAAGGAGCAATCGCTTTCTGTCCTGGCCCTTTTTTCCTGGCAGGAATCTTCGTCCGTCCGGAATTCTGGGCTGAAAAATGGCACTTTCCCGGACCTGCACGTGGCCCGCGCCGTCGAGCTTTGCGCCCAGGGAAAAGGCGGCAGCCTTTGGCTCTCAGGTGCCAATGATGGGGCCCTATTGACCCTAGAAAAGGAGCAGGTCCGGGAAAGTGCCATTTTTCAGCCCAGAATTCCGGACGGACGAAGATTGCTGCCAGGAAAAATGGGCCAGGACAGAAAGCCATTGCTCCTTTTCTAGGGTCAATAGGGCCCCATCATTGGCACCTGAAAGCCAAAGGCTGCCGCCTTTTCCCTGGGCGCAAAGCTCGACGGCGCGGGCCACGTGCAGGTCCGGGAAAGTGCCATTTTTCAGCCCAGAATTCCGGACGGACGAAGATTGCTGCCAGGAAAAAAGGGCCAGGACAGAAAGCCATTGCTCCTTTTCTAGGGTCAATAGGGCCCCATCATTGGCACCTGAGAGCCAAAGGCTGCCGCCTTTTCCCTGGGCGCAAAGCTCGACGGCGCGGGCCACGTGCAGGTCCGGGAAAGTGCCATTTTTCAGCCCAGAATTCCGGACGGACGAAGATTGCTGCCAGGAAAAAAGGGCCAGGACAGAAAGCGATTGCTCCTTTTCTAGGGTCAATAGGGCCCCATCATTGGCACCCGAGAGCCAAAGGCTGCCGCCTTTTCCCTGGGCGCAAAGCTCGACGGCGCGGGCCACGTGCAGGTCCGGGAAAGTGCCATTTTTCAGCCCAGAATTCCGGACGGACGAAGATTGCTGCCAGGAAAAAAGGGCCAGGACAGAAAGCGATTGCTCCTTTTCTAGGGTCAATAGCGCCCCATCATTGGCACCTGAGAGCCAAAGGCTGCCGCCTTTTCCCTGGGCGCAAAGCTCGACGGCGCGGGCCACGTGCAGGTCCGGGAAAGTGCCATTTTTCAGCCCAGAATTCCGGACGGACGAAGATTGCTGCCAGGAAAAAAGGGCCAGGACAGAAAGCGATTGCTCCTTATCTAGGGTCAATAGGGCCCCATCATTGGCACCCGACAGCCAAAAGCTGCCGCCTTTTCCCTGGGCGCAAAGCTCGACGGCGCGGGCCACGTGCAGGTCCGGGAAAGTGCCATTTTTCAGCCCAGAATTCCGGACGGACGAAGATTGCTGCCAGGAAAAAAAAGCCAGGACAGAAAGCCATTGCTCCTTTTCTAGGGTCAATAGGGCCCCATCATTGGCACCTGAGAGCCAAAGGCTGCCGCCTTTTCCCTGGGCGCAAAGCTCGACGACGCGGGCCACGTGCAGGTCCGGGAAAGTGCCATTTTTCAGCCCAGAATTCCGGACGGACGAAGATTCCTGCCAGGATAAAAGGGCCAGGACAGAAAGTGATTGCTCCTTTTCTAGGGTCAATAGGGCCCCATCATTGGCACCTGAGAGCCAAAGGCTGCCGCCTTTTCCCTGGGCGCAAAGCTCGACGGCGCGGGCCACGTGCAGGTCCGGGAAAGTGCCATTTTTCAGCCCAGAATTCCGGACGGACGAAGATTGCTGCCAGGAAAAAAGGGCCAGGACAGAAAGCCATTGCTCCTTTTCTAGGGTCAATAGGGCCCCATCATTGGCACCTGAGAGCCAAAGGCTGCCGCCTTTTCCCTGGGCGCAAAGCTCGACGGCGCGGGCCACGTGCAGGTCCGGGAAAGTGCCATTTTTCAGCCCACAATTCCGGACGGACGAAGATTGCTGCCAGGAAAAAAGGGCCAGGACAGAAAGCCATTGCTCCTTTTCTAGGGTCAATAGGACCCCATCATTGGCACCTGAGAGCCAAAGGCTGCCGCCTTTTCCCTGGGCGCAAAGCTCGACGGCGCGGGCCACGTGCAGGTCCGGGAAAGTGCCATTTTTCAGCCCAGAATTCCGGACGGACGAAGATTGCTGCCAGGAAAAAAGGGCCAGGACAGAAAGCCATTGCTCCTTTTCTAGGGTCAATAGGGCCCCATCATTGGCACCTGAGAGCCAAAGGCTGCCGCCTTTTCCCTGGGCGCAAAGCTCGACGGCGCGGGCCACGTGCAGGTCCGGGAAAGTGCCATTTTTCAGCCCAGAATTCCGGACGGACGAAGATTGCTGCCAGGATAAAAGGGCCAGGACAGAAAGCGATTGCTCCTTTTCTAGGGTCAATAGGGCCCCATCATTGGCACCTGAGAGCCAAAGGCTGCCGCCTTTTCCCTGGGCGCAAAGCTCGACGGCGCGGGCCACGTGCAGGTCCGGGAAAGTGCCATTTTTCAGCCCAGAATTCCGGACGGACGAAGATTGCTGCCAGGAAAAAAGGGCCAGGACAGAAAGCCATTGCTCCTTTTCTAGGGTCAATAGGGCCCCATCATTGGCACCTGAGAGCCAAAGGCTGCCGCCTTTTCCCTGGGCGCAAAGCTCGACGGCGCGGGCCACGTGCAGGTCCGGGAAAGTGCCATTTTTCAGCCCAGAATTCCGGACGGACGAAGATTCCTGCCAGGAAAAAAGGGCCAGGACAGAAAGCCATTGCTCCTTTTCTAGGGTCAATAGGGCCCCATCATTGGCACCTGAGAGCCAAAGGCTGCCGCCTTTTCCCTGGGCGCAAAGCTCGACGGCGCGGGCCACGTGCAGGTCCGGGAAAGTGCCATTTTTCAGCCCAGAATTCCGGACGGACGAAGATTGCTGCCAGGAAAAAAGGGCCAGGACAGAAAGCGATTGCTCCTTTTCTAGGGTCAATAGGGCCCCATCATTGGCACCTGAGAGCCAAAGGCTGCCGCCTTTTCCCTGGGCGCAAAGCTCGACGGCGCGGGCCACGTGCAGGTCCGGGAAAGTGCCATTTTTCAGCCCAGAATTCCGGACGGACGAAGATTGCTGCCAGGAAAAAAGGGCCAGGACAGAAAGCCATTGCTCCTTTTCTAGGGTCAATAGGGCCCCATCATTGGCACCTGAGAGCCAAAGGCTGCCGCCTTTTCCTTGGGCGCAAAGCTCGACGGCGCGGGCCACGTGCAGGTCCGGGAAAGTGCCATTTTTCAGCCCAGAATTCCGGACGGACGAAGATTGCTGCCAGGAAAAAAGGGCCAGGACAGAAAACGATTGCTCCTTTTCTAGGGTCAATAGGGCCCCATCATTGGCACCTGAGAGCCAAAGGCTGCCGCCTTTTCCCTGGGCGCAAAGCTCGACGGCGCGGGCCACGTGCAGGTCCGGGAAAGTGCCATTTTTCAGCCCACAATTCCGGACGGACGAAGATTGCTGCCAGGAAAAAAGGGCCAGGACAGAAAGCCATTGCTCCTTTTCTAGGGTCAATAGGGCCCCATCATTGGCACCTGAGAGCCAAAGGCTGCCGCCTTTTCCCTGGGCGCAAAGCTCGACGGCGCGGGCCACGTGCAGGTCCGGGAAAGTGCCATTTTTCAGCCCAGAATTCCGGACGGACGAAGATTGCTGCCAGGAAAAAAAAGCCAGGACAGAAAGCCATTGCTCCTTTTCTAGGGTCAATAGGGCCCCATCATTGGCACCTGAGAGCCAAAGGCTGCCGCCTTTTCCCTGGGCGCAAAGCTCGACGGCGTGGGCCACGTGCAGGTCCGGGAAAGTGCCATTTTTCAGCCCAGAATTCCGGACGGAGGAAGATTGCTGCCAGGAAAAAAGGGCCAGGACAGAAAGCCATTGCTCCTTTTCTAGGGTCAATAGGGCCCCATCATTGGCACCTGAGAGCCAAAGGCTGCCGCCTTTTCCCTGGGCGCAAAGCTCGACGGCGCGGGCCACGTGCAGGTCCGGGAAAGTGCCATTTTTCAGCCCAGAATTCCGGACGGACGAAGATTGCTGCCAGGAAAAAAGGGCCAGGACAGAAAGCCATTGCTCCTTTTCTAGGGTCAATAGGGCCCCATCATTGGCACCTGAGAGCCAAAGGCTGCCGCCTTTTCCCTGGGCGCAAAGCTCGACGGCGCGGGCCACGTGCAGGTCCGGGAAAGTGCCATTTTTCAGCCCAGAATTCCGGACGGATGAAGATTGCTGCCAGGAAAAAAAAGCCAGGACAGAAAGCCATTGCTCCTTTTCTAGGGTCAATAGGGCCCCATCATTGGCACCTGAGAGCCAAAGGCTGCCGCCTTTTCCCTGGGCACAAAGCTCGACGGCGCGGGCCACGTGCAGGTCCGGGAAAGTGCCATTTTTCAGCCCAGAATTCCGGACGGACGAAGATTGCTGCCAGGAAAAAAGGGCCAGGACAGAAAACGATTGCTCCTTTTCTAGGGTCAATAGGGCCCCATCATTGGCACCTGAGAGCCAAAGGCTGCCGCCTTTTCCCTGGGCGCAAAGCTCGACGGCGCGGGCCACGTGCAGGTCCGGGAAAGTGCCATTTTTCAGCCCACAATTCCGGACGGACGAAGATTGCTGCCAGGAAAAAAGGGCCAGGACAGAAAGCCATTGCTCCTTTTCTAGGGTCAATAGGGCCCCATCATTGGCACCTGAGAGCCAAAGGCTGCCGCCTTTTCCCTGGGCGCAAAGCTCGACGGCGCGGGCCACGTGCAGGTCCGGGAAAGTGCCATTTTTCAGCCCAGAATTCCGGACGGACGAAGATTGCTGCCAGGAAAAAAAAGCCAGGACAGAAAGCCATTGCTCCTTTTCTAGGGTCAATAGGGCCCCATCATTGGCACCTGAGAGCCAAAGGCTGCCGCCTTTTCCCTGGGCGCAAAGCTCGACGGCGCGGGCCACGTGCAGGTCCGGGAAAGTGCCATTTTTCAGCCCAGAATTCCGGACGGACGAAGATTGCTGCCAGGAAAAAAGGGCCAGGACAGAAAACGATTGCTCCTTTTCTAGGGTCAATAGGGCCCCATCATTGGCACCTGAGAGCCAAAGGCTGCCGCCTTTTCCCTGGGCGCAAAGCTCGACGGCGCGGGCCACGTGCAGGTCCGGGAAAGTGCCATTATTCAGCCCAGAATTCCGGACGGACGAAGATTGCTGCCAGGAAAAAAGGGCCAGGGCAGAAAGCGATTGCTCCTTTTCTAGGGTCAATAGGGCCCCATCATTGGCACCTGAGAGCCAAAGGCTGCCGCCTTTTCCCTGGGCGCAAAGCTCGACGGCGCGGGCCACGTGCAGGTCCGGGAAAGTGCCATTTTTCAGCCCAGAATTCCGGACGGACGAAGATTGCTGCCAGGAAAAAAGGGCCAGGACAGAAAGCGATTGCTCCTTTTCTAGGGTCAATAGGGCCCCATCATTGGCACCTGAGAGCCAAAGGCTGCCGCCTTTTCCCTGGGCGCAAAGCTCGACGGCGCGGGCCACGTGCAGGTCCGGGAAAGTGCCATTTTTCAGCCCAGAATTCCGGACGGACGAAGATTGCTGCCAGGAATAAAGGGCCAGGACAGAAAGCCATTGCTCCTTTTCTAGGGTCAATAGGGCCCCATCATTGGCACCTGAGAGCCAAAGGCTGCCGCCTTTTCCCTGGGCGCAAAGCTCGACGGCGTGGGCCACGTGCAGGTCCGGGAAAGTGCCATTTTTCAGCCCAGAATTCCGGACGGAGGAAGATTGCTGCCAGGAAAAAAGGGCCAGGACAGAAAGCCATTGCTCCTTTTCTAGGGTCAATAGGGCCCCATCATTGGCACCTGAGAGCCAAAGGCTGCCGCCTTTTCCCTGGGCGCAAAGCTCGACGGCGCGGGCCACGTGCAGGTCCGGGAAAGTGCCATTTTTCAGCCCAGAATTCCGGACGGACGAAGATTGCTGCCAGGAAAAAAGGGCCAGGACAGAAAGCCATTGCTCCTTTTCTAGGGTCAATAGGGCCCCATCATTGGCACCTGAGAGCCAAAGGCTGCCGCCTTTTCCCTGGGCGCAAAGCTCGACGGCGCGGGCCACGTGCAGGTCCGGGAAAGTGCCATTTTTCAGCCCAGAATTCCGGACGGATGAAGATTGCTGCCAGGAAAAAAAAGCCAGGACAGAAAGCCATTGCTCCTTTTCTAGGGTCAATAGGGCCCCATCATTGGCACCTGAGAGCCAAAGGCTGCCGCCTTTTCCCTGGGCACAAAGCTCGACGGCGCGGGCCACGTGCAGGTCCGGGAAAGTGCCATTTTTCAGACCAGAATTCCGGACGGACGAAGATTCCTGCCAGGATAAAAGGGCCAGGACAGAAAGTGATTGCTCCTTTTCTAGGGTCAATAGGGCCCCATCATTGGCACCTGAGAGCCAAAGGCTGCCGCCTTTTCCCTGGGCGCAAAGCTCGACGGCGCGGGCCACGTGCAGGTCCGGGAAAGTGCCATTTTTCAGCCCAGAATTCCGGACGGACGAAGATTGCTGCCAGGATAAAAGGGCCAGGACAGAAAGCGATTGCTCCTTTTCTAGGGTCAATAGGGCCCCATCATTGGCACCTGAGAGCCAAAGGCTGCCGCCTTTTCCCTGGGCGCAAAGCTCGACGGCGCGGGCCACGTGCAGGTCCGGGAAAGTGCCATTTTTCAGCCCAGAATTCCGGACGGACGAAGATTGCTGCCAGGAAAAAAGGGCCAGGACAGAAAGCCATTGCTCGTTTTCTAGGGTCAATAGGGCCCCATCATTGGCACCTGAGAGCCAAAGGCTGCCTCCTTTTCCCTGGGCGCAAAGCTCGACGGCGCGGGCCACGTGCAGGTCCGGGAAAGTGCCATTTTTCAGCCCAGAATTCCGGACGGACGAAGATTGCTGCCAGGATAAAAGGGCCAGGACAGAAAGCGATTGCTCCTTTTCTAGGGTCAATAGGGCCCCATCATTGGCACCTGAGAGCCAAAGGCTGCCGCCTTTTCCCTGGGCGCAAAGCTCGACGGCGCGGGCCACGTGCAGGTCCGGGAAAGTGCCATTTTTCAGCCCAGAATTCCGGACGGACGAAGATTGCTGCCAGGAAAAAAAAGCCAGGACAGAAAGCCATTGCTCCTTTTCTAGGGTCAATAGGGCCCCATCATTGGCACCTGAGAGCCAAAGGCTGCCGCCTTTTCCCTGGGCGCAAAGCTCGACGGCGCGGGCCACGTGCAGGTCCGGGAAAGTGCCATTTTTCAGCCCAGAATTCCGGACGGACGAAGATTGCTGCCAGGAAAAAAGGGCCAGGACAGAAAGCGATTGCTCCTTTTCTAGGGTCAATAGGGCCCCATCATTGGCACCTGAGAGCCAAAGGCTGCCGCCTTTTCCCTGGGCGCAAAGCTCGACGGCGCGGGCCACGTGCAGGTCCGGGAAAGTGCCATTTTTCAGCCCAGAATTCCGGACGGACGAAGATTGCTGCCAGGAAAAAAGGGCCAGGACAGAAAGCCATTGCTCCTTTTCTAGGGTCAATAGGGCCCCATCATTGGCACCTGAGAGCCAAAGGCTGCCGCCTTTTCCCTGGGCGCAAAGCTCGACGGCGCGGGCCACGTGCAGGTCCGGGAAAGTGCCATTTTTCAGCCCAGAATTCCGGACGGACGAAGATTGCTGCCAGGAAAAAAGGGCCAGGACAGAAAGCGATTGCTCCTTTTCTAGGGTCAATAGGGCCCCATCATTGGCACCTGAGAGCCAAAGGCTGCCGCCTTTTCCCTGGGCGCAAAGCTCGACGGCGCGGGCCACGTGCAGGTCCGGGAAAGTGCCATTTTTCAGCCCAGAATTCCGGACGGACGAAGATTCCTGCCAGGAAAAAAGGGCCAGGACAGAAAACGATTGCTCCTTTTCTAGGGTCAATAGGGCCCCATCATTGGCACCTGAGAGCCAAAGGCTGCCGCCTTTTCCCTGGGCGCAAAGCTCGACGGCGCGGGCCACGTGCAGGTCCGGGAAAGTGCCATTATTCAGCCCAGAATTCTGGACGGACGAAGATTGCAGCCAGGAAAAAAGGGCCAGGACAGAAAGCGATTGCTCCTTTTCTAGGGTCAATAGGGCCCCATCATTGGCACCTGAGAGCCAAAGGCTGCCGCCTTTTCCCTGGGCGCAAAGCTCGACGGCGCGGGCCACGTGCAGGTCCGGGAAAGTGCCATTATTCAGCCCAGAATTCCGGACGGACGAAGATTCCTGCCAGGAAAAAAGGGCCAGGGCAGAAAGCGATTGCTCCTTTTCTAGGGTCAATAGGGCCCCATCATTGGCACCTGAGAGCCAAAGGCTGCCGCCTTTTCCCTGGGCGCAAAGCTCGACGGCGCGGGCCACGTGCAGGTCCGGGAAAGTGCCATTATTCAGCCCAGAATTCCGGACGGACGAAGATTGCTGCCAGGAAAAAAGGGCCAGGGCAGAAAGCGATTGCTCCTTTTCTAGGGTCAATAGGGCCCCATCATTGGCACCTGAGAGCCAAAGGCTGCCGCCTTTTCCCTGGGCGCAAAGCTCGACGGCGCGGGCCACGTGCAGGTCCGGGAAAGTGCCATTTTTCAGCCCAGAATTCCGGACGGACGAAGATTGCTGCCAGGAAAAAAGGGCCAGGACAGAAAGCGATTGCTCCTTTTCTAGGGTCAATAGGGCCCCATCATTGGCACCTGAGAGCCAAAGGCTGCCGCCTTTTCCCTGGGCGCAAAGCTCGACGGCGCGGGCCACGTGCAGGTCCGGGAAAGTGCCATTTTTCAGCCCAGAATTCCGGACGGACGAAGATTGCTGCCAGGAAAAAAAAGCCAGGACAGAAAGCCATTGCTCCTTTTCTAGGGTCAATAGGGCCCCATCATTGGCACCTGAGAGCCAAAGGCTGCCGCCTTTTCCCTGGGCGCAAAGCTCGACGGCGCGGGCCACGTGCAGGTCCGGGAAAGTGCCATTTTTCAGCCCAGAATTCCGGACGGACGAAGATTGCTGCCAGGAAAAAAGGGCCAGGACAGAAAGCGATTGCTCCTTTTCTAGGGTCAATAGGGCCCCATCATTGGCACCTGAGAGCCAAAGGCTGCCGCCTTTTCCCTGGGCGCAAAGCTCGACGGCGCGGGCCACGTGCAGGTCCGGGAAAGTGCCATTTTTCAGCCCAGAATTCCGGACGGACGAAGATTGCTGCCAGGAATAAAGGGCCAGGACAGAAAGCCATTGCTCCTTTTCTAGGGTCAATAGGGCCCCATCATTGGCACCTGAGAGCCAAAGGCTGCCGCCTTTTCCCTGGGCGCAAAGCTCGACGGCGTGGGCCACGTGCAGGTCCGGGAAAGTGCCATTTTTCAGCCCAGAATTCCGGACGGAGGAAGATTGCTGCCAGGAAAAAAGGGCCAGGACAGAAAGCCATTGCTCCTTTTCTAGGGTCAATAGGGCCCCATCATTGGCACCTGAGAGCCAAAGGCTGCCGCCTTTTCCCTGGGCGCAAAGCTCGACGGCGCGGGCCACGTGCAGGTCCGGGAAAGTGCCATTTTTCAGCCCAGAATTCCGGACGGACGAAGATTGCTGCCAGGAAAAAAGGGCCAGGACAGAAAGCCATTGCTCCTTTTCTAGGGTCAATAGGGCCCCATCATTGGCACCTGAGAGCCAAAGGCTGCCGCCTTTTCCCTGGGCGCAAAGCTCGACGGCGCGGGCCACGTGCAGGTCCGGGAAAGTGCCATTTTTCAGCCCAGAATTCCGGACGGATGAAGATTGCTGCCAGGAAAAAAAAGCCAGGACAGAAAGCCATTGCTCCTTTTCTAGGGTCAATAGGGCCCCATCATTGGCACCTGAGAGCCAAAGGCTGCCGCCTTTTCCCTGGGCACAAAGCTCGACGGCGCGGGCCACGTGCAGGTCCGGGAAAGTGCCATTTTTCAGACCAGAATTCCGGACGGACGAAGATTCCTGCCAGGATAAAAGGGCCAGGACAGAAAGTGATTGCTCCTTTTCTAGGGTCAATAGGGCCCCATCATTGGCACCTGAGAGCCAAAGGCTGCCGCCTTTTCCCTGGGCGCAAAGCTCGACGGCGCGGGCCACGTGCAGGTCCGGGAAAGTGCCATTTTTCAGCCCAGAATTCCGGACGGACGAAGATTGCTGCCAGGATAAAAGGGCCAGGACAGAAAGCGATTGCTCCTTTTCTAGGGTCAATAGGGCCCCATCATTGGCACCTGAGAGCCAAAGGCTGCCGCCTTTTCCCTGGGCGCAAAGCTCGACGGCGCGGGCCACGTGCAGGTCCGGGAAAGTGCCATTTTTCAGCCCAGAATTCCGGACGGACGAAGATTGCTGCCAGGAAAAAAGGGCCAGGACAGAAAGCCATTGCTCGTTTTCTAGGGTCAATAGGGCCCCATCATTGGCACCTGAGAGCCAAAGGCTGCCTCCTTTTCCCTGGGCGCAAAGCTCGACGGCGCGGGCCACGTGCAGGTCCGGGAAAGTGCCATTTTTCAGCCCAGAATTCCGGACGGACGAAGATTGCTGCCAGGATAAAAGGGCCAGGACAGAAAGCGATTGCTCCTTTTCTAGGGTCAATAGGGCCCCATCATTGGCACCTGAGAGCCAAAGGCTGCCGCCTTTTCCCTGGGCGCAAAGCTCGACGGCGCGGGCCACGTGCAGGTCCGGGAAAGTGCCATTTTTCAGCCCAGAATTCCGGACGGACGAAGATTGCTGCCAGGAAAAAAAAGCCAGGACAGAAAGCCATTGCTCCTTTTCTAGGGTCAATAGGGCCCCATCATTGGCACCTGAGAGCCAAAGGCTGCCGCCTTTTCCCTGGGCGCAAAGCTCGACGGCGCGGGCCACGTGCAGGTCCGGGAAAGTGCCATTTTTCAGCCCAGAATTCCGGACGGACGAAGATTGCTGCCAGGAAAAAAGGGCCAGGACAGAAAGCGATTGCTCCTTTTCTAGGGTCAATAGGGCCCCATCATTGGCACCTGAGAGCCAAAGGCTGCCGCCTTTTCCCTGGGCGCAAAGCTCGACGGCGCGGGCCACGTGCAGGTCCGGGAAAGTGCCATTTTTCAGCCCAGAATTCCGGACGGACGAAGATTGCTGCCAGGAAAAAAGGGCCAGGACAGAAAGCCATTGCTCCTTTTCTAGGGTCAATAGGGCCCCATCATTGGCACCTGAGAGCCAAAGGCTGCCGCCTTTTCCCTGGGCGCAAAGCTCGACGGCGCGGGCCACGTGCAGGTCCGGGAAAGTGCCATTTTTCAGCCCAGAATTCCGGACGGACGAAGATTGCTGCCAGGAAAAAAGGGCCAGGACAGAAAGCGATTGCTCCTTTTCTAGGGTCAATAGGGCCCCATCATTGGCACCTGAGAGCCAAAGGCTGCCGCCTTTTCCCTGGGCGCAAAGCTCGACGGCGCGGGCCACGTGCAGGTCCGGGAAAGTGCCATTTTTCAGCCCAGAATTCCGGACGGACGAAGATTCCTGCCAGGAAAAAAGGGCCAGGACAGAAAACGATTGCTCCTTTTCTAGGGTCAATAGGGCCCCATCATTGGCACCTGAGAGCCAAAGGCTGCCGCCTTTTCCCTGGGCGCAAAGCTCGACGGCGCGGGCCACGTGCAGGTCCGGGAAAGTGCCATTATTCAGCCCAGAATTCTGGACGGACGAAGATTGCAGCCAGGAAAAAAGGGCCAGGACAGAAAGCGATTGCTCCTTTTCTAGGGTCAATAGGGCCCCATCATTGGCACCTGAGAGCCAAAGGCTGCCGCCTTTTCCCTGGGCGCAAAGCTCGACGGCGCGGGCCACGTGCAGGTCCGGGAAAGTGCCATTATTCAGCCCAGAATTCCGGACGGACGAAGATTCCTGCCAGGAAAAAAGGGCCAGGGCAGAAAGCGATTGCTCCTTTTCTAGGGTCAATAGGGCCCCATCATTGGCACCTGAGAGCCAAAGGCTGCCGCCTTTTCCCTGGGCGCAAAGCTCGACGGCGCGGGCCACGTGCAGGTCCGGGAAAGTGCCATTATTCAGCCCAGAATTCCGGACGGACGAAGATTGCTGCCAGGAAAAAAGGGCCAGGGCAGAAAGCGATTGCTCCTTTTCTAGGGTCAATAGGGCCCCATCATTGGCACCTGAGAGCCAAAGGCTGCCGCCTTTTCCCTGGGCGCAAAGCTCGACGGCGCGGGCCACGTGCAGGTCCGGGAAAGTGCCATTTTTCAGCCCAGAATTCCGGACGGACGAAGATTGCTGCCAGGAAAAAAGGGCCAGGACAGAAAGCGATTGCTCCTTTTCTAGGGTCAATAGGGCCCCATCATTGGCACCTGAGAGCCAAAGGCTGCCGCCTTTTCCCTGGGCGCAAAGCTCGACGGCGCGGGCCACGTGCAGGTCCGGGAAAGTGCCATTTTTCAGCCCAGAATTCCGGACGGACGAAGATTGCTGCCAGGAAAAAAAAGCCAGGACAGAAAGCCATTGCTCCTTTTCTAGGGTCAATAGGGCCCCATCATTGGCACCTGAGAGCCAAAGGCTGCCGCCTTTTCCCTGGGCGCAAAGCTCGACGACGCGGGCCACGTGCAGGTCCGGGAAAGTGCCATTTTTCAGCCTAGAATTCCGGACGGACGAAGATTCCTGCCAGGATAAAAGGGCCAGGACAGAAAGCGATTGCTCCTTTTCTAGGGTCAATAGGGCCCCATCATTGGCACCTGAGAGCCAAAGGCTGCCGCCTTTTCCCTGGGCGCAAAGCTCGACGGCGCGGGCCACGTGCAGGTCCGGGAAAGTGCCATTTTTCAGCCCAGAATTCCGGACGGACGAAGATTGCTGCCAGGAAAAAAGGGCCAGGGCAGAAAGCGATTGCTCCTTTTCTAGGGTCAATAGGGCCCCATCATTGGCACCTGAGAGCCAAAGGCTGCCGCCTTTTCCCTGGGCGCAAAGCTCGACGGCGCGGGCCACGTGCAGGTCCGGGAAAGTGCCATTTTTCAGCCCAGAATTCCGGACGGACGAAGATTGCTGCCAGGAAAAAAGGGCCAGGACAGAAAGCCATTGCTCCTTTTCTAGGGTCAATAGGGCCCCATCATTGGCACCTGAGAGCCAAAGGCTGCCGCCTTTTCCCTGGGCGCAAAGCTCGACGGCGCGGGCCACGTGCAGGTCCGGGAAAGTGCCATTTTTCAGCCCAGAATTCCGGACGGACGAAGATTGCTGCCAGGAAAAAAGGGCCAGGACAGAAAGCGATTGCTCCTTTTCTAGGGTCAATAGGGCCCCATCATTGGCACCTGAGAGCCAAAGGCTGCCGCCTTTTCCCTGGGCGCAAAGCTCGACGGCGCGGGCCACGTGCAGGTCCGGGAAAGTGCCATTTTTCAGCCCAGAATTCCGGACGGACGAAGATTGCTGCCAGGAAAAAAGGGCCAGGACAGAAAGCCATTGCTCCTTTTCTAGGGTCAATAGGGCCCCATCATTGGCACCCGAGAGCCAAAGGCTGCCGCCTTTTCCCTGGGCGCAAAGCTCGACGGCGCGGGCCACGTGCAGGTCCGGGAAAGTGCCATTTTTCAGCCCAGAATTCCGGACGGACGAAGATTCCTGCCAGGAAAAAAGGGCCAGGGCAGAAAGCGATTGCTCCTTTTCTAGGGTCAATAGGGCCCCATCATTGGCACCTGAGAGCCAAAGGCTGCCGCCTTTTCCCTGGGCGCAAAGCTCGACGGCGCGGGCCACGTGCAGGTCCGGGAAAGTGCCATTTTTCAGCCCAGAATTCCGGACGGACGAAGATTGCTGCCAGGAAAAAAGGGCCAGGACAGAAAGCCATTGCTCCTTTTCTAGGGTCAATAGGGCCCCATCATTGGCACCTGAGAGCCAAAGGCTGCCGCCTTTTCCCTGGGCGCAAAGCTCGACGGCGCGGGCCACGTGCAGGTCCGGGAAAGTGCCATTTTTCAGCCCAGAATTCCGGACGGACGAAGATTGCTGCCAGGAAAAAAGGGCCAGGACAGAAAGCCATTGCTCCTTTTCTAGGGTCAATAGGGCCCCATCATTGGCACCCGAGAGCCAAAGGCTGCCGCCTTTTCCCTGGGCGCAAAGCTCGACGGCGCGGGCCACGTGCAGGTCCGGGAAAGTGCCATTTTTCAGCCCAGAATTCCGGACGGACGAAGATTCCTGCCAGGAAAAAAGGGCCAGGGCAGAAAGCGATTGCTCCTTTTCTAGGGTCAATAGGGCCCCATCATTGGCACCTGAGAGCCAAAGGCTGCCGCCTTTTCCCTGGGCGCAAAGCTCGACGGCGCGGGCCACGTGCAGGTCCGGGAAAGTGCCATTTTTCAGCCCAGAATTCCGGACGGACGAAGATTGCTGCCAGGAAAAAAGGGCCAGGACAGAAAGCCATTGCTCCTTTTCTAGGGTCAATAGGGCCCCATCATTGGCACCTGAGAGCCAAAGGCTGCCGCCTTTTCCCTGGGCGCAAAGCTCGACGGCGCGGGCCACGTGCAGGTCCGGGAAAGTGCCATTTTTCAGCCCAGAATTCCGGACGGACGAAGATTGCTGCCAGGAAAAAAGGGCCAGGACAGAAAGCCATTGCTCCTTTTCTAGGGTCAATAGGGCCCCATCATTGGCACCTGAGAGCCAAAGGCTGCCGCCTTTTCCCTGGGCGCAAAGCTCGACGGCGCGGGCCACGTGCAGGTCCGGGAAAGTGCCATTTTTCAGCCCAGAATTCCGGACGGACGAAGATTGCTGCCAGGATAAAAGGGCCAGGACAGAAAGCCATTGCTCCTTTTCTAGGGTCAATAGGGCCCCATCATTGGCACCTGAGAGCCAAAGGCTGCCGCCTTTTCCCTGGGCGCAAAGCTCGACGGCGCGGGCCACGTGCAGGTCCGGGAAAGTGCCATTTTTCAGCCCAGAATTCCGGACGGACGAAGATTGCTGCCAGGATAAAAGGGCCAGGACAGAAAGCGATTGCTCCTTTTCTAGGGTCAATAGGGCCCCATCATTGGCACCTGAGAGCCAAAGGCTGCCGCCTTTTCCCTGGGCGCAAAGCTCGACGGCGCGGGCCACGTGCAGGTCCGGGAAAGTGCCATTTTTCAGCCCAGAATTCCGGACGGACGAAGATTGCTGCCAGGAAAAAAGGGCCAGGACAGAAAGCCATTGCTCCTTTTCTAGGGTCAATAGGGCCCCATCATTGGCACCTGAGAGCCAAAGGCTGCCGCCTTTTCCCTGGGCGCAAAGCTCGACGGCGCGGGCCACGTGCAGGTCCGGGAAAGTGCCATTTTTCAGCCCAGAATTCCGGACGGACGAAGATTGCTGCCAGGAAAAAAGGGCCAGGACAGAAAGCCATTGCTCCTTTTCTAGGGTCAATAGGGCCCCATCATTGGCACCTGAGAGCCAAAGGCTGCCGCCTTTTCCCTGGGCGCAAAGCTCGACGGCGCGGGCCACGGGCAGGTCCGGGAAAGTGCCATTATTCAGCCCAGAATTCCGGACGGACGAAGATTGCTGCCAGGAAAAAAGGGCCAGGACAGAAAGCGATTGCTCCTTTTCTAGGGTCAATAGGGCCCCATCATTGGCACCTGAGAGCCAAAGGCTGCCGCCTTTTCCCTGGGCGCAAAGCTCGATGGCGCGGGCCACGTGCAGGTCCGGGAAAGTGCCATTTTTCAGCCCAGAATTCCGGACGGACGAAGATTGCTGCCAGGAAAAAAGGGCCAGGGCAGAAAGCGATTGCTCCTTTTCTAGGGTCAATAGGGCCCCATCATTGGCACCTGAGAGCCAAAGGCTGCCGCCTTTTCCCTGGGCGCAAAGCTCGACGGCGCGGGCCACGTGCAGGTCCGGGAAAGTGCCATTTTTCAGCCCAGAATTCCGGACGGACGAAGATTGCTGCCAGGAAAAAAGGGCCAGGGCAGAAAGCGATTGCTCCTTTTCTAGGGTCAATAGGGCCCCATCATTGGCACCTGAGAGCCAAAGGCTGCCGCCTTTTCCCTGGGCACAAAGCTCGACGGCGCGGGCCACGTGCAGGTCCGGGAAAGTGCCATTTTTCAGCCCAGAATTCCGGACGGACGAAGATTGCTGCCAGGAAAAAAGGGCCAGGACAGAAAGCCATTGCTCCTTTTCTAGGGTCAATAGGGCCCCATCATTGGCACCTGAGAGCCAAAGGCTGCCGCCTTTTCCCTGGGCGCAAAGCTCGACGGCGCAGGCCACGTGCAGGTCCGGGAAAGTGCCATTTTTCAGCCCAGAATTCCGGACGGACGAAGATTGCTGCCAGGAAAAAAGGGCCAGGACAGAAAGCGATTGCTCCTTTTCTAGGGTCAATAGGGCCCCATCATTGGCACCTGAGAGCCAAAGGCTGCCGCCTTTTCCCTGGGCGCAAAGCTCGACGGCGCGGGCCACGTGCAGGTCCGGGAAAGTGCCATTTTTCAGCCCAGAATTCCGGACGGACGAAGATTGCTGCCAGGAAAAAAGGGCCAGGACAGAAAGCCATTGCTCCTTTTCTAGGGTCAATAGGGCCCCATCATTGGCACCTGAGAGCCAAAGGCTGCCGCCTTTTCCCTGGGCGCAAAGCTCGACGGCGCGGGCCACGTGCAGGTCCGGGAAAGTGCCATTTTTCAGCCCAGAATTCCGGACGGACGAAGATTGCTGCCAGGAAAAAAGGGCCAGGACAGAAAACGATTGCTCCTTTTCTAGGGTCAATAGGGCCCCATCATTGGCACCTGAGAGCCAAAGGCTGCCGCCTTTTCCCTGGGCGCAAAGCTCGACGGCGCGGGCCACGTGCAGGTCCGGGAAAGTGCCATTATTCAGCCCAGAATTCCGGACGGACGAAGATTGCTGCCAGGAAAAAAGGGCCAGGACAGAAAGCGATTGCTCCTTTTCTAGGGTCAATAGGGCCCCATCATTGGCACCTGAGAGCCAAAGGCTGCCGCCTTTTCCCTGGGCACAAAGCTCGACGGCGCGGGCCACGTGCAGGTCCGGGAAAGTGCCATTTTTCAGCCCAGAATTCCGGACGGACGAAGATTGCTGCCAGGAAAAAAGGGCCAGGGCAGAAAGCGATTGCTCCTTTTCTAGGGTCAATAGGGCCCCATCATTGGCACCTGAGAGCCAAAGGCTGCCGCCTTTTCCCTGGGCGCAAAGCTCGACGGCGCGGGCCACGTGCAGGTCCGGGAAAGTGCCATTATTCAGCCCAGAATTCCGGACGGACGAAGATTGCTGCCAGGAAAAAAGGGCCAGGGCAGAAAGCCATTGCTCCTTTTCTAGGGTCAATAGGGCCCCATCATTGGCACCTGAGAGCCAAAGGCTGCCGCCTTTTCCCTGGGCGCAAAGCTCGACGGCGCGGGCCACGTGCAGGTCCGGGAAAGTGCCATTTTTCAGCCCAGAATTCCGGACGGACAAAGATTGCTGCTAGGAAAAAAGGGCCAGGACAGAAAGCCATTGCTCCTTTTCTAGGGTCAATAGGGCCCCATCATTGGCACCTGAGAGCCAAAGGCTGCCGCCTTTTCCCTGGGCGCAAAGCTCGACGGCGCGGGCCACGAGCAGGTCCGGGAAAGTGCCATTTTTCAGCCCAGAATTCCGGACGGACGAAGATTGCTGCAAGGAAAAAAAAGCCAGGACAGAAAGCCATTGCTCCTTTTCTAGGGTCAATAGGGCCCCATCATTGGCACCTGAGAGCCAAAGGCTGCCGCCTTTTCCCTGGGCGCAAAGCTCGACGACGCGGGCCACGTGCAGGTCCGGGAAAGTGCCATTTTTCAGCCCAGAATTCCGGACGGACGAAGATTGCTGCCAGGAAAAAAGGGCCAGGACAGAAAGCGATTGCTCCTTTTCTAGGGTCAATAGGGCCCCATCATTGGCACCTGAGAGCCAAAGGCTGCCGCCTTTTCCCTGGGCGCAAAGCTCGACGGCGCGGGCCACGTGCAGGTCCGGGAAAGTGCCATTTTTCAGCCCAGAATTCCGGACGGACGAAGATTGCTGCCAGGAAAAAAGGGCCAGGACAGAAAGCCATTGCTCCTTTTCTAGGGTCAATAGGGCCCCATCATTGGCACCTGAGAGCCAAAGGCTGCCGCCTTTTCCCTGGGCGCAAAGCTCGACGGCGCGGGCCACGTGCAGGTCCGGGAAAGTGCCATTATTCAGCCCAGAATTCCGGACGGACGAAGATTGCTGCCAGGAAAAAAGGGCCAGGGCAGAAAGCCATTGCTCCTTTTCTAGGGTCAATAGGGCCCCATCATTGGCACCTGAGAGCCAAAGGCTGCCGCCTTTTCCCTGGGCGCAAAGCTCGACGGCGCGGGCCACGTGCAGGTCCGGGAAAGTGCCATTTTTCAGCCCAGAATTCCGGACGGACGAAGATTGCTGCCAGGAAAAAAAAGCCAGGACAGAAAGCCATTGCTCCTTTTCTAGGGTCAATAGGGCCCCATCATTGGCACCTGAGAGCCAAAGGCTGCCGCCTTTTCCCTGGGCGCAAAGCTCGACGGCGCGGGCCACGTGCAGGTCCGGGAAAGTGCCATTTTTCAGCCCAGAATTCCGGACGGACGAAGATTGCTGCCAGGAAAAAAGGGCCAGGACAGAAAGCGATTGCTCCTTTTCTAGGGTCAATAGGGCCCCATCATTGGCACCTGAGAGCCAAAGGCTGCCGCCTTTTCCCTGGGCGCAAAGCTCGACGGCGCGGGCCACGTGCAGGTCCGGGAAAGTGCCATTATTCAGCCCAGAATTCCGGACGGACGAAGATTGCTGCCAGGAAAAAAGGGCCAGGACAGAAAGCGATTGCTCCTTTTCTAGGGTCAATAGGGCCCCATCATTGGCACCTGAGAGCCAAAGGCTGCCGCCTTTTCCCTGGGCGCAAAGCTCGACGGCGCGGGCCACGTGCAGGTCCGGGAAAGTGCCATTTTTCAGCCCAGAATTCCGGACGGACGAAGATTGCTGCCAGGAAAAAAGGGCCAGGACAGAAAGCCATTGCTCCTTTTCTAGGGTCAATAGGGCCCCATCATTGGCACCTGAGAGCCAAAGGCTGCCGCCTTTTCCCTGGGCGCAAAGCTCGACGGCGCGGGCCACGTGCAGGTCCGGGAAAGTGCCATTTTTCAGCCCAGAATTCCGGACGGACGAAGATTGCTGCCAGGAAAAAAGGGCCAGGACAGAAAACGATTGCTCCTTTTCTAGGGTCAATAGGGCCCCATCATTGGCACCTGAGAGCCAAAGGCTGCCGCCTTTTCCCTGGGCGCAAAGCTCGACGGCGCGGGCCACGTGCAGGTCCGGGAAAGTGCCATTTTTCAGCCCAGAATTCCGGACGGACGAAGATTGCTGCCAGGAAAAAAAAGCCAGGACAGAAAGCCATTGCTCCTTTTCTAGGGTCAATAGGGCCCCATCATTGGCACCTGAGAGCCAAAGGCTGCCGCCTTTTCCCTGGGCGCAAAGCTCGACGGCGCGGGCCACGTGCAGGTCCGGGAAAGTGCCATTTTTCAGCCCAGAATTCCGGACGGACGAAGATTGCTGCCAGGATAAAAGGGCCAGGACAGAAAGCGATTGCTCCTTTTCTAGGGTCAATAGGGCCCCATCATTGGCACCTGAGAGCCAAAGGCTGCCGCCTTTTCCCTGGGCGCAAAGCTCGACGGCGCGGGCCACGTGCAGGTCCGGGAAAGTGCCATTTTTCAGCCCAGAATTCCGGACGGACGAAGATTGCTGCCAGGAAAAAAGGGCCAGGACAGAAAGCCATTGCTCCTTTTCTAGGGTCAATAGGGCCCCATCATTGGCACCTGAGAGCCAAAGGCTGCCGCCTTTTCCCTGGGCGCAAAGCTCGACGGCGCGGGCCACGGGCAGGTCCGGGAAAGTGCCATTATTCAGCCCAGAATTCCGGACGGACGAAGATTGCTGCCAGGAAAAAAGGGCCAGGACAGAAAGCCATTGCTCCTTTTCTAGGGTCAATAGGGCCCCATCATTGGCACCTGAGAGCCAAAGGCTGCCGCCTTTTCCCTGGGCGCAAAGCTCGATGGCGCGGGCCACGTGCAGGTCCGGGAAAGTGCCATTTTTCAGCCCAGAATTCCGGACGGACGAAGATTGCTGCCAGGAAAAAAGGGCCAGGACAGAAAGCCATTGCTCCTTTTCTAGGGTCAATAGGGCCCCATCATTGGCACCTGAGAGCCAAAGGCTGCCGCCTTTTCCCTGGGCGCAAAGCTCGACGGCGCGGGCCACGTGCAGGTCCGGGAAAGTGCCATTATTCAGCCCAGAATTCCGGACGGACGAAGATTGCTGCCAGGAAAAAAGGGCCAGGGCAGAAAGCGATTGCTCCTTTTCTAGGGTCAATAGGGCCCCATCATTGGCACCTGAGAGCCAAAGGCTGCCGCCTTTTCCCTGGGCGCAAAGCTCGACGGCGCGGGCCACGTGCAGGTCCGGGAAAGTGCCATTTTTCAGCCCAGAATTCCGGACGGAGGAAGATTGCTGCCAGGAAAAAAGGGCCAGGACAGAAAGCGATTGCTCCTTTTCTAGGGTCAATAGGGCCCCATCATTGGCACCTGAGAGCCAAAGGCTGCCGCCTTTTCCCTGGGCGCAAAGCTCGACGGCGCGGGCCACGTGCAAGTCCCGGAAAGTGCCATTTTTCAGCCCACAATTCCGGACGGACGAAGATTGCTGCCAGGAAAAAAGGGCCAGGACAGAAAGCGATTGCTCCTTTTCTAGGGTCAATAGGGCCCCATGATTGGCACCTGAGAGCCAAAGGCTGCCGCCTTTTCCCTGGGCGCAAAGCTCGATGGCGCGGGCCACGTGCAGGTCCGGGAAAGTGCCATTTTTCAGCCCAGAATTCCGGACGGACGAAGATTGCTGCCAGGAAAAAAGGGCCAGGGCAGAAAGCGATTGCTCCTTTTCTAGGGTCAATAGGGCCCCATCATTGGCACCTGAGAGCCAAAGGCTGCCGCCTTTTCCCTGGGCGCAAAGCTCGACGGCGCGGGCCACGTGCAGGTCCGGGAAAGTGCCATTATTCAGCCCAGAATTCCGGACGGACGAAGATTGCTGCCAGGAAAAAAGGGCCAGGGCAGAAAGCGATTGCTCCTTTTCTAGGGTCAATAGGGCCCCATCATTGGCACCTGAGAGCCAAAGGCTGCCGCCTTTTCCCTGGGCACAAAGCTCGACGGCGCGGGCCACGTGCAGGTCCGGGAAAGTGCCATTTTTCAGCCCAGAATTCCGGACGGACGAAGATTGCTGCCAGGAAAAAAGGGCCAGGACAGAAAGCCATTGCTCCTTTTCTAGGGTCAATAGGGCCCCATCATTGGCACCTGAGAGCCAAAGGCTGCCGCCTTTTCCCTGGGCGCAAAGCTCGACGGCGCGGGCCACGTGCAGGTCCGGGAAAGTGCCATTTTTCAGCCCAGAATTCCGGACGGACGAAGATTGCTGCCAGGAAAAAAGGGCCAGGACAGAAAGCCATTGCTCCTTTTCTAGGGTCAATAGGGCCCCATCATTGGCACCTGAGAGCCAAAGGCTGCCGCCTTTTCCCTGGGCGCAAAGCTCGACGGCGCGGGCCACGTGCAGGTCCGGGAAAGTGCCATTATTCAGCCCAGAATTCCGGACGGACGAAGATTGCTGCCAGGAAAAAAGGGCCAGGACAGAAAGCCATTGCTCCTTTTCTAGGGTCAATAGGGCCCCATCATTGGCACCTGAGAGCCAAAGGCTGCCGCCTTTTCCCTGGGCGCAAAGCTCGATGGCGCGGGCCACGTGCAGGTCCGGGAAAGTGCCATTTTTCAGCCCAGAATTCCGGACGGACGAAGATTGCTGCCAGGAAAAAAGGGCCAGGACAGAAAGCCATTGCTCCTTTTCTAGGGTCAATAGGGCCCCATCATTGGCACCTGAGAGCCAAAGGCTGCCGCCTTTTCCCTGGGCGCAAAGCTCGACGGCGCGGGCCACGTGCAGGTCCGGGAAAGTGCCATTTTTCAGCCCAGAATTCCGGACGGACGAAGATTGCTGCCAGGAAAAAAGGGCCAGGACAGAAAGCGATTGCTCCTTTTCTAGGGTCAATAGGGCCCCATCATTGGCACCTGAGAGCCAAAGGCTGCCGCCTTTTCCCTGGGCGCAAAGCTCGACGGCGCGGGCCACGTGCAAGTCCCGGAAAGTGCCATTTTTCAGCCCACAATTCCGGACGGACGAAGATTGCTGCCAGGAAAAAAGGGCCAGGACAGAAAGCGATTGCTCCTTTTCTAGGGTCAATAGGGCCCCATCATTGGCACCTGAGAGCCAAAGGCTGCCGCCTTTTCCCTGGGCGCAAAGCTCGATGGCGCGGGCCACGTGCAGGTCCGGGAAAGTGCCATTTTTCAGCCCAGAATTCCGGACGGACGAAGATTGCTGCCAGGAAAAAAGGGCCAGGGCAGAAAGCGATTGCTCCTTTTCTAGGGTCAATAGGGCCCCATCATTGGCACCTGAGAGCCAAAGGCTGCCGCCTTTTCCCTGGGCGCAAAGCTCGACGGCGCGGGCCACGTGCAGGTCCGGGAAAGTGCCATTATTCAGCCCAGAATTCCGGACGGACGAAGATTGCTGCCAGGAAAAAAGGGCCAGGGCAGAAAGCGATTGCTCCTTTTCTAGGGTCAATAGGGCCCCATCATTGGCACCTGAGAGCCAAAGGCTGCCGCCTTTTCCCTGGGCACAAAGCTCGACGGCGCGGGCCACGTGCAGGTCCGGGAAAGTGCCATTTTTCAGCCCAGAATTCCGGACGGACGAAGATTGCTGCCAGGAAAAAAGGGCCAGGACAGAAAGCCATTGCTCCTTTTCTAGGGTCAATAGGGCCCCATCATTGGCACCTGAGAGCCAAAGGCTGCCGCCTTTTCCCTGGGCGCAAAGCTCGACGGCGCGGGCCACGTGCAGGTCCGGGAAAGTGCCATTTTTCAGCCCAGAATTCCGGACGGACGAAGATTGCTGCCAGGAAAAAAGGGCCAGGACAGAAAGCCATTGCTCCTTTTCTAGGGTCAATAGGGCCCCATCATTGGCACCTGAGAGCCAAAGGCTGCCGCCTTTTCCCTGGGCGCAAAGCTCGACGGCGCGGGCCACGGCCAGGTCCGGGAAAGTGCCATTATTCAGCCCAGAATTCCGGACGGACGAAGATTGCTGCCAGGAAAAAAGGGCCAGGACAGAAAGCCATTGCTCCTTTTCTAGGGTCAATAGGGCCCCATCATTGGCACCTGAGAGCCAAAGGCTGCCGCCTTTTCCCTGGGCGCAAAGCTCGACGGCGCGGGCCACGTGCAGGTCCGGGAAAGTGCCATTTTTCAGCCCAGAATTCCGGACGGACGAAGATTGCTGCCAGGAAAAAAGGGCCAGGACAGAAAGCCATTGCTCCTTTTCTAGGGTCAATAGGGCCCCATCATTGGCACCTGAGAGCCAAAGGCTGCCGCCTTTTCCCTGGGCGCAAAGCTCGACGGCGCGGGCCACGTGCAGGTCCGGGAAAGTGCCATTTTTCAGCCCACAATTCCGGACGGACGAAGATTGCTGCCAGGAAAAAAGGGCCAGGACAGAAAGCCATTGCTCCTTTTCTAGGGTCAATAGGGCCCCATCATTGGCACCTGAGAGCCAAAGGCTGCCGCCTTTTCCCTGGGCGCAAAGCTCGACGGCGCGGGCCACGTGCAGGTCCGGGAAAGTGCCATTTTTCAGCCCAGAATTCCGGACGGACGAAGATTGCTGCCAGGAAAAAAGGGCCAGGGCAGAAAGCGATTGCTCCTTTTCTAGGGTCAATAGGGCCCCATCATTGGCACCTGAGAGCCAAAGGCTGCCGCCTTTTCCCTGGGCGCAAAGCTCGACGGCGCGGGCCACGTGCAGGTCCGGGAAAGTGCCATTATTCAGCCCAGAATTCCGGACGGACGAAGATTGCTGCCAGGAAAAAAGGGCCAGGGCAGAAAGCGATTGCTCCTTTTCTAGGGTCAATAGGGCCCCATCATTGGCACCTGAGAGCCAAAGGCTGCCGCCTTTTCCCTGGGCGCAAAGCTCGACGGCGCGGGCCACGTGCAGGTCCGGGAAAGTGCCATTTTTCAGCCCAGAATTCCGGACGGACGAAGATTGCTGCCAGGAAAAAAGGGCCAGGACAGAAAGCCATTGCTCCTTTTCTAGGGTCAATAGGGCCCCATCATTGGCACCTGAGAGCCAAAGGCTGCCGCCTTTTCCCTGGGCGCAAAGCTCGACGGCGCGGGCCACGTGCAGGTCCGGGAAAGTGCCATTTTTCAGCCCAGAATTCCGGACGGACGAAGATTGCTGCCAGGAAAAAAGGGCCAGGACAGAAAGCCATTGCTCCTTTTCTAGGGTCAATAGGGCCCCATCATTGGCACCTGAGAGCCAAAGGCTGCCGCCTTTTCCCTGGGCGCAAAGCTCGACGGCGCGGGCCACGTGCAGGTCCGGGAAAGTGCCATTTTTCAGCCCAGAATTCCGGACGGACGAAGATTGCTGCCAGGAAAAAAGGGCCAGGACAGAAAACGATTGCTCCTTTTCTAGGGTCAATAGGGCCCCATCATTGGCACCTGAGAGCCAAAGGCTGCCGCCTTTTCCCTGGGCGCAAAGCTCGACGGCGCGGGCCACGTGCAGGTCCGGGAAAGTGCCATTTTTCAGCCCAGAATTCCGGACGGACGAAGATTGCTGCCAGGAAAAAAGGGCCAGGACAGAAAGCCATTGCTCCTTTTCTAGGGTCAATAGGGCCCCATCATTGGCACCTGAGAGCCAAAGGCTGCCGCCTTTTCCCTGGGCGCAAAGCTCGACGGCGCGGGCCACGTGCAGGTCCGGGAAAGTGCCATTTTTCAGCCCAGAATTCCGGACGGACGAAGATTGCTGCCAGGAAAAAAGGGCCAGGACAGAAAGCGATTGCTCCTTTTCTAGGGTCAATAGGGCCCCATCATTGGCACCTGAGAGCCAAAGGCTGCCGCCTTTTCCCTGGGCGCAAAGCTCGACGGCGCGGGCCACGTGCAAGTCCCGGAAAGTGCCATTTTTCAGCCCACAATTCCGGACGGACGAAGATTGCTGCCAGGAAAAAAGGGCCAGGACAGAAAGCGATTGCTCCTTTTCTAGGGTCAATAGGGCCCCATCATTGGCACCTGAGAGCCAAAGGCTGCCGCCTTTTCCCTGGGCGCAAAGCTCGATGGCGCGGGCCACGTGCAGGTCCGGGAAAGTGCCATTTTTCAGCCCAGAATTCCGGACGGACGAAGATTGCTGCCAGGAAAAAAGGGCCAGGGCAGAAAGCGATTGCTCCTTTTCTAGGGTCAATAGGGCCCCATCATTGGCACCTGAGAGCCAAAGGCTGCCGCCTTTTCCCTGGGCGCAAAGCTCGACGGCGCGGGCCACGTGCAGGTCCGGGAAAGTGCCATTATTCAGCCCAGAATTCCGGACGGACGAAGATTGCTGCCAGGAAAAAAGGGCCAGGGCAGAAAGCGATTGCTCCTTTTCTAGGGTCAATAGGGCCCCATCATTGGCACCTGAGAGCCAAAGGCTGCCGCCTTTTCCCTGGGCACAAAGCTCGACGGCGCGGGCCACGTGCAGGTCCGGGAAAGTGCCATTTTTCAGCCCAGAATTCCGGACGGACGAAGATTGCTGCCAGGAAAAAAGGGCCAGGACAGAAAGCCATTGCTCCTTTTCTAGGGTCAATAGGGCCCCATCATTGGCACCTGAGAGCCAAAGGCTGCCGCCTTTTCCCTGGGCGCAAAGCTCGACGGCGCGGGCCACGTGCAGGTCCGGGAAAGTGCCATTTTTCAGCCCAGAATTCCGGACGGACGAAGATTGCTGCCAGGAAAAAAGGGCCAGGACAGAAAGCCATTGCTCCTTTTCTAGGGTCAATAGGGCCCCATCATTGGCACCTGAGAGCCAAAGGCTGCCGCCTTTTCCCTGGGCGCAAAGCTCGACGGCGCGGGCCACGTGCAGGTCCGGGAAAGTGCCATTTTTCAGCCCAGAATTCCGGACGGACGAAGATTGCTGCCAGGAAAAAAGGGCCAGGACAGAAAGCCATTGCTCCTTTTCTAGGGTCAATAGGGCCCCATCATTGGCACCTGAGAGCCAAAGGCTGCCGCCTTTTCCCTGGGCGCAAAGCTCGACGGCGCGGGCCACGTGCAGGTCCGGGAAAGTGCCATTTTTCAGCCCAGAATTCCGGACGGACGAAGATTGCTGCCAGGAAAAAAGGGCCAGGACAGAAAGCCATTGCTCCTTTTCTAGGGTCAATAGGGCCCCATCATTGGCACCTGAGAGCCAAAGGCTGCCGCCTTTTCCCTGGGCGCAAAGCTCGACGGCGCGGGCCACGTGCAGGTCCGGGAAAGTGCCATTTTTCAGCCCAGAATTCCGGACGGACGAAGATTGCTGCCAGGAAAAAAGGGCCAGGACAGAAAGCGATTGCTCCTTTTCTAGGGTCAATAGGGCCCCATCATTGGCACCTGAGAGCCAAAGGCTGCCGCCTTTTCCCTGGGCGCAAAGCTCGACGGCGCGGGCCACGTGCAAGTCCCGGAAAGTGCCATTTTTCAGCCCACAATTCCGGACGGACGAAGATTGCTGCCAGGAAAAAAGGGCCAGGACAGAAAGCGATTGCTCCTTTTCTAGGGTCAATAGGGCCCCATCATTGGCACCTGAGAGCCAAAGGCTGCCGCCTTTTCCCTGGGCGCAAAGCTCGATGGCGCGGGCCACGTGCAGGTCCGGGAAAGTGCCATTTTTCAGCCCAGAATTCCGGACGGACGAAGATTGCTGCCAGGAAAAAAGGGCCAGGGCAGAAAGCGATTGCTCCTTTTCTAGGGTCAATAGGGCCCCATCATTGGCACCTGAGAGCCAAAGGCTGCCGCCTTTTCCCTGGGCGCAAAGCTCGACGGCGCGGGCCACGTGCAGGTCCGGGAAAGTGCCATTATTCAGCCCAGAATTCCGGACGGACGAAGATTGCTGCCAGGAAAAAAGGGCCAGGGCAGAAAGCGATTGCTCCTTTTCTAGGGTCAATAGGGCCCCATCATTGGCACCTGAGAGCCAAAGGCTGCCGCCTTTTCCCTGGGCACAAAGCTCGACGGCGCGGGCCACGTGCAGGTCCGGGAAAGTGCCATTTTTCAGCCCAGAATTCCGGACGGACGAAGATTGCTGCCAGGAAAAAAGGGCCAGGACAGAAAGCCATTGCTCCTTTTCTAGGGTCAATAGGGCCCCATCATTGGCACCTGAGAGCCAAAGGCTGCCGCCTTTTCCCTGGGCGCAAAGCTCGACGGCGCGGGCCACGTGCAGGTCCGGGAAAGTGCCATTTTTCAGCCCAGAATTCCGGACGGACGAAGATTGCTGCCAGGAAAAAAGGGCCAGGACAGAAAGCCATTGCTCCTTTTCTAGGGTCAATAGGGCCCCATCATTGGCACCTGAGAGCCAAAGGCTGCCGCCTTTTCCCTGGGCGCAAAGCTCGACGGCGCGGGCCACGTGCAGGTCCGGGAAAGTGCCATTTTTCAGCCCAGAATTCCGGACGGACGAAGATTGCTGCCAGGAAAAAAGGGCCAGGACAGAAAGCCATTGCTCCTTTTCTAGGGTCAATAGGGCCCCATCATTGGCACCTGAGAGCCAAAGGCTGCCGCCTTTTCCCTGGGCGCAAAGCTCGACGGCGCGGGCCACGTGCAGGTCCGGGAAAGTGCCATTTTTCAGCCCAGAATTCCGGACGGACGAAGATTGCTGCCAGGAAAAAAGGGCCAGGACAGAAAGCCATTGCTCCTTTTCTAGGGTCAATAGGGCCCCATCATTGGCACCTGAGAGCCAAAGGCTGCCGCCTTTTCCCTGGGCGCAAAGCTCGATGGCGCGGGCCACGTGCAGGTCCGGGAAAGTGCCATTTTTCAGCCCAGAATTCCGGACGGACGAAGATTGCTGCCAGGAAAAAAGGGCCAGGACAGAAAGCCATTGCTCCTTTTCTAGGGTCAATAGGGCCCCATCATTGGCACCTGAGAGCCAAAGGCTGCCGCCTTTTCCCTGGGCGCAAAGCTCGACGGCGCGGGCCACGTGCAGGTCCGGGAAAGTGCCATTTTTCAGCCCAGAATTCCGGACGGACGAAGATTGCTGCCAGGAAAAAAGGGCCAGGGCAGAAAGCGATTGCTCCTTTTCTAGGGTCAATAGGGCCCCATCATTGGCACCTGAGAGCCAAAGGCTGCCGCCTTTTCCCTGGGCGCAAAGCTCGACGACGCGGGCCACGTGCAGGTCCGGGAAAGTGCCATTTTTCAGCCCAGAATTCCGGACGGACGAAGATTGCTGCCAGGAAAAAAGGGCCAGGACAGAAAGCCATTGCTCCTTTTCTAGGGTCAATGGGGCCCCATCATTGGCACCTGAGAGCCAAAGGCTGCCGCCTTTTCCCTGGGCGCAAAGCTCGACGGCGCGGGCCACGTGCAGGTCCGGGAAAGTGCCATTTTTCAGCCCAGAATTCCGGACGGACGAAGATTGCTGCCAGGAAAAAAGGGCCAGGACAGAAAGCCATTGCTCCTTTTCTAGGGTCAATAGGGCCCCATCATTGGCACCTGAGAGCCAAAGGCTGCCGCCTTTTCCCTGGGCGCAAAGCTCGACGGCGCGGGCCACGTGCAGGTCCGGGAAAGTGCCATTTTTCAGCCCAGAATTCCGGACGGACGAAGATTGCTGCCAGGAAAAAAGGGCCAGGACAGAAAGCCATTGCTCCTTTTCTAGGGTCAATAGGGCCCCATCATTGGCACCTGAGAGCCAAAGGCTGCCGCCTTTTCCCTGGGCGCAAAGCTCGACGGCGCGGGCCACGTGCAGGTCCGGGAAAGTGCCATTTTTCAGCCCAGAATTCCGGACGGACGAAGATTGCTGCCAGGAAAAAAGGGCCAGGACAGAAAGCCATTGCTCCTTTTCTAGGGTCAATAGGGCCCCATCATTGGCACCTGAGAGCCAAAGGCTGCCGCCTTTTCCCTGGGCGCAAAGCTCGACGGCGCGGGCCACGTGCAGGTCCGGGAAAGTGCCATTTTTCAGCCCAGAATTCCGGACGGACGAAGATTGCTGCCAGGAAAAAAGGGCCAGGACAGAAAGCCATTGCTCCTTTTCTAGGGTCAATGGGGCCCCATCATTGGCATCTGAGAGCCAAAGGCTGCCGCCTTTTCCCTGGGCGCAAAGCTCGACGGCGCGGGCCACGTGCAGGTCCGGGAAAGTGCCATTTTTCAGCCCAGAATTCCGGACGGACGAAGATTGCTGCCAGGAAAAAAGGGCCAGGACAGAAAGCCATTGCTCCTTTTCTAGGGTCAATAGGGCCCCATCATTGGCACCTGAGAGCCAAAGGCTGCCGCCTTTTCCCTGGGCGCAAAGCTCGATGGCGCGGGCCACGTGCAGGTCCGGGAAAGTGCCATTTTTCAGCCCAGAATTCCGGACGGACGAAGATTGCTGCCAGGAAAAAAGGGCCAGGGCAGAAAGCGATTGCTCCTTTTCTAGGGTCAATAGGGCCCCATCATTGGCACCTGAGAGCCAAAGGCTGCCGCCTTTTCCCTGGGCGCAAAGCTCGACGGCGCGGGCCACGTGCAGGTCCGGGAAAGTGCCATTTTTCAGCCCAGAATTCCGGACGGACGAAGATTGCTGCCAGGAAAAAAGGGCCAGGGCAGAAAGCGATTGCTCCTTTTCTAGGGTCAATAGGGCCCCATCATTGGCACCTGAGAGCCAAAGGCTGCCGCCTTTTCCCTGGGCGCAAAGCTCGACGACGCGGGCCACGTGCAGGTCCGGGAAAGTGCCATTTTTCAGCCCAGAATTCCGGACGGACGAAGATTGCTGCCAGGAAAAAAGGGCCAGGACAGAAAGCCATTGCTCCTTTTCTAGGGTCAATAGGGCCCCATCATTGGCACCTGAGAGCCAAAGGCTGCCGCCTTTTCCCTGGGCGCAAAGCTCGACGGCGCGGGCCACGTGCAGGTCCGGGAAAGTGCCATTTTTCAGCCCAGAATTCCGGACGGACGAAGATTGCTGCCAGGAAAAAAGGGCCAGGACAGAAAGCCATTGCTCCTTTTCTAGGGTCAATAGGGCCCCATCATTGGCACCTGAGAGCCAAAGGCTGCCGCCTTTTCCCTGGGCGCAAAGCTCGACGGCGCGGGCCACGTGCAGGTCCGGGAAAGTGCCATTTTTCAGCCCAGAATTCCGGACGGACGAAGATTGCTGCCAGGAAAAAAGGGCCAGGACAGAAAGCCATTGCTCCTTTTCTAGGGTCAATAGGGCCCCATCATTGGCACCTGAGAGCCAAAGGCTGCCGCCTTTTCCCTGGGCGCAAAGCTCGACGGCGCGGGCCACGTGCAGGTCCGGGAAAGTGCCATTTTTCAGCCCAGAATTCCGGACGGACGAAGATTGCTGCCAGGAAAAAAGGGCCAGGACAGAAAGCCATTGCTCCTTTTCTAGGGTCAATAGGGCCCCATCATTGGCACCTGAGAGCCAAAGGCTGCCGCCTTTTCCCTGGGCGCAAAGCTCGACGGCGCGGGCCACGTGCAGGTCCGGGAAAGTGCCATTTTTCAGCCCAGAATTCCGGACGGACGAAGATTGCTGCCAGGAAAAAAGGGCCAGGACAGAAAGCGATTGCTCCTTTTCTAGGGTCAATAGGGCCCCATCATTGGCACCTGAGAGCCAAAGGCTGCCGCCTTTTCCCTGGGCGCAAAGCTCGACGGCGCGGGCCACGTGCAAGTCCCGGAAAGTGCCATTTTTCAGCCCACAATTCCGGACGGACGAAGATTGCTGCCAGGAAAAAAGGGCCAGGACAGAAAGCGATTGCTCCTTTTCTAGGGTCAATAGGGCCCCATCATTGGCACCTGAGAGCCAAAGGCTGCCGCCTTTTCCCTGGGCGCAA
The DNA here is from genome assembly GCF_047495875.1 of Pithys albifrons albifrons. Lineage (NCBI taxonomy): Eukaryota > Metazoa > Chordata > Aves > Passeriformes > Thamnophilidae > Pithys > Pithys albifrons. The sequence continues at coordinate 7,883,202 of NC_092481.1, forward strand.
AGCTCGACGGCGCGGGCCACGTGCAGGTCCGGGAAAGTGCCATTTTTCAGCCCAGAATTCCGGACGGACGAAGATTGCTGCCAGGAAAAAAGGGCCAGGGCAGAAAGCGATTGCTCCTTTTCTAGGGTCAATAGGGCCCCATCATTGGCACCTGAGAGCCAAAGGCTGCCGCCTTTTCCCTGGGCGCAAAGCTCGACGGCGCGGGCCACGTGCAGGTCCGGGAAAGTGCCATTATTCAGCCCAGAATTCCGGACGGACGAAGATTGCTGCCAGGAAAAAAGGGCCAGGGCAGAAAGCGATTGCTCCTTTTCTAGGGTCAATAGGGCCCCATCATTGGCACCTGAGAGCCAAAGGCTGCCGCCTTTTCCCTGGGCACAAAGCTCGACGGCGCGGGCCACGTGCAGGTCCGGGAAAGTGCCATTTTTCAGCCCAGAATTCCGGACGGACGAAGATTGCTGCCAGGAAAAAAGGGCCAGGACAGAAAGCCATTGCTCCTTTTCTAGGGTCAATAGGGCCCCATCATTGGCACCTGAGAGCCAAAGGCTGCCGCCTTTTCCCTGGGCGCAAAGCTCGACGGCGCGGGCCACGTGCAGGTCCGGGAAAGTGCCATTTTTCAGCCCAGAATTCCGGACGGACGAAGATTGCTGCCAGGAAAAAAGGGCCAGGACAGAAAGCCATTGCTCCTTTTCTAGGGTCAATAGGGCCCCATCATTGGCACCTGAGAGCCAAAGGCTGCCGCCTTTTCCCTGGGCGCAAAGCTCGACGGCGCGGGCCACGTGCAGGTCCGGGAAAGTGCCATTTTTCAGCCCAGAATTCCGGACGGACGAAGATTGCTGCCAGGAAAAAAGGGCCAGGACAGAAAGCCATTGCTCCTTTTCTAGGGTCAATAGGGCCCCATCATTGGCACCTGAGAGCCAAAGGCTGCCGCCTTTTCCCTGGGCACAAAGCTCGACGGCGCGGGCCACGTGCAGGTCCGGGAAAGTGCCATTTTTCAGCCCAGAATTCCGGACGGACGAAGATTGCTGCCAGGAAAAAAGGGCCAGGACAGAAAGCCATTGCTCCTTTTCTAGGGTCAATAGGGCCCCATCATTGGCACCTGAGAGCCAAAGGCTGCCGCCTTTTCCCTGGGCGCAAAGCTCGACGGCGCGGGCCACGTGCAGGTCCGGGAAAGTGCCATTTTTCAGCCCAGAATTCCGGACGGACGAAGATTGCTGCCAGGAAAAAAGGGCCAGGACAGAAAGCCATTGCTCCTTTTCTAGGGTCAATAGGGCCCCATCATTGGCACCTGAGAGCCAAAGGCTGCCGCCTTTTCCCTGGGCGCAAAGCTCGACGGCGCGGGCCACGTGCAGGTCCGGGAAAGTGCCATTTTTCAGCCCAGAATTCCGGACGGACGAAGATTGCTGCCAGGAAAAAAGGGCCAGGACAGAAAGCCATTGCTCCTTTTCTAGGGTCAATAGGGCCCCATCATTGGCACCTGAGAGCCAAAGGCTGCCGCCTTTTCCCTGGGCGCAAAGCTCGACGGCGCGGGCCACGTGCAGGTCCGGGAAAGTGCCATTTTTCAGCCCAGAATTCCGGACGGACGAAGATTGCTGCCAGGAAAAAAGGGCCAGGACAGAAAGCCATTGCTCCTTTTCTAGGGTCAATGGGGCCCCATCATTGGCACCTGAGAGCCAAAGGCTGCCGCCTTTTCCCTGGGCGCAAAGCTCGACGGCGCGGGCCACGTGCAGGTCCGGGAAAGTGCCATTTTTCAGCCCAGAATTCCGGACGGACGAAGATTGCTGCCAGGAAAAAAGGGCCAGGACAGAAAGCCATTGCTCCTTTTCTAGGGTCAATAGGGCCCCATCATTGGCACCTGAGAGCCAAAGGCTGCCGCCTTTTCCCTGGGCGCAAAGCTCGACGGCGCGGGCCACGTGCAGGTCCGGGAAAGTGCCATTTTTCAGCCCAGAATTCCGGACGGACGAAGATTCCTGCCAGGAAAAACGGGCCAGGGCAGAAAGCGATTGCTCCTTTTCTAGGGTCAATAGGGCCCCATCATTGGCACCTGAGAGCCAAAGGCTGCCGCCTTTTCCCTGGGCGCAAAGCTCGACGGCGCGGGCCACGTGCAGGTCCGGGAAAGTGCCATTTTTCAGCCCAGAATTCCGGACGGACGAAGATTGCTGCCAGGAAAAAAGGGCCAGGACAGAAAGCCATTGCTCCTTTTCTAGGGTCAATAGGGCCCCATCATTGGCACCTGAGAGCCAAAGGCTGCCGCCTTTTCCCTGGGCGCAAAGCTCGACGGCGCGGGCCACGTGCAGGTCCGGGAAAGTGCCATTTTTCAGCCCAGAATTCCGGACGGACGAAGATTGCTGCCAGGAAAAAAGGGCCAGGACAGAAAGCCATTGCTCCTTTTCTAGGGTCAATGGGGCCCCATCATTGGCATCTGAGAGCCAAAGGCTGCCGCCTTTTCCCTGGGCGCAAAGCTCGACGGCGCGGGCCACGTGCAGGTCCGGGAAAGTGCCATTTTTCAGCCCAGAATTCCGGACGGACGAAGATTGCTGCCAGGAAAAAAGGGCCAGGACAGAAAGCCATTGCTCCTTTTCTAGGGTCAATAGGGCCCCATCATTGGCACCTGAGAGCCAAAGGCTGCCGCCTTTTCCCTGGGCGCAAAGCTCGACGGCGCGGGCCACGTGCAGGTCCGGGAAAGTGCCATTTTTCAGCCCAGAATTCCGGACGGACGAAGATTGCTGCCAGGAAAAACGGGCCAGGGCAGAAAGCGATTGCTCCTTTTCTAGGGTCAATAGGGCCCCATCATTGGCACCTGAGAGCCAAAGGCTGCCGCCTTTTCCCTGGGCGCAAAGCTCGACGGCGCGGGCCACGTGCAGGTCCGGGAAAGTGCCATTTTTCAGCCCAGAATTCCGGACGGACGAAGATTGCTGCCAGGAAAAAAGGGCCAGGACAGAAAGCCATTGCTCCTTTTCTAGGGTCAATAGGGCCCCATCATTGGCACCTGAGAGCCAAAGGCTGCCGCCTTTTCCCTGGGCGCAAAGCTCGACGGCGCGGGCCACGTGCAGGTCCGGGAAAGTGCCATTTTTCAGCCCAGAATTCCGGACGGACAAAGATTGCTGCCAGGAAAAAAGGGCCAGGACAGAAAGCGATTGCTCCTTTTCTAGGGTCAATAGGGCCCCATCATTGGCACCTGAGAGCCAAAGGCTGCCGCCTTTTCCCTGGGCGCAAAGCTCGACGGCGCGGGCCACGTGCAGGTCCGAGAAAAGTGCCATTTTTCAGCCCAGAATTCCGGACGGACGAAGATTGCTGCCAGGAAAAAAGGGCCAGGACAGAAAGCCATTGCTCCTTTTCTAGGGTCAATAGGGCCCCATCATTGGCACCTGAGAGCCAAAGGCTGCCGCCTTTTCCCTGGGCGCAAAGCTCGACGGCGCGGGCCACGTGCAGGTCCGGGAAAGTGCCATTTTTCAGCCCAGAATTCCGGACGGACGAAGATTGCTGCCAGGAAAAAAGGGCCAGGACAGAAAGCCATTGCTCCTTTTCTAGGGTCAATAGGGCCCCATCATTGGCACCTGAGAGCCAAAGGCTGCCGCCTTTTCCCTGGGCGCAAAGCTCGACGGCGCGGGCCACGTGCAGGTCCGGGAAAGTGCCATTTTTCAGCCCAGAATTCCGGACGGACGAAGATTGCTGCCAGGAAAAAAGGGCCAGGACAGAAAGCCATTGCTCCTTTTCTAGGGTCAATAGGGCCCCATCATTGGCACCTGAGAGCCAAAGGCTGCCGCCTTTTCCCTGGGCGCAAAGCTGGACGGCGCGGGCCACGTGCAGGTCCGGGAAAGTGCCATTTTTCAGCCCAGAATTCCGGACGGACGAAGATTGCTGCCAGGAAAAAAGGGCCAGGACAGAAAGCCATTGCTCCTTTTCTAGGGTCAATAGGGCCCCATCATTGGCACCCGAGAGCCAAAGGCTGCCGCCTTTTCCCTGGGCGCAAAGCTCGACGGCGCGGGCCACGTGCAGGTCCGGGAAAGTGCCATTTTTCAGCCCAGAATTCCGGACGGACGAAGATTGCTGCCAGGAAAAAAGGGCCAGGACAGAAAGCGATTGCTCCTTTTCTAGGGTCAATAGGGCCCCATCATTGGCACCTGAGAGCCAAAGGCTGCCGCCTTTTCCCTGGGCGCAAAGCTCGACGGCGCGGGCCACGTGCAGGTCCGGGAAAGTGCCATTTTTCAGCCCAGAATTCCGGACGGACGAAGATTGCTGCCAGGAAAAAAGGGCCAGGACAGAAAGCGATTGCTCCTTTTCTAGGGTCAATAGGGCCCCATCATTGGCACCTGAGAGCCAAAGGCTGCCGCCTTTTCCCTGGGCGCAAAGCTCGACGGCGCGGGCCACGTGCAGGTCCGGGAAAGTGCCATTTTTCAGCCCAGAATTCCGGACGGACGAAGATTGCTGCCAGGAAAAAAGGGCCAGGGCAGAAAGCCATTGCTCCTTTTCTAGGGTCAATAGGGCCCCATCATTGGCACCTGAGAGCCAAAGGCTGCCGCCTTTTCCCTGGGCGCAAAGCTCGACGGCGCGGGCCACGTGCAGGTCCGGGAAAGTGCCATTTTTCAGCCCAGAATTCCGGACGGACGAAGATTGCTGCCAGGAAAAAAGGGCCAGGACAGAAAGCCATTGCTCCTTTTCTAGGGTCAATAGGGCCCCATCATTGGCACCTGAGAGCCAAAGGCTGCCGCCTTTTCCCTGGGCGCAAAGCTCGACGGCGCGGGCCACGTGCAGGTCCGGGAAAGTGCCATTTTTCAGCCCAGAATTCCGGACGGACGAAGATTGCTGCCAGGAAAAAAGGGCCAGGACAGAAAGCCATTGCTCCTTTTCTAGGGTCAATAGGGCCCCATCATTGGCACCTGAGAGCCAAAGGCTGCCGCCTTTTCCCTGGGCGCAAAGCTCGACGGCGCGGGCCACGTGCAGGTCCGGGAAAGTGCCATTTTTCAGCCCAGAATTCCGGACGGACGAAGATTGCTGCCAGGAAAAAAGGGCCAGGACAGAAAGCCATTGCTCCTTTTCTAGGGTCAATAGGGCCCCATCATTGGCACCTGAGAGCCAAAGGCTGCCGCCTTTTCCCTGGGCGCAAAGCTCGACGGCGCGGGCCACGTGCAGGTCCGGGAAAGTGCCATTATTCAGCCCAGAATTCCGGACGGACGAAGATTGCTGCCAGGAAAAAAGGGCCAGGACAGAAAGCGATTGCTCCTTTTCTAGGGTCAATAGGGCCCCATCATTGGCACCTGAGAGCCAAAGGCTGCCGCCTTTTCCCTGGGCGCAAAGCTCGACGGCGCGGGCCACGTGCAGGTCCGGGAAAGTGCCATTTTTCAGCCCAGAATTCCGGACGGACGAAGATTGCTGCCAGGAAAAAAGGGCCAGGACAGAAAGCCATTGCTCCTTTTCTAGGGTCAATAGGGCCCCATCATTGGCACCTGAGAGCCAAAGGCTGCCGCCTTTTCCCTGGGCGCAAAGCTCGACGGCGCGGGCCACGTGCAGGTCCGGGAAAGTGCCATTTTTCAGCCCAGAATTCCGGACGGACGAAGATTGCTGCCAGGAAAAAAGGGCCAGGACAGAAAGCCATTGCTCCTTTTCTAGGGTCAATAGGGCCCCATCATTGGCACCTGAGAGCCAAAGGCTGCCGCCTTTTCCCTGGGCGCAAAGCTCGACGGCGCGGGCCACGTGCAGGTCCGGGAAAGTGCCATTTTTCAGCCCAGAATTCCGGACGGACGAGGATTGCTGCCAGGAAAAAAGGGCCAGGACAGAAAGCAATTGCTCCTTTTCTAGGGTCAATAGGGCCCCATCATTGGCACCTGAGAGCCAAAGGCTGCCGCCTTTTCCCTGGGCGCAAAGCTCGACGGCGCGGGCCACGTGCAGGTCCGGGAAAGTGCCATTTTTCAGCCCAGAATTCCGGACGGACGAAGATTGCTGCCAGGAAAAAAGGGCCAGGACAGAAAGCCATTGCTCCTTTTCTAGGGTCAATAGGGCCCCATCATTGGCACCTGAGAGCCAAAGGCTGCCGCCTTTTCCCTGGGCGCAAAGCTCGACGGCGCGGGCCACGTGCAGGTCCGGGAAAGTGCCATTTTTCAGCCCAGAATTCTGGACGGACGAAGATTGCTGCCAGGAAAAAAGGGCCAGGACAGAAAGCCATTGCTCCTTTTCTAGGGTCAATAGGGCCCCATCATTGGCACCTGAGAGCCAAAGGCTGCCGCCTTTTCCCTGGGCGTAAAGCTCGATGGCGCGGGCCACGTGCAGGTCCGGGAAAGTGCCATTTTTCAGCCCAGAATTCCGGACGGACGAAGATTGCTGCCAGGAAAAAAGGGCCAGGACAGAAAGCGATTGCTCCTTTTCTAGGGAAAATAGGGCCCCATCATTGGCACCTGAGAGCCAAAGGCTGCCGCCTTTTCCCTGGGCGCAAAGATCGAAGGCGCGGGCCACGTGCAGGTCCGGGAAAGTGCCATTTTTCAGCCCAGAATTCCGGACGGACGAAGATTGCTGCCAGGAAAAAAGGGCCAGGACAGAAAGCCATTGCTCCTTTTCTAGGGTCAATAGGGCCCCATCATTGGCACCTGAGAGCCAAAGGCTGCCGCCTTTTCCCTGGGCGCAAAGCTGAACGGCGCGGGCCACGTGCAGGTCCGGGAAAGTGCCATTTTTCAGCCCAAAATTCCGGACAGACGAAGATTGCTGCCAGGAAAAAAGGGCCAGGACAGAAAGCCATTGCTCCTTTTCTAGGGTCAATAGGGCCCCATCATTGGCACCTGAGAGCCAAAGGCTGCCGCCTATTCCCTGGGCGCAAAGCTCGACGGCGCGGGCCACGTGCAGGTCCGGGAAAGTGCCATTTTTCAGCCCAGAATTCCGGACGGACGAAGATTGCTGCCAGGAAAAAAGGGCCAGGACAGAAAGCCATTGCTCCTTTTCTAGGGTCAATAGGGCCCCATCATTGGCACCTGAGAGCCAAAGGCTGCCGCCTTTTCCCTGGGCGCAAAGCTCGACGGCGCGGGCCACGTGCAGGTCCGGGAAAGTGCCATTTTTCAGCCCAGAATTCCGGACGGACGAAGATTGCTGCCAGGAAAAAAGGGCCTGGACAGAAAGCCATTGCTCCTTTTCTAGGGTCAATAGGGCCCCATCATTGGCACCTGAGAGCCGAAGGCTGCCGCCTTTTCCCTGGGCGCAAAGCTCGACGGCGCGGGCCACGTGCAGGTCCGGGAAAGTGCCATTTTTCAGCCCAGAATTCCGGACGGACGAAGATTGCTGCCAGGAAAAAAGGGCCAGGACAGAAAGCGATTGCTCCTTTTCTAGGGTCAATAGGGCCCCATCATTGGCACCTGAGAGCCAAAGGCTGCCGCCTTTTCCCTGGGCGCAAAGCTCGACGGCGCGGGCCACGTGCAGGTCCGGGAAAGTGCCATTTTTCAGCCCAGAATTCCGGACGGACGAAGATTCCTGCCAGGAATAACGGGCCAGGGCAGAAAGCGATTGCTCCTTTTCTAGGGTCAATAGGGCCCCATCATTGGCACCTGAGAGCCAAAGGCTGCCGCCTTTTCCCTGGGCGCAAAGCTGGACGGCGCGGGCCACGTGCAGGTCCGGGAAAGTGCCATTTTTCAGCCCAGAATTCCGGACGGACGAAGATTGCTGCCAGGAAAAAAGGGCCAGGACAGAAAGCCATTGCTCCTTTTCTAGGGTCAATAGGGCCCCATCATTGGCACCCGAGAGCCAAAGGCTGCCGCCTTTTCCCTGGGCGCAAAGCTCGACGGCGCGGGCCACGTGCAGGTCCGGGAAAGTGCCATTTTTCAGCCCACAACTCCGGACGGACGAAGATTGCTGCCAGGAAAAAAGGGCCAGGACAGAAAGCGATTGCTCCTTTTCTAGGGTCAATAGGGCCCCATCATTGGCACCTGAGAGCCAAAGGCTGCCGCCTTTTCCCTGGGCGCAAAGCTCGACGGCGCGGGCCACGTGCAGGTCCGGGAAAGTGCCATTTTTCAGCCCAGAATTCCGGACGGACGAAGATTGCTGCCAGGAAAAAAGGGCCAGGACAGAAAGCCATTGCTCCTTTTCTAGGGTCAATAGGGCCCCATCATTGGCACCTGAGAGCCAAAGGCTGCCGCCTTTTCCCTGGGCGCAAAGCTCGACGGCGCGGGCCACGTGCAGGTCCGGGAAAGTGCCATTTTTCAGCCCAGAATTCCGGACGGACGAAGATTGCTGCCAGGAAAAAAGGGCCAGGACAGAAAGCCATTGCTCCTTTTCTAGGGTCAATAGGGCCCCATCATTGGCACCTGAGAGCCAAAGGCTGCCGCCTTTTCCCTGGGCGCAAAGCTCGACGGCGCGGGCCACGTGCAGGTCCGGGAAAGTGCCATTTTTCAGCCCAGAATTCCGGACGGACGAAGATTGCTGCCAGGAAAAAAGGGCCAGGACAGAAAGCCATTGCTCCTTTTCTAGGGTCAATAGGGCCCCATCATTGGCACCTGAGAGCCAAAGGCTGCCGCCTTTTCCCTGGGCGCAAAGCTCGACGGCGCGGGCCACGTGCAGGTCCGGGAAAGTGCCATTTTTCAGCCCAGAATTCCGGACGGACGAGGATTGCTGCCAGGAAAAAAGGGCCAGGACAGAAAGCAATTGCTCCTTTTCTAGGGTCAATAGGGCCCCATCATTGGCACCTGAGAGCCAAAGGCTGCCGCCTTTTCCCTGGGCGCAAAGCTCGACGGCGCGGGCCACGTGCAGGTCCGGGAAAGTGCCATTTTTCAGCCCAGAATTCCGGACGGACGAAGATTGCTGCCAGGAAAAAAGGGCCAGGACAGAAAGCCATTGCTCCTTTTCTAGGGTCAATAGGGCCCCATCATTGGCACCTGAGAGCCAAAGGCTGCCGCCTTTTCCCTGGGCGCAAAGCTCGACGGCGCGGGCCACGTGCAGGTCCGGGAAAGTGCCATTTTTCAGCCCAGAATTCTGGACGGACGAAGATTGCTGCCAGGAAAAAAGGGCCAGGACAGAAAGCCATTGCTCCTTTTCTAGGGTCAATAGGGCCCCATCATTGGCACCTGAGAGCCAAAGGCTGCCGCCTTTTCCCTGGGCGTAAAGCTCGATGGCGCGGGCCACGTGCAGGTCCGGGAAAGTGCCATTTTTCAGCCCAGAATTCCGGACGGACGAAGATTGCTGCCAGGAAAAAAGGGCCAGGACAGAAAGCGATTGCTCCTTTTCTAGGGAAAATAGGGCCCCATCATTGGCACCTGAGAGCCAAAGGCTGCCGCCTTTTCCCTGGGCGCAAAAATCGAAGGCGCGGGCCACGTGCAGGTCCGGGAAAGTGCCATTTTTCAGCCCAGAATTCCGGACGGACGAAGATTGCTGCCAGGAAAAAAGGGCCAGGACAGAAAGCCATTGCTCCTTTTCTAGGGTCAATAGGGCCCCATCATTGGCACCTGAGAGCCAAAGGCTGCCGCCTTTTCCCTGGGCGCAAAGCTGAACGGCGCGGGCCACGTGCAGGTCCGGGAAAGTGCCATTTTTCAGCCCAAAATTACGGACAGACGAAGATTGCTGCCAGGAAAAAAGGGCCAGGACAGAAAGCCATTGCTCCTTTTCTAGGGTCAATAGGGCCCCATCATTGGCACCTGAGAGCCAAAGGCTGCCGCCTATTCCCTGGGCGCAAAGCTCGACGGCGCGGGCCACGTGCAGGTCCGGGAAAGTGCCATTTTTCAGCCCAGAATTCCGGACGGACGAAGATTGCTGCCAGGAAAAAAGGGCCAGGACAGAAAGCCATTGCTCCTTTTCTAGGGTCAATAGGGCCCCATCATTGGCACCTGAGAGCCAAAGGCTGCCGCCTTTTCCCTGGGCGCAAAGCTCGACGGCGCGGGCCACGTGCAGGTCCGGGAAAGTGCCATTTTTCAGCCCAGAATTCCGGACGGACGAAGATTGCTGCCAGGAAAAAAGGGCCTGGACAGAAAGCCATTGCTCCTTTTCTAGGGTCAATAGGGCCCCATCATTGGCACCTGAGAGCCGAAGGCTGCCGCCTTTTCCCTGGGCGCAAAGCTCGACGGCGCGGGCCACGTGCAGGTCCGGGAAAGTGCCATTTTTCAGCCCAGAATTCCGGACGGACGAAGATTGCTGCCAGGAAAAAAGGGCCAGGACAGAAAGCGATTGCTCCTTTTCTAGGGTCAATAGGGCCCCATCATTGGCACCTGAGAGCCAAAGGCTGCCGCCTTTTCCCTGGGCGCAAAGCTCGACGGCGCGGGCCACGTGCAGGTCCGGGAAAGTGCCATTTTTCAGCCCAGAATTCCGGACGGACGAAGATTGCTGCCAGGAAAAAAGGGCCAGGACAGAAAGCCATTGCTCCTTTTCTAGGGTCAATAGGGCCCCATCATTGGCACCTGAGAGCCAAAGGCTGCCGCCTTTTCCCTGGGCGCAAAGCTCGACGGCGCGGGCCACGTGCAGGTCCGGGAAAGTGCCATTTTTCAGCCCAGAATTCCGGACGGACGAAGATTCCTGCCAGGAAAAACGGGCCAGGGCAGAAAGCGATTGCTCCTTTTCTAGGGTCAATAGGGCCCCATCATTGGCACCTGAGAGCCAAAGGCTGCCGCCTTTTCCCTGGGCGCAAAGCTGGACGGCGCGGGCCACGTGCAGGTCCGGGAAAGTGCCATTTTTCAGCCCACAATTCCGGACGGACGAAGATTGCTGCCAGGAAAAAAGGGCCAGGACAGAAAGCCATTGCTCCTTTTCTAGGGTCAATAGGGCCCCATCATTGGCACCCGAGAGCCAAAGGCTGCCGCCTTTTCCCTGGGCGCAAAGCTCGACGGCGCGGGCCACGTGCAGGTCCGGGAAAGTGCCATTTTTCAGCCCACAATTCCGGACGGACGAAGATTGCTGCCAGGAAAAAAGGGCCAGGACAGAAAGCGATTGCTCCTTTTCTAGGGTCAATAGGGCCCCATCATTGGCACCTGAGAGCCAAAGGCTGCCGCCTTTTCCCTGGGCGCAAAGCTCGACGGCGCGGGCCACGTGCAGGTCCGGGAAAGTGCCATTTTTCAGCCCAGAATTCCGGACGGACGAAGATTGCTGCCAGGAAAAAAGGGCCAGGACAGAAAGCCATTGCTCCTTTTCTAGGGTCAATAGGGCCCCATCATTGGCACCTGAGAGCCAAAGGCTGCCGCCTTTTCCCTGGGCGCAAAGCTCGACGGCGCGGGCCACGTGCAGGTCCGGGAAAGTGCCATTTTTCAGCCCAGAATTCCGGACGGACGAAGATTGCTGCCAGGAAAAAAGGGCCAGGGCAGAAAGCCATTGCTCCTTTTCTAGGGTCAATAGGGCCCCATCATTGGCACCTGAGAGCCAAAGGCTGCCGCCTTTTCCCTGGGCGCAAAGCTCGACGGCGCGGGCCACGTGCAGGTCCGGGAAAGTGCCATTTTTCAGCCCAGAATTCCGGACGGACGAAGATTGCTGCCAGGAAAAAAGGGCCAGGACAGAAAGCCATTGCTCCTTTTCTAGGGTCAATAGGGCCCCATCATTGGCACCTGAGAGCCAAAGGCTGCCGCCTTTTCCCTGGGCGCAAAGCTCGACGGCGCGGGCCACGTGCAGGTCCGGGAAAGTGCCATTTTTCAGCCCAGAATTCCGGACGGACGAAGATTGCTGCCAGGAAAAAAGGGCCAGGACAGAAAGCCATTGCTCCTTTTCTAGGGTCAATAGGGCCCCATCATTGGCACCTGAGAGCCAAAGGCTGCCGCCTTTTCCCTGGGCGCAAAGCTCGACGGCGCGGGCCACGTGCAGGTCCGGGAAAGTGCCATTATTCAGCCCAGAATTCCGGACGGACGAAGATTGCTGCCAGGAAAAAAGGGCCAGGACAGAAAGCGATTGCTCCTTTTCTAGGGTCAATAGGGCCCCATCATTGGCACCTGAGAGCCAAAGGCTGCCGCCTTTTCCCTGGGCGCAAAGCTCGACGGCGCGGGCCACGTGCAGGTCCGGGAAAGTGCCATTTTTCAGCCCAGAATTCCGGACGGACGAAGATTGCTGCCAGGAAAAAAGGGCCAGGACAGAAAGCCATTGCTCCTTTTCTAGGGTCAATAGGGCCCCATCATTGGCACCTGAGAGCCAAAGGCTGCCGCCTTTTCCCTGGGCGCAAAGCTCGACGGCGCGGGCCACGTGCAGGTCCGGGAAAGTGCCATTTTTCAGCCCAGAATTCCGGACGGACGAAGATTGCTGCCAGGAAAAAAGGGCCAGGACAGAAAGCCATTGCTCCTTTTCTAGGGTCAATAGGGCCCCATCATTGGCACCTGAGAGCCAAAGGCTGCCGCCTTTTCCCTGGGCGCAAAGCTCGACGGCGCGGGCCACGTGCAGGTCCGGGAAAGTGCCATTTTTCAGCCCAGAATTCCGGACGGACGAAGATTGCTGCCAGGAAAAAAGGGCCAGGACAGAAAGCCATTGCTCCTTTTCTAGGGTCAATAGGGCCCCATCATTGGCACCTGAGAGCCAAAGGCTGCCGCCTTTTCCCTGGGCGCAAAGCTGGACGGCGCGGGCCACGTGCAGGTCCGGGAAAGTGCCATTTTTCAGCCCAGAATTCCGGACGGACGAAGATTGCTGCCAGGAAAAAAGGGCCAGGACAGAAAGCCATTGCTCCTTTTCTAGGGTCAATAGGGCCCCATCATTGGCACCCGAGAGCCAAAGGCTGCCGCCTTTTCCCTGGGCGCAAAGCTCGACGGCGCGGGCCACGTGCAGGTCCGGGAAAGTGCCATTTTTCAGCCCAGAATTCCGGACGGACGAAGATTGCTGCCAGGAAAAAAGGGCCAGGACAGAAAGCGATTGCTCCTTTTCTAGGGTCAATAGGGCCCCATCATTGGCACCTGAGAGCCAAAGGCTGCCGCCTTTTCCCTGGGCGCAAAGCTCGACGGCGCGGGCCACGTGCAGGTCCGGGAAAGTGCCATTTTTCAGCCCAGAATTCCGGACGGACGAAGATTGCTGCCAGGAAAAAAGGGCCAGGACAGAAAGCCATTGCTCCTTTTCTAGGGTCAATAGGGCCCCATCATTGGCACCTGAGAGCCAAAGGCTGCCGCCTTTTCCCTGGGCGCAAAGCTCGACGGCGCGGGCCACGTGCAGGTCCGGGAAAGTGCCATTTTTCAGCCCAGAATTCCGGACGGACGAAGATTCCTGCCAGGAAAAACGGGCCAGGGCAGAAAGCGATTGCTCCTTTTCTAGGGTCAATAGGGCCCCATCATTGGCACCTGAGAGCCAAAGGCTGCCGCCTTTTCCCTGGGCGCAAAGCTGGACGGCGCGGGCCACGTGCAGGTCCGGGAAAGTGCCATTTTTCAGCCCAGAATTCCGGACGGACGAAGATTGCTGCCAGGAAAAAAGGGCCAGGACAGAAAGCCATTGCTCCTTTTCTAGGGTCAATAGGGCCCCATCATTGGCACCCGAGAGCCAAAGGCTGCCGCCTTTTCCCTGGGCGCAAAGCTCGACGGCGCGGGCCACGTGCAGGTCCGGGAAAGTGCCATTTTTCAGCCCACAATTCCGGACGGACGAAGATTGCTGCCAGGAAAAAAGGGCCAGGACAGAAAGCGATTGCTCCTTTTCTAGGGTCAATAGGGCCCCATCATTGGCACCTGAGAGCCAAAGGCTGCCGCCTTTTCCCTGGGCGCAAAGCTCGACGGCGCGGGCCACGTGCAGGTCCGGGAAAGTGCCATTTTTCAGCCCAGAATTCCGGACGGACGAAGATTGCTGCCAGGAAAAAAGGGCCAGGACAGAAAGCGATTGCTCCTTTTCTAGGGTCAATAGGGCCCCATCATTGGCACCTGAGAGCCAAAGGCTGCCGCCTTTTCCCTGGGCGCAAAGCTCGACGGCGCGGGCCACGTGCAGGTCCGGGAAAGTGCCATTTTTCAGCCCAGAATTCCGGACGGACGAAGATTGCTGCCAGGAAAAAAGGGCCAGGGCAGAAAGCGATTGCTCCTTTTCTAGGGTCAATAGGGCCCCATCATTGGCACCTGAGAGCCAAAGGCTGCCGCCTTTTCCCTGGGCGCAAAGCTCGACGGCGCGGGCCACGTGCAGGTCCGGGAAAGTGCCATTTTTCAGCCCAGAATTCCGGACGGACGAAGATTGCTGCCAGGAAAAAAGGGCCAGGACAGAAAGCCATTGCTCCTTTTCTAGGGTCAATAGGGCCCCATCATTGGCACCTGAGAGCCAAAGGCTGCCGCCTTTTCCCTGGGCGCAAAGCTCGACGGCGCGGGCCACGTGCAGGTCCGGGAAAGTGCCATTTTTCAGCCCAGAATTCCGGACGGACGAAGATTGCTGCCAGGAAAAAAGGGCCAGGACAGAAAGCGATTGCTCCTTTTCTAGGGTCAATAGGGCCCCATCATTGGCACCTGAGAGCCAAAGGCTGCCGCCTTTTCCCTGGGCGCAAAGCTCGACGGCGCGGGCCACGTGCAGGTCCGGGAAAGTGCCATTTTTCAGCCCAGAATTCCGGACGGACGAAGATTGCTGCCAGGAAAAAAGGGCCAGGACAGAAAGCGATTGCTCCTTTTCTAGGGTCAATAGGGCCCCATCATTGGCACCTGAGAGCCAAAGGCTGCCGCCTTTTCCCTGGGCGCAAAGCTCGACGGCGCGGGCCACGTGCAGGTCCGGGAAAGTGCCATTTTTCAGCCCAGAATTCCGGACGGACGAAGATTGCTGCCAGGAAAAAAGGGCCAGGACAGAAAGCCATTGCTCCTTTTCTAGGGTCAATAGGGCCCCATCATTGGCACCTGAGAGCCGAAGGCTGCCGCCTTTTCCCTGGGCGCAAAGCTCGACGGCGCGGGCCACGTGCAGGTCCGGGAAAGTGCCATTTTTCAGCCCAGAATTCCGGACGGACGAAGATTGCTGCCAGGAAAAAAGGGCCAGGACAGAAAGCCATTGCTCCTTTTCTAGGGTCAATAGGGCCCCATCATTGGCACCTGAGAGCCAAAGGCTGCCGCCTTTTCCCTGGGCGCAAAGCTCGACGGCGCGGGCCACGTGCAGGTCCGGGAAAGTGCCATTTTTCAGCCCAGAATTCCGGACGGACGAGGATTGCTGCCAGGAAAAAAGGGCCAGGACAGAAAGCAATTGCTCCTTTTCTAGGGTCAATAGGGCCCCATCATTGGCACCTGAGAGCCAAAGGCTGCCGCCTTTTCCCTGGGCGCAAAGCTCGACGGCGCGGGCCACGTGCAGGTCCGGGAAAGTGCCATTTTTCAGCCCAGAATTCCGGACGGACGAAGATTGCTGCCAGGAAAAAAGGGCCAGGACAGAAAGCCATTGCTCCTTTTCTAGGGTCAATAGGGCCCCATCATTGGCACCTGAGAGCCAAAGGCTGCCGCCTTTTCCCTGGGCGCAAAGCTCGACGGCGCGGGCCACGTGCAGGTCCGGGAAAGTGCCATTTTTCAGTCCAGAATTCTGGACGGACGAAGATTGCTGCCAGGAAAAAAGGGCCAGGACAGAAAGCCATTGCTCCTTTTCTAGGGTCAATAGGGCCCCATCATTGGCACCTGAGAGCCAAAGGCTGCCGCCTTTTCCCTGGGCGTAAAGCTCGATGGCGCGGGCCACGTGCAGGTCCGGGAAAGTGCCATTTTTCAGCCCAGAATTCCGGACGGACGAAGATTGCTGCCAGGAAAAAAGGGCCAGGACAGAAAGCGATTGCTCCTTTTCTAGGGAAAATAGGGCCCCATCATTGGCACCTGAGAGCCAAAGGCTGCCGCCTTTTCCCTGGGCGCAAAGATCGAAGGCGCGGGCCACGTGCAGGTCCGGGAAAGTGCCATTTTTCAGCCCAGAATTCCGGACGGACGAAGATTGCTGCCAGGAAAAAAGGGCCAGGACAGAAAGCCATTGCTCCTTTTCTAGGGTCAATAGGGCCCCATCATTGGCACCTGAGAGCCAAAGGCTGCCGCCTTTTCCCTGGGCGCAAAGCTGAACGGCGCGGGCCACGTGCAGGTCCGGGAAAGTGCCATTTTTCAGCCCAAAATTCCGGACAGACGAAGATTGCTGCCAGGAAAAAAGGGCCAGGACAGAAAGCCATTGCTCCTTTTCTAGGGTCAATAGGGCCCCATCATTGGCACCTGAGAGCCAAAGGCTGCCGCCTATTCCCCGGGCGCAAAGCTCGACGGCGCGGGCCACGTGCAGGTCCGGGAAAGTGCCATTTTTCAGCCCAGAATTCCGGACGGACGAAGATTGCTGCCAGGAAAAAAGGGCCAGGGCAGAAAGCCATTGCTCCTTTTCTAGGGTCAATAGGGCCCCATCATTGGCACCTGAGAGCCAAAGGCTGCCGCCTTTTCCCTGGGCGCAAAGCTCGACGGCGCGGGCCACGTGCAGGTCCGGGAAAGTGCCATTTTTCAGCCCAGAATTCCGGACGGACGAAGATTGCTGCCAGGAAAAAAGGGCCTGGACAGAAAGCCATTGCTCCTTTTCTAGGGTCAATAGGGCCCCATCATTGGCACCTGAGAGCCGAAGGCTGCCGCCTTTTCCCTGGGCGCAAAGCTCGACGGCGCGGGCCACGTGCAGGTCCGGGAAAGTGCCATTTTTCAGCCCAGAATTCCGGACGGACGAAGATTGCTGCCAGGAAAAAAGGGCCAGGACAGAAAGCGATTGCTCCTTTTCTAGGGTCAATAGGGCCCCATCATTGGCACCTGAGAGCCAAAGGCTGCCGCCTTTTCCCTGGGCGCAAAGCTCGACGGCGCGGGCCACGTGCAGGTCCGGGAAAGTGCCATTTTTCAGCCCAGAATTCCGGACGGACGAAGATTGCTGCCAGGAAAAAAGGGCCAGGACAGAAAGCCATTGCTCCTTTTCTAGGGTCAATAGGGCCCCATCATTGGCACCTGAGAGCCAAAGGCTGCCGCCTTTTCCCTGGGCGCAAAGCTCGACGGCGCGGGCCACGTGCAGGTCCGGGAAAGTGCCATTTTTCAGCCCAGAATTCCGGACGGACGAAGATTCCTGCCAGGAAAAACGGGCCAGGGCAGAAAGCGATTGCTCCTTTTCTAGGGTCAATAGGGCCCCATCATTGGCACCTGAGAGCCAAAGGCTGCCGCCTTTTCCCTGGGCGCAAAGCTGGACGGCGCGGGCCACGTGCAGGTCCGGGAAAGTGCCATTTTTCAGCCCAGAATTCCGGACGGACGAAGATTGCTGCCAGGAAAAAAGGGCCAGGACAGAAAGCCATTGCTCCTTTTCTAGGGTCAATAGGGCCCCATCATTGGCACCCGAGAGCCAAAGGCTGCCGCCTTTTCCCTGGGCGCAAAGCTCGACGGCGCGGGCCACGTGCAGGTCCGGGAAAGTGCCATTTTTCAGCCCACAATTCCGGACGGACGAAGATTGCTGCCAGGAAAAAAGGGCCAGGACAGAAAGCGATTGCTCCTTTTCTAGGGTCAATAGGGCCCCATCATTGGCACCTGAGAGCCAAAGGCTGCCGCCTTTTCCCTGGGCGCAAAGCTCGACGGCGCGGGCCACGTGCAGGTCCGGGAAAGTGCCATTTTTCAGCCCAGAATTCCGGACGGACGAAGATTGCTGCCAGGAAAAAAGGGCCAGGACAGAAAGCCATTGCTCCTTTTCTAGGGTCAATAGGGCCCCATCATTGGCACCTGAGAGCCAAAGGCTGCCGCCTTTTCCCTGGGCGCAAAGCTCGACGGCGCGGGCCACGTGCAGGTCCGGGAAAGTGCCATTTTTCAGCCCAGAATTCCGGACGGACGAAGATTGCTGCCAGGAAAAAAGGGCCAGGGCAGAAAGCCATTGCTCCTTTTCTAGGGTCAATAGGGCCCCATCATTGGCACCTGAGAGCCAAAGGCTGCCGCCTTTTCCCTGGGCGCAAAGCTCGACGGCGCGGGCCACGTGCAGGTCCGGGAAAGTGCCATTTTTCAGCCCAGAATTCCGGACGGACGAAGATTGCTGCCAGGAAAAAAGGGCCAGGACAGAAAGCCATTGCTCCTTTTCTAGGGTCAATAGGGCCCCATCATTGGCACCTGAGAGCCAAAGGCTGCCGCCTTTTCCCTGGGCGCAAAGCTCGACGGCGCGGGCCACGTGCAGGTCCGGGAAAGTGCCATTTTTCAGCCCAGAATTCCGGACGGACGAAGATTGCTGCCAGGAAAAAAGGGCCAGGACAGAAAGCGATTGCTCCTTTTCTAGGGTCAATAGGGCCCCATCATTGGCACCTGAGAGCCAAAGGCTGCCGCCTTTTCCCTGGGCGCAAAGCTCGACGGCGCGGGCCACGTGCAGGTCCGGGAAAGTGCCATTTTTCAGCCCAGAATTCCGGACGGACGAAGATTGCTGCCAGGAAAAAAGGGCCAGGACAGAAAGCGATTGCTCCTTTTCTAGGGTCAATAGGGCCCCATCATTGGCACCTGAGAGCCAAAGGCTGCCGCCTTTTCCCTGGGCGCAAAGCTCGACGGCGCGGGCCACGTGCAGGTCCGGGAAAGTGCCATTTTTCAGCCCAGAATTCCGGACGGACGAAGATTGCTGCCAGGAAAAAAGGGCCAGGACAGAAAGCCATTGCTCCTTTTCTAGGGTCAATAGGGCCCCATCATTGGCACCTGAGAGCCAAAGGCTGCCGCCTTTTCCCTGGGCGCAAAGCTCGACGGCGCGGGCCACGTGCAGGTCCGGGAAAGTGCCATTATTCAGCCCAGAATTCCGGACGGACGAAGATTGCTGCCAGGAAAAAAGGGCCAGGACAGAAAGCGATTGCTCCTTTTCTAGGGTCAATAGGGCCCCATCATTGGCACCTGAGAGCCAAAGGCTGCCGCCTTTTCCCTGGGCGCAAAGCTCGACGGCGCGGGCCACGTGCAGGTCCGGGAAAGTGCCATTTTTCAGCCCAGAATTCCGGACGGACGAAGATTGCTGCCAGGAAAAAAGGGCCAGGACAGAAAGCCATTGCTCCTTTTCTAGGGTCAATAGGGCCCCATCATTGGCACCTGAGAGCCAAAGGCTGCCGCCTTTTCCCTGGGCGCAAAGCTCGACGGCGCGGGCCACGTGCAGGTCCGGGAAAGTGCCATTTTTCAGCCCAGAATTCCGGACGGACGAAGATTGCTGCCAGGAAAAAAGGGCCAGGACAGAAAGCCATTGCTCCTTTTCTAGGGTCAATAGGGCCCCATCATTGGCACCTGAGAGCCAAAGGCTGCCGCCTTTTCCCTGGGCGCAAAGCTCGACGGCGCGGGCCACGTGCAGGTCCGGGAAAGTGCCATTTTTCAGCCCAGAATTCCGGACGGACGAGGATTGCTGCCAGGAAAAAAGGGCCAGGACAGAAAGCAATTGCTCCTTTTCTAGGGTCAATAGGGCCCCATCATTGGCACCTGAGAGCCAAAGGCTGCCGCCTTTTCCCTGGGCGCAAAGCTCGACGGCGCGGGCCACGTGCAGGTCCGGGAAAGTGCCATTTTTCAGCCCAGAATTCCGGACGGACGAAGATTGCTGCCAGGAAAAAAGGGCCAGGACAGAAAGCCATTGCTCCTTTTCTAGGGTCAATAGGGCCCCATCATTGGCACCTGAGAGCCAAAGGCTGCCGCCTTTTCCCTGGGCGCAAAGCTCGACGGCGCGGGCCACGTGCAGGTCCGGGAAAGTGCCATTTTTCAGCCCAGAATTCTGGACGGACGAAGATTGCTGCCAGGAAAAAAGGGCCAGGACAGAAAGCCATTGCTCCTTTTCTAGGGTCAATAGGGCCCCATCATTGGCACCTGAGAGCCAAAGGCTGCCGCCTTTTCCCTGGGCGTAAAGCTCGATGGCGCGGGCCACGTGCAGGTCCGGGAAAGTGCCATTTTTCAGCCCAGAATTCCGGACGGACGAAGATTGCTGCCAGGAAAAAAGGGCCAGGACAGAAAGCGATTGCTCCTTTTCTAGGGAAAATAGGGCCCCATCATTGGCACCTGAGAGCCAAAGGCTGCCGCCTTTTCCCTGGGCGCAAAGATCGAAGGCGCGGGCCACGTGCAGGTCCGGGAAAGTGCCATTTTTCAGCCCAGAATTCCGGACGGACGAAGATTGCTGCCAGGAAAAAAGGGCCAGGACAGAAAGCCATTGCTCCTTTTCTAGGGTCAATAGGGCCCCATCATTGGCACCTGAGAGCCAAAGGCTGCCGCCTTTTCCCTGGGCGCAAAGCTGAACGGCGCGGGCCACGTGCAGGTCCGGGAAAGTGCCATTTTTCAGCCCAAAATTCCGGACAGACGAAGATTGCTGCCAGGAAAAAAGGGCCAGGACAGAAAGCCATTGCTCCTTTTCTAGGGTCAATAGGGCCCCATCATTGGCACCTGAGAGCCAAAGGCTGCCGCCTATTCCCTGGGCGCAAAGCTCGACGGCGCGGGCCACGTGCAGGTCCGGGAAAGTGCCATTTTTCAGCCCAGAATTCCGGACGGACGAAGATTGCTGCCAGGAAAAAAGGGCCAGGACAGAAAGCCATTGCTCCTTTTCTAGGGTCAATAGGGCCCCATCATTGGCACCTGAGAGCCAAAGGCTGCCGCCTTTTCCCTGGGCGCAAAGCTCGACGGCGCGGGCCACGTGCAGGTCCGGGAAAGTGCCATTTTTCAGCCCAGAATTCCGGACGGACGAAGATTGCTGCCAGGAAAAAAGGGCCTGGACAGAAAGCCATTGCTCCTTTTCTAGGGTCAATAGGGCCCCATCATTGGCACCTGAGAGCCGAAGGCTGCCGCCTTTTCCCTGGGCGCAAAGCTCGACGGCGCGGGCCACGTGCAGGTCCGGGAAAGTGCCATTTTTCAGCCCAGAATTCCGGACGGACGAAGATTGCTGCCAGGAAAAAAGGGCCAGGACAGAAAGCGATTGCTCCTTTTCTAGGGTCAATAGGGCCCCATCATTGGCACCTGAGAGCCAAAGGCTGCCGCCTTTTCCCTGGGCGCAAAGCTCGACGGCGCGGGCCACGTGCAGGTCCGGGAAAGTGCCATTTTTCAGCCCAGAATTCCGGACGGACGAAGATTGCTGCCAGGAAAAAAGGGCCAGGACAGAAAGCCATTGCTCCTTTTCTAGGGTCAATAGGGCCCCATCATTGGCACCTGAGAGCCAAAGGCTGCCGCCTTTTCCCTGGGCGCAAAGCTCGACGGCGCGGGCCACGTGCAGGTCCGGGAAAGTGCCATTTTTCAGCCCAGAATTCCGGACGGACGAAGATTCCTGCCAGGAAAAAAGGGCCAGGACAGAAAGCCATTGCTCCTTTTCTAGGGTCAATAGGGCCCCATCATTGGCACCTGAGAGCCAAAGGCTGCCGCCTTTTCCCTGGGCGCAAAGCTCGACGGCGCGGGCCACGTGCAGGTCCGGGAAAGTGCCATTTTTCAGCCCAGAATTCCGGACGGACGAAGATTGCTGCCAGGAAAAAAGGGCCAGGACAGAAAGCGATTGCTCCTTTTCTAGGGTCAATAGGGCCCCATCATTGGCACCTGAGAGCCAAAGGCTGCCGCCTTTTCCCTGGGCGCAAAGCTCGACGGCGCGGGCCACGTGCAGGTCCGGGAAGTGCCATTTTTCAGCCCAGAATTCCGGACGGACGAAGATTCCTGCCAGGAAAAAAGGGCCAGGACAGAAAGCGATTGCTCCTTTTCTAGGGTCAATAGGGCCCCATCATTGGCACCTGAGAGCCAAAGGCTGCCGCCTTTTCCCTGGGCGCAAAGATCGAAGGCGCGGGCCACGTGCAGGTCCGGGAAAGTGCCATTTTTCAGCCCAGAATTCCGGACGGACGAAGATTGCTGCCAGGAAAAAAGGGCCAGGACAGAAAGCCATTGCTCCTTTTCTAGGGTCAATAGGGCCCCATCATTGGCACCTGAGAGCCAAAGGCTGCCGCCTTTTCCCTGGGCGCAAAGCTGAACGGCGCGGGCCACGTGCAGGTCCGGGAAAGTGCCATTTTTCAGCCCAGAATTCCGGACAGACGAAGATTGCTGCCAGGAAAAAAGGGCCAGGACAGAAAGCCATTGCTCCTTTTCTAGGGTCAATAGGGCCCCATCATTGGCACCTGAGAGCCAAAGGCTGCCGCCTATTCCCTGGGCGCAAAGCTCGACGGCGCGGGCCACGTGCAGGTCCGGGAAAGTGCCATTTTTCAGCCCAGAATTCCGGACGGACGAAGATTGCTGCCAGGAAAAAAGGGCCAGGACAGAAAGCCATTGCTCCTTTTCTAGGGTCAATAGGGCCCCATCATTGGCACCTGAGAGCCAAAGGCTGCCGCCTTTTCCCTGGGCGCAAAGCTCGACGGCGCGGGCCACGTGCAGGTCCGGGAAAGTGCCATTTTTCAGCCCAGAATTCCGGACGGACGAAGATTGCTGCCAGGAAAAAAGGGCCAGGACAGAAAGCCATTGCTCCTTTTCTAGGGTCAATAGGGCCCCATCATTGGCACCTGAGAGCCAAAGGCTGCCGCCTTTTCCCTGGGCGCAAAGCTCGACGGCGCGGGCCACGTGCAGGTCCGGGAAAGTGCCATTTTTCAGCCCAGAATTCCGGACGGACGAAGATTCCTGCCAGGAAAAAATGGCCAGGACAGAAAGCCATTGCTCCTTTTCTAGGGTCAATAGGGCCCCATCATTGGCACCTGAGAGCCAAAGGCTGCTGCCTTTTCCCTGGGCGCAAAGCTCGACGGCGCGGGCCACGTGCAGGTCCGGGAAAGTGCCATTTTTCAGCCCAGAATTCCGGACGGACGAAGATTGCTGCCAGGAAAAAAGGGCCAGGACAGAAAGCCATTGCTCCTTTTCTAGGGTCAATAGGGCCCCATCATTGGAACCTGAGAGCCAAAGGCTGCCGCCTTTTCCCTGGGCGCAAAGCTCGACGGCGCGGGCCACGTGCAGGTCCGGGAAAGTGCCATTTTTCAGCCCAGAATTCCGGACGGACGAAGATTGCTGCCAGGAAAAAAGGGCCAGGACAGAAAGCCATTGCTCCTTTTCTAGGGTCAATAGGGCCCCATCATTGGCACCTGAGAGCCAAAGGCTGCCGCCTTTTCCCTGGGCGCAAAGCTCGACGGCGCGGGCCACGTGCAGGTCCGGGAAAGTGCCATTTTTCAGCCCAGAATTCCGGACGGACGAAGATTGCTGCCAGGAAAAAAGGGCCAGGACAGAAAGCCATTGCTCCTTTTCTAGGGTCAATAGGGCCCCATCATTGGCACCTGAGAGCCAAAGGCTGCCGCCTTTTCCCTGGGCGCAAAGCTCGACGGCGCGGGCCACGTGCAGGTCCGGGAAAGTGCCATTTTTCAGCCCAGAATTCCGGACGGACGAAGATTGCTGCCAGGAAAAAAGGGCCAGGACAGAAAGCGATTGCTCCTTTTCTAGGGTCAATAGGGCCCCATCATTGGCACCTGAGAGCCAAAGGCTGCCGCCTTTTCCCTGGGCGCAAAGCTCGACGGCGCGGGCCACGTGCAGGTCCGGGAAAGTGCCATTTTTCAGCCCAGAATTCCGGACGGACGAGGATTGCTGCCAGGAAAAAAGGGCCAGGACAGAAAGCAATTGCTCCTTTTCTAGGGTCAATAGGGCCCCATCATTGGCACCTGAGAGCCAAAGGCTGCCGCCTTTTCCCTGGGCGCAAAGCTCGACGGCGCGGGCCACGTGCAGGTCCGGGAAAGTGCCATTTTTCAGCCCAGAATTCCGGACGGACGAAG
This sequence comes from Pithys albifrons albifrons, assembly GCF_047495875.1. Taxonomy (NCBI): domain Eukaryota; kingdom Metazoa; phylum Chordata; class Aves; order Passeriformes; family Thamnophilidae; genus Pithys; species Pithys albifrons. The sequence continues at coordinate 7,906,711 of NC_092481.1, forward strand.
ATTGCTGCCAGGAAAAAAGGACCAGGACAGAAAGCCATTGCTCCTTTTCTAGGGTCAATAGGGCCCCATCATTGGCACCTGAGAGCCAAAGGCTGCCGCCTTTTCCCTGGGCGTAAAGCTCGATGGCGCGGGCTACGTGCAGGTCCGGGAAAGTGCCATTTTTCAGCCCAGAATTCCGGACGGACGAAGATTGCTGCCAGGAAAAAAGGGCCAGGACAGAAAGCGATTGCTCCTTTTCTAGGGAAAATAGGGCCCCATCATTGGCACCTGAGAGCCAAAGGCTGCCGCCTTTTCCCTGGGCGCAAAGCTCGACGGCGCGGGCCAGGTGCAGGTCCGGGAAAGTGCCATTTTTCAGCCCAGAATTCCGGACGGACGAAGATTGCTGCCAGGAAAAAAGGGCCATGACAGAAAGCGATTGCTCCTTTTCTAGGGTCAATAGGGCCCCATCATTGGCACCTGAGAGCCAAAGGCTGCCGCCTTTTCCCTGGGCGCAAAGCTCGACGGCGCGGGCCACGTGCAGGTCCGGGAAAGTGCCATTTTTCAGCCCAGAATTCCGGACGGACGAAGATTGCTGCCAGGAAAAAAGGGCCAGGACAGAAAGCCATTGCTCCTTTTCTAGGGTCAATAGGGCCCCATCATTGGCACCTGAGAGCCAAAGGCTGCCGCCTTTTCCCTGGGCGCAAAGATCGAAGGCGCGGGCCACGTGCAGGTCCGGGAAAGTGCCATTTTTCAGCCCAGAATTCCGGACGGACGAAGATTGCTGCCAGGAAAAAAGGGCCAGGACAGAAAGCCATTGCTCCTTTTCTAGGGTCAATAGGGCCCCATCATTGGCACCTGAGAGCCAAAGGCTGCCGCCTTTTCCCTGGGCGCAAAGCTCGACGGCGCGGGCCACGTGCAGGTCCGGGAAAGTGCCATTTTTCAGCCCAGAATTCCGGACGGACGAAGATTGCTGCCAGGAAAAAAGGGCCAGGACAGAAAGCCATTGCTCCTTTTCTAGGGTCAATAGGGCCCCATCATTGGCACCTGAGAGCCAAAGGCTGCCGCCTTTTCCCTGGGCGCAAAGCTGAACGGCGCGGGCCACGTGCAGGTCCGGGAAAGTGCCATTTTTCAGCCCAGAATTCCGGACAGACGAAGATTGCTGCCAGGAAAAAAGGGCCAGGACAGAAAGCCATTGCTCCTTTTCTAGGGTCAATAGGGCCCCATCATTGGCACCTGAGAGCCAAAGGCTGCTGCCTATTCCCTGGGCACAAAGCTCGACGGCGCGGGCCACGTGCAGGTCCGGGAAAGTGCCATTTTTCAGCCCAGAATTCCGGACGGACGAAGATTGCTGCCAGGAAAAAAGGGCCAGGACAGAAAGCCATTGCTCCTTTTCTAGGGTCAATAGGGCCCCATCATTGGCACCTGAGAGCCAAAGGCTGCCGCCTTTTCCCTGGGCGCAAAGCTCGACGGCGCGGGCCACGTGCAGGTCCGGGAAAGTGCCATTTTTCAGCCCAGAATTCCGGACGGACGAAGATTGCTGCCAGGAAAAAAGGGCCTGGACAGAAAGCCATTGCTCCTTTTCTAGGGTCAATAGGGCCCCATCATTGGCACCTGAGAGCCGAAGGCTGCCGCCTTTTCCCTGGGCGCAAAGCTCGACGGCGCGGGCCACGTGCAGGTCCGGGAAAGTGCCATTTTTCAGCCCAGAATTCCGGACGGACGAAGATTGCTGCCAGGAAAAAAGGGCCAGGACAGAAAGCCATTGCTCCTTTTCTAGGGTCAATAGGGCCCCATCATTGGCACCTGAGAGCCAAAGGCTGCCGCCTTTTCCCTGGGCGCAAAGCTCGACGGCGCGGGCCACGTGCAGGTCCGGGAAAGTGCCATTTTTCAGCCCAGAATTCCGGACGGACGAAGATTGCTGCCAGGAAAAAAGGGCCAGGACAGAAAGCCATTGCTCCTTTTCTAGGGTCAATAGGGCCCCATCATTGGCACCCGAGAGCCAAAGGCTGCCGCCTTTTCCCTGGGCGCAAAGCTCGACGGCGCGGGCCACGTGCAGGTCCGGGAAGTGCCATTTTTCAGCCCAGAATTACGGACGGACGAAGATTCCTGCCAGGAAAAAAGGGCCAGGACAGAAAGCGATTGCTCCTTTTCTAGGGTCAATAGGGCCCCATCATTGGCACCTGAGAGCCAAAGGCTGCCGCCTTTTCCCTGGGCGCAAAGCTCGACGGCACGGGCCACGTGCAGGTCCGGGAAAGTGCCATTTTTCAGCCCAGAATTCCGGACGGACGAAGATTGCTGCCAGGAAAAAAGGGCCAGGACAGAAAGCGATTGCTCCTTTTCTAGGGTCAATAGGGCCCCATCATTGGCACCTGAGAGCCAAAGGCTGCCGCCTTTTCCCTGGGCGCAAAGCTCGACGGCGCGGGCCACGTGCAGGTCCGGGAAAGTGCCATTTTTCAGCCCAGAATTCCGGACGGACGAAGATTGCTGCCAGGAAAAAAGGGCCAGGACAGAAAGCCATTGCTCCTTTTCTAGGGTCAATAGGGCCCCATCATTGGCACCTGAGAGCCAAAGGCTGCCGCCTTTTCCCTGGGCGCAAAGCTCGACGGCGCGGGCCACGTGCAGGTCCGGGAAAGTGCCATTTTTCAGCCCAGAATTCCGGACGGACGAAGATTGCTGCCAGGAAAAGAGTGCCAGGACAGAAAGCGATTGCTCCTTTTCTAGGGTCAATAGGGGCCCCATCATTGGCACCTGAGAGCCAAAGGCTGCCGCCTTTTCCCTGAGCGCAAAGCTCGACGGCGCGGGCCACGTGCAGGTCCGGGAAAGTGCCATTTTTCAGCCCAGAATTCCGGACGGACGAAGATTGCTGCCAGGAAAAAAGGGCCAGGACAGAAAGCGATTGCTCCTTTTCTAGGGTCAATAGGGCCCCATCATTGGCACCTGAGAGCCAAAGGCTGCCGCCTTTTCCCTGGGCGCAAAGCTCGACGGCGCGGGCCACGTGCAGGTCCGGGAAAGTGCCATTTTTCAGCCCAGAATTCCGGACGGACGAAGATTGCTGCCAGGAAAAAAGGGCCAGGACAGAAAGCCATTGCTCCTTTTCTAGGGTCAATAGGGCCCCATCATTGGCACCTGAGAGCCAAAGGCTGCCGCCTTTTCCCTGGGCGCAAAGCTCGACGGCGCGGGCCACGTGCAGGTCCGGGAAAGTGCCATTTTTCAGCCCAGAATTCCGGACGGACGAAGATTGCTGCCAGGAAAAAAGGGCCAGGACAGAAAGCGATTGCTCCTTTTCTAGGGTGAATAAGGCCCCATCATTGGCACCTGAGAGCCAAAGGCTGCCGCCTTTTCCCTGGGCGCAAAGCTCGACGGCGCGGGCCACGTGCAGGTCCGGGAAAGTGCCATTTTTCAGCCCAGAATTCCGGACGGACGAAGATTGCTGCCAGGAAAAAAGGGCCAGGACAGAAAGCCATTGCTCCTTTTCTAGGGTCAGTAGGGCCCCATCATTGGCACCCGAGAGCCAAAGGCTGCCGCCTTTTCCCTGGGCGCAAAGCTCGACGGCGCGGGCCACGTGCAGGTCCGGGAAAGTGCCATTTTTCAGCCCAGAATTCCGGACGGACGAAGATTGCTGCCAGGAAAAAAGGGCCAGGACAGAAAGCCATTGCTCCTTTTCTAGGGTCAATAGGGCCCCATCATTGGCACCTGAGAGCCAAAGGCTGCCGCCTTTTCCCTGGGCGCAAAGCTCGACGGCGCGGGCCCACGTGCAGGTCCGGGAAAGTGCCATTTTTCAGCCCAGAATTCCGGACGGACGAAGATTGCTGCCAGGAAAAAAAGGGCCAGGACAGAAAGCGATTGCTCCTTTTCTAGGGTCAATAGGGCCCCATCATTGGCACCTGAGAGCCAAAGGCTGCCGCCTTTTCCCTGGGCGCAAAGCTCGACGGCGCGGGCCACGTGCAGGTCCGGGAAAGTGCCATTTTTCAGCCCAGAATTCCGGACGGACGAAGATTGCTGCCAGGAAAAAAGGGCCAGGACAGAAAGCCATTGCTCCTTTTCTAGGGTCAATAGGGCCCCATCATTGGCACCTGAGAGCCAAAGGCTGCCGCCTTTTCCCTGGGCGCAAAGCTGGACGGCGCGGGCCACGTGCAGGTCCGGGAAAGTGCCATTTTTCAGCCCAGAATTCCGGACGGACGAAGATTGCTGCCAGGAAAAAAGGGCCAGGACAGAAAGCCATTGCTCCTTTTCTAGGGTCAATAGGGGCCCTATCATTGGCACCTGAGAGCCAAAGGCTGCCGCCTTTCCCCTGGGCGCAAAGCTCGACGGCGCGGGCCACGTGCAGGTCCGGGAAAGTGCCATTTTTCAGCCCAGAATTCCGGACGGACGAAGATTGCTGCCAGGAAAAAAGGGCCAGGACAGAAAGCCATTGCTCCTTTTCTAGGGTCAATAGGGCCCCATCATTGGCACCTGAGAGCCAAAGGCTGCCGCCTTTCCCCTGGGCGCAAAGCTCGACGGCGCGGGCCACGTGCAGGTCCAGGAAAGTTCCATTTTTCAGCCCAGAATTCCGGACGGACGAAGATTCCTGCCAGGAAAAAAGGGCCAGGACAGAAAGCGATTGCTCCTTTTCTAGGGTCAATAGGGCCCCATCATTGGCACCTGAGAGCCAAAGGCTGCCGCCTTTTCCCTGGGCGCAAAGCTCGACGGCGCGGGCCACGTGCAGGTCCGGGAAAGTGCCATTTTTCAGCCCACAATTCCGGACGGACGAGGATTGCTGCCAGGAAAAAAGGGCCAGGACAGAAAGCAATTGCTCCTTTTCTAGGGTCAATAGGGCCCCATCATTGGCACCTGAGAGCCAAAGGCTGCCGCCTTTTCCCTGGGCGCAAAGCTCGACGGCGCGGGCCACGTGCAAGTCCGGGAAAGTGCCATTTTTCAGCCCAGAATTCCGGACGGACGAAGATTGCTGCCAGGAAAAAAGGGCCAGGACAGAAAGCCATTGCTCCTTTTCTAGGGTCAATAGGGCCCCATCATTGGCACCTGAGAGCCAAAGGCTGCCGCCTTTTCCCTGGGCGCAAAGCTCGACGGCGCGGGCCACGTGCAGGTCCGGGAAAGTGCCATTTTTCAGCCCAGAATTCCGGACGGACGAAGATTGCTGCCAGGAAAAAAGGGCCAGGACAGAAAGCCATTGCTCCTTTTCTAGGGTCAATAGGGCCCCATCATTGGCACCTGAGAGCCAAAGGCTGCCGCCTTTTCCCTGGGCGCAAAGCTGAACGGCGCGGGCCACGTGCAGGTCCGGGAAAGTGCCATTTTTCAGCCCAGAATTCCGGACAGACGAAGATTGCTGCCAGGAAAAAAGGGCCAGGACAGAAAGCCATTGCTCCTTTTCTAGGGTCAATAGGGCCCCATCATTGGCACCTGAGAGCCAAAGGCTGCCGCCTATTCCCTGGGCACAAAGCTCGACGGCGCGGGCCACGTGCAGGTCCGGGAAAGTGCCATTTTTCAGCCCAGAATTCCGGACGGACGAAGATTGCTGCCAGGAAAAAAGGGCCAGGACAGAAAGCCATTGCTCCTTTTCTAGGGTCAATAGGGCCCCATCATTGGCACCTGAGAGCCAAAGGCTGCCGCCTTTTCCCTGGGCGCAAAGCTCGACGGCGCGGGCCACGTGCAGGTCCGGGAAAGTGCCATTTTTCAGCCCAGAATTCCGGACGGACGAAGATTGCTGCCAGGAAAAAAGGGCCTGGACAGAAAGCCATTGCTCCTTTTCTAGGGTCAATAGGGCCCCATCATTGGCACCTGAGAGCCGAAGGCTGCCGCCTTTTCCCTGGGCGCAAAGCTCGACGGCGCGGGCCACGTGCAGGTCCGGGAAAGTGCCATTTTTCAGCCCAGAATTCCGGACGGACGAAGATTGCTGCCAGGAAAAAAGGGCCAGGACAGAAAGCCATTGCTCCTTTTCTAGGGTCAATAGGGCCCCATCATTGGCACCTGAGAGCCAAAGGCTGCCGCCTTTTCCCTGGGCGCAAAGCTCGACGGCGCGGGCCACGTGCAGGTCCGGAAAGTGCCATTTTTCAGCCCAGAATTCCGGACGGACGAAGATTGCTGCCAGGAAAAAAGGGCCAGGACAGAAAGCCATTGCTCCTTTTCTAGGGTCAATAGGGCCCCATCATTGGCACCCGAGAGCCAAAGGCTGCCGCCTTTTCCCTGGGCGCAAAGCTCGACGGCGCGGGCCACGTGCAGGTCCGGGAAGTGCCATTTTTCAGCCCAGAATTACGGACGGACGAAGATTCCTGCCAGGAAAAAAGGGCCAGGACAGAAAGCGATTGCTCCTTTTCTAGGGTCAATAGGGCCCCATCATTGGCACCTGAGAGCCAAAGGCTGCCGCCTTTTCCCTGGGCGCAAAGCTCGACGGCACGGGCCACGTGCAGGTCCGGGAAAGTGCCATTTTTCAGCCCAGAATTCCGGACGGACGAAGATTGCTGCCAGGAAAAAAGGGCCAGGACAGAAAGCGATTGCTCCTTTTCTAGGGTCAATAGGGCCCCCATCATTGGCACCTGAGAGCCAAAGGCTGCCGCCTTTTCCCTGGGCGCAAAGCTCGACGGCGCGGGCCACGTGCAGGTCCGGGAAAGTGCCATTTTTCAGCCCAGAATTCCGGACGGACGAAGATTGCTGCCAGGAAAAAAGGGCCAGGACAGAAAGCCATTGCTCCTTTTCTAGGGTCAATAGGGCCCCATCATTGGCACCTGAGAGCCAAAGGCTGCCGCCTTTTCCCTGGGCGCAAAGCTCGACGGCGCGGGCCACGTGCAGGTCCGGGAAAGTGCCATTTTTCAGCCCAGAATTCCGGACGGACGAAGATTGCTGCCAGGAAAAGAGTGCCAGGACAGAAAGCGATTGCTCCTTTTCTAGGGTCAATAGGGCCCCATCATTGGCACCTGAGAGCCAAAGGCTGCCGCCTTTTCCCTGAGCGCAAAGCTCGACGGCGCGGGCCACGTGCAGGTCCGGGAAAGTGCCATTTTTCAGCCCAGAATTCCGGACGGACGAAGATTGCTGCCAGGAAAAAAGGGCCAGGACAGAAAGCGATTGCTCCTTTTCTAGGGTCAATAGGGCCCCATCATTGGCACCTGAGAGCCAAAGGCTGCCGCCTTTTCCCTGGGCGCAAAGCTCGACGGCGCGGGCCACGTGCAGAGTCCGGGAAAGTGCCATTTTTCAGCCCAGAATTCCGGACGGACGAAGATTGCTGCCAGGAAAAAAGGGCCAGGACAGAAAGCCATTGCTCCTTTTCTAGGGTCAATAGGGCCCCATCATTGGCACCTGAGAGCCAAAGGCTGCCGCCTTTTCCCTGGGCGCAAAGCTCGACGGCGCGGGCCACGTGCAGGTCCGGGAAAGTGCCATTTTTCAGCCCAGAATTCCGGACGGACGAAGATTGCTGCCAGGAAAAAAGGGCCAGGACAGAAAGCGATTGCTCCTTTTCTAGGGTGAATAAGGCCCCATCATTGGCACCTGAGAGCCAAAGGCTGCCGCCTTTTCCCTGGGCGCAAAGCTCGACGGCGCGGGCCACGTGCAGGTCCGGGAAAGTGCCATTTTTCAGCCCAGAATTCCGGACGGACGAAGATTGCTGCCAGGAAAAAAGGGCCAGGACAGAAAGCCATTGCTCCTTTTCTAGGGTCAGTAGGGCCCCATCATTGGCACCCGAGAGCCAAAGGCTGCCGCCTTTTCCCTGGGCGCAAAGCTCGACGGCGCGGGCCACGTGCAGGTCCGGGAAAGTGCCATTTTTCAGCCCAGAATTCCGGACGGACGAAGATTGCTGCCAGGAAAAAAGGGCCAGGACAGAAAGCGATTGCTCCTTTTCTAGGGTCAATAGGGCCCCATCATTGGCACCTGAGAGCCAAAGGCTGCCGCCTTTTCCCTGGGCGCAAAGCTCGACGGCGCGGGCCACGTGCAGGTCCGGAAAGTGCCATTTTTCAGCCCAGAATTCCGGACGGACGAAGATTGCTGCCAGGAAAAAAGGGCCAGGACAGAAAGCGATTGCTCCTTTTCTAGGGTCAATAGGGCCCCATCATTGGCACCTGAGAGCCAAAGGCTGCCGCCTTTTCCCTGGGCGCAAAGCTCGACGGCGCGGGCCACGTGCAGGTCCGGGAAAGTGCCATTTTTCAGCCCAGAATTCCGGACGGACGAAGATTGCTGCCAGGAAAAAAGGGCCAGGACAGAAAGCCATTGCTCCTTTTCTAGGGTCAATAGGGCCCCATCATTGGCACCTGAGAGCCAAAGGCTGCCGCCTTTTCCCTGGGCGCAAAGCTGGACGGCGCGGGCCACGTGCAGGTCCGGGAAAGTGCCATTTTTCAGCCCAGAATTCCGGACGGACGAAGATTGCTGCCAGGAAAAAAGGGCCAGGACAGAAAGCCATTGCTCCTTTTCTAGGGTCAATAGGGCCCTATCATTGGCACCTGAGAGCCAAAGGCTGCCGCCTTTCCCCTGGGCGCAAAGCTCGACGGCGCGGGCCACGTGCAGGTCCGGGAAAGTGCCATTTTTCAGCCCAGAATTCCGGACGGACGAAGATTGCTGCCAGGAAAAAAGGGCCAGGACAGAAAGCCATTGCTCCTTTTCTAGGGTCAATAGGGCCCCATCATTGGCACCTGAGAGCCAAAGGCTGCCGCCTTTCCCCTGGGCGCAAAGCTCGACGGCGCGGGCCACGTGCAGGTCCAGGAAAGTTCCATTTTTCAGCCCAGAATTCCGGACGGACGAAGATTCCTGCCAGGAAAAAAGGGCCAGGACAGAAAGCGATTGCTCCTTTTCTAGGGTCAATAGGGCCCCATCATTGGCACCTGAGAGCCAAAGGCTGCCGCCTTTTCCCTGGGCGCAAAGCTCGACGGCGCGGGCCACGTGCAGGTCCGGGAAAGTGCCATTTTTCAGCCCACAATTCCGGACGGACGAGGATTGCTGCCAGGAAAAAAGGGCCAGGACAGAAAGCAATTGCTCCTTTTCTAGGGTCAATAGGGCCCCATCATTGGCACCTGAGAGCCAAAGGCTGCCGCCTTTTCCCTGGGCGCAAAGCTCGACGGCGCGGGCCACGTGCAAGTCCGGGAAAGTGCCATTTTTCAGCCCAGAATTCCGGACGGACGAAGATTCCTGCCAGGAAAAAAGGGCCAGGACAGAAAGCCATTGCTCCTTTTCTAGGGTCAATAGGGCCCCATCATTGGCACCTGAGAGCCAAAGGCTGCCGCCTTTTCCCTGGGCGCAAAGCTGGACGGCGCGGGCCACGTGCAGGTCCGGGAAAGTGCCATTTTTCAGCCCAGAATTCTGGACGGACGAAGATTGCTGCCAGGAAAAAAAAGCCAGGACAGAAAGCCCTTGCTCCTTTTCTAGGGTCAATAGGGCCCCATCATTGGCACCTGAGAGCCAAAGGCTGCCGCCTTTTCCCTGGGCGCAAAGCTCGACGGCGCGGGCCACGTGCAGGTCCGGGAAAGTGCCATTTTTCAGCCCAGAATTCTGGACGGACGAAGATTGCTGCCAGGAAAAAAGGGCCAGGACAGAAAGCGATTGCTCCTTTTCTAGGGAAAATAGGGCCCCATCATTGGCACCTGAGAGCCAAAGGCTGCCGCCTTTTCCCTGGGCGCAAAGCTCGACGGCGCGGGCCACGTGCAGGTCCGGGAAAGTGCCATTTTTCAGCCCAGAATTCCGGACGGACGAAGATTCCTGCCAGGAAAAAAGGGCCAGGACAGAAAGCGATTGCTCCTTTTCTAGGGTCAATAGGGCCCCATCATTGGCACCTGAGAGCCAAAGGCTGCCGCCTTTTCCCTGGGCACAAAGCTCGACGGCGCGGGCCACGTGCAGGTCTGGGAAAGTGCCATTTTTCAGCCCAGAATTCCGGACGGACGAAGATTGCTGCCAGGAAAAAAGGGCCAGGACAGAAAGCCATTGCTCCTTTTCTAGGGTCAATAGGGCCCCATCATTGGCACCTGAGAGCCAAAGGCTGCCGCCTTTTCCCTGGGCGCAAAGATCGAAGGCGCGGGCCACGTGCAGGTCCGGGAAAGTGCCATTTTTCAGCCCAGAATTCCGGACGGACGAAGATTGCTGCCAGGAAAAAAGGGCCAGGACAGAAAGCCATTGCTCCTTTTCTAGGGTCAATAGGGCCCCATCATTGGCACCTGAGAGCCAAAGGCTGCCGCCTTTTCCCTGGGCGCAAAGCTCGACGGCGCGGGCCACGTGCAGGTCCGGGAAAGTGCCATTTTTCAGCCCAGAATTCCGGACGGACGAAGATTGCTGCCAGGAAAAAAGGGCCTGGACAGAAAGCGATTGCTCCTTTTCTAGGGTCAATAGGGCCCCATCATTGGCACCTGAGAGCCGAAGGCTGCCGCCTTTTCCCTGGGCGCAAAGCTCGACGGCGCGGGCCACGTGCAGGTCCGGGAAAGTGCCATTTTTCAGCCCACAATTCCGGACGGACGAAGATTGCTGCCAGGAAAAAAGGGCCAGGACAGAAAGCCATTGCTCCTTTTCTAGGGTCAATAGGGCCCCATCATTGGCACCTGAGAGCCAAAGGCTGCCGCCTTTTCCCTGGGCGCAAAGCTCGACGGCGCGGGCCACGTGCAGGTCCGGGAAAGTGCCATTTTTCAGCCCAGAATTCCAGACGGACGAAGATTGCTGCCAGGAAAAAAGGGCCAGGACAGAAAGCCATTGCTCCTTTTCTAGGGTCAATAGGGCCCCATCATTGGCACCTGAGAGCCAAAGGCTGCCGCCTTTTCCCTGGGCGCAAAGCTCGACGGCGCGGGCCACGTGCAGGTCCGGGAAAGTGCCATTTTTCAGCCCAGAATTCCGGACGGACCAAGATTCCTGCCAGGAAAAACGGGCCAGGGCAGAAAGCGATTGCTCCTTTTCTAGGGTCAATAGGGCCCCATCATTGGCACCTGAGAGCCAAAGGCTGCCGCCTTTTCCCTGGGCGCAAAGCTCGACGGCGCGGGCCACGTGCAGGTCCGGGAAAGTGCCATTTTTCAGCCCAGAATTCCGGACGGACGAAGATTGCTGCCAGGAAAAAAGGGCCAGGACAGAAAGCGATTGCTCCTTTTCTAGGGTCAATAGGGCCCCATCATTGGCACCTGAGAGCCGAAGGCTGCCGCCTTTTCCCTGGGCGCAAAGCTCGACGGCGCGGGCCACGTGCAGGTCCGGGAAGTGCCATTTTTCAGCCCAGAATTACGGACGGACGAAGATTCCTGCCAGGAAAAAAGGGCCAGGACAGAAAGCGATTGCTCCTTTTCTAGGGTCAATAGGGCCCCATCATTGGCACCTGAGAGCCAAAGGCTGCCGCCTTTTCCCTGGGCGCAAAGCTCGACGGCACGGGCCACGTGCAGGTCCGGGAAAGTGCCATTTTTCAGCCCAGAATTCCGGACGGACGAAGATTGCTGCCAGGAAAAAAGGACCAGGACAGAAAGCCATTGCTCCTTTTCTAGGGTCAATAGGGCCCCATCATTGGCACCTGAGAGCCAAAGGCTGCCGCCTTTTCCCTGGGCGCAAAGCTCGACGGCGCGGGCCACGTGCAGGTCCGGGAAAGTGCCATTTTTCAGCCCAGAATTCCGGACGGACGAAGATTGCTGCCAGGAAAAAAGGGCCAGGACAGAAAGCCATTGCTCCTTTTCTAGGGTCAATAGGGCCCCATCATTGGCACCTGAGAGCCAAAGGCTGCCGCCTTTTCCCTGGGCGCAAAGCTCGACGGCGCGGGCCACGTGCAGGTCCGGGAAAGTGCCATTTTTCAGCCCAGAATTCCGGACGGACGAAGATTGCTGCCAGGAAAAAAGGGCCAGGACAGAAAGCCATTGCTCCTTTTCTAGGGTCAATAGGGCCCCATCATTGGCACCTGAGAGCCAAAGGCTGCCGCCTTTTCCCTGGGCGCAAAGCTCGACGGCGCGGGCCACGTGCAGGTCCGGGAAAGTGCCATTTTTCAGCCCAGAATTCCGGACGGACGAAGATTGCTGCCAGGAAAAAAGGGCCAGGACAGAAAGCGATTGCTCCTTTTCTAGGGTCAATAGGGCCCCATCATTGGCACCTGAGAGCCAAAGGCTGCCGCCTTTTCCCTGGGCGCAAATCTCGACGGCGCGGGCCACGTGCAGGTCCGGGAAAGTGCCATTTTTCAGCCCAGAATTCCGGACGGACGAAGATTGCTGCCAGGAAAAAAGGGCCAGGACAGAAAGCCATTGCTCCTTTTCTAGGGTCAATAGGGCCCCATCATTGGCACCTGAGAGCCGAAGGCTGCCGCCTTTTCCCTGGGCGCAAAGCTCGACGGCGCGGGCCACGTGCAGGTCCGGGAAAGTGCCATTTTTCAGCCCAGAATTCCGGACGGACGAAGATTGCTGCCAGGAAAAAAGGGCCAGGACAGAAAGCCATTGCTCCTTTTCTAGGGTCAATAGGGCCCCATCATTGGCACCTGAGAGCCAAAGGCTGCCGCCTTTTCCCTGGGCGCAAAGCTCGACGGCGCGGGCCACGTGCAGGTCCGGGAAAGTGCCATTTTTCAGCCCAGAATTCCGGACGGACGAAGATTGCTGCCAGGAAAAAAGGGCCAGGACAGAAAGCCATTGCTCCTTTTCTAGGGTCAATAGGGCCCCATCATTGGCACCTGAGAGCCAAAGGCTGCCGCCTTTTCCCTGGGCGCAAAGCTCGACGGCGCGGGCCACGTGCAGGTCCGGGAAAGTGCCATTTTTCAGCCCAGAATTCCGGACGGACGAAGATTGCTGCCAGGAAAAAGGGGCCAGGGCAGAAAGCGATTGCTCCTTTTCTAGGGTCAATAGGGCCCCATCATTGGCACCTGAGAGCCAAAGGCTGCCGCCTTTTCCCTGGGCGCAAAGCTCGACGGCGCGGGCCACGTGCAGGTCCGGGAAAGTGCCATTTTTCAGCCCAGAATTCCGGACGGACGAAGATTGCTGCCAGGAAAAAAGGGCCAGGACAGAAAGCGATTGCTCCTTTTCTAGGGTCAATAGGGCCCCATCATTGGCACCTGAGAGCCAAAGGCTGCCGCCTTTTCCCTGGGCGCAAAGCTCGACGGCGCGGGCCACGTGCAGGTCCGGGAAGTGCCATTTTTCAGCCCAGAATTCCGGACGGACGAAGATTGCTGCCAGGAAAAAAGGGCCAGGACAGAAAGCGATTGCTCCTTTTCTAGGGTCAATAGGGCCCCATCATTGGCACCTGAGAGCCAAAGGCTGCCGCCTTTTCCCTGGGCGCAAAGCTCGACGGCACGGGCCACGTGCAGGTCCGGGAAAGTGCCATTTTTCAGCCCAGAATTCCGGACGGACGAAGATTGCTGCCAGGAAAAAAGGGCCAGGACAGAAAGCGATTGCTCCTTTTCTAGGGTCAATAGGGCCCCATCATTGGCACCTGAGAGCCAAAGGCTGCCGCCTTTTCCCTGGGCGCAAAGCTCGACGGCGCGGGCCACGTGCAGGTCCGGGAAAGTGCCATTTTTCAGCCCAGAATTCTGGACGGACGAAGATTGCTGCCAGGAAAAAAGGGCCAGGACAGAAAGCCATTGCTCCTTTTCTAGGGTCAATAGGGCCCCATCATTGGCACCTGAGAGCCAAAGGCTGCCGCCTTTTCCCTGGGCATAAAGCTCGATGGCGCGGGCCACGTGCAGGTCCGGGAAAGTGCCATTTTTCAGCCCAGAATTCCGGACGGACGAAGATTGCTGCCAGGAAAAAAGGGCCAGGACAGAAAGCGATTGCTCCTTTTCTAGGGAAAATAGGGCCCCATCATTGGCACCTGAGAGCCAAAGGCTGCCGCCTTTTCCCTGGGCGCAAAGCTGAACGGCGCGGGCCACGTGCAGGCCCGGGAAAGTGCCATTTTTCAGCCCAGAATTCCGGACGGACGAAGATTGCTGCCAGGAAAAAAGGGCCAGGACAGAAAGCCATTGCTCCTTTTCTAGGGTCAATAGGGCCCCATCATTGGCACCTGAGAGCCAAAGGCTGCCGCCTATTCCCTGGGCGCAAAGCTCGACGGCGCGGGCCACGTGCAGGTCCGGGAAAGTGCCATTTTTCAGCCCAGAATTCCGGACGGACGAAGATTGCTGCCAGGAAAAAAGGGCCAGGACAGAAAGCCATTGCTCCTTTTCTAGGGTCAATAGGGCCCCATCATTGGCACCTGAGAGCCAAAGGCTGCCGCCTTTTCCCTGGGCGCAAAGCTCGACGGCGCGGGCCACGTGCAGGTCCGGGAAAGTGCCATTTTTCAGCCCAGAATTCCGGACGGACGAAGATTCCTGCCAGGAAAAAAGGGCCAGGACAGAAAGCCATTGCTCCTTTTCTAGGGTCAATAGGGCCCCATCATTGGCACCTGAGAGCCAAAGGCTGCCGCCTTTTCCCTGGGCGCAAAGCTCGACGGCGCGGGCCACGTGCAGGTCCGGGAAAGTGCCATTTTTCAGCCCAGAATTCCGGACGGACGAAGATTGCTGCCAGGAAAAAATGGCCAGGACAGAAAGCCATTGCTCCTTTTCTAGGGTCAATAGGGCCCCATCATTGGCACCTGAGAGCCAAAGGCTGCCGCCTTTTCCCTGGGCGCAAAGCTGGACGGCGCGGGCCACGTGCAGGTCCGGGAAAGTGCCATTTTTCAGCCCAGAATTCCGGACGGACGAAGATTGCTGCCAGGAAAAAAGGGCCAGGACAGAAAGCGATTGCTCCTTTTCTAGGGTCAATAGGGCCCCATCATTGGCACCTGAGAGCCAAAGGCTGCCGCCTTTTCCCTGGGCGCAAAGCTCGACGGCGCGGGCCACGTGCAGGTCCGGGAAAGTGCCATTTTTCAGCCCAGAATTCCGGACGGACGAAGATTCCTGCCAGGAAAAAAGGGCCAGGACAGAAAGCCATTGCTCCTTTTCTAGGGTCAATAGGGCCCCATCATTGGCACCTGAGAGCCAAAGGCTGCCGCCTTTTCCCTGGGCGCAAAGCTCGACGGCGCGGGCCACGTGCAGGTCCGGGAAAGTGCCATTTTTCAGCCCAGAATTCCGGACGGACGAAGATTGCTGCCAGGAAAAAAGGGCCAGGACAGAAAGCCATTGCTCCTTTTCTAGGGTCAATAGGGCCCCATCATTGGCACCTGAGAGCCAAAGGCTGCCGCCTTTTCCCTGGGCGCAAAGCTCGACGGCGCGGGCCACGTGCAGGTCCGGGAAAGTGCCATTTTTCAGCCCAGAATTCCGGACGGACGAAGATTGCTGCCAGGAAAAAAGGGCCAGGACAGAAAGCGATTGCTCCTTTTCTAGGGTCAATAGGGCCCCATCATTGGCACCTGAGAGCCAAAGGCTGCCGCCTTTTCCCTGGGCGCAAAGCTCGACGGCGCGGGCCACGTGCAGGTCCGGGAAAGTGCCATTTTTCAGCCCAGAATTCCGGACGGACGAGGATTGCTGCCAGGAAAAAAGGGCCAGGACAGAAAGCAATTGCTCCTTTTCTAGGGTCAATAGGGCCCCATCATTGGCACCTGAGAGCCAAAGGCTGCCGCCTTTTCCCTGGGCGCAAAGCTCGACGGCGCGGGCCACGTGCAGGTCCGGGAAAGTGCCATTTTTCAGCCCAGAATTCCGGACGGACGAAGATTGCTGCCAGGAAAAAAGGGCCAGGACAGAAAGCCATTGCTCCTTTTCTAGGGTCAATAGGGCCCCATCATTGGCACCTGAGAGCCAAAGGCTGCCGCCTTTTCCCTGGGCGCAAAGCTCGACGGCGCGGGCCACGTGCAGGTCCGGGAAAGTGCCATTTTTCAGCCCAGAATTCTGGACGGACGAAGATTGCTGCCAGGAAAAAAGGACCAGGACAGAAAGCCATTGCTCCTTTTCTAGGGTCAATAGGGCCCCATCATTGGCACCTGAGAGCCAAAGGCTGCCGCCTTTTCCCTGGGCGTAAAGCTCGATGGCGCGGGCCACGTGCAGGTCCGGGAAAGTGCCATTTTTCAGCCCAGAATTCCGGACGGACGAAGATTGCTGCCAGGAAAAAAGGGCCAGGACAGAAAGCGATTGCTCCTTTTCTAGGGAAAATAGGGCCCCATCATTGGCACCTGAGAGCCGAAGGCTGCCGCCTTTTCCCTGGGCGCAAAGCTCGACGGCGCGGGCCACGTGCAGGTCCGGGAAAGTGCCATTTTTCAGCCCAGAATTCCGGACGGACGAAGATTGCTGCCAGGAAAAAAGGGCCAGGACAGAAAGCGATTGCTCCTTTTCTAGGGTCAATAGGGCCCCATCATTGGCACCTGAGAGCCAAAGGCTGCCGCCTTTTCCCTGGGCGCAAAGCTCGACGGCGCGGGCCACGTGCAGGTCCGGGAAAGTGCCATTTTTCAGCCCAGAATTCCGGACGGACGAAGATTGCTGCCAGGAAAAAAGGGCCAGGACAGAAAGCCATTGCTCCTTTTCTAGGGTCAATAGGGCCCCATCATTGGCACCTGAGAGCCAAAGGCTGCCGCCTTTTCCCTGGGCGCAAAGATCGAAGGCGCGGGCCACGTGCAGGTCCGGGAAAGTGCCATTTTTCAGCCCAGAATTCCGGACGGACGAAGATTGCTGCCAGGAAAAAAGGGCCAGGACAGAAAGCCATTGCTCCTTTTCTAGGGTCAATAGGGCCCCATCATTGGCACCTGAGAGCCAAAGGCTGCCGCCTTTTCCCTGGGCGCAAAGCTCGACGGCGCGGGCCACGTGCAGGTCCGGGAAAGTGCCATTTTTCAGCCCAGAATTCCGGACAGACGAAGATTGCTGCCAGGAAAAAAGGGCCAGGACAGAAAGCCATTGCTCCTTTTCTAGGGTCAATAGGGCCCCATCATTGGCACCTGAGAGCCAAAGGCTGCCGCCTATTCCCTGGGCGCAAAGCTCAACGGCGCGGGCCACGTGCAGGTCCGGGAAAGTGCCATTTTTCAGCCCAGAATTCCGGACGGACGAAGATTGCTGCCAGGAAAAAAGGGCCAGGACAGAAAGCCATTGCTCCTTTTCTAGGGTCAATAGGGCCCCATCATTGGCACCTGAGAGCCAAAGGCTGCCGCCTTTTCCCTGGGCGCAAAGCTCGACGGCGCGGGCCACGTGCAGGTCCGGGAAAGTGCCATTTTTCAGCCCAGAATTCCGGACGGATGAAGATTGCTGCCAGGAAAAAAGGGCCTGGACAGAAAGCCATTGCTCCTTTTCTAGGGTCAATAGGGCCCCATCATTGGCACCTGAGAGCCAAAGGCTGCCGCCTTTTCCCTGGGCGCAAAGCTCGACGGCGCGGGCCACGTGCAGGTCCGGGAAAGTGCCATTTTTCAGCCCAGAATTCCGGACGGACGAAGATTGCTGCCAGGAAAAAAGGGCCAGGACAGAAAGCCATTGCTCCTTTTCTAGGGTCAATAGGGCCCCATCATTGGCACCTGAGAGCCAAAGGCTGCCGCCTTTTCCCTGGGCGCAAAGCTCGACGGCGCGGGCCACGTGCAGGTCCGGGAAAGTGCCATTTTTCAGCCCAGAATTCCGGACGGACGAAGATTGCTGCCAGGAAAAAAGGGCCAGGACAGAAAGCCATTGCTCCTTTTCTAGGGTCAATAGGGCCCCATCATTGGCACCTGAGAGCCAAAGGCTGCCGCCTTTTCCCTGGGCGCAAAGCTCGACGGCGCGGGCCACGTGCAGGTCCGGGAAAGTGCCATTTTTCAGCCCAGAATTCCGGACGGACGAAGATTCCTGCCAGGAAAAACGGGCCAGGGCAGAAAGCGATTGCTCCTTTTCTAGGGTCAATAGGGCCCCATCATTGGCACCTGAGAGCCAAAGGCTGCCGCCTTTTCCCTGGGCGCAAAGCTGGACGGCGCGGGCCACGTGCAGGTCCGGGAAAGTGCCATTTTTCAGCCCAGAATTCCGGACGGACGAAGATTGCTGCCAGGAAAAAAGGGCCAGGACAGAAAGCCATTGCTCCTTTTCTAGGGTCAATAGGGCCCCATCATTGGCACCCGAGAGCCAAAGGCTGCCGCCTTTTCCCTGGGCGCAAAGCTCGACGGCGCGGGCCACGTGCAGGTCCGGGAAGTGCCATTTTTCAGCCCAGAATTCCGGACGGACGAAGATTCCTGCCAGGAAAAAAGGGCCAGGACAGAAAGCGATTGCTCCTTTTCTAGGGTCAATAGGGCCCCATCATTGGCACCTGAGAGCCAAAGGCTGCCGCCTTTTCCCTGGGCGCAAAGCTCGACGGCACGGGCCACGTGCAGGTCCGGGAAAGTGCCATTTTTCAGCCCACAATTCCGGACGGACGAAGATTGCTGCCAGGAAAAAAGGGCCAGGACAGAAAGCCATTGCTCCTTTTCTAGGGTCAATAGGGCCCCATCATTGGCACCTGAGAGCCAAAGGCTGCCGCCTTTTCCCTGGGCGCAAAGCTCGACGGCGCGGGCCACGTGCAGGTCCGGGAAAGTGCCATTTTTCAGCCCAGAATTCCGGACGGACGAAGATTGCTGCCAGGAAAAAAGGGCCAGGACAGAAAGCCATTGCTCCTTTTCTAGGGTCAATAGGGCCCCATCATTGGCACCTGAGAGCCAAAGGCTGCCGCCTTTTCCCTGGGCGCAAAGCTCGACGGCGCGGGCCACGTGCAGGTCCGGGAAAGTGCCATTTTTCAGCCCAGAATTCCGGACGGACGAAGATTGCTGCCAGGAAAAAAGGGCCAGGACAGAAAGCGATTGCTCCTTTTCTAGGGTCAATAGGGCCCCATCATTGGCACCTGAGAGCCAAAGGCTGCCGCCTTTTCCCTGGGCGCAAAGCTCGACGGCGCGGGCCACGTGCAGGTCCGGGAAAGTGCCATTTTTCAGCCCAGAATTCCGGACGGACGAAGATTGCTGCTAGGAAAAAAGGGCCAGGACAGAAAGCCATTGCTCCTTTTCTAGGGTCAATAGGGCCCCATCATTGGCACCTGAGAGCCAAAGGCTGCCGCCTTTTCCCTGGGCGCAAAGCTCGACGGCGCGGGCCACGTGCAGGTCCGGGAAAGTGCCATTTTTCAGCCCAGAATTCCGGACGGACGAAGATTGCTGCCAGGAAAAGAGTGCCAGGACAGAAAGCGATTGCTCCTTTTCTAGGGTCAATAGGGCCCCATCATTGGCACCTGAGAGCCAAAGGCTGCCGCCTTTTCCCTGGGCGCAAAGCTCGACGGCGCGGGCCACGTGCAGGTCCGGGAAAGTGCCATTTTTCAGCCCAGAATTCCGGACGGACGAAGATTGCTGCCAGGAAAAAAGGGCCAGGACAGAAAGCGATTGCTCCTTTTCTAGGGTCAATAGGGCCCCATCATTGGCACCTGAGAGCCAAAGGCTGCCGCCTTTTCCCTGGGCGCAAAGCTCGACGGCGCGGGCCACGTGCAGGTCCGGGAAAGTGCCATTTTTCAGCCCCGAATTCCGGACGGACGAAGATTGCTGCCAGGAAAAAAGGGCCAGGACAGAAAGCCATTGCTCCTTTTCTAGGGTCAATAGGGCCCCATCATTGGCACCTGAGAGCCAAAGGCTGCCGCCTTTTCCCTGGGCGCAAAGCTCGACGGCGCGGGCCACGGGCAGGTCCGGGAAAGTGCCATTTTTCAGCCCAGAATTCCGGACGGACGAAGATTGCTGCCAGGAAAAAAGGGCCAGGACAGAAAGCGATTGCTCCTTTTCTAGGGTGAATAAGGCCCCATCATTGGCACCTGAGAGCCAAAGGCTGCCGCCTTTTCCCTGGGCGCAAAGCTCGACGGCGCGGGCCACGTGCAGGTCCGGGAAAGTGCCATTTTTCAGCCCAGAATTCCGGACGGACGAAGATTGCTGCCAGGAAAAAAGGGCCAGGACAGAAAGCCATTGCTCCTTTTCTAGGGTCAATAGGGCCCCATCATTGGCACCTGAGAGCCAAAGGCTGCCGCCTTTTCCCTGGGCGCAAAGCTCGACGGCGCGGGCCACGTGCAGGTCCGGGAAAGTGCCATTTTTCAGCCCAGAATTCCGGACGGACGAAGATTGCTGCCAGGAAAAAAGGGCCAGGACAGAAAGCGATTGCTCCTTTTCTAGGGTCAATAGGGCCCCATCATTGGCACCTGAGAGCCAAAGGCTGCCGCCTTTTCCCTGGGCGCAAAGCTCGACGGCGCGGGCCACGTGCAGGTCCGGGAAAGTGCCATTTTTCAGCCCAGAATTCCGGACGGACGAAGATTGCTGCCAGGAAAAAAGGGCCAGGACAGAAAGCCATTGCTCCTTTTCTAGGGTCAATAGGGCCCCATCATTGGCACCTGAGAGCCAAAGGCTGCCGCCTTTTCCCTGGGCGCAAAGCTCGACGGCGCGGGCCACGTGCAGGTCCGGGAAAGTGCCATTTTTCAGCCCAGAATTCCGGACGGACGAAGATTGCTGCCAGGAAAAAAGGGCCAGGACAGAAAGCCATTGCTCCTTTTCTAGGGTCAATAGGGCCCCATCATTGGCACCTGAGAGCCAAAGGCTGCCGCCTTTTCCCTGGGCGCAAAGCTGGACGGCGCGGGCCACGTGCAGGTCCGGGAAAGTGCCATTTTTCAGCCCAGAATTCCGGACGGACGAAGATTGCTGCCAGGAAAAAAGGGCCAGGACAGAAAGCCATTGCTCCTTTTCTAGGGTCAATAGGGCCCTATCATTGGCACCTGAGAGCCAAAGGCTGCCGCCTTTCCCCTGGGCGCAAAGCTCGGCGGCGCGGGCCACGTGCAGGTCCGGGAAAGTGCCATTTTTCAGCCCAGAATTCCGGACGGACGAAGATTGCTGCCAGGAAAAAAGGGCCAGGACAGAAAGCCATTGCTCCTTTTCTAGGGTCAATAGGGCCCCATCATTGGCACCTGAGAGCCAAAGGCTGCCGCCTTTCCCCTGGGCGCAAAGCTCGACGGCGCGGGCCACGTGCAGGTCCAGGAAAGTGCCATTTTTCAGCCCAGAATTCCGGACGGACGAAGATTGCTGCCAGGAAAAAAGGGCCAGGACAGAAAGCGATTGCTCCTTTTCTAGGGTCAATAGGGCCCCATCATTGGCACCTGAGAGCCAAAGGCTGCCGCCTTTTCCCTGGGCGCAAAGCTCGACGGCGCGGGCCACGTGCAGGTCCGGGAAAGTGCCATTTTTCAGCCCACAATTCCGGACGGACGAGGATTGCTGCCAGGAAAAAAGGGCCAGGACAGAAAGCAATTGCTCCTTTTCTAGGGTCAATAGGGCCCCATCATTGGCACCTGAGAGCCAAAGGCTGCCGCCTTTTCCCTGGGCGCAAAGCTCGACGGCGCGGGCCACGTGCAGGTCCGGGAAAGTGCCATTTTTCAGCCCAGAATTCCGGACGGACGAAGATTGCTGCCAGGAAAAAAGGGCCAGGACAGAAAGCCATTGCTCCTTTTCTAGGGTCAATAGGGCCCCATCATTGGCACCTGAGAGCCAAAGGCTGCCGCCTTTTCCCTGGGCGCAAAGCTCGACGGCGCGGGCCACGTGCAGGTCCGGGAAAGTGCCATTTTTCAGCCCAGAATTCCGGACGGACGAAGATTCCTGCCAGGAAAAAAGGGCCAGGACAGAAAGCCATTGCTCCTTTTCTAGGGTCAATAGGGCCCCATCATTGGCACCTGAGAGCCAAAGGCTGCCGCCTTTTCCCTGGGCGTAAAGCTGGACGGCGCGGGCCACGTGCAGGTCCGGGAAAGTGCCATTTTTCAGCCCAGAATTCCGGACGGACGAAGATTGCTGCCAGGAAAAAAGGGCCAGGACAGAAAGCCATTGCTCCTTTTCTAGGGTCAATAGGGCCCTATCATTGGCACCTGAGAGCCAAAGGCTGCCGCCTTTCCCCTGGGCGCAAAGCTCGACGGCGCGGGCCACGTGCAGGTCCGGGAAAGTGCCATTTTTCAGCCCAGAATTCCGGACGGACGAAGATTGCTGCCAGGAAAAAAGGGCCAGGACAGAAAGCCATTGCTCCTTTTCTAGGGTCAATAGGGCCCCATCATTGGCACCTGAGAGCCAAAGGCTGCCGCCTTTCCCCTGGGCGCAAAGCTCGACGGCGCGGGCCACGTGCAGGTCCAGGAAAGTGCCATTTTTCAGCCCACAATTCCGGACGGACGAGGATTGCTGCCAGGAAAAAAGGGCCAGGACAGAAAGCAATTGCTCCTTTTCTAGGGTCAATAGGGCCCCATCATTGGCACCTGAGAGCCAAAGGCTGCCGCCTTTTCCCTGGGCGCAAAGCTCGACGGCGCGGGCCACGTGCAAGTCCGGGAAAGTGCCATTTTTCAGCCCAGAATTCCGGATGGACGAAGATTGCTGCCAGGAAAAAAGGGCCAGGACAGAAAGCGATTGCTCCTTTTCTAGGGTCAATAGGGCCCCATCATTGGCACCTGAGAGCCAAAGGCTGCCGCCTTTTCCCTGGGCGCAAAGCTGGACGGCGCGGGCCACGTGCAGGTCCGGGAAAGTGCCATTTTTCAGCCCAGAATTCTGGACGGACGAAGATTGCTGCCAGGAAAAAAAAGCCAGGACAGAAAGCCCTTGCTCCTTTTCTAGGGTCAATAGGGCCCCATCATTGGCACCTGAGAGCCAAAGGCTGCCGCCTTTTCCCTGGGCGTAAAGCTCGACGGCGCGGGCCACGTGCAGGTCCGGGAAAGTGCCATTTTTCAGCCCAGAATTCCGGACGGACGAAGATTGCTGCCAGGAAAAAAGGGCCAGGACAGAAAGCGATTGCTCCTTTTCTAGGGAAAATAGGGCCCCATCATTGGCACCTGAGAGCCAAAGGCTGCCGCCTTTTCCCTGGGCGCAAAGCTCGACGGCGCGGGCCACGTGCAGGTCCGGGAAAGTGCCATTTTTCAGCCCAGAATTCCGGACGGACGAAGATTCCTGCCAGGAAAAAAGGGCCAGGACAGAAAGCGATTGCTCCTTTTCTAGGGTCAATAGGGCCCCATCATTGGCACCTGAGAGCCAAAGGCTGCCGCCTTTTCCCTGGGCACAAAGCTCGACGGCGCGGGCCACGTGCAGGTCCGGGAAAGTGCCATTTTTCAGCCCAGAATTCCGGACGGACGAAGATTGCTGCCAGGAAAAAAGGGCCAGGACAGAAAGCCATTGCTCCTTTTCTAGGGTCAATAGGGCCCCATCATTGGCACCTGAGAGCCAAAGGCTGCCGCCTTTTCCCTGGGCGCAAAGATCGAAGGCGCGGGCCACGTGCAGGTCCGGGAAAGTGCCATTTTTCAGCCCAGAATTCCGGACGGACGAAGATTGCTGCCAGGAAAAAAGGGCCAGGACAGAAAGCCATTGCTCCTTTTCTAGGGTCAATAGGGCCCCATCATTGGCACCTGAGAGCCAAAGGCTGCCGCCTTTTCCCTGGGCGCAAAGCTCGACGGCGCGGGCCACGTGCAGGTCCGGGAAAGTGCCATTTTTCAGCCCAGAATTCCGGACAGACGAAGATTGCTGCCAGGAAAAAAGGGCCAGGACAGAAAGCCATTGCTCCTTTTCTAGGGTCAATAGGGCCCCATCATTGGCACCTGAGAGCCAAAGGCTGCCGCCTTTTCCCTGGGCGCAAAGCTGGACGGCGCGGGCCACGTGCAGGTCCGGGAAAGTGCCATTTTTCAGCCCAGAATTCCGGACGGACGAAGATTGCTGCCAGGAAAAAAGGGCCAGGACAGAAAGCCATTGCTCCTTTTCTAGGGTCAATAGGGCCCCATCATTGGCACCTGAGAGCCAAAGGCTGCCGCCTTTTCCCTGGGCGCAAAGCTCGACGGCGCGGGCCACGTGCAGGTCCGGGAAAGTGCCATTTTTCAGCCCAGAATTCCGGACGGACGAAGATTGCTGCCAGGAAAAAAGGGCCTGGACAGAAAGCGATTGCTCCTTTTCTAGGGTCAATAGGGCCCCATCATTGGCACCTGAGAGCCGAAGGCTGCCGCCTTTTCCCTGGGCGCAAAGCTCGACGGCGCGGGCCACGTGCAGGTCCGGGAAAGTGCCATTTTTCAGCCCAGAATTCCGGACGGACGAAGATTGCTGCCAGGAAAAAAGGGCCAGGACAGAAAGCCATTGCTCCTTTTCTAGGGTCAATAGGGCCCCATCATTGGCACCTGAGAGCCAAAGGCTGCCGCCTTTTCCCTGGGCGCAAAGCTCGACGGCGCGGGCCACGTGCAGGTCCGGGAAAGTGCCATTTTTCAGCCCAGAATTCCGGACGGACGAAGATTGCTGCCAGGAAAAAAGGGCCAGGACAGAAAGCCATTGCTCCTTTTCTAGGGTCAATAGGGCCCCATCATTGGCACCTGAGAGCCAAAGGCTGCCGCCTTTTCCCTGGGCGCAAAGCTCGACGGCGCGGGCCACGTGCAGGTCCGGGAAAGTGCCATTTTTCAGCCCAGAATTCCGGACGGACCAAGATTCCTGCCAGGAAAAACGGGCCAGGGCAGAAAGCGATTGCTCCTTTTCTAGGGTCAATAGGGCCCCATCATTGGCACCTGAGAGCCAAAGGCTGCCGCCTTTTCCCTGGGCGCAAAGCTCGACGGCGCGGGCCATGTGCAGGTCCGGGAAAGTGCCATTTTTCAGCCCAGAATTCCGGACGGACGAAGATTGCTGCCAGGAAAAAAGGGCCAGGACAGAAAGCCATTGCTCCTTTTCTAGGGTCAATAGGGCCCCATCATTGGCACCTGAGAGCCAAAGGCTGCCGCCTTTTCCCTGGGCGCAAAGCTCGACGGCGCGGGCCACGTGCAGGTCCGGGAAGTGCCATTTTTCAGCCCAGAATTACGGACGGACGAAGATTCCTGCCAGGAAAAAAGGGCCAGGACAGAAAGCGATTGCTCCTTTTCTAGGGTCAATAGGGCCCCATCATTGGCACCTGAGAGCCAAAGGCTGCCGCCTTTTCCCTGGGCGCAAAGCTCGACGGCACGGGCCACGTGCAGGTCCGGGAAAGTGCCATTTTTCAGCCCAGAATTCCGGACGGACGAAGATTGCTGCCAGGAAAAAAGGACCAGGACAGAAAGCCATTGCTCCTTTTCTAGGGTCAATAGGGCCCCATCATTGGCACCTGAGAGCCAAAGGCTGCCGCCTTTTCCCTGGGCGCAAAGCTCGACGGCGCGGGCCACGTGCAGGTCCGGGAAAGTGCCATTTTTCAGCCCACAATTCCGGACGGACGAAGATTGCTGCCAGGAAAAAAGGGCCAGGACAGAAAGCCATTGCTCCTTTTCTAGGGTCAATAGGGCCCCATCATTGGCACCTGAGAGCCAAAGGCTGCCGCCTTTTCCCTGGGCGCAAAGCTCGACGGCGCGGGCCACGTGCAGGTCCGGGAAAGTGCCATTTTTCAGCCCAGAATTCCGGACGGACGAAGATTGCTGCCAGGAAAAAAGGGCCAGGACAGAAAGCGATTGCTCCTTTTCTAGGGTCAATAGGGCCCCATCATTGGCACCTGAGAGCCAAAGGCTGCCGCCTTTTCCCTGGGCGCAAAGCTCGACGGCGCGGGCCACGTGCAGGTCCGGGAAAGTGCCATTTTTCAGCCCAGAATTCCGGACGGACGAAGATTGCTGCCAGGAAAAAAGGGCCAGGACAGAAAGCCATTGCTCCTTTTCTAGGGTCAATAGGGCCCCATCATTGGCACCTGAGAGCCAAAGGCTGCCGCCTTTTCCCTGGGCGCAAATCTCGACGGCGCGGGCCACGTGCAGGTCCGGGAAAGTGCCATTTTTCAGCCCAGAATTCCGGACGGACGAAGATTCCTGCCAGGAAAAACGGGCCAGGGCAGAAAGCGATTGCTCCTTTTCTAGGGTCAATAGGGCCCCATCATTGGCACCTGAGAGCCAAAGGCTGCCGCCTTTTCCCTGGGCGCAAAGCTCGACGGCGCGGGCCACGTGCAGGTCCGGGAAAGTGCCATTTTTCAGCCCAGAATTCCGGACGGACGAAGATTGCTGCCAGGAAAAAAGGGCCAGGACAGAAAGCGATTGCTCCTTTTCTAGGGTCAATAGGGCCCCATCATTGGCACCTGAGAGCCAAAGGCTGCCGCCTTTTCCCTGAGCGCAAAGCTCGACGGCGCGGGCCACGTGCAGGTCCGGGAAAGTGCCATTTTTCAGCCCAGAATTCCGGACGGACGAAGATTGCTGCCAGGAAAAAAGGGCCAGGACAGAAAGCGATTGCTCCTTTTCTAGGGTCAATAGGGCCCCATCATTGGCACCTGAGAGCCAAAGGCTGCCGCCTTTTCCCTGGGCGCAAAGCTCGACGGCGCGGGCCACGTGCAGGTCCGGGAAAGTGCCATTTTTCAGCCCAGAATTCCGGACGGACGAAGATTGCTGCCAGGAAAAAAGGGCCAGGACAGAAAGCGATTGCTCCTTTTCTAGGGTCAATAGGGCCCCATCATTGGCACCTGAGAGCCAAAGGCTGCCGCCTTTTCCCTGGGCGCAAAGCTCGACGGCGCGGGCCACGTGCAGGTCCGGGAAAGTGCCATTTTTCAGCCCAGAATTCCGGACGGACGAAGATTCCTGCCAGGAAAAAAGGGCCAGGACAGAAAGCCATTGCTCCTTTTCTAGGGTCAATAGGGCCCCATCATTGGCACCTGAGAGCCAAAGGCTGCCGCCTTTTCCCTGGGCGCAAAGCTCGACGGCGCGGGCCACGTGCAGGTCCGGGAAAGTGCCATTTTTCAGCCCAGAATTCCGGACGGACGAAGACTCCTGCCAGGAAAAAAGGGCCAGGACAGAAAGCCATTGCTCCTTTTCTAGGGTCAATAGGGCCCCATCATTGGCACCTGAGAGCCAAAGGCTGCCGCCTATTCCCTGGGCGCAAAGCTCGACGGCGCGGGCCACGTGCAGCTCCGGGAAAGTGCCATTTTTCAGCCCAGAATTCCGGACGGACGAAGATTGCTGCCAGGAAAAAAGGGCCAGGACAGAAAGCCATTGCTCCTTTTCTAGGGTCAATAGGGCCCTATCATTGGCACCTGAGAGCCAAAGGCTGCCGCCTTTTCCCTGGGCGCAAAGATCGACGGCGCGGGCCACGTGCAGGTCCGGGAAAGTGCCATTTTTCAGCCCAGAATTCCGGACGGACGAAGATTCCTGCCAGGAAAAAAGGGCCAGGACAGAAAGCCATTGCTCCTTTTCTAGGGTCAATAGGGCCCCATCATTGGCACCTGAGAGCCAAAGGCTGCCGCCTTTTCCCTGGGCGCAAAGCTGGACGGCGCGGGCCACGTGCAGCTCCGGGAAAGTGCCATTTTTCAGCCCAGAATTCCGGACGGACGAAGATTGCTGCCAGGAAAAAAGGGCCAGGACAGAAAGCCATTGCTCCTTTTCTAGGGTCAATAGGGCCCTATCATTGGCACCTGAGAGCCAAAGGCTGCCGCCTTTCCCCTGGGCTCAAAGCTCGACGGCGCGGGCCACGTGCAGGTCCGGGAAAGTGCCATTTTTCAGCCCAGAATTCCGGACGGACGAAGATTGCTGCCAGGAAAAAAGGGCCAGGACAGAAAGCCATTGCTCCTTTTCTAGGGTCAATAGGGCCCCATCATTGGCACCTGAGAGCCAAAGGCTGCCGCCTTTCCCCTGGGCGCAAAGCTCGACGGCGCGGGCCACGTGCAGGTCCGGGAAAGTGCCATTTTTCAGCCCAGAATTCCGGACGGACGAAGATTGCTGCCAGGAAAAAAGGGCCAGGACAGAAAGCGATTGCTCTTTTTCTAGGGTCAATAGGGCCCCATTATTGGCACCTGAGAGCCAAAGGCTGCCGCCTTTTCCCTGGGCGCAAAGCTCGACGGCGCGGGCCACGTGCAGGTCCAGGAAAGTGCCATTTTTCAGCCCAGAATTCCGGACGGACGAAGATTGCTGCCAGGAAAAAAGGGCCAGGACAGAAAGCCATTGCTCCTTTTCTAGGGTCAATAGGGCCCCATCATTGGCACCTGAGAGCCAAAGGCTGCCGCCTTTTCCCTGGGCGCAAAGCTCGACGGCGCGGGCCACGTGCAGGTCCGGGAAAGTGCCATTTTTCAGCCCAGAATTCCGGACGGACGAAGATTGCTGCCAGGAAAAAAGGGCCAGGACAGAAAGCGATTGCTCCTTTTCTAGGGTCAATAGGGCCCCATCATTGGCACCTGAGAGCCAAAGGCTGCCGCCTTTTCCCTGGGCGCAAAGCTCGACGGCGCGGGCCACGTGCAGGTCCGGGAAAGTGCCATTTTTCAGCCCAGAATTCCGGACGGACGAAGATTGCTGCCAGGAAAAAAGGGCCAGGACAGAAAGCGATTGCTCCTTTTCTAGGGTCAATAGGGCCCCATCATTGGCACCTGAGAGCCAAAGGCTGCCGCCTTTTCCCTGGGCGCAAAGCTCGACGGCGCGGGCAACGTGCAGGTCCGGGAAAGTGCCATTTTTCAGCCCAGAATTCCGGACGGACGAAGATTGCTGCCAGGAAAAAAGGGCCAGGACAGAAAGCGATTGCTCCTTTTCTAGGATCAATAGGGCCCCATCATTGGCACCTGAGAGCCAAAGGCTGCCGCCTTTTCCCTGGGCGCAAAGCTGGACGGCGCGGGCCACGTGCAGGTCCGGGAAAGTGCCATTTTTCAGCCCAGAATTCTGGACGGACGAAGATTGCTGCCAGGAAAAAAAAGCCAGGACAGAAAGCCCTTGCTCCTTTTCTAGGGTCAATAGGGCCCCATCATTGGCACCTGAGAGCCAAAGGCTGCCGCCTTTTCCCTGGGCGTAAAGCTCGACGGCGCGGGCCACGTGCAGGTCCGGGAAAGTGCCATTTTTCAGCCCAGAATTCCGGACGGACGAAGATTGCTGCCAGGAAAAAAGGGCCAGGACAGAAAGCGATTGCTCCTTTTCTAGGGTCAATAGGGCCCCATCATTGGCACCTGAGAGCCAAAGGCTGCCGCCTTTTCCCTGGGCGCAAAGCTGGACGGCGCGGGCCACGTGCAGGTCCGGGAAAGTGCCATTTTTCAGCCCAGAATTCCGGACGGACGAAGATTCCTGCCAGGAAAAAAGGGCCAGGACAGAAAGCGATTGCTCCTTTTCTAGGGTCAATAGGGCCCCATCATTGGCACCTGAGAGCCAAAGGCTGCCGCCTTTTCCCTGGGCACAAAGCTCGACGGCGCGGGCCACGTGCAGGTCCGGGAAAGTGCCATTTTTCAGCCCAGAATTCCGGACGGACGAAGATTGCTGCCAGGAAAAAAGGGCCAGGACAGAAAGCCATTGCTCCTTTTCTAGGGTCAATAGGGCCCCATCATTGGCACCTGAGAGCCAAAGGCTGCCGCCTTTTCCCTGGGCGCAAAGATCGACGGCGCGGGCCACGTGCAGGTCCGGGAAAGTGCCATTTTTCAGCCCAGAATTCCGGACGGACGAAGATTGCTGCCAGGAAAAAAGGGCCAGGACAGAAAGCCATTGCTCCTTTTCTAGGGTCAATAGGGCCCCATCATTGGCACCTGAGAGCCAAAGGCTGCCGCCTTTTCCCTGGGCGCAAAGCTCGACGGCGCGGGCCACGTGCAGGTCCGGGAAAGTGCCATTTTTCAGCCCAGAATTCCGGACGGACGAAGATTGCTGCCAGGAAAAAAGGGCCAGGACAGAAAGCCATTGCTCCTTTTCTAGGGTCAATAGGGCCCCATCATTGGCACCTGAGAGCCAAAGGCTGCCGCCTATTCCCTGGGCGCAAAGCTCGACGGCGCGGGCCACGTGCAGGTCCGGGAAAGTGCCATTTTTCAGCCCAGAATTCCGGACGGACGAAGATTGCTGCCAGGAAAAAAGGGCCAGGACAAAAAGCCATTGCTCCTTTTCTAGGGTCAATAGGGCCCCATCATTGGCACCTGAGAGCCGAAGGCTGCCGCCTTTTCCCTGGGCGCAAAGCTCGACGGCGCGGGCCACGTGCAGGTCCGGGAAAGTGCCATTTTTCAGCCCAGAATTCCGGACGGACGAAGATTGCTGCCAGGAAAAAAGGGCCAGGACAGAAAGCCATTGCTCCTTTTCTAGGGTCAATAGGGCCCCATCATTGGCACCTGAGAGCCAAAGGCTGCCGCCTTTTCCCTGGGCGCAAAGCTCGACGGCGCGGGCCACGTGCAGGTCCGGGAAAGTGCCATTTTTCAGCCCAGAATTCCGGACGGACGAAGATTCCTGCCAGGAAAAACGGGCCAGGGCAGAAAGCGATTGCTCCTTTTCTAGGGTCAATAGGGCCCCATCATTGGCACCTGAGAGCCAAAGGCTGCCGCCTTTTCCCTGGGCGCAAAGCTCGACGGCGCGGGCCACGTGCAGGTCCGGGAAAGTGCCATTTTTCAGCCCAGAATTCCGGACGGACGAAGATTGCTGCCAGGAAAAAAGGGCCAGGACAGAAAGCGATTGCTCCTTTTCTAGGGTCAATAGGGCCCCATCATTGGCACCTGAGAGCCAAAGGCTGCCGCCTTTTCCCTGGGCGCAAAGCTCGACGGCGCGGGCCACTTGCAGGTCCGGGAAGTGCCATTTTTCAGCCCAGAATTACGGAGGGACGAAGATTCCTGCCAGGAAAAAAGGGCCAGGACAGAAAGCGATTGCTCCTTTTCTAGGGTCAATAGGGCCCCATCATTGGCACCTGAGAGCCAAAGGCTGCCGCCTTTTCCCTGGGCGCAAAGCTCAACGGCACGGGCCACGTGCAGGTCCGGGAAAGTGCCATTTTTCAGCCCAGAATTCCGGACGGACGAAGATTGCTGCCAGGAAAAAAGGACCAGGACA
Source organism: Pithys albifrons albifrons (assembly GCF_047495875.1). Lineage (NCBI taxonomy): Eukaryota > Metazoa > Chordata > Aves > Passeriformes > Thamnophilidae > Pithys > Pithys albifrons. The sequence continues at coordinate 7,937,166 of NC_092481.1, forward strand.
GAAAGCCATTGCTCCTTTTCTAGGGTCAATAGGGCCCCATCATTGGCACCTGAGAGCCAAAGGCTGCCGCCTTTTCCCTGGGCGCAAAGCTCGACGGCGCGGGCCACGTGCAGGTCCGGGAAAGTGCCATTTTTCAGCCCAGAATTCCGGACGGACGAAGATTGCTGCCAGGAAAAAAGGGCCAGGACAGAAAGCCATTGCTCCTTTTCTAGGGTCAATAGGGCCCCATCATTGGCACCTGAGAGCCAAAGGCTGCCGCCTTTTCCCTGGGCGCAAAGCTCGACGGCGCGGGCCACGTGCAGGTCCGGGAAAGTGCCATTTTTCAGCCCAGAATTCCGGACGGACGAAGATTGCTGCCAGGAAAAAAGGGCCAGGACAGAAAGCGATTGCTCCTTTTCTAGGGTCAATAGGGCCCCATCATTGGCACCTGAGAGCCAAAGGCTGCCGCCTTTTCCCTGGGCGCAAAGCTGGACGGCGCGGGCCACGTGCAGGTCCGGGAAAGTGCCATTTTTCAGCCCAGAATTCCGGACGGACGAAGATTGCTGCCAGGAAAAAAGGGCCAGGACAGAAAGCCATTGCTCCTTTTCTAGGGTCAATAGGGCCCCATCATTGGCACCTGAGAGCCAAAGGCTGCCGCCTTTTCCCTGGGCGCAAATCTCGACGGCGCGGGCCACGTGCAGGTCCGGGAAAGTGCCATTTTTCAGCCCAGAATTCCGGACGGACGAAGATTCCTGCCAGGAAAAAAGGGCCAGGACAGAAAGCGATTGCTCCTTTTCTAGGGTCAATAGGGCCCCATCATTGGCACCTGAGAGCCAAAGGCTGCCGCCTTTTCCCTGGGCGCAAAGCTCGACGGCGCGGGCCACGTGCAGGTCCGGGAAAGTGCCATTTTTCAGCCCAGAATTCCGGACGGACGAAGATTGCTGCCAGGAAAAAAGGGCCAGGACAGAAAGCCATTGCTCCTTTTCTAGGGTCAATAGGGCCCCATCATTGGCACCTGAGAGCCAAAGGCTGCCGCCTTTTCCCTGGGCGCAAAGCTCGACGGCGCGGGCCACGTGCAGGTCCGGGAAAGTGCCATTTTTCAGCCCAGAATTCCGGACGGACGAAGATTCCTGCCAGGAAAAAAGGGCCAGGACAGAAAGCGATTGCTCCTTTTCTAGGGTCAATAGGGCCCCATCATTGGCACCTGAGAGCCAAAGGCTGCCGCCTTTTCCCTGGGCGCAAAGCTCGACGGCGCGGGCCACGTGCAGGTCCGGGAAAGTGCCATTTTTCAGCCCAGAATTCCGGACGGACGAAGATTGCTGCCAGGAAAAAAGGGCCAGGACAGAAAGCCATTGCTCCTTTTCTAGGGTCAATAGGGCCCCATCATTGGCACCTGAGAGCCAAAGGCTGCCGCCTTTTCCCTGGGCGCAAAGCTCGACGGCGCGGGCCACGTGCAGGTCCGGGAAAGTGCCATTTTTCAGCCCAGAATTCCGGACGGACGAAGATTGCTGCCAGGAAAAGAGTGCCAGGACAGAAAGCGATTGCTCCTTTTCTAGGGTCAATAGGGCCCCATCATTGGCACCTGAGAGCCAAAGGCTGCCGCCTTTTCCCTGAGCGCAAAGCTCGACGGCGCGGGCCACGTGCAGGTCCGGGAAAGTGCCATTTTTCAGCCCAGAATTCCGGACGGACGAAGATTGCTGCCAGGAAAAAAGGGCCAGGACAGAAAGCCATTGCTCCTTTTCTAGGGTCAATAGGGCCCCATCATTGGCACCTGAGAGCCAAAGGCTGCCGCCTTTTCCCTGGGCGCAAAGCTCGACGGCGCGGGCCACGTGCAGGTCCGGGAAAGTGCCATTTTTCAGCCCAGAATTCCGGACGGACGAAGATTGCTGCCAGGAAAAAAGGGCCAGGACAGAAAGCCATTGCTCCTTTTCTAGGGTCAATAGGGCCCCATCATTGGCACCTGAGAGCCAAAGGCCTCCGCCTTTTCCCTGGGCGCAAAGCTCGACGGCGCGGGCCACGTGCAGGTCCGGGAAAGTGCCATTTTTCAGCCCAGAATTCCGGACGGACGAAGATTCCTGCCAGGAAAAAAGGGCCAGGACAGAAAGCCATTGCTCCTTTTCTAGGGTCAATAGGGCCCCATCATTGGCACCTGAGAGCCAAAGGCTGCCGCCTTTTCCCTGGGCGCAAAGCTCGACGGCGCGGGCCACGTGCAGGTCCGGGAAAGTGCCATTTTTCAGCCCAGAATTCCGGACGGACGAAGACTCCTGCCAGGAAAAAAGGGCCAGGACAGAAAGCCATTGCTCCTTTTCTAGGGTCAATAGGGCCCCATCATTGGCACCTGAGAGCCAAAGGCTGCCGCCTTTTCCCTGGGCGCAAAGCTCGACGGCGCGGGCCACGTGCAGGTCCGGGAAAGTGCCATTTTTCAGCCCAGAATTCCGGACGGACGAAGATTGCTGCCAGGAAAAAAGGGCCAGGACAGAAAGCCATTGCTCCTTTTCTAGGGTCAATAGGGCCCTATCATTGGCACCTGAGAGCCAAAGGCTGCCGCCTTTCCCCTGGGCTCAAAGCTCGACGGCGCGGGCCACGTGCAGGTCCGGGAAAGTGCCATTTTTCAGCCCAGAATTCCGGACGGACGAAGATTGCTGCCAGGAAAAAAGGGCCAGGACAGAAAGCCATTGCTCCTTTTCTAGGGTCAATAGGGCCCCATCATTGGCACCTGAGAGCCAAAGGCTGCCGCCTTTCCCCTGGGCGCAAAGCTCGACGGCGCGGGCCACGTGCAGGTCCGGGAAAGTGCCATTTTTCAGCCCAGAATTCCGGACGGACGAAGATTGCTGCCAGGAAAAAAGGGCCAGGACAGAAAGCGATTGCTCTTTTTCTAGGGTCAATAGGGCCCCATTATTGGCACCTGAGAGCCAAAGGCTGCCGCCTTTTCCCTGGGCGCAAAGCTCGACGGCGCGGGCCACGTGCAGGTCCAGGAAAGTGCCATTTTTCAGCCCAGAATTCCGGACGGACGAAGATTGCTGCCAGGAAAAAAGGGCCAGGACAGAAAGCCATTGCTCCTTTTCTAGGGTCAATAGGGCCCCATCATTGGCACCTGAGAGCCAAAGGCTGCCGCCTTTTCCCTGGGCGCAAAGCTCGACGGCGCGGGCCACGTGCAGGTCCGGGAAAGTGCCATTTTTCAGCCCAGAATTCCGGACGGACGAAGATTGCTGCCAGGAAAAAAGGGCCAGGACAGAAAGCCATTGCTCCTTTTCTAGGGTCAATAGGGCCCCATCATTGGCACCTGAGAGCCAAAGGCTGCCGCCTTTTCCCTGGGCGCAAAGCTCGACGGCGCGGGCCACGTGCAGGTCCGGGAAAGTGCCATTTTTCAGTCCAGAATTCCGGACGGACGAAGATTGCTGCCAGGAAAAAAGGGCCAGGACAGAAAGCGATTGCTCCTTTTCTAGGGTCAATAGGGCCCCATCATTGGCACCTGAGAGCCAAAGGCTGCCGCCTTTTCCCTGGGCGCAAAGCTCGACGGCGCGGGCCACGTGCAGGTCCGGGAAAGTGCCATTTTTCAGCCCAGAATTCCGGACGGACGAAGATTGCTGCCAGGAAAAAAGGGCCAGGACAGAAAGCGATTGCTCCTTTTCTAGGGTCAATAGGGCCCCATCATTGGCACCTGAGAGCCAAAGGCTGCCGCCTTTTCCCTGGGCGCAAAGCTCGACGGCGCGGGCAACGTGCAGGTCCGGGAAAGTGCCATTTTTCAGCCCAGAATTCCGGACGGACGAAGATTGCTGCCAGGAAAAAAGGGCCAGGACAGAAAGCCATTGCTCCTTTTCTAGGGTCAATAGGGCCCCATCATTGGCACCTGAGAGCCAAAGGCTGCCGCCTTTTCCCTGGGCGCAAAGCTCGACGGCGCGGGCCACGTGCAGGTCCGGGAAAGTGCCATTTTTCAGCCCAGAATTCCGGACGGACGAAGATTGCTGCCAGGAAAAAAGGGCCAGGACAGAAAGCCATTGCTCCTTTTCTAGGGTCAATAGGGCCCCATCATTGGCACCTGAGAGCCAAAGGCTGCCGCCTTTTCCCTGGGCGCAAAGCTCGACGGCGCGGGCCACGTGCAGGTCCGGGAAAGTGCCATTTTTCAGCCCAGAATTCCGGACGGACGAAGATTCCTGCCAGGAAAAAAGGGCCAGGACAGAAAGCCATTGCTCCTTTTCTAGGGTCAATAGGGCCCCATCATTGGCACCTGAGAGCCAAAGGCTGCCGCCTTTTCCCTGGGCGCAAAGCTGGACGGCGCGGGCCACGTGCAGGTCCGGGAAAGTGCCATTTTTCAGCCCAGAATTCCGGACGGACGAAGATTGCTGCCAGGAAAAAAGGGCCAGGGCAGAAAGCGATTGCTCCTTTTCTAGGGTCAATAGGGCCCCATCATTGGCACCTGAGAGCCAAAGGCTGCCGCCTTTTCCCTGGGCGCAAAGCTCGACGGCGCGGGCCACGTGCAGGTCCGGGAAAGTGCCATTTTTCAGCCCAGAATTCCGGACGGACGAAGATTGCTGCCAGGAAAAAAGGGCCAGGACAGAAAGCCATTGCTCCTTTTCTAGGGTCAATAGGGCCCCATCATTGGCACCTGAGAGCCAAAGGCTGCCGCCTTTTCCCTGGGCGCAAAGCTGGACGGCGCGGGCCACGTGCAGCTCCGGGAAAGTGCCATTTTTCAGCCCAGAATTCCGGACGGACGAAGATTGCTGCCAGGAGAAAAGGGCCAGGACAGAAAGCGATTGCTCCTTTTCTAGGGTCAATAGGGCCCCATCATTGGCACCTGAGAGCCAAAGGCTGCCGCCTTTTCCCTGGGCGCAAAGCTCGACGGCGTGGGCCACGTGCAGGTCCGGGAAAGTGCCATTTTTCAGCCCAGAATTCCGGACGGACGAAGATTGCTGCCAGGAAAAAAGGGCCAGGACAGAAAGCGATTGCTCCTTTTCTAGGGTCAATAGGGCCCCATCATTGGCACCTGAGAGCCAAAGGCTGCCGCCTTTTCCCTGGGCGCAAAGCTCGACGGCGCGGGCCACGTGCAGGTCCGGGAAAGTGCCATTTTTCAGCCCAGAATTCCGGACGGACGAAGATTGCTGCCAGGAAAAAAGGGCCAGGACAGAAAGCGATTGCTCCTTTTCTAGGGTCAATAGGGCCCCATCATTGGCACCTGAGAGCCAAAGGCTGCCGCCTTTTCCCTGGGCGCAAAGCTGAACGGCGCGGGCCACGTGCAGGTCCGGGAAAGTGCCATTTTTCAGCCCAAAATTCCGGACAGACGAAGATTGCTGCCAGGAAAAAAGGGCCAGGACAGAAAGCCATTGCTCCTTTTCTAGGGTCAATAGGGCCCCATCATTGGCACCTGAGAGCCAAAGGCTGCCGCCTATTCCCTGGGCGCAAAGCTCGATGGCGCGGGCCACGTGCAGGTCCGGGAAAGTGCCATTTTTCAGCCCAGAATTCCGGACGGACGAAGATTGCTGCCAGGAAAAAAGGGCCAGGACAGAAAGCCATTGCTCCTTTTCTAGGGTCAATAGGGCCCCATCATTGGCACCTGAGAGCCAAAGGCTGCCGCCTTTTCCCTGGGCGCAAAGCTCGACGGCGCGGGCCACGTGCAGGTCCGGGAAAGTGCCATTTTTCAGCCCAGAATTCCGGACGGACGAAGATTGCTGCCAGGAAAAAAGGGCCTGGACAGAAAGCCATTGCTCCTTTTCTAGGGTCAATAGGGCCCCATCATTGGCACCTGAGAGCCGAAGGCTGCCGCCTTTTCCCTGGGCGCAAAGCTCGACGGCGCGGGCCACGTGCAGGTCCGGGAAAGTGCCATTTTTCAGCCCAGAATTCCGGACGGACGAAGATTGCTGCCAGGAAAAAAGGGCCAGGACAGAAAGCCATTGCTCCTTTTCTAGGGTCAATAGGGCCCCATCATTGGCACCTGAGAGCCAAAGGCTGCCGCCTTTTCCCTGGGCGCAAAGCTCGACGGCGCGGGCCACGTGCAGGTCCGGGAAAGTGCCATTTTTCAGCCCAGAATTCCGGACGGACGAAGATTGCTGCCAGGAAAAAAGGGCCAGGACAGAAAGCCATTGCTCCTTTTCTAGGGTCAATAGGGCCCCATCATTGGCACCTGAGAGCCAAAGGCTGCCGCCTTTTCCCTGGGCGCAAAGCTCGACGGCGCGGGCCACGTGCAGGTCCGGGAAAGTGCCATTTTTCAGCCCAGAATTCCGGACGGACGAAGATTCCTGCCAGGAAAAACGGGCCAGGGCAGAAAGCGATTGCTCCTTTTCTAGGGTCAATAGGGCCCCATCATTGGCACCTGAGAGCCAAAGGCTGCCGCCTTTTCCCTGGGCGCAAAGCTCGACGGCGCGGGCCACGTGCAGGTCCGGGAAAGTGCCATTTTTCAGCCCAGAATTCCGGACGGACGAAGATTGCTGCCAGGAAAAAAGGGCCAGGACAGAAAGCGATTGCTCCTTTTCTAGGGTCAATAGGGCCCCATCATTGGCACCTGAGAGCCAAAGGCTGCCGCCTTTTCCATGGGCGCAAAGCTCGACGGCGCGGGCCACGTGCAGGTCCGGGAAAGTGCCATTTTTCAGCCCAGAATTCCGGACGGACGAAGATTGCTGCCAGGAAAAAAGGGCCAGGACAGAAAGCGATTGCTCCTTTTCTAGGGTCAATAGGGCCCCATCATTGGCACCTGAGAGCCAAAGGCTGCCGCCTTTTCCCTGGGCGCAAAGCTCGACGGCACGGGCCACGTGCAGGTCCGGGAAAGTGCCATTTTTCAGCCCAGAATTCCGGACGGACGAAGATTGCTGCCAGGAAAAAAGGGCCAGGACAGAAAGCGATTGCTCCTTTTCTAGGGTCAATAGGGCCCCATCATTGGCACCTGAGAGCCAAAGGCTGCCGCCTTTTCCCTGGGCGCAAAGCTCGACGGCGCGGGCCACGTGCAGGTCCGGGAAAGTGCCATTTTTCAGCCCAGAATTCTGCACGGACGAAGATTGCTGCCAGGAAAAAAGGGCCAGGACAGAAAGCCATTGCTCCTTTTCTAGGGTCAATAGGGCCCCATCATTGGCACCTGAGAGCCAAAGGCTGCCGCCTTTTCCCTGGGCGTAAAGCTCGATGGCGCGGGCCACGTGCAGGTCCGGGAAAGTGCCATTTTTCAGCCCAGAATTCTGCACGGACGAAGATTCCTGCCAGGAAAAAAGGGCCAGGACAGAAAGCGATTGCTCCTTTTCTAGGGTCAATAGGGCCCCATCATTGGCACCTGAGAGCCAAAGGCTGCCGCCTTTTCCTGGGCGCAAAGCTCGACGGCGCGGGCCACGTGCAGGTCCGGGAAAGTGCCATTTTTCAGCCCAGAATTCCGGACGGACGAAGATTGCTGCCAGGAAAAAAGGGCCAGGACAGAAAGCCATTGCTCCTTTTCTAGGGTCAATAGGGCCCCATCATTGGCACCTGAGAGCCAAAGGCTGCCGCCTTTTCCCTGGGCGCAAAGATCGAAGGCGCGGGCCACGTGCAGGTCCGGGAAAGTGCCATTTTTCAGCCCAGAATTCCGGACGGACGAAGATTGCTGCCAGGAAAAAAGGGCCAGGACAGAAAGCCATTGCTCCTTTTCTAGGGTCAATAGGGCCCCATCATTGGCACCTGAGAGCCAAAGGCTGCCGCCTTTTCCCTGGGCGCAAAGCTGAACGGCGCGGGCCACGTGCAGGTCCGGGAAAGTGCCATTTTTCAGCCCAGAATTCCGGACAGACGAAGATTGCTGCCAGGAAAAAAGGGCCAGGACAGAAAGCCATTGCTCCTTTTCTAGGGTCAATAGGGCCCCATCATTGGCACCTGAGAGCCAAAGGCTGCCGCCTATTCCCTGGGCGCAAAGCTCGACGGCGCGGGCCACGTGCAGGTCCGGGAAAGTGCCATTTTTCAGCCCAGAATTCCGGACGGACGAAGATTGCTGCCAGGAAAAAAGGGCCAGGACAGAAAGCCATTGCTCCTTTTCTAGGGTCAATAGGGCCCCATCATTGGCACCTGAGAGCCAAAGGCTGCCGCCTTTTCCCTGGGCGCAAAGCTCGACGGCGCGGGCCACGTGCAGGTCCGGGAAAGTGCCATTTTTCAGCCCAGAATTCCGGACGGACGAAGATTGCTGCCAGGAAAAAAGGGCCAGGACAGAAAGCCATTGCTCCTTTTCTAGGGTCAATAGGGCCCCATCATTGGCACCTGAGAGCCAAAGGCTGCCGCCTTTTCCCTGGGCGCAAAGCTCGACGGCGCGGGCCACGTGCAGGTCCGGGAAAGTGCCATTTTTCAGCCCAGAATTCCGGACGGACGAAGATTCCTGCCAGGAAAAAATGGCCAGGACAGAAAGCGATTGCTCCTTTTCTAGGGTCAATAGGGCCCCATCATTGGCACCTGAGAGCCAAAGGCTGCCGCCTTTTCCCTGGGCGCAAAGCTCGACGGCGCGGGCCACGTGCAGGTCCGGGAAAGTGCCATTTTTCAGCCCAGAATTCCGGACGGACGAAGATTGCTGCCAGGAAAAAAGGGCCAGGACAGAAAGCCATTGCTCCTTTTCTAGGGTCAATAGGGCCCCATCATTGGCACCTGAGAGCCAAAGGCTGCCGCCTTTTCCCTGGGCGCAAAGCTCGACGGCGCGGGCCACGTGCAGGTCCGGGAAAGTGCCATTTTTCAGCCCAGAATTCCGGACGGACGAAGATTCCTGCCAGGAAAAAAGGGCCAGGACAGAAAGCCATTGCTCCTTTTCTAGGGTCAATAGGGCCCCATCATTGGCACCTGAGAGCCAAAGGCTGCCGCCTTTTCCCTGGGCGCAAAGCTCGACGGCGCGGGCCACGTGCAGGTCCGGGAAAGTGCCATTTTTCAGCCCAGAATTCCGGACGGACGAAGATTGCTGCCAGGAAAAAAGGGCCAGGACAGGAAGCCATTGCTCCTTTTCTAGGGTCAATAGGGCCCCATCATTGGCACCTGAGAGCCAAAGGCTGCCGCCTTTTCCCTGGGCGCAAAGCTCGACGGCGCGGGCCACGTGCAGGTCCGGGAAAGTGCCATTTTTCAGCCCAGAATTCCGGACGGACGAAGATTGCTGCCAGGAAAAAAGGGCCAGGACAGAAAGCGATTGCTCCTTTTCTAGGGTCAATAGGGCCCCATCATTGGCACCTGAGAGCCAAAGGCTGCCGCCTTTTCCCTGGGCGCAAAGCTCGACGGCGCGGGCCACGTGCAGGTCCGGGAAAGTGCCATTTTTCAGCCCACAATTCCGGACGGACGAGGATTGCTGCCAGGAAAAAAGGGCCAGGACAGAAAGCAATTGCTCCTTTTCTAGGGTCAATAGGGCCCCATCATTGGCACCTGAGAGCCAAAGGCTGCCGCCTTTTCCCTGGGCGCAAAGCTCGACGGCGCGGGCCACGTGCAGGTCCGGGAAAGTGCCATTTTTCAGCCCAGAATTCCGGACGGACGAAGATTGCTGCCAGGAAAAAAGGGCCAGGACAGAAAGCCATTGCTCCTTTTCTAGGGTCAATAGGGCCCCATCATTGGCACCTGAGAGCCAAAGGCTGCCGCCTTTTCCCTGGGCGCAAAGCTCGACGGCGCGGGCCACGTGCAGGTCCGGGAAAGTGCCATTTTTCAGCCCAGAATTCCGGACGGACGAAGATTGCTGCCAGGAAAAAAGGACCAGGACAGAAAGCCATTGCTCCTTTTCTAGGGTCAATAGGGCCCCATCATTGGCACCTGAGAGCCAAAGGCTGCCGCCTTTTCCCTGGGCGTAAAGCTCGATGGCGCGGGCCACGTGCAGGTCCGGGAAAGTGCCATTTTTCAGCCCAGAATTCCGGACGGACGAAGATTGCTGCCAGGAAAAAAGGGCCAGGACAGAAAGCGATTGCTCCTTTTCTAGGGAAAATAGGGCCCCATCATTGGCACCTGAGAGCCAAAGGCTGCCGCCTTTTCCCTGGGCGCAAAGCTCGACGGCGCGGGCCACGTGCAGGTCCGGGAAAGTGCCATTTTTCAGCCCAGAATTCCGGACGGACGAAGATTGCTGCCAGGAAAAAAGGGCCATGACAGAAAGCGATTGCTCCTTTTCTAGGGTCAATAGGGCCCCATCATTGGCACCTGAGAGCCAAAGGCTGCCGCCTTTTCCCTGGGCGCAAAGCTCGACGGCGCGGGCCACGTGCAGGTCCGGGAAAGTGCCATTTTTCAGCCCAGAATTCCGGACGGACGAAGATTGCTGCCAGGAAAAAAGGGCCAGGACAGAAAGCCATTGCTCCTTTTCTAGGGTCAATAGGGCCCCATCATTGGCACCTGAGAGCCAAAGGCTGCCGCCTTTTCCCTGGGCGCAAAGATCGAAGGCGCGGGCCACGTGCAGGTCCGGGAAAGTGCCATTTTTCAGCCCAGAATTCCGGACGGACGAAGATTGCTGCCAGGAAAAAAGGGCCAGGACAGAAAGCCATTGCTCCTTTTCTAGGGTCAATAGGGCCCCATCATTGGCACCTGAGAGCCAAAGGCTGCCGCCTTTTCCCTGGGCGCAAAGCTGAACGGCGCGGGCCACGTGCAGGTCCGGGAAAGTGCCATTTTTCAGCCCAGAATTCCGGACAGACGAAGATTGCTGCCAGGAAAAAAGGGCCAGGACAGAAAGCCATTGCTCCTTTTCTAGGGTCAATAGGGCCCCATCATTGGCACCTGAGAGCCAAAGGCTGCCGCCTATTCCCTGGGCGCAAAGCTCGACGGCGCGGGCCACGTGCAGGTCCGGGAAAGTGCCATTTTTCAGCCCAGAATTCCGGACGGACGAAGATTGCTGCCAGGAAAAAAGGGCCAGGACAGAAAGCAATTGCTCCTTTTCTAGGGTCAATAGGGCCCCATCATTGGCACCTGAGAGCCAAAGGCTGCCGCCTTTTCCCTGGGCGCAAAGCTCGACGGCGCGGGCCACGTGCAGGTCCGGGAAAGTGCCATTTTTCAGCCCAGAATTCCGGACGGACGAAGATTCCTGCCAGGAAAAAATGGCCAGGACAGAAAGCGATTGCTCCTTTTCTAGGGTCAATAGGGCCCCATCATTGGCACCTGAGAGCCAAAGGCTGCCGCCTTTTCCCTGGGCGCAAAGCTCGACGGCGCGGGCCACGTGCAGGTCCGGGAAAGTGCCATTTTTCAGCCCAGAATTCCGGACGGACGAAGATTGCTGCCAGGAAAAAAGGGCCAGGACAGAAAGCCATTGCTCCTTTTCTAGGGTCAATAGGGCCCCATCATTGGCACCTGAGAGCCAAAGGCTGCCGCCTTTTCCCTGGGCGCAAAGCTCGACGGCGCGGGCCACGTGCAGGTCCGGGAAAGTGCCATTTTTCAGCCCAGAATTCCGGACGGACGAAGATTCCTGCCAGGAAAAAAGGGCCAGGACAGAAAGCCATTGCTCCTTTTCTAGGGTCAATAGGGCCCCATCATTGGCACCTGAGAGCCAAAGGCTGCCGCCTTTTCCCTGGGCGCAAAGCTCGACGGCGCGGGCCACGTGCAGGTCCGGGAAAGTGCCATTTTTCAGCCCAGAATTCCGGACGGACGAAGATTGCTGCCAGGAAAAAAGGGCCAGGACAGGAAGCCATTGCTCCTTTTCTAGGGTCAATAGGGCCCCATCATTGGCACCTGAGAGCCAAAGGCTGCCGCCTTTTCCCTGGGCGCAAAGCTCGACGGCGCGGGCCACGTGCAGGTCCGGGAAAGTGCCATTTTTCAGCCCAGAATTCCGGACGGACGAAGATTGCTGCCAGGAAAAAAGGGCCAGGACAGAAAGCGATTGCTCCTTTTCTAGGGTCAATAGGGCCCCATCATTGGCACCTGAGAGCCAAAGGCTGCCGCCTTTTCCCTGGGCGCAAAGCTCGACGGCGCGGGCCACGTGCAGGTCCGGGAAAGTGCCATTTTTCAGCCCACAATTCCGGACGGACGAGGATTGCTGCCAGGAAAAAAGGGCCAGGACAGAAAGCAATTGCTCCTTTTCTAGGGTCAATAGGGCCCCATCATTGGCACCTGAGAGCCAAAGGCTGCCGCCTTTTCCCTGGGCGCAAAGCTCGACGGCGCGGGCCACGTGCAGGTCCGGGAAAGTGCCATTTTTCAGCCCAGAATTCCGGACGGACGAAGATTGCTGCCAGGAAAAAAGGGCCAGGACAGAAAGCCATTGCTCCTTTTCTAGGGTCAATAGGGCCCCATCATTGGCACCTGAGAGCCAAAGGCTGCCGCCTTTTCCCTGGGCGCAAAGCTCGACGGCGCGGGCCACGTGCAGGTCCGGGAAAGTGCCATTTTTCAGCCCAGAATTCCGGACGGACGAAGATTGCTGCCAGGAAAAAAGGACCAGGACAGAAAGCCATTGCTCCTTTTCTAGGGTCAATAGGGCCCCATCATTGGCACCTGAGAGCCAAAGGCTGCCGCCTTTTCCCTGGGCGTAAAGCTCGATGGCGCGGGCCACGTGCAGGTCCGGGAAAGTGCCATTTTTCAGCCCAGAATTCCGGACGGACGAAGATTGCTGCCAGGAAAAAAGGGCCAGGACAGAAAGCGATTGCTCCTTTTCTAGGGAAAATAGGGCCCCATCATTGGCACCTGAGAGCCAAAGGCTGCCGCCTTTTCCCTGGGCGCAAAGCTCGACGGCGCGGGCCACGTGCAGGTCCGGGAAAGTGCCATTTTTCAGCCCAGAATTCCGGACGGACGAAGATTGCTGCCAGGAAAAAAGGGCCATGACAGAAAGCGATTGCTCCTTTTCTAGGGTCAATAGGGCCCCATCATTGGCACCTGAGAGCCAAAGGCTGCCGCCTTTTCCCTGGGCGCAAAGCTCGACGGCGCGGGCCACGTGCAGGTCCGGGAAAGTGCCATTTTTCAGCCCAGAATTCCGGACGGACGAAGATTGCTGCCAGGAAAAAAGGGCCAGGACAGAAAGCCATTGCTCCTTTTCTAGGGTCAATAGGGCCCCATCATTGGCACCTGAGAGCCAAAGGCTGCCGCCTTTTCCCTGGGCGCAAAGATCGAAGGCGCGGGCCACGTGCAGGTCCGGGAAAGTGCCATTTTTCAGCCCAGAATTCCGGACGGACGAAGATTGCTGCCAGGAAAAAAGGGCCAGGACAGAAAGCCATTGCTCCTTTTCTAGGGTCAATAGGGCCCCATCATTGGCACCTGAGAGCCAAAGGCTGCCGCCTTTTCCCTGGGCGCAAAGCTGAACGGCGCGGGCCACGTGCAGGTCCGGGAAAGTGCCATTTTTCAGCCCAGAATTCCGGACAGACGAAGATTGCTGCCAGGAAAAAAGGGCCAGGACAGAAAGCCATTGCTCCTTTTCTAGGGTCAATAGGGCCCCATCATTGGCACCTGAGAGCCAAAGGCTGCCGCCTATTCCCTGGGCGCAAAGCTCGACGGCGCGGGCCACGTGCAGGTCCGGGAAAGTGCCATTTTTCAGCCCAGAATTCCGGACGGACGAAGATTGCTGCCAGGAAAAAAGGGCCAGGACAGAAAGCCATTGCTCCTTTTCTAGGGTCAATAGGGCCCCATCATTGGCACCTGAGAGCCAAAGGCTGCCGCCTTTTCCCTGGGCGCAAAGCTCGACGGCGCGGGCCACGTGCAGGTCCGGGAAAGTGCCATTTTTCAGCCCAGAATTCCGGACGGACGAAGATTGCTGCCAGGAAAAAAGGGCCTGGACAGAAAGCCATTGCTCCTTTTCTAGGGTCAATAGGGCCCCATCATTGGCACCTGAGAGCCGAAGGCTGCCGCCTTTTCCCTGGGCGCAAAGCTCGACGGCGCGGGCCACGTGCAGGTCCGGGAAAGTGCCATTTTTCAGCCCAGAATTCCGGACGGACGAAGATTGCTGCCAGGAAAAAAGGGCCAGGACAGAAAGCCATTGCTCCTTTTCTAGGGTCAATAGGGCCCCATCATTGGCACCTGAGAGCCAAAGGCTGCCGCCTTTTCCCTGGGCGCAAAGCTCGACGGCGCGGGCCACGTGCAGGTCCGGGAAAGTGCCATTTTTCAGCCCAGAATTCCGGACGGACGAAGATTCCTGCCAGGAAAAAAGGGCCAGGACAGAAAGCCATTGCTCCTTTTCTAGGGTCAATAGGGCCCCATCATTGGCACCTGAGAGCCAAAGGCTGCCGCCTTTTCCCTGGGCGCAAAGCTCGACGGCGCGGGCCACGTGCAGGTCCGGGAAAGTGCCATTTTTCAGCCCAGAATTCCGGACGGACGAAGATTCCTGCCAGGAAAAACGGGCCAGGGCAGAAAGCGATTGCTCCTTTTCTAGGGTCAATAGGGCCCCATCATTGGCACCTGAGAGCCAAAGGCTGCCGCCTTTTCCCTGGGCGCAAAGCTGGACGGCGCGGGCCACGTGCAGGTCCGGGAAAGTGCCATTTTTCAGCCCAGAATTCCGGACGGACGAAGATTGCTGCCAGGAAAAAAGGGCCAGGACAGAAAGCCATTGCTCCTTTTCTAGGGTCAATAGGGCCCCATCATTGGCACCCGAGAGCCAAAGGCTGCCGCCTTTTCCCTGGGCGCAAAGCTCGACGGCGCGGGCCACGTGCAGGTCCGGGAAGTGCCATTTTTCAGCCCATAATTACGGACGGACGAAGATTCCTGCCAGGAAAAAAGGGCCAGGACAGAAAGCGATTGCTCCTTTTCTAGGGTCAATAGGGCCCCATCATTGGCACCTGAGAGCCAAAGGCTGCCGCCTTTTCCCTGGGCGCAAAGCTCGACGGCACGGGCCACGTGCAGGTCCGGGAATGTGCCATTTTTCAGCCCAGAATTCCGGACGGACGAAGATTGCTGCCAGGAAAAAAGGGCCAGGACAGAAAGCCATTGCTCCTTTTCTAGGGTCAATAGGGCCCCATCATTGGCACCTGAGAGCCAAAGGCTGCCGCCTTTTCCCTGGGCGCAAAGCTCGACGGCGCGGGCCACGTGCAGGTCCGGGAAAGTGCCATTTTTCAGCCCAGAATTCCGGACGGACGAAGATTGCTGCCAGGAAAAAAGGGCCAGGACAGAAAGCCATTGCTCCTTTTCTAGGGTCAATAGGGCCCCATCATTGGCACCTGAGAGCCAAAGGCTGCCGCCTTTTCCCTGGGCGCAAAGCTCGACGGCGCGGGCCACGTGCAGGTCCGGGAAAGTGCCATTTTTCAGCCCAGAATTCCGGACGGACGAAGATTGCTGCCAGGAAAAGAGTGCCAGGACAGAAAGCGATTGCTCCTTTTCTAGGGTCAATAGGGCCCCATCATTGGCACCTGAGAGCCAAAGGCTGCCGCCTTTTCCCTGAGCGCAAAGCTCGACGGCGCGGGCCACGTGCAGGTCCGGGAAAGTGCCATTTTTCAGCCCAGAATTCCGGACGGACGAAGATTGCTGCCAGGAAAAAAGGGCCAGGACAGAAAGCGATTGCTCCTTTTCTAGGGTCAATAGGGCCCCATCATTGGCACCTGAGAGCCAAAGGCTGCCGCCTTTTCCCTGGGCGCAAAGCTCGACGGCGCGGGCCACGTGCAGGTCCGGGAAAGTGCCATTTTTCAGCCCAGAATTCCGGACGGACGAAGATTGCTGCCAGGAAAAAAGGGCCAGGACAGAAAGCCATTGCTCCTTTTCTAGGGTCAATAGGGCCCCATCATTGGCACCTGAGAGCCAAAGGCTGCCGCCTTTTCCCTGGGCGCAAAGCTCGACGGCGCGGGCCACGTGCAGGTCCGGGAAAGTGCCATTTTTCAGCCCAGAATTCCGGACGGACGAAGATTGCTGCCAGGAAAAAAGGGCCAGGACAGAAAGCCATTGCTCCTTTTCTAGGGTCAATAGGGCCCCATCATTGGCACCTGAGAGCCAAAGGCTGCCGCCTTTTCCCTGGGCGCAAAGCTCGACGGCGCGGGCCACGTGCAGGTCCGGGAAAGTGCCATTTTTCAGCCCAGAATTCCGGACGGACGAAGATTGCTGCCAGGAAAAAAGGGCCAGGACAGAAAGCCATTGCTCCTTTTCTAGGGTCAATAGGGCCCCATCATTGGCACCCGAGAGCCAAAGGCTGCCGCCTTTTCCCTGGGCGCAAAGCTCGACGGCGCGGGCCACGTGCAGGTCCGGGAAAGTGCCATTTATCAGCCCAGAATTCCGGACGGACGAAGATTGCTGCCAGGAAAAAAGGGCCAGGACAGAAAGCCATTGCTCCTTTTCTAGGGTCAATAGGGCCCCATCATTGGCACCTGAGAGCCAAAGGCTGCCGCCTTTTCCCTGGGCGCAAAGCTCGACGGCGCGGGCCACGTGCAGGTCCGGGAAAGTGCCATTTTTCAGCCCAGAATTCCGGACGGACGAAGATTGCTGCCAGGAAAAAAGGGCCAGGACAGAAAGCCATTGCTCCTTTTCTAGGGTCAATAGGGCCCCATCATTGGCACCTGAGAGCCAAAGGCTGCCGCCTTTTCCCTGGGCGCAAAGCTGGACGGCGCGGGCCACGTGCAGGTCCGGGAAAGTGCCATTTTTCAGCCCAGAATTCCGGACGGACGAAGATTGCTGCCAGGAAAAAAGGGCCAGGACAGAAAGCCATTGCTCCTTTTCTAGGGTCAATAGGGCCCTATCATTGGCACCTGAGAGCCAAAGGCTGCCGCCTTTCCCCTGGGCGCAAAGCTCGACGGCGCGGGCCACGTGCAGGTCCGGGAAAGTGCCATTTTTCAGCCCAGAATTCCGGACGGACGAAGATTGCTGCCAGGAAAAAAGGGCCAGGACAGAAAGCCATTGCTCCTTTTCTAGGGTCAATAGGGCCCCATCATTGGCACCTGAGAGCCAAAGGCTGCCGCCTTTCCCCTGGGCGCAAAGCTCGACGGCGCGGGCCACGTGCAGGTCCGGGAAAGTGCCATTTTTCAGCCCAGAATTCCGGACGGACGAAGATTGCTGCCAGGAAAAAAGGGCCAGGACAGAAAGCGATTGCTCCTTTTCTAGGGTCAATAGGGCCCCATCATTGGCACCTGAGAGCCAAAGGCTGCCGCCTTTTCCCTGGGCGCAAAGCTCGACGGCGCGGGCCACGTGCAGGTCCGGGAAAGTGCCATTTTTCAGCCCACAATTCCGGACGGACGAGGATTGCTGCCAGGAAAAAAGGGCCAGGACAGAAAGCAATTGCTCCTTTTCTAGGGTCAATAGGGCCCCATCATTGGCACCTGAGAGCCAAAGGCTGCCGCCTTTTCCCTGGGCGCAAAGCTCGACGGCGCGGGCCACGTGCAAGTCCGGGAAAGTGCCATTTTTCAGCCCAGAATTCCGGACGGACGAAGATTGCTGCCAGGAAAAAAGGGCCAGGACAGAAAGCCATTGCTCCTTTTCTAGGGTCAATAGGGCCCCATCATTGGCACCTGAGAGCCAAAGGCTGCCGCCTTTTCCCTGGGCGCAAAGCTGGACGGCGCGGGCCACGTGCAGGTCCGAGAAAGTGCCATTTTTCAGCCCAGAATTCTGGACGGACGAAGATTGCTGCCAGGAAAAAAAAGCCAGGACAGAAAGCCCTTGCTCCTTTTCTAGGGTCAATAGGGCCCCATCATTGGCACCTGAGAGCCAAAGGCTGCCGCCTTTTCCCTGGGCGTAAAGCTCGACGGCGCGGGCCACGTGCAGGTCCGGGAAAGTGCCATTTTTCAGCCCAGAATTCCGGACGGACGAAGATTGCTGCCAGGAAAAAAGGGCCAGGACAGAAAGCGATTGCTCCTTTTCTAGGGAAAATAGGGCCCCATCATTGGCACCTGAGAGCCAAAGGCTGCCGCCTTTTCCCTGGGCGCAAAGCTCGACGGCGCGGGCCACGTGCAGGTCCGGGAAAGTGCCATTTTTCAGCCCAGAATTCCGGACGGACGAAGATTCCTGCCAGGAAAAAAGGGCCAGGACAGAAAGCGATTGCTCCTTTTCTAGGGTCAATAGGGCCCCATCATTGGCACCTGAGAGCCAAAGGCTGCCGCCTTTTCCCTGGGCACAAAGCTCGACGGCGCGGGCCACGTGCAGGTCCGGGAAAGTGCCATTTTTCAGCCCAGAATTCCGGACGGACGAAGATTGCTGCCAGGAAAAAAGGGCCAGGACAGAAAGCCATTGCTCCTTTTCTAGGGTCAATAGGGCCCCATCATTGGCACCTGAGAGCCAAAGGCTGCCGCCTTTTCCCTGGGCGCAAAGATCGAAGGCGCGGGCCACGTGCAGGTCCGGGAAAGTGCCATTTTTCAGCCCAGAATTCCGGACGGACGAAGATTGCTGCCAGGAAAAAAGGGCCAGGACAGAAAGCCATTGCTCCTTTTCTAGGGTCAATAGGGCCCCATCATTGGCACCTGAGAGCCAAAGGCTGCCGCCTTTTCCCTGGGCGCAAAGCTCGACGGCGCGGGCCACGTGCAGGTCCGGGAAAGTGCCATTTTTCAGCCCAGAATTCCGGACAGACGAAGATTCCTGCCAGGAAAAAAGGGCCAGGACAGAAAGCCATTGCTCCTTTTCTAGGGTCAATAGGGCCCCATCATTGGCACCTGAGAGCCAAAGGCTGCCGCCTATTCCCTGGGCGCAAAGCTCGACGGCGCGGGCCACGTGCAGGTCCGGGAAAGTGCCATTTTTCAGCCCAGAATTCCGGACGGACGAAGATTGCTGCCAGGAAAAAAGGGCCAGGACAGAAAGCCATTGCTCCTTTTCTAGGGTCAATAGGGCCCCATCATTGGCACCTGAGAGCCAAAGGCTGCCGCCTTTTCCCTGGGCGCAAAGCTCGACGGCGCGGGCCACGTGCAGGTCCGGGAAAGTGCCATTTTTCAGCCCAGAATTCCGGACGGACGAAGATTGCTGCCAGGAAAAAAGGGCCTGGACAGAAAGCGATTGCTCCTTTTCTAGGGTCAATAGGGCCCCATCATTGGCACCTGAGAGCCGAAGGCTGCCGCCTTTTCCCTGGGCGCAAAGCTCGACGGCGCGGGCCACGTGCAGGTCCGGGAAAGTGCCATTTTTCAGCCCAGAATTCCGGACGGACGAAGATTGCTGCCAGGAAAAAAGGGCCAGGACAGAAAGCCATTGCTCCTTTTCTAGGGTCAATAGGGCCCCATCATTGGCACCTGAGAGCCAAAGGCTGCCGCCTTTTCCCTGGGCGCAAAGCTCGACGGCGCGGGCCACGTGCAGGTCCGGGAAAGTGCCATTTTTCAGCCCAGAATTCCAGACGGACGAAGATTGCTGCCAGGAAAAAAGGGCCAGGACAGAAAGCCATTGCTCCTTTTCTAGGGTCAATAGGGCCCCATCATTGGCACCTGAGAGCCAAAGGCTGCCGCCTTTTCCCTGGGCGCAAAGCTCGACGGCGCGGGCCACGTGCAGGTCCGGGAAAGTGCCATTTTTCAGCCCAGAATTCCGGACGGACCAAGATTCCTGCCAGGAAAAACGGGCCAGGGCAGAAAGCGATTGCTCCTTTTCTAGGGTCAATAGGGCCCCATCATTGGCACCTGAGAGCCAAAGGCTGCCGCCTTTTCCCTGGGCGCAAAGCTCGACGGCGCGGGCCACGTGCAGGTCCGGGAAAGTGCCATTTTTCAGCCCAGAATTCCGGACGGACGAAGATTGCTGCCAGGAAAAAAGGGCCAGGACAGAAAGCCATTGCTCCTTTTCTAGGGTCAATAGGGCCCCATCATTGGCACCTGAGAGCCAAAGGCTGCCGCCTTTTCCCTGGGCGCAAAGCTCGACGGCGCGGGCCACGTGCAGGTCCGGGAAGTGCCATTTTTCAGCCCAGAATTCCGGACGGACGAAGATTCCTGCCAGGAAAAAAGGGCCAGGACAGAAAGCGATTGCTCCTTTTCTAGGGTCAATAGGGCCCCATCATTGGCACCTGAGAGCCAAAGGCTGCCGCCTTTTCCCTGGGCGCAAAGCTCGACGGCACGGGCCACGTGCAGGTCCGGGAAAGTGCCATTTTTCAGCCCAGAATTCCGGACGGACGAAGATTGCTGCCAGGAAAAAAGGACCAGGACAGAAAGCCATTGCTCCTTTTCTAGGGTCAATAGGGCCCCATCATTGGCACCTGAGAGCCAAAGGCTGCCGCCTTTTCCCTGGGCGCAAAGCTCGACGGCGCGGGCCACGTGCAGGTCCGGGAAAGTGCCATTTTTCAGCCCACAATTCCGGACGGACGAAGATTGCTGCCAGGAAAAAAGGGCCAGGACAGAAAGCCATTGCTCCTTTTCTAGGGTCAATAGGGCCCCATCATTGGCACCTGAGAGCCAAAGGCTGCCGCCTTTTCCCTGGGCGCAAAGCTCGACGGCGCGGGCCACGTGCAGGTCCGGGAAAGTGCCATTTTTCAGCCCAGAATTCCGGACGGACGAAGATTGCTGCCAGGAAAAAAGGGCCAGGACAGAAAGCCATTGCTCCTTTTCTAGGGTCAATAGGGCCCCATCATTGGCACCTGAGAGCCAAAGGCTGCCGCCTTTTCCCTGGGCGCAAAGCTCGACGGCGCGGGCCACGTGCAGGTCCGGGAAAGTGCCATTTTTCAGCCCAGAATTCCGGACGGACGAAGATTGCTGCCAGGAAAAAAGGGCCAGGACAGAAAGCCATTGCTCCTTTTCTAGGGTCAATAGGGCCCCATCATTGGCACCTGAGAGCCAAAGGCTGCCGCCTTTTCCCTGGGCGCAAATCTCGACGGCGCGGGCCACGTGCAGGTCCGGGAAAGTGCCATTTTTCAGCCCAGAATTCCGGACGGACGAAGATTGCTGCCAGGAAAAAAGGGCCTGGACAGAAAGCCATTGCTCCTTTTCTAGGGTCAATAGGGCCCCATCATTGGCACCTGAGAGCCGAAGGCTGCCGCCTTTTCCCTGGGCGCAAAGCTCGACGGCGCGGGCCACGTGCAGGTCCGGGAAAGTGCCATTTTTCAGCCCAGAATTCCGGACGGACGAAGATTGCTGCCAGGAAAAAAGGGCCAGGACAGAAAGCCATTGCTCCTTTTCTAGGGTCAATAGGGCCCCATCATTGGCACCTGAGAGCCAAAGGCTGCCGCCTTTTCCCTGGGCGCAAAGCTCGACGGCGCGGGCCACGTGCAGGTCCGGGAAAGTGCCATTTTTCAGCCCAGAATTCCGGACGGACGAAGATTGCTGCCAGGAAAAAAGGGCCAGGACAGAAAGCCATTGCTCCTTTTCTAAGGTCAATAGGGCCCCATCATTGGCACCTGAGAGCCAAAGGCTGCCGCCTTTTCCCTGGGCGCAAAGCTCGACGGCGCGGGCCACGTGCAGGTCCGGGAAAGTGCCATTTTTCAGCCCAGAATTCCGGACGGACGAAGATTCCTGCCAGGAAAAAGGGGCCAGGGCAGAAAGCGATTGCTCCTTTTCTAGGGTCAATAGGGCCCCATCATTGGCACCTGAGAGCCAAAGGCTGCCGCCTTTTCCCTGGGCGCAAAGCTCGACGGCGCGGGCCACGTGCAGGTCCGGGAAAGTGCCATTTTTCAGCCCAGAATTCCGGACGGACGAAGATTGCTGCCAGGAAAAAAGGGCCAGGACAGAAAGCGATTGCTCCTTTTCTAGGGTCAATAGGGCCCCATCATTGGCACCTGAGAGCCAAAGGCTGCCGCCTTTTCCCTGGGCGCAAAGCTCGACGGCGCGGGCCACGTGCAGGTCCGGGAAGTGCCATTTTTCAGCCCAGAATTCCGGACGGACGAAGATTCCTGCCAGGAAAAAAGGGCCAGGACAGAAAGCGATTGCTCCTTTTCTAGGGTCAATAGGGCCCCATCATTGGCACCTGAGAGCCAAAGGCTGCCGCCTTTTCCCTGGGCGCAAAGCTCGACGGCACGGGCCACGTGCAGGTCCGGGAAAGTGCCATTTTTCAGCCCAGAATTCCGGACGGACGAAGATTGCTGCCAGGAAAAAAGGGCCAGGACAGAAAGCCATTGCTCCTTTTCTAGGGTCAATAGGGCCCCATCATTGGCACCTGAGAGCCAAAGGCTGCCGCCTTTTCCCTGGGCGCAAAGCTCGACGGCGCGGGCCACGTGCAGGTCCGGGAAAGTGCCATTTTTCAGCCCAGAATTCTGGACGGACGAAGATTGCTGCCAGGAAAAAAGGGCCAGGACAGAAAGCCATTGCTCCTTTTCTAGGGTCAATAGGGCCCCATCATTGGCACCTGAGAGCCAAAGGCTGCCGCCTTTTCCCTGGGCGTAAAGCTCGATGGCGCGGGCCACGTGCAGGTCCGGGAAAGTGCCATTTTTCAGCCCAGAATTCCGGACGGACGAAGATTGCTGCCAGGAAAAAAGGGCCAGGACAGAAAGCGATTGCTCCTTTTCTAGGGAAAATAGGGCCCCATCATTGGCACCTGAGAGCCAAAGGCTGCCGCCTTTTCCCTGGGCGCAAAGCTCGACGGCGCGGGCCACGTGCAGGTCCGGGAAAGTGCCATTTTTCAGCCCAGAATTCCGGACGGACGAAGATTGCTGCCAGGAAAAAAGGGCCAGGACAGAAAGCGATTGCTCCTTTTCTAGGGTCAATAGGGCCCCATCATTGGCACCTGAGAGCCAAAGGCTGCCGCCTTTTCCCTGGGCGCAAAGCTCGACGGCGCGGGCCACGTGCAGGTCCGGGAAAGTGCCATTTTTCAGCCCAGAATTCCGGACGGACGAAGATTGCTGCCAGGAAAAAAGGGCCAGGACAGAAAGCCATTGCTCCTTTTCTAGGGTCAATAGGGCCCCATCATTGGCACCTGAGAGCCAAAGGCTGCCGCCTTTTCCCTGGGCGCAAAGATCGAAGGCGCGGGCCACGTGCAGGTCCGGGAAAGTGCCATTTTTCAGCCCAGAATTCCGGACGGACGAAGATTGCTGCCAGGAAAAAAGGGCCAGGACAGAAAGCCATTGCTCCTTTTCTAGGGTCAATAGGGCCCCATCATTGGCACCTGAGAGCCAAAGGCTGCCGCCTTTTCCCTGGGCGCAAAGCTGGACGGCGCGGGCCACGTGCAGGTCCGGGAAAGTGCCATTTTTCAGCCCAGAATTCCGGACGGACGAAGATTGCTGCCAGGAAAAAAGGGCCAGGACAGAAAGCCATTGCTCCTTTTCTAGGGTCAATAGGGCCCCATCATTGGCACCTGAGAGCCAAAGGCTGCCGCCTTTTCCCTGGGCGCAAAGCTCGACGGCGCGGGCCACGTGCAGGTCCGGGAAAGTGCCATTTTTCAGCCCAGAATTCCGGACGGACGAAGATTCCTGCCAGGAAAAAAGGGCCAGGACAGAAAGCCATTGCTCCTTTTCTAGGGTCAATAGGGCCCCATCATTGGCACCTGAGAGCCAAAGGCTGCCGCCTTTTCCCTGGGCGCAAAGCTCGACGGCGCGGGCCACGTGCAGGTCCGGGAAAGTGCCATTTTTCAGCCCAGAATTCCGGACGGACGAAGATTGCTGCCAGGAAAAAAGGGCCAGGACAGAAAGCCATTGCTCCTTTTCTAGGGTCAATAGGGCCCCATCATTGGCACCTGAGAGCCAAAGGCTGCCGCCTTTTCCCTGGGCGCAAAGCTCGACGGCGCGGGCCACGTGCAGGTCCGGGAAAGTGCCATTTTTCAGCCCAGAATTCCGGACGGACGAAGATTGCTGCCAGGAAAAAAGGGCCAGGACAGAAAGCCATTGCTCCTTTTCTAGGGTCAATAGGGCCCCATCATTGGCACCTGAGAGCCAAAGGCTGCCGCCTTTTCCCTGGGCGCAAAGCTCGACGGCGCGGGCCACGTGCAGGTCCGGGAAAGTGCCATTTTTCAGCCCAGAATTCCGGACGGACGAGGATTGCTGCCAGGAAAAAAGGGCCAGGACAGAAAGCCATTGCTCCTTTTCTAGGGTCAATAGGGCCCCATCATTGGCACCTGAGAGCCAAAGGCTGCCGCCTTTTCCCTGGGCGCAAAGCTCGACGGCGCGGGCCACGTGCAGGTCCGGGAAAGTGCCATTTTTCAGCCCAGAATTCCGGACGGACGAAGATTGCTGCCAGGAAAAAAGGGCCAGGACAGAAAGCCATTGCTCCTTTTCTAGGGTCAATAGGGCCCCATCATTGGCACCTGAGAGCCAAAGGCTGCCGCCTTTTCCCTGGGCGCAAAGCTCGACGGCGCGGGCCACGTGCAGCTCCGGGAAAGTGCCATTTTTCAGCCCAGAATTCTGGACGGACGAAGATTGCTGCCAGGAAAAAAGGACCAGGACAGAAAGCCATTGCTCCTTTTCTAGGGTCAATAGGGCCCCATCATTGGCACCTGAGAGCCAAAGGCTGCCGCCTTTTCCCTGGGCGTAAAGCTCGATGGCGCGGGCCACGTGCAGGTCCGGGAAAGTGCCATTTTTCAGCCCAGAATTCCGGACGGACGAAGATTGCTGCCAGGAAAAAAGGGCCAGGACAGAAAGCGATTGCTCCTTTTCTAGGGAAAATAGGGCCCCATCATTGGCACCTGAGAGCCAAAGGCTGCCGCCTTTTCCCTGGGCGCAAAGCTCGACGGCGCGGGCCACGTGCAGGTCCGGGAAAGTGCCATTTTTCAGCCCAGAATTCCGGACGGACGAAGATTGCTGCCAGGAAAAAAGGGCCAGGACAGAAAGCGATTGCTCCTTTTCTAGGGTCAATAGGGCCCCATCATTGGCACCTGAGAGCCAAAGGCTGCCGCCTTTTCCCTGGGCGCAAAGCTCGACGGCGCGGGCCACGTGCAGGTCCGGGAAAGTGCCATTTTTCAGCCCAGAATTCCGGACGGACGAAGATTGCTGCCAGGAAAAAAGGGCCAGGACAGAAAGCCATTGCTCCTTTTCTAGGGTCAATAGGGCCCCATCATTGGCACCTGAGAGCCAAAGGCTGCCGCCTTTTCCCTGGGCGCAAAGATCGAAGGCGCGGGCCACGTGCAGGTCCGGGAAAGTGCCATTTTTCAGCCCAGAATTCCGGACGGACGAAGATTGCTGCCAGGAAAACAGGGCCAGGACAGAAAGCGATTGCTCCTTTTCTAGGGTCAATAGGGCCCCATCATTGGCACCTGAGAGCCAAAGGCTGCCGCCTTTTCCCTGGGCGCAAAGCTCGACGGCGCGGGCCACGTGCAGGTCCGGGAAAGTGCCATTTTTCAGCCCAGAATTCCGGACAGACGAAGATTGCTGCCAGGAAAAAAGGGCCAGGACAGAAAGCCATTGCTCCTTTTCTAGGGTCAATAGGGCCCCATCATTGGCACCTGAGAGCCAAAGGCTGCCGCCTATTCCCTGGGCGCAAAGCTCAACGGCGCGGGCCACGTGCAGGTCCGGGAAAGTGCCATTTTTCAGCCCAGAATTCCGGACGGACGAAGATTGCTGCCAGGAAAAAAGGGCCAGGACAGAAAGCCATTGCTCCTTTTCTAGGGTCAATAGGGCCCCATCATTGGCACCTGAGAGCCAAAGGCTGCCGCCTTTTCCCTGGGCGCAAAGCTCGACGGCGCGGGCCACGTGCAGGTCCGGGAAAGTGCCATTTTTCAGCCCAGAATTCCGGACGGACGAAGATTGCTGCCAGGAAAAAAGGGCCTGGACAGAAAGCCATTGCTCCTTTTCTAGGGTCAATAGGGCCCCATCATTGGCACCTGAGAGCCGAAGGCTGCCGCCTTTTCCCTGGGCGCAAAGCTCGACGGCGCGGGCCACGTGCAGGTCCGGGAAAGTGCCATTTTTCAGCCCAGAATTCCGGACGGACGAAGATTGCTGCCAGGAAAAAAGGGCCAGGACAGAAAGCCATTGCTCCTTTTCTAGGGTCAATAGGGCCCCATCATTGGCACCCGAGAGCCAAAGGCTGCCGCCTTTTCCCTGGGCGCAAAGCTCGACGGCGCGGGCCACGTGCAGGTCCGGGAAAGTGCCATTTTTCAGCCCAGAATTCCGGACGGACGAAGATTGCTGCCAGGAAAAAAGGGCCAGGACAGAAAGCCATTGCTCCTTTTCTAGGGTCAATAGGGCCCCATCATTGGCACCCGAGAGCCAAAGGCTGCCGCCTTTTCCCTGGGCGCAAAGCTCGACGGCGCGGGCCACGTGCAGGTCCGGGAAAGTGCCATTTTTCAGCCCAGAATTCCGGACGGACGAAGATTCCTGCCAGGAAAAAAGGGCCAGGACAGAAAGCGATTGCTCCTTTTCTAGGGTCAATAGGGCCCCATCATTGGCACCTGAGAGCCAAAGGCTGCCGCCTTTTCCCTGGGCGCAAAGCTCGACGGCGTGGGCCACGTGCAGGTCCGGGAAAGTGCCATTTTTCAGCCCAGAATTCCGGACGGACGAAGATTGCTGCCAGGAAAAAAGGGCCAGGACAGAAAGCGATTGCTCCTTTTCTAGGGTCAATAGGGCCCCATCATTGGCACCTGAGAGCCAAAGGCTGCCGCCTTTTCCCTGGGCGCAAAGCTCGACGGCGCGGGCCACGTGCAGGTCCGGGAAAGTGCCATTTTTCAGCCCAGAATTCCGGACGGACGAAGATTCCTGCCAGGAAAAAATGGCCAGGACAGAAAGCCATTGCTCCTTTTCTAGGGTCAATAGGGCCCCATCATTGGCACCTGAGAGCCAAAGGCTGCCGCCTTTTCCCTGGGCGCAAAGCTGGACGGCGCGGGCCACGTGCAGGTCCGGGAAAGTGCCATTTTTCAGCCCAGAATTCCGGACGGACGAAGATTGCTGCCAGGAAAAAAGGGCCAGGACAGAAAGCCATTGCTCCTTTTCTAGGGTCAATAGGGCCCCATCATTGGCACCTGAGAGCCAAAGGCTGCCGCCTTTTCCCTGGGCGCAAAGCTCGACGGCGCGGGCCACGTGCAGGTCCGGGAAAGTGCCATTTTTCAGCCCAGAATTCCGGACGGACGAGGATTGCTGCCAGGAAAAAAGGGCCAGGACAGAAAGCCATTGCTCCTTTTCTAGGGTCAATAGGGCCCCATCATTGGCACCTGAGAGCCAAAGGCTGCCGCCTTTTCCCTGGGCGCAAAGCTCGACGGCGCGGGCCACGTGCAGGTCCGGGAAAGTGCCATTTTTCAGCCCAGAATTCCGGACGGACGAAGATTGCTGCCAGGAAAAAAGGGCCAGGACAGAAAGCCATTGCTCCTTTTCTAGGGTCAATAGGGCCCCATCATTGGCACCTGAGAGCCAAAGGCTGCCGCCTTTTCCCTGGGCGCAAAGCTCGACGGCGCGGGCCACGTGCAGGTCCGGGAAAGTGCCATTTTTCAGCCCAGAATTCTGGACGGACGAAGATTGCTGCCAGGAAAAAAGGACCAGGACAGAAAGCCATTGCTCCTTTTCTAGGGTCAATAGGGCCCCATCATTGGCACCTGAGAGCCAAAGGCTGCCGCCTTTTCCCTGGGCGTAAAGCTCGATGGCGCGGGCCACGTGCAGGTCCGGGAAAGTGCCATTTTTCAGCCCAGAATTCCGGACGGACGAAGATTGCTGCCAGGAAAAAAGGGCCAGGACAGAAAGCGATTGCTCCTTTTCTAGGGAAAATAGGGCCCCATCATTGGCACCTGAGAGCCAAAGGCTGCCGCCTTTTCCCTGGGCGCAAAGCTCGACGGCGCGGGCCACGTGCAGGTCCGGGAAAGTGCCATTTTTCAGCCCAGAATTCCGGACGGACGAAGATTGCTGCCAGGAAAAAAGGGCCAGGACAGAAAGCGATTGCTCCTTTTCTAGGGTCAATAGGGCCCCATCATTGGCACCTGAGAGCCAAAGGCTGCCGCCTTTTCCCTGGGCGCAAAGCTCGACGGCGCGGGCCACGTGCAGGTCCGGGAAAGTGCCATTTTTCAGCCCAGAATTCCGGACGGACGAAGATTGCTGCCAGGAAAAAAGGGCCAGGACAGAAAGCCATTGCTCCTTTTCTAGGGTCAATAGGGCCCCATCATTGGCACCTGAGAGCCAAAGGCTGCCGCCTTTTCCCTGGGCGCAAAGATCGAAGGCGCGGGCCACGTGCAGGTCCGGGAAAGTGCCATTTTTCAGCCCAGAATTCCGGACGGACGAAGATTGCTGCCAGGAAAACAGGGCCAGGACAGAAAGCGATTGCTCCTTTTCTAGGGTCAATAGGGCCCCATCATTGGCACCTGAGAGCCAAAGGCTGCCGCCTTTTCCCTGGGCGCAAAGCTCGACGGCGCGGGCCACGTGCAGGTCCGGGAAAGTGCCATTTTTCAGCCCAGAATTCCGGACAGACGAAGATTGCTGCCAGGAAAAAAGGGCCAGGACAGAAAGCCATTGCTCCTTTTCTAGGGTCAATAGGGCCCCATCATTGGCACCTGAGAGCCAAAGGCTGCCGCCTATTCCCTGGGCGCAAAGCTCAACGGCGCGGGCCACGTGCAGGTCCGGGAAAGTGCCATTTTTCAGCCCAGAATTCCGGACGGACGAAGATTGCTGCCAGGAAAAAAGGGCCAGGACAGAAAGCCATTGCTCCTTTTCTAGGGTCAATAGGGCCCCATCATTGGCACCTGAGAGCCAAAGGCTGCCGCCTTTTCCCTGGGCGCAAAGCTCGACGGCGCGGGCCACGTGCAGGTCCGGGAAAGTGCCATTTTTCAGCCCAGAATTCCGGACGGATGAAGATTGCTGCCAGGAAAAAAGGGCCTGGACAGAAAGCCATTGCTCCTTTTCTAGGGTCAATAGGGCCCCATCATTGGCACCTGAAGAGCCGAAGGCTGCCGCCTTTTCCCTGGGCGCAAAGCTCGACGGCGCGGGCCACGTGCAGGTCCGGGAAAGTGCCATTTTTCAGCCCAGAATTCCGGACGGACGAAGATTGCTGCCAGGAAAAAAGGGCCAGGACAGAAAGCCATTGCTCCTTTTCTAGGGTCAATAGGGCCCCATCATTGGCACCCGAGAGCCAAAGGCTGCCGCCTTTTCCCTGGGCGCAAAGCTCGACGGCGCGGGCCACGTGCAGGTCCGGGAAAGTGCCATTTTTCAGCCCAGAATTCCGGACGGACGAAGATTGCTGCCAGGAAAAAAGGGCCAGGACAGAAAGCCATTGCTCCTTTTCTAGGGTCAATAGGGCCCCATCATTGGCACCCGAGAGCCAAAGGCTGCCGCCTTTTCCCTGGGCGCAAAGCTCGACGGCGCGGGCCACGTGCAGGTCCGGGAAGTGCCATTTTTCAGCCCAGAATTCTGGACGGACGAAGATTCCTGCCAGGAAAAAAGGGCCAGGACAGAAAGCGATTGCTCCTTTTCTAGGGTCAATAGGGCCCCATCATTGGCACCTGAGAGCCAAAGGCTGCCGCCTTTTCCCTGGGCGCAAAGCTCGACGGCGCGGGCCACGTGCAGGTCCGGGAAAGTGCCATTTTTCAGCCCAGAATTCCGGACGGACGAAGATTGCTGCCAGGAAAAAAGGGCCAGGACAGAAAGCGATTGCTCCTTTTCTAGGGTCAATAGGGCCCCATCATTGGCACCTGAGAGCCAAAGGCTGCCGCCTTTTCCCTGGGCGCAAAGCTCGACGGCGCGGGCCACGTGCAGGTCCGGGAAAGTGCCATTTTTCAGCCCAGAATTCCGGACGGACGAAGATTGCTGCCAGGAAAAAAGGGCCAGGACAGAAAGCCATTGCTCCTTTTCTAGGGTCAATAGGGCCCCATCATTGGCACCTGAGAGCCAAAGGCTGCCGCCTTTTCCCTGGGCGCAAAGCTCGACGGCGCGGGCCACGTGCAGGTCCGGGAAAGTGCCATTTTTCAGCCCAGAATTCCGGACGGACGAAGATTGCTGCCAGGAAAAAAGGGCCAGGACAGAAAGCCATTGCTCCTTTTCTAGGGTCAATAGGGCCCCATCATTGGCACCTGAGAGCCAAAGGCTGCCGCCTTTTCCCTGGGCGCAAAGCTCGACGGCGCGGGCCACGTGCAGGTCCGGGAAAGTGCCATTTTTCAGCCCCGAATTCCGGACGGACGAAGATTGCTGCCAGGAAAAAAGGGCCAGGACAGAAAGCCATTGCTCCTTTTCTAGGGTCAATAGGGCCCCATCATTGGCACCTGAGAGCCAAAGGCTGCCGCCTTTTCCCTGGGCGCAAAGCTCGACGGCGCGGGCCACGTGCAGGTCCGGGAAAGTGCCATTTTTCAGCCCAGAATTCCGGACGGACGAAGATTGCTGCCAGGAAAAAAGGGCCAGGACAGAAAGCCATTGCTCCTTTTCTAGGGTCAATAGGGCCCCATCATTGGCACCTGAGAGCCAAAGGCTGCCGCCTTTTCCCTGGGCGCA
The DNA here is from genome assembly GCF_047495875.1 of Pithys albifrons albifrons. NCBI lineage: Eukaryota > Metazoa > Chordata > Aves > Passeriformes > Thamnophilidae > Pithys > Pithys albifrons. The sequence goes on from NC_092481.1 coordinate 7,967,110, forward strand.
AAGCTCGACGGCGCGGGCCACGTGCAGGTCCGGGAAAGTGCCATTTTTCAGCCCAGAATTCCGGACGGACGAAGATTGCTGCCAGGAAAAAAGGGCCAGGACAGAAAGCCATTGCTCCTTTTCTAGGGTCAATAGGGCCCCATCATTGGCACCTGAGAGCCAAAGGCTGCCGCCTTTTCCCTGGGCGCAAAGCTCGACGGCGCGGGCCACATGCAGGTCCGGGAAAGTGCCATTTTTCAGCCCAGAATTCCGGACGGACGAAGATTGCTGCCAGGAAAAAAGGGCCAGGACAGAAAGCCATTGCTCCTTTTCTAGGGTCAATAGGGCCCCATCATTGGCACCTGAGAGCCAAAGGCTGCCGCCTTTTCCCTGGGCGCAAAGCTCGACGGCGCGGGCCACGTGCAGGTCCGGGAAAGTGCCATTTTTCAGCCCAGAATTCCGGACGGACGAAGATTGCTGCCAGGAAAAAAGGGCCAGGACAGAAAGCCATTGCTCCTTTTCTAGGGTCAATAGGGCCCTATCATTGGCACCTGAGAGCCAAAGGCTGCCGCCTTTCCCCTGGGCGCAAAGCTCGACGGCGCGGGCCACGTGCAGGTCCGGAAAGTGCCATTTTTCAGCCCAGAATTCCGGACGGACGAAGATTGCTGCCAGGAAAAAAGGGCCAGGACAGAAAGCCATTGCTCCTTTTCTAGGGTCAATAGGGCCCCATCATTGGCACCTGAGAGCCAAAGGCTGCCGCCTTTCCCCTGGGCGCAAAGCTCGACGGCGCGGGCCACGTGCAGGTCCGGGAAAGTGCCATTTTTCAGCCCAGAATTCCGGACGGACGAAGATTGCTGCCAGGAAAAAAGGGCCAGGACAGAAAGCGATTGCTCCTTTTCTAGGGTCAATAGGGCCCCATCATTGGCACCTGAGAGCCAAAGGCTGCCGCCTTTTCCCTGGGCGCAAAGCTCGACGGCGCGGGCCACGTGCAGGTCCGGGAAAGTGCCATTTTTCAGCCCACAATTCCGGACGGACGAGGATTGCTGCCAGGAAAAAAGGGCCAGGACAGAAAGCGATTGCTCCTTTTCTAGGGTCAATAGGGCCCCATCATTGGCACCCGAGAGCCAAAGGCTGCCGCCTTTTCCCTGGGCGCAAAGCTCGACGGCGCGGGCCACGTGCAGGTCCGGGAAAGTGCCATTTTTCAGCCCAGAATTCCGGACGGACGAAGATTGCTGCCAGGAAAAAAGGGCCAGGACAGAAAGCCATTGCTCCTTTTCTAGGGTCAATAGGGCCCCATCATTGGCACCTGAGAGCCAAAGGCTGCCGCCTTTTCCCTGGGCGCAAAGCTCGACGGCGCGGGCCACGTGCAGGTCCGGGAAAGTGCCATTTTTCAGCCCAGAATTCCGGACGGACGAAGATTCCTGCCAGGAAAAAAGGGCCAGGACAGAAAGCCATTGCTCCTTTTCTAGGGTCAATAGGGCCCCATCATTGGCACCTGAGAGCCAAAGGCTGCCGCCTTTTCCCTGGGCGCAAAGCTGGACGGCGCGGGCCACGTGCAGGTCCGGGAAAGTGCCATTTTTCAGCCCAGAATTCCGGACGGACGAAGATTGCTGCCAGGAAAAAAGGGCCAGGACAGAAAGCCATTGCTCCTTTTCTAGGGTCAATAGGGCCCTATCATTGGCACCTGAGAGCCAAAGGCTGCCGCCTTTCCCCTGGGCGCAAAGCTCGACGGCGCGGGCCACGTGCAGGTCCAGGAAAGTGCCATTTTTCAGCCCAGAATTCCGGACGGACGAAGATTGCTGCCAGGAAAAAAGGGCCAGGACAGAAAGCGATTGCTCCTTTTCTAGGGTCAATAGGGCCCCATCATTGGCACCTGAGAGCCAAAGGCTGCCGCCTTTTCCCTGGGCGCAAAGCTCGACGGCGCGGGCCACGTGCAGGTCCGGGAAAGTGCCATTTTTCAGCCCACAATTCCGGACGGACGAGGATTGCTGCCAGGAAAAAAGGGCCAGGACAGAAAGCAATTGCTCCTTTTCTAGGGTCAATAGGGCCCCATCATTGGCACCTGAGAGCCAAAGGCTGCCGCCTTTTCCCTGGGCGCAAAGCTCGACGGCGCGGGCCACGTGCAAGTCCGGGAAAGTGCCATTTTTCAGCCCAGAATTCCGGACGGACGAAGATTGCTGCCAGGAAAAAAGGGCCAGGACAGAAAGCCATTGCTCCTTTTCTAGGGTCAATAGGGCCCCATCATTGGCACCTGAGAGCCAAAGGCTGCCGCCTTTTCCCTGGGCGCAAAGCTGGACGGCGCGGGCCACGTGCAGGTCCGGGAAAGTGCCATTTTTCAGCCCAGAATTCTGGACGGACGAAGATTGCTGCCAGGAAAAAAAAGCCAGGACAGAAAGCCCTTGCTCCTTTTCTAGGGTCAATAGGGCCCCATCATTGGCACCTGAGAGCCAAAGGCTGCCGCCTTTTCCCTGGGCGTAAAGCTCGACGGCGCGGGCCACGTGCAGGTCCGGGAAAGTGCCATTTTTCAGCCCAGAATTCCGGACGGACGAAGATTGCTGCCAGGAAAAAAGGGCCAGGACAGAAAGCGATTGCTCCTTTTCTAGGGAAAATAGGGCCCCATCATTGGCACCTGAGAGCCAAAGGCTGCCGCCTTTTCCCTGGGCGCAAAGCTCGACGGCGCGGGCCACGTGCAGGTCCGGGAAAGTGCCATTTTTCAGCCCAGAATTCCGGACGGACGAAGATTGCTGCCAGGAAAAAAGGGCCAGGACAGAAAGCGATTGCTCCTTTTCTAGGGTCAATAGGGCCCCATCATTGGCACCTGAGAGCCAAAGGCTGCCGCCTTTTCCCTGGGCACAAAGCTCGACGGCGCGGGCCACGTGCAGGTCCGGGAAAGTGCCATTTTTCAGCCCAGAATTCCGGACGGACGAAGATTGCTGCCAGGAAAAAAGGGCCAGGACAGAAAGCCATTGCTCCTTTTCTAGGGTCAATAGGGCCCCATCATTGGCACCTGAGAGCCAAAGGCTGCCGCCTTTTCCCTGGGCGCAAAGATCGAAGGCGCGGGCCACGTGCAGGTCCGGGAAAGTGCCATTTTTCAGCCCAGAATTCCGGACGGACGAAGATTGCTGCCAGGAAAAAAGGGCCAGGACAGAAAGCCATTGCTCCTTTTCTAGGGTCAATAGGGCCCCATCATTGGCACCTGAGAGCCAAAGGCTGCCGCCTTTTCCCTGGGCGCAAAGCTCGACGGCGCGGGCCACGTGCAGGTCCGGGAAAGTGCCATTTTTCAGCCCAGAATTCCGGACAGACGAAGATTGCTGCCAGGAAAAAAGGGCCAGGACAGAAAGCCATTGCTCCTTTTCTAGGGTCAATAGGGCCCCATCATTGGCACCTGAGAGCCAAAGGCTGCCGCCTTTTCCCTGGGCGCAAAGCTCGACGGCGCGGGCCACGTGCAGGTCCGGGAAAGTGCCATTTTTCAGCCCAGAATTCCGGACGGACGAAGATTGCTGCCAGGAAAAAAGGGCCAGGACAGAAAGCCATTGCTCCTTTTCTAGGGTCAATAGGGCCCCATCATTGGCACCTGAGAGCCAAAGGCTGCCGCCTTTTCCCTGGGCGCAAAGCTCGACGGCGCGGGCCACGTGCAGGTCCGGGAAAGTGCCATTTTTCAGCCCAGAATTCCGGACGGACGAAGATTGCTGCCAGGAAAAAAGGGCCTGGACAGAAAGCGATTGCTCCTTTTCTAGGGTCAATAGGGCCCCATCATTGGCACCTGAGAGCCGAAGGCTGCCGCCTTTTCCCTGGGCGCAAAGCTCGACGGCGCGGGCCACGTGCAGGTCCGGGAAAGTGCCATTTTTCAGCCCAGAATTCCGGACGGACGAAGATTGCTGCCAGGAAAAAAGGGCCAGGACAGAAAGCCATTGCTCCTTTTCTAGGGTCAATAGGGCCCCATCATTGGCACCTGAGAGCCAAAGGCTGCCGCCTTTTCCCTGGGCGCAAAGCTCGACGGCGCGGGCCACGTGCAGGTCCGGGAAAGTGCCATTTTTCAGCCCAGAATTCCGGACGGACGAAGATTGCTGCCAGGAAAAAAGGGCCAGGACAGAAAGCCATTGCTCCTTTTCTAGGGTCAATAGGGCCCCATCATTGGCACCTGAGAGCCAAAGGCTGCCGTCTTTTCCCTGGGCGCAAAGCTCGACGGCGCGGGCCACGTGCAGGTCCGGGAAAGTGCCATTTTTCAGCCCAGAATTCCGGACGGACCAAGATTCCTGCCAGGAAGAACGGGCCAGGGCAGAAAGCGATTGCTCCTTTTCTAGGGTCAATAGGGCCCCATCATTGGCACCTGAGAGCCAAAGGCTGCCGCCTTTTCCCTGGGCGCAAAGCTCGACGGCGCGGGCCATGTGCAGGTCCGGGAAAGTGCCATTTTTCAGCCCAGAATTCCGGACGGACGAAGATTGCTGCCAGGAAAAAAGGGCCAGGACAGAAAGCGATTGCTCCTTTTCTAGGGTCAATAGGGCCCCATCATTGGCACCTGAGAGCCAAAGGCTGCCGCCTTTTCCCTGGGCGCAAAGCTCGACGGCGCGGGCCACGTGCAGGTCCGGGAAGTGCCATTTTTCAGCCCAGAATTACGGACGGACGAAGATTCCTGCCAGGAAAAAAGGGCCAGGACAGAAAGCGATTGCTCCTTTTCTAGGGTCAATAAGGCCCCATCATTGGCACCTGAGAGCCAAAGGCTGCCGCCTTTTCCCTGGGCGCAAAGCTCGACGGCACGGGCCACGTGCAGGTCCGGGAAAGTGCCATTTTTCAGCCCAGAATTCCGGACGGACGAAGATTGCTGCCAGGAAAAAAGGACCAGGACAGAAAGCCATTGCTCCTTTTCTAGGGTCAATAGGGCCCCATCATTGGCACCTGAGAGCCAAAGGCTGCCGCCTTTTCCCTGGGCGCAAAGCTCGACGGCGCGGGCCACGTGCAGGTCCGGGAAAGTGCCATTTTTCAGCCCAGAATTCCGGACGGACGAAGATTGCTGCCAGGAAAAAAGGGCCAGGACAGAAAGCCATTGCTCCTTTTCTAGGGTCAATAGGGCCCCATCATTGGCACCTGAGAGCCAAAGGCTGCCGCCTTTTCCCTGGGCGCAAAGCTCGACGGCGCGGGCCACGTGCAGGTCCGGGAAAGTGCCATTTTTCAGCCCAGAATTCCGGACGGACGAAGATTGCTGCCAGGAAAAAAGGGCCAGGACAGAAAGCGATTGCTCCTTTTCTAGGGTCAATAGGGCCCCATCATTGGCACCTGAGAGCCAAAGGCTGCCGCCTTTTCCCTGGGCGCAAAGCTCGACGGCGCGGGCCACGTGCAGGTCCGGGAAAGTGCCATTTTTCAGCCCAGAATTCCGGAGGGACGAAGATTGCTGCCAGGAAAAAAGGGCCAGGACAGAAAGCCATTGCTCCTTTTCTAGGGTCAATAGGGCCCCATCATTGGCACCTGAGAGCCAAAGGCTGCCGCCTTTTCCCTGGGCGCAAATCTCGACGGCGCGGGCCACGTGCAGGTCCGGGAAAGTGCCATTTTTCAGCCCAGAATTCCGGACGGACGAAGATTCCTGCCAGGAAAAAAGGGCCAGGACAGAAAGCGATTGCTCCTTTTCTAGGGTCAATAGGGCCCCATCATTGGCACCTGAGAGCCAAAGGCTGCCGCCTTTTCCCTGGGCGCAAAGCTCGACGGCGCGGGCCACGTGCAGGTCCGGGAAAGTGCCATTTTTCAGCCCAGAATTCCGGACGGACGAAGATTGCTGCCAGGAAAAAAGGGCCAGGACAGAAAGCCATTGCTCCTTTTCTAGGGTCAATAGGGCCCCATCATTGGCACCTGAGAGCCAAAGGCTGCCGCCTTTTCCCTGGGCGCAAAGCTCGACGGCGCGGGCCACGTGCAGGTCCGGGAAAGTGCCATTTTTCAGCCCATAATTCCGGACGGACGAAGATTGCTGCCAGGAAAAAAGGGCCAGGACAGAAAGCCATTGCTCCTTTTCTAGGGTCAATAGGGCCCCATCATTGGCACCTGAGAGCCAAAGGCTGCCGCCTTTTCCCTGGGCGCAAAGCTCGACGGCGCGGGCCACGTGCAGGTCCGGGAAAGTGCCATTTTTCAGCCCAGAATTCCGGACGGACGAAGATTCCTGCCAGGAAAAAAGGGCCAGGACAGAAAGCCATTGCTCCTTTTCTAGGGTCAATAGGGCCCCATCATTGGCACCTGAGAGCCAAAGGCTGCCGCCTTTTCCCTGGGCGCAAAGCTCGACGGCGCGGGCCACGTGCAGGTCCGGGAAAGTGCCATTTTTCAGCCCAGAATTCCGGACGGACGAAGATTGCTGCCAGGAAAAAAGGGCCAGGACAGAAAGCCATTGCTCCTTTTCTAGGGTCAATAGGGCCCCATCATTGGCACCTGAGAGCCAAAGGCTGCCGCCTTTTCCCTGGGCGCAAAGCTCGACGGCGCGGGCCACGTGCAGGTCCGGGAAAGTGCCATTTTTCAGCCCAGAATTCCGGACGGACGAAGATTGCTGCCAGGAAAAAAGGGCCAGGACAGAAAGCGATTGCTCCTTTTCTAGGGTCAATAGGGCCCCATCATTGGCACCTGAGAGCCAAAGGCTGCCGCCTTTTCCCTGAGCGCAAAGCTCGACGGCGCGGGCCACGTGCAGGTCCGGGAAAGTGCCATTTTTCAGCCCAGAATTCCGGACGGACGAAGATTGCTGCCAGGAAAAAAGGGCCAGGACAGAAAGCCATTGCTCCTTTTCTAGGGTCAATAGGGCCCCATCATTGGCACCTGAGAGCCAAAGGCTGCCGCCTTTTCCCTGGGCGCAAAGCTCGACGGCGCGGGCCACGTGCAGGTCCGGGAAAGTGCCATTTTTCAGCCCAGAATTCCGGATGGACGAAGATTGCTGCCAGGAAAAAAGGGCCAGGACAGAAAGCGATTGCTCCTTTTCTAGGGTCAATAGGGCCCCATCATTGGCACCTGAGAGCCAAAGGCTGCCGCCTTTTCCCTGGGCGCAAAGCTCGACGGCGCGGGCCACGTGCAGGTCCGGGAAAGTGCCATTTTTCAGCCCAGAATTCCGGACGGACGAAGATTGCTGCCAGGAAAAAAGGGCCAGGACAGAAAGCCATTGCTCCTTTTCTAGGGTCAATAGGGCCCTATCATTGGCACCTGAGAGCCAAAGGCTGCCGCCTTTCCCCTGGGCTCAAAGCTCGACGGCGCGGGCCACGTGCAGGTCCGGGAAAGTGCCATTTTTCAGCCCAGAATTCCGGACGGACGAAGATTCCTGCCAGGAAAAAAGGGCCAGGACAGAAAGCCATTGCTCCTTTTCTAGGGTCAATAGGGCCCCATCATTGGCACCTGAGAGCCAAAGGCTGCCGCCTTTCCCCTGGGCGCAAAGCTCGACGGCGCGGGCCACGTGCAGGTCCGGGAAAGTGCCATTTTTCAGCCCAGAATTCCGGAGGGACGAAGATTGCTGCCAGGAAAAAAGGGCCAGGACAGAAAGCGATTGCTCCTTTTCTAGGGTCAATAGGGCCCCATCATTGGCACCTGAGAGCCAAAGGCTGCCGCCTTTTCCCTGGGCGCAAAGCTCGACGGCGCGGGCCACGTGCAGGTCCGGGAAAGTGCCATTTTTCAGCCCAGAATTCCGGAGGGACGAAGATTGCTGCCAGGAAAAAAGGGCCAGGACAGAAAGCCATTGCTCCTTTTCTAGGGTCAATAGGGCCCCATCATTGGCACCTGAGAGCCAAAGGCTGCCGCCTTTTCCCTGGGCGCAAATCTCGACGGCGCGGGCCACGTGCAGGTCCGGGAAAGTGCCATTTTTCAGCCCAGAATTCCGGACGGACGAAGATTCCTGCCAGGAAAAAAGGGCCAGGACAGAAAGCGATTGCTCCTTTTCTAGGGTCAATAGGGCCCCATCATTGGCACCTGAGAGCCAAAGGCTGCCGCCTTTTCCCTGGGCGCAAAGCTCGACGGCGCGGGCCACGTGCAGGTCCGGGAAAGTGCCATTTTTCAGCCCAGAATTCCGGACGGACGAAGATTGCTGCCAGGAAAAAAGGGCCAGGACAGAAAGCGATTGCTCCTTTTCTAGGGTCAATAGGGCCCCATCATTGGCACCTGAGAGCCAAAGGCTGCCGCCTTTTCCCTGGGCGCAAAGCTCGACGGCGCGGGCCACGTGCAGGTCCGGGAAAGTGCCATTTTTCAGCCCAGAATTCCGGACGGACGAAGATTGCTGCCAGGAAAAAAGGGCCAGGACAGAAAGCCATTGCTCCTTTTCTAGGGTCAATAGGGCCCCATCATTGGCACCTGAGAGCCAAAGGCTGCCGCCTTTTCCCTGGGCGCAAAGCTCGACGGCGCGGGCCACGTGCAGGTCCGGGAAAGTGCCATTTTTCAGCCCAGAATTCCGGACGGACGAAGATTCCTGCCAGGAAAAAAGGGCCAGGACAGAAAGCCATTGCTCCTTTTCTAGGGTCAATAGGGCCCCATCATTGGCACCTGAGAGCCAAAGGCTGCCGCCTTTTCCCTGGGCGCAAAGCTCGACGGCGCGGGCCACGTGCAGGTCCGGGAAAGTGCCATTTTTCAGCCCAGAATTCCGGACGGACGAAGATTCCTGCCAGGAAAAAAGGGCCAGGACAGAAAGCCATTGCTCCTTTTCTAGGGTCAATAGGGCCCCATCATTGGCACCTGAGAGCCAAAGGCTGCCGCCTTTTCCCTGGGCGCAAAGCTCGACGGCGCGGGCCACGTGCAGGTCCGGGAAAGTGCCATTTTTCAGCCCAGAATTCCGGACGGACGAAGACTCCTGCCAGGAAAAAAGGGCCAGGACAGAAAGCCATTGCTCCTTTTCTAGGGTCAATAGGGCCCCATCATTGGCACCTGAGAGCCAAAGGCTGCCGCCTTTCCCCTGGGCGCAAAGCTCGACGGCGCGGGCCACGTGCAGGTCCGGGAAAGTGCCATTTTTCAGCCCAGAATTCCGGACGGACGAAGATTGCTGCCAGGAAAAAAGGGCCAGGACAGAAAGCGATTGCTCTTTTTCTAGGGTCAATAGGGCCCCATTATTGGCACCTGAGAGCCAAAGGCTGCCGCCTTTTCCCTGGGCGCAAAGCTCGACGGCGCGGGCCACGTGCAGGTCCAGGAAAGTGCCATTTTTCAGCCCAGAATTCCGGACGGACGAAGATTGCTGCCAGGAAAAAAGGGCCAGGACAGAAAGCCATTGCTCCTTTTCTAGGGTCAATAGGGCCCCATCATTGGCACCTGAGAGCCAAAGGCTGCCGCCTTTTCCCTGGGCGCAAAGCTCGACGGCGCGGGCCACGTGCAGGTCCGGGAAAGTGCCATTTTTCAGCCCAGAATTCCGGACGGACGAAGATTGCTGCCAGGAAAAAAGGGCCAGGACAGAAAGCCATTGCTCCTTTTCTAGGGTCAATAGGGCCCCATCATTGGCACCTGAGAGCCAAAGGCTGCCGCCTTTTCCCTGGGCGCAAAGCTCGACGGCGCGGGCCACGTGCAGGTCCGGGAAAGTGCCATTTTTCAGCCCAGAATTCCGGACGGACGAAGATTGCTGCCAGGAAAAAAGGGCCAGGACAGAAAGCGATTGCTCCTTTTCTAGGGTCAATAGGGCCCCATCATTGGCACCTGAGAGCCAAAGGCTGCCGCCTTTTCCCTGGGCGCAAAGCTCGACGGCGCGGGCAACGTGCAGGTCCGGGAAAGTGCCATTTTTCAGCCCAGAATTCCGGACGGACGAAGATTGCTGCCAGGAAAAAAGGGCCAGGACAGAAAGCGATTGCTCCTTTTCTAGGATCAATAGGGCCCCATCATTGGCACCTGAGAGCCAAAGGCTGCCGCCTTTTCCCTGGGCGCAAAGCTGGACGGCGCGGGCCACGTGCAGGTCCGGGAAAGTGCCATTTTTCAGCCCAGAATTCTGGACGGACGAAGATTGCTGCCAGGAAAAAAAAGCCAGGACAGAAAGCCCTTGCTCCTTTTCTAGGGTCAATAGGGCCCCATCATTGGCACCTGAGAGCCAAAGGCTGCCGCCTTTTCCCTGGGCGCAAAGCTCGACGGCGCGGGCCACGTGCAGGTCCGGGAAAGTGCCATTTTTCAGCCCAGAATTCCGGACGGACGAAGATTCCTGCCAGGAAAAAAGGGCCAGGACAGAAAGCGATTGCTCCTTTTCTAGGGTCAATAGGGCCCCATCATTGGCACCTGAGAGCCAAAGGCTGCCGCCTTTTCCCTGGGCACAAAGCTCGACGGCGCGGGCCACGTGCAGGTCCGGGAAAGTGCCATTTTTCAGCCCAGAATTCCGGACGGACGAAGATTGCTGCCAGGAAAAAAGGGCCAGGACAGAAAGCCATTGCTCCTTTTCTAGGGTCAATAGGGCCCCATCATTGGCACCTGAGAGCCAAAGGCTGCCGCCTTTTCCCTGGGCGCAAAGATCGAAGGCGCGGGCCACGTGCAGGTCCGGGAAAGTGCCATTTTTCAGCCCAGAATTCCGGACGGACGAAGATTGCTGCCAGGAAAAAAGGGCCAGGACAGAAAGCCATTGCTCCTTTTCTAGGGTCAATAGGGCCCCATCATTGGCACCTGAGAGCCAAAGGCTGCCGCCTTTTCCCTGGGCGCAAAGCTCGACGGCGCGGGCCACGTGCAGGTCCGGGAAAGTGCCATTTTTCAGCCCAGAATTCCGGACGGACGAAGATTGCTGCCAGGAAAAAAGGGCCAGGACAGAAAGCCATTGCTCCTTTTCTAGGGTCAATAGGGCCCCATCATTGGCACCTGAGAGCCAAAGGCTGCCGCCTATTCCCTGGGCGCAAAGCTCGACGGCGCGGGCCACGTGCAGGTCCGGGAAAGTGCCATTTTTCAGCCCAGAATTCCGGACGGACGAAGATTGCTGCCAGGAAAAAAGGGCCAGGACAGAAAGCCATTGCTCCTTTTCTAGGGTCAATAGGGCCCCATCATTGGCACCTGAGAGCCAAAGGCTGCCGCCTTTTCCCTGGGCGCAAAGCTCGACGGCGCGGGCCACGTGCAGGTCCGGGAAAGTGCCATTTTTCAGCCCAGAATTCCGGACGGACGAAGATTGCTGCCAGGAAAAAAGGGCCAGGACAGAAAGCGATTGCTCCTTTTCTAGGGTCAATAGGGCCCCATCATTGGCACCTGAGAGCCGAAGGCTGCCGCCTTTTCCCTGGGCGCAAAGCTCGACGGCGCGGGCCACGTGCAGGTCCGGGAAAGTGCCATTTTTCAGCCCAGAATTCCGGACGGACGAAGATTGCTGCCAGGAAAAAAGGGCCAGGACAGAAAGCCATTGCTCCTTTTCTAGGGTCAATAGGGCCCCATCATTGGCACCCGAGAGCCAAAGGCTGCCGCCTTTTCCCTGGGCGCAAAGCTCGACGGCGCGGGCCACGTGCAGGTCCGGGAAGTGCCATTTTTCAGCCCATAATTACGGACGGACGAAGATTCCTGCCAGGAAAAAAGGGCCAGGACAGAAAGCGATTGCTCCTTTTCTAGGGTCAATAGGGCCCCATCATTGGCACCTGAGAGCCAAAGGCTGCCGCCTTTTCCCTGGGCGCAAAGCTCGACGGCACGGGCCACGTGCAGGTCCGGGAATGTGCCATTTTTCAGCCCAGAATTCCGGACGGACGAAGATTGCTGCCAGGAAAAAAGGGCCAGGACAGAAAGCCCTTGCTCCTTTTCTAGGGTCAATAGGGCCCCATCATTGGCACCTGAGAGCCAAAGGCTGCCGCCTTTTCCCTGGGCGCAAAGCTCGACGGCGCGGGCCACGTGCAGGTCCGGGAAAGTGCCATTTTTCAGCCCAGAATTCCGGACGGACGAAGATTGCTGCCAGGAAAAAAGGGCCAGGACAGAAAGCCATTGCTCCTTTTCTAGGGTCAATAGGGCCCCATCATTGGCACCTGAGAGCCAAAGGCTGCCGCCTTTTCCCTGGGCGCAAAGCTCGACGGCGCGGGCCACGTGCAGGTCCGGGAAAGTGCCATTTTTCAGCCCAGAATTCCGGACGGACGAAGATTGCTGCCAGGAAAAAAGGGCCAGGACAGAAAGCCATTGCTCCTTTTCTAGGGTCAATAGGGCCCCATCATTGGCACCTGAGAGCCAAAGGCTGCCGCCTTTTCCCTGGGCGCAAAGCTCGACGGCGCGGGCCACGTGCAGGTCCGGGAAAGTGCCATTTTTCAGCCCAGAATTCCGGACGGACGAAGATTGCTGCCAGGAAAAAAGGGCCAGGACAGAAAGCCATTGCTCCTTTTCTAGGGTCAATAGGGCCCCATCATTGGCACCTGAGAGCCAAAGGCTGCCGCCTTTTCCCTGGGCGCAAAGCTCGACGGCGCGGGCCACGTGCAGGTCCGGGAAAGTGCCATTTTTCAGCCCAGAATTCCGGACGGACGAAGATTGCTGCCAGGAAAAAAGGGCCAGGACAGAAAGCGATTGCTCCTTTTCTAGGGTCAATAGGGCCCCATCATTGGCACCTGAGAGCCAAAGGCTGCCGCCTTTTCCCTGGGCGCAAAGCTCGACGGCGCGGGCCACGTGCAGGTCCGGGAAAGTGCCATTTTTCAGCCCAGAATTCCGGACGGACGAAGATTGCTGCCAGGAAAAAAGGGCCAGGACAGAAAGCCATTGCTCCTTTTCTAGGGTCAATAGGGCCCCATCATTGGCACCTGAGAGCCAAAGGCTGCTGCCTTATCCCTGAGCGCAAAGCTCGACGGCGCGGGCCACGTGCAGGTCCGGGAAAGTGCCATTTTTAAGCCCAGAATTCCGGACGGACGAAGATTCCTGCCAGGAAAAAAGGGCCAGGACAGAAAGCCATTGCTCCTTTTCTAGGGTCAATAGGGCCCCATCATTGGCACCTGAGAGCCAAAGGCTGCCGCCTTTTCCCTGGGCGCAAAGCTCGACGGCGCGGGCCACGTGCAGGTCCGGGAAAGTGCCATTTTTCAGCCCAGAATTCCGGACGGACGAAGATTGCTGCCAGGAAAAAAGGGCCAGGACACAAAGCGATTGCTCTTTTTCTAGGGTCAATAGGGCCCCATCATTGGCACCTGAGAGCCAAAGGCTGCCGCCTTTTCCCTGGGCGCAAAGCTCGACGGCGCGGGCCACGTGCAGGTCCGGGAAAGTGCCATTTTTCAGCCCAGAATTCCGGACGGACGAAGATTGCTGCCAGGAAAAAAGGGCCAGGACAGAAAGCGATTGCTCCTTTTCTAGGGTCAATAGGGCCCTATCATTGGCACCTGAGAGCCAAAGGCTGCCGCCTTTTCCCTGGGCGCAAAGCTCGACGGCGCGGGCCACGTGCAGGTCCGGGAAAGTGCCATTTTTCAGCCCAGAATTCCGGACGGACGAAGATTGCTGCCAGGAAAAAAGGGCCAGGACAGAAAGCCATTGCTCCTTTTCTAGGGTCAATAGGGCCCCATCATTGGCACCTGAGAGCCAAAGGCTGCCGCCTTTTCCCTGGGCGCAAAGCTCGACGGCGCGGGCCACGTGCAGGTCCGGGAAAGTGCCATTTTTCAGCCCAGAATTCCGGACGGACGAAGATTGCTGCCAGGAAAAAAGGGCCAGGACAGAAAGCGATTGCTCCTTTTCTAGGGTCAATAGGGCCCCATCATTGGCACCTGAGAGCCAAAGGCTGCCGCCTTTTCCCTGGGCGCAAAGCTCGACGGCGCGGGCCACGTGCAGGTCCGGGAAAGTGCCATTTTTCAGCCCAGAATTCCGGACGGACGAAGATTGCTGCCAGGAAAAAAGGGCCAGGACAGAAAGCCATTGCTCCTTTTCTAGGGTCAATAGGGCCCCATCATTGGCACCTGAGAGCCAAAGGCTGCTGCCTTATCCCTGAGCGCAAAGCTCGACGGCGCGGGCCACGTGCAGGTCCGGGAAAGTGCCATTTTTAAGCCCAGAATTCCGGACGGACGAAGATTCCTGCCAGGAAAAAAGGGCCAGGACAGAAAGCCATTGCTCCTTTTCTAGGGTCAATAGGGCCCCATCATTGGCACCTGAGAGCCAAAGGCTGCCGCCTTTTCCCTGGGCGCAAAGCTCGACGGCGCGGGCCACGTGCAGGTCCGGGAAAGTGCCATTTTTCAGCCCAGAATTCCGGACGGACGAAGATTGCTGCCAGGAAAAAAGGGCCAGGACACAAAGCGATTGCTCTTTTTCTAGGGTCAATAGGGCCCCATCATTGGCACCTGAGAGCCAAAGGCTGCCGCCTTTTCCCTGGGCGCAAAGCTCGACGGCGCGGGCCACGTGCAGGTCCGGGAAAGTGCCATTTTTCAGCCCAGAATTCCGGACGGACGAAGATTGCTGCCAGGAAAAAAGGGCCAGGACAGAAAGCGATTGCTCCTTTTCTAGGGTCAATAGGGCCCTATCATTGGCACCTGAGAGCCAAAGGCTGCCGCCTTTTCCCTGGGCGCAAAGCTCGACGGCGCGGGCCACGTGCAGGTCCGGGAAAGTGCCATTTTTCAGCCCAGAATTCCGGACGAACGAAGATTGCTGCCAGGAAAAAAGGGCCAGGACAGAAAGCCATTGCTCCTTTTCTAGGGTCAATAGGGCCCCATCATTGGCACCTGAGAGCCAAAGGCTGCCGCCTTTTCCCTGGGCGCAAAGCTCGACGGCGCGGGCCACGTGCAGGTCCGGGAAAGTGCCATTTTTCAGCCCAGAATTCCGGACGGACGAAGATTGCTGCCAGGAAAAAAGGGCCAGGACAGAAAGCGATTGCTCCTTTTCTAGGGTCAATAGGGCCCCATCATTGGCACCTGAGAGCCAAAGGCTGCCGCCTTTTCCCTGGGCGCAAAGCTCGATGGCGCGGGCCACGTGCAGGTCCGGGAAAGTGCCATTTTTCAGCCCAGAATTCCGGACGGACGAAGATTGCTGCCAGGAAAAAAGGGCCAGGACAGAAAGCCATTGCTCCTTTTCTAGGGTCAATAGGGCCCCATCATTGGCACCTGAGAGCCAAAGGCTGCCGCCTTTTCCCTGGGCGCAAAGCTCGACGGCGTGGGCCACGTGCAGGTCCGGGAAAGTGCCATTTTTCAGCCCAGAATTCCGGACGGACGAAGATTGCTGCCAGGAAAAAAGGGCCAGGACAGAAAGCCATTGCTCCTTTTCTAGGGTCAATAGGGCCCCATCATTGGCACCTGAGAGCCAAAGGCTGCCGCCTTTTCCCTGGGCGCAAAGCTCGACGGCGTGGGCCACGTGCAGGTCCGGGAAAGTGCCATTTTTCAGCCCACAATTCCGGACGGACGAAGATTGCTGCCAGGAAAAAAGGGCCAGGACAGAAAGCCATTGCTCCTTTTCTAGGGTCAATAGGGCCCCATCATTGGCACCTGAGAGCCAAAGGCTGCCGCCTTTTCCCTGGGCGCAAAGCTCGACGGCGCGGGCCACGTGCAGGTCCGGGAAAGTGCCATTTTTAAGCCCAGAATTCCAGACGGACGAAGATTCCTGCCAGGAAAAAAGGGCCAGGACAGAAAGCGATTGCTCCTTTTCTAGGGTCAATAGGGCCCTATCATTGGCACCTGAGAGCCAAAGGCTGCCGCCTTTCCCCTGGGCGCAAAGCTCGACGGCGCGGGCCACGTGCAGGTCCGGGAAAGTGCCATTTTTCAGCCCAGAATTCCGGACGGACGAAGATTGCTGCCAGGAAAAAAGGGCCAGGACAGAAAGCCATTGCTCCTTTTCTAGGGTCAATAGGGCCCCATCATTGGCACCTGAGAGCCAAAGGCTGCCGCCTTTTCCCTGGGCGCAAAGCTCGACGGCGCGGGCCACGTGCAGGTCCGGGAAAGTGCCATTTTTCAGCCCAGAATTCCGGACGGACGAAGATTGCTGCCAGGAAAAAAGGGCCAGGACAGAAAGCCATTGCTCCTTTTCTAGGGTCAATAGGGCCCCATCATTGGCACCTGAGAGCCAAAGGCTGCCGCCTTTTCCCTGGGCGCAAAGCTCGACGGCGTGGGCCACGTGCAGGTCCGGGAAAGTGCCATTTTTCAGCCCCGAATTCCGGACGGACGAAGATTGCTGCCAGGAAAAAAGGGCCAGGACAGAAAGCCATTGCTCCTTTTCTAGGGACAATAGGGCCCCACAATTGGCACCTGAGAGCCAAAGGCTGCCGCCTTTTCCCTGGGCGCAAAGCTCGACGGCGCGGGCCACGTGCAGGTCCGGGAAAGTGCCATTTTTCAGCCCAGAATTCCGGACGGACGAAGATTGCTGCCAGGAGAAAAGGGCCAGGACAGAAAGCGATTGCTCCTTTTCTAGGGTCAATAGGGCCCCATCATTGGCACCTGAGAGCCAAAGGCTGCCGCCTTTTCCCTGGGCGCAAAGCTCGACGGCGTGGGCCACGTGCAGGTCCGGGAAAGTGCCATTTTTCAGCCCGAATTCCGGAGGGACGAAGATTCCTGCCAGGAAAAGAGTGCCAGGACAGAAAGCCATTGCTCCTTTTCTAGGGTCAATAGGGCCCCATCATTGGCACCTGAGAGCCAAAGGCTGCCGCCTTTTCCCTGGGCGCAAAGCTCGACGGCGCGGGCCACGTGCAGGTCCGGGAAAGTGCCATTTTTCAGCCCAGAATTCCGGACGGACGAAGATTGCTGCCAGGAAAAAAGGGCCAGGACAGAAAGCCATTGCTCCTTTTCTAGGGTCAATAGGGCCCCATCATTGGCACCTGAGAGCCAAAGGCTGCCGCCTTTTCCCTGGGCGCAAAGCTCGACGGCGCGGGCCACGTGCAGGTCCGGGAAAGTGCCATTTTTCAGCCCAGAATTCCGGACGGACGAAGATTGCTGCCAGGAAAAAAGGGCCAGGACAGAAAGCCATTGCTCCTTTTCTAGGGTCAATAGGGCCCCATCATTGGCACCTGAGAGCCAAAGGCTGCCGCCTTTTCCCTGGGCGCAAAGCTCGACGGCGCGGGCCACGTGCAGGTCCGGGAAAGTGCCATTTTTCAGCCCAGAATTCCGGACGGACGAAGATTGCTGCCAGGAAAAAAGGGCCAGGACAGAAAGCGATTGCTCCTTTTCTAGGGTCAATAGGGCCCCATCATTGGCACCTGAGAGCCAAAGGCTGCCGCCTTTTCCCTGGGCGCAAAGCTCGACGGCGCGGGCCACGTGCAGGTCCGGGAAAGTGCCATTTTTCAGCCCAGAATTCCGGACGGACGAAGATTGCTGCCAGGAAAAAAGGGCCAGGACAGAAAGCCATTGCTCCTTTTCTAGGGTCAATAGGGCCCCATCATTGGCACCTGAGAGCCAAAGGCTGCCGCCTTTTCCCTGGGCGCAAAGCTCGACGGCGCGGGCCACGTGCAGGTCCGGGAAAGTGCCATTTTTCAGCCCAGAATTCCGGACGGACGAAGATTGCTGCCAGGAAAAAAGGGCCAGGACAGAAAGCCATTGCTCCTTTTCTAGGGTCAATAGGGCCCCATCATTGGCACCTGAGAGCCAAAGGCTGCCGCCTTTTCCCTGGGCGCAAAGCTCGACGGCGTGGGCCACGTGCAGGTCCGGGAAAGTGCCATTTTTCAGCCCACAATTCCGGACGGACGAAGATTGCTGCCAGGAAAAAAGGGCCAGGACAGAAAGCCATTGCTCCTTTTCTAGGGTCAATAGGGCCCCATCATTGGCACCTGAGAGCCAAAGGCTGCCGCCTTTTCCCTGGGCGCAAAGCTCGACGGCGCGGGCCACGTGCAGGTCCGGGAAAGTGCCATTTTTCAGCCCAGAATTCCGGATGGACGAAGATTCCTGCCAGGAAAAAAGGGCCAGGACAGAAAGCGATTGCTCCTTTTCTAGGGTCAATAGGGCACCATCATTGGCACCTGAGAGCCAAAGGCTGCCGCCTTTTCCCTGGGCGCAAAGCTCGACGGCGCGGGCCACGTGCAGGTCCGGGAAAGTGCCATTTTTTGAGCCCCGAATTCCGGACGGACGAAGATTGCTGCCAGGAAAAAAGGGCCAGGACAGAAAGCGATTGCTCCTTTTCTAGGGTCAATAGGGCCCCATCATTGGCACCTGAGAGCCAAAGGCTGCCGCCTTTTCCCTGGGCGCAAAGCTCGACGGCGCGGGCCACGTGCAGGTCCGGGAAAGTGCCATTTTTCAGCCCAGAATTCCGGACGGACGAAGATTGCTGCCAGGAAAAAAGGGCCAGGACAGAAAGCGATTGCTCCTTTTCTAGGGTCAATAGGGCCCCATCATTGGCACCTGAGAGCCAAAGGCTGCCGCCTTTTCCCTGGGCGCAAAGCTCGACGGCGCGGGCCACGTGCAGGTCCGGGAAAGTGCCATTTTTAAGCCCAGAATTCCAGACGGACGAAGATTCCTGCCAGGAAAAAAGGGCCAGGACAGAAAGCGATTGCTCCTTTTCTAGGGTCAATAGGGCCCCATCATTGGCACCTGAGAGCCAAAGGCTGCCGCCTTTTCCCTGGGCGCAACGCTCGACGGCGCGGGCCACGTGCAGGTCCGGGAAAGTGCCATTTTTCAGCCCAGAATTCCGGACGGACGAAGATTGCTGCCAGGAAAAAAGGGCCAGGACAGAAAGCGATTGCTCTTTTTCTAGGGTCAATAGGGCCCCATCATTGGCACCTGAGAGCCAAAGGCTGCCGCCTTTTCCCTGGGCGCAAAGCTCGACGGCGCGGGCCACGTGCAGGTCCGGGAAAGTGCCATTTTTCAGCCCAGAATTCCGGACGGACGAAGATTGCTGCCAGGAAAAAAGGGCCAGGACAGAAAGCCATTGCTCCTTTTCTAGGGTCAATAGGGCCCCATCATTGGCACCTGAGAGCCAAAGGCTGCCGCCTTTTCCCTGGGCGCAAAGCTCGACGGCGCGGGCCACGTGCAGGTCCGGGAAAGTGCCATTTTTCAGCCCAGAATTCCGGACGGACGAAGATTGCTGCCAGGAAAAAAGGGCCAGGACAGAAAGCGATTGCTCCTTTTCTAGGGTCAATAGGGCCCCATCATTGGCACCTGAGAGCCAAAGGCTGCCGCCTTTTCCCTGGGCGCAAAGCTCGATGGCGCGGGCCACGTGCAGGTCCGGGAAAGTGCCATTTTTCAGCCCAGAATTCCGGACGGACGAAGATTGCTGCCAGGAAAAAAGTGCCAGGACAAAAAGCGATTGCTCCTTTTCTATGGTCAATAGGGCCCCATCATTGGCACCTGAGAGCCAAAGGCTGCCGCCCTTTCCCTGGGCGCAAAGCTCGACGGCGCGGGCCACGTGCAGGTCCGGGAAAGTGCCATTTTTCAGCCCAGAATTCCGGACGGACGAAGATTGCTGCCAGGAAAAAAGGGCCAGGACAGAAAGCCATTGCTCCTTTTCTAGGGTCAATAGGGCCCCATCATTGGCACCTGAGAGCCAAAGGCTGCCGCCTTTTCCCTGGGCGCAAAGCTCGACGGCGCGGGCCACGTGCAGGTCCGGGAAAGTGCCATTTTTCAGCCCAGAATTCCGGACGGACGAAGATTGCTGCCAGGAAAAAAGGGCCAGGACAGAAAGCCATTGCTCCTTTTCTAGGGTCAATAGGGCCCCATCATTGGCACCTGAGAGCCAAAGGCTGCCGCCTTTTCCCTGGGCGCAAAGCTCGACGGCGCGGGCCACGTGCAGGTCCGGGAAAGTGCCATTTTTCAGCCCAGAATTCCGGAGGGACGAAGATTGCTGCCAGGAAAAAAGGGCCAGGGCAGAAAGCGATTGCTCCTTTTCTAGGGTCAGTGGGGCCCCATCATTGGCACCTGAGATTTGAAGTCTGCCATCTTTCCCCTGGGGAAAGAGCTGAATGGTGCCACATGCAGGTTTTTCGGGGACCTCTGGTGCCCGAGCTGTCGCCTCTTGGTAACCCCCATTGGAGACCCCTTGTGCCTTAAATGTCGTCCCTCTGCAACCCCCCTTGGGGACTCCCTGTTCCCTAAATATCGTCCCTTGGCAATTCCCCTTTGGGACCCCCGACGCAGAAAATGTCGTCCCTTGGGCACCCCCCAGTGCCCAAAATGTCGTCCCTCGGCAACTCCCGCGTCGGGACTCCCTAGGTGCCCAAAATGTCGATTGTCTCGGGAATCCCACTTGGGCACACGCGGTGCCCGAAATGTCGTCCCTCGGGAATACCCCTTGGGGACCCCCGGCACCCGAGGAGCCGCCCTCGGCCAGCCCCATCTTGGGGACCCCGCCCCCGAGGAGCAGCCCCTCGGAAAGCCCCCACTTGGGGAACCCTGGCGACCGAGGCGCCACCCCTCGTCCAGTCCCTCTTTGGGGACCCCCGGCGCCCGAGCTGCCGCCCCTCGGCAAGCCCCTCTTGGGGAGACCCGGCGCCCGAGGCACCGCCCCTTTTCCAGCCCCCCCTTGGGGACTCCGGGCGCCCCAGGCGCCGCCCATCGGGCAGCCCCCTCTTGGGGACCCCCGGCGCCCCAGGCGCCGCCCCTCGGCCAGCCCCCCCTTGGGGAACCCCGGCGTCAGAGGTTTCGCCCCTCGGCAACCATCCTTTCGGGACTCCTGGTTCCCGAGGTGTCGTCCCTCGGCAACCCCCCTTGGGGACCGCCGGTGCCCAAAGTGTCGTCCCTCGGCAACCCCCCTTGGGGACCGCCGGTGCCCGAATTGTCGTCCCTCGGAAACCCCCCTTGGGGACCCCCGGTGCCCAAAGTGTCGTCCCTCGGAAACCCCCCTTGGGGACCCCCGGTGCCCAAAGTGTCGTCCCTCGGAAACCCCCCTTGGGGACCCCCGGTGCCCGAAATGTCGTCCGTCGGACAACCCCCTTGGGGACCCCCGGTGCCCAAAATGTCGTCCGTCGGGAATCCCCCTTGGGGACCCCCAGTTCCCGAAATGTCGTCCCTCGGCAACCCCCCTTGGGGACCCCCGGTGCCCGAAATGTCGTCCCTCAGCAACCCCCCTTGGGGACCCCTGACGCAGAAAATGTCGTCCCTTGGCCCTCCCGCAGTGCCCAAAATGTCGTCCCTCGGCAACTCCCCCGTCGGGACCCCCTAGGTGCCTCAAATGTCGATTCTCTCGGGAACACCCCTTAGGGACCCCCGGCGCCCGAGGGGCCGACCCTCGGCAAGTCCCTACTTGGGGACCCCCGACGCCCCAGCTGCCGCCCATCGGCAAGCCCCCCTTGTGGACCCCCGGCGCCCGAGGCACCGCCCCTTTGCCAGCCGCCCCTTGAGGACCTCGGGCGGCCGAGGCACCGCCCCTGGGCCAGCCCCCTCTTGGGAATCCCCGGCGCTGGAGGGGCCGCCCCTCGGCAAGCCCCGCCTTGGGGACGTCCGGCGCCCGAGGGCCGCCCCTCGGCCAGCCCCCCTTGGGGACGGCAGCGCATGAGGAGCCGCCCCTCGCCCAGCCCCTTTTTCTTGACCCTCCGGCGCCAGAGGCGCCGCCCCTCGCCCAGCTCCCACTTGGGGACCCCCGGCTCCCGAGACAACGCCCCTCGGCGACACACCCTTGGGGACACCCGGCGCCAGAGGTGTCGCCCTTCGCAACCCCAGCTTTTCCCTGGGCACAAAGCTCGACAGTGCCTGCCACGTCCAGGTCTGGGAAAGTGCCATTTTTCAGCCCAGAATTCCGGACGGACGAAGATTGCTGCCAGGAAAAAAGGGCCAGGACAGAAAGCGATTGCTCCTTTTCTAGGGTCAATAGGGCCCCATCATTGGCACCTGAGAGCCAAAGGCTGCCGCCTTTTCCCTGGGCGCAAAGCTCGACGGCGCGGGCCACGTGCAGGTCCGGGAAAGTGCCATTTTTCAGCCCAGA
This sequence comes from Pithys albifrons albifrons, assembly GCF_047495875.1. Classification (NCBI taxonomy): domain Eukaryota; kingdom Metazoa; phylum Chordata; class Aves; order Passeriformes; family Thamnophilidae; genus Pithys; species Pithys albifrons. The sequence continues at coordinate 7,988,728 of NC_092481.1, forward strand.
ATTCCGGACGGACGAAGATTGCTGCCAGGAAAAAAGGGCCAGGACAGAAAGCGATTGCTCCTTTTCTAGGGTCAATAGGGCCCCATCATTGGCACCTGAGAGCCAAAGGCTGCCGCCTTTTCCCTGGGCGCAAAGCTCGACGGCGCGGGCCACGTGCAGGTCCGGGAAAGTGCCATTTTTCAGCCCAGAATTCCGGACGGACGAAGATTGCTGCCAGGAAAAAAGGGCCAGGACAGAAAGCCATTGCTCCTTTTCTAGGGTCAATAGGGCCCCATCATTGGCACCTGAGAGCCAAAGGCTGCCGCCTTTTCCCTGGGCGCAAAGCTCGACGGCGCGGGCCACGTGCAGGTCCGGGAAAGTGCCATTTTTCAGCCCAGAATTCCGGACGGACGAAGATTGCTGCCAGGAAAAAAGGGCCAGGACAGAAAGCCATTGCTCCTTTTCTAGGGTCAATAGGGCCCCATCATTGGCACCTGAGAGCCAAAGGCTGCCGCCTTTTCCCTGGGTGCAAAGCTCGACGGCGCGGGCCACGTGCAGGTCCGGGAAAGTGCCATTTTTCAGCCCAGAATTCCGGACGGACGAAGATTGCTGCCAGGAAAAAAGGGCCAGGACAGAAAGCCATTGCTCCTTTTCTAGGGTCAATAGGGCCCCATCATTGGCACCTGAGAGCCAAAGGCTGCCGCCTTTTCCCTGGGCGCAAAGCTCGACGGCGCGGGCCACGTGCAGGTCCGGGAAAGTGCCATTTTTCAGCCCAGAATTCCGGACGGACGAAGATTGCTGCCAGGAAAAAAGGGCCAGGACAGAAAGCCATTGCTCCTTTTCTAGGGTCAATAGGGCCCCATCATTGGCACCTGAGAGCCAAAGGCTGCGGCCTTTTCCCTGGGCGCAAAGCTCGACGGCGCGGGCCACGTGCAGGTCCGGGAAAGTGCCATTTTTCAGCCCAGAATTCCGGACGGACGAAGATTGCTGCCAGGAAAAAAGGGCCAGGACAGAAAGCGATTGCTCTTTTTCTAGGGTCAATAGGGCCCCATCATTGGCACCTGAGAGCCAAAGGCTGCCGCCTTTTCCCTGGGCGCAAAGCTCGACGGCGCGGGCCACGTGCAGGTCCGGGAAAGTGCCATTTTTCAGCCCAGAATTCCGGACGGACGAAGATTGCTGCCAGGAAAAAAGGGCCAGGACAGAAAGCGATTGCTCCTTTTCTAGGGTCAATAGGGCCCTATCATTGGCACCTGAGAGCCAAAGGCTGCCGCCTTTTCCCTGGGCGCAAAGCTCGACGGCGCGGGCCACGTGCAGGTCCGGGAAAGTGCCATTTTTCAGCCCAGAATTCCAGACGAACGAAGATTGCTGCCAGGAAAAAAGGGCCAGGACAGAAAGCCATTGCTCCTTTTCTAGGGTCAATAGGGCCCCATCATTGGCACCTGAGAGCCAAAGGCTGCCGCCTTTTCCCTGGGCGCAAAGCTCGACGGCGCGGGCCACGTGCAGGTCCGGGAAAGTGCCATTTTTCAGCCCAGAATTCCGGACGGACGAAGATTGCTGCCAGGAAAAAAGGGCCAGGACAGAAAGCCATTGCTCCTCTTCTAGGGTCAATAGGGCCCCATCATTGGCACCTGAGAGCCAAAGGCTGCCGCCTTTTCCCTGGGTGCAAAGCTCGACGGCGCGGGCCACGTGCAGGTCCGGGAAAGTGCCATTTTTCAGCCCAGAATTCCGGACGGACGAAGATTGCTGCCAGGAAAAAAGGGCCAGGACAGAAAGCCATTGCTCCTTTTCTAGGGTCAATAGGGCCCCATCATTGGCACCTGAGAGCCAAAGGCTGCCGCCTTTTCCCTGGGCGCAAAGCTCGACGGCGCGGGCCACGTGCAGGTCCGGGAAAGTGCCATTTTTCAGCCCAGAATTCCGGACGGACGAAGATTGCTGCCAGGAAAAAAGGGCCAGGACAGAAAGCCATTGCTCCTTTTCTAGGGTCAATAGGGCCCCATCATTGGCACCTGAGAGCCAAAGGCTGCCGCCTTTTCCCTGGGCGCAAAGCTCGACGGCGCGGGCCACGTGCAGGTCCGGGAAAGTGCCATTTTTCAGCCCAGAATTCCGGAGGGACGAAGATTCCTGCCAGGAAAAGAGTGCCAGGACAGAAAGCCATTGCTCCTTTTCTAGGGTCAATAGGGCCCCATCCTTGGCACCTGAGAGCCAAAGGCTGCCGCCTTTTCCCTGGGCGCAAAGCTCGACGGCGCGGGCCACGTGCAGGTCCGGGAAAGTGCCATTTTTCAGCCCAGAATTCCGGACGGACGAAGATTGCTGCCAGGAAAAAAGGGCCAGGACAGAAAGCCATTGCTCCTTTTCTAGGGTCAATAGGGCCCCATCATTGGCACCTGAGAGCCAAAGGCTGCCGCCTTTTCCCTGGGCGCAAAGCTCGACGGCGCGGGCCACGTGCAGGTCCGGGAAAGTGCCATTTTTCAGCCCAGAATTCCGGACGGACGAAGATTGCTGCCAGGAAAAAAGGGCCAGGACAGAAAGCGATTGCTCCTTTTCTAGGGTCAATAGGGCCCCATCATTGGCACCTGAGAGCCAAAGGCTGCCGCCTTTTCCCTGGGCGCAAAGCTCGACGGCGCGGGCCACGTGCAGGTCCGGGAAAGTGCCATTTTTCAGCCCAGAATTCCGGACGGACGAAGATTGCTGCCAGGAAAAAAGGGCCAGGACAGAAAGCCATTGCTCCTTTTCTAGGGTCAATAGGGCCCCATCATTGGCACCTGAGAGCCAAAGGCTGCCGCCTTTTCCCTGGGCGCAAAGCTCGACGGCGCGGGCCACGTGCAGGTCCGGGAAAGTGCCATTTTTCAGCCCAGAATTCCGGACGGACGAAGATTGCTGCCAGGAAAAAAGGGCCAGGACAGAAAGCGATTGCTCCTTTTCTAGGGTCAATAGGGCCCCATCATTGGCACCTGAGAGCCAAAGGCTGCCGCCTTTTCCCTGGGCGCAAAGCTCGACGGCGCGGGCCACGTGCAGGTCCGGGAAAGTGCCATTTTTCAGCCCAGAATTCCGGACGGACGAAGATTGCTGCCAGGAAAAAAGGGCCAGGACAGAAAGCCATTGCTCCTTTTCTAGGGTCAATAGGGCCCCATCATTGGCACCTGAGAGCCAAAGGCTGCCGCCTTTTCCCTGGGCGCAAAGCTCGACGGCGCGGGCCACGTGCAGGTCCGGGAAAGTGCCATTTTTCAGCCCAGAATTCCGGACGGATGAAGATTGCTGCCAGGAAAAAAGGGCCAGGACAGAAAGCCATTGCTCCTTTTCTAGGGTCAATAGGGCCCCATCATTGGCACCTGAGAGCCAAAGGCTGCCGCCCTTTCCCTGGGCGCAAAGCTCGACGGCGTGGGCCACGTGCAGGTCCGGGAAAGTGCCATTTTTCAGCCCACAATTCCGGACGGACGAAGATTGCTGCCAGGAAAAAAGGGCCAGGACAGAAAGCCATTGCTCCTTTTCTAGGGTCAATAGGGCCCCATCATTGGCACCTGAGAGCCAAAGGCTGCCGCCTTTTCCCTGGGCGCAAAGCTCGACGGCGCGGGCCACGTGCAGGTCCGGGAAAGTGCCATTTTTCAGCCCAGAATTCCGGACGGACGAAGATTGCTGCCAGGAAAAAAGGGCCAGGACAGAAAGCGATTGCTCCTTTTCTAGGGTCAATAGGGCACCATCATTGGCACCTGAGAGCCAAAGGCTGCCGCCTTTTCCCTGGGCGCAAAGCTCGACGGCGCGGGCCACGTGCAGGTCCGGGAAAGTGCCATTTTTCAGCCCCGAATTCCGGACGGACGAAGATTGCTGCCAGGAAAAAAGGGCCAGGACAGAAAGCGATTGCTCCTTTTCTAGGGTCAATAGGGCCCCATCATTGGCACCTGAGAGCCAAAGGCTGCCGCCTTTTCCCTGGGCGCAAAGCTCGACGGCGCGGGCCACGTGCAGGTCCGGGAAAGTGCCATTTTTCAGCCCAGAATTCCGGACGGACGAAGATTCCTGCCAGGAAAAAAGGGCCAGGACAGAAAGCGATTGCTCCTTTTCTAGGGTCAATAGGGCCCCATCATTGGCACCTGAGAGCCAAAGGCTGCCGCCTTTTCCCTGGGCGCAAAGCTCGACGGCGCGGGCCACGTGCAGGTCCGGGAAAGTGCCATTTTTAAGCCCAGAATTCCAGACGGACGAAGATTGCTGCCAGGAAAAAAGGGCCAGGACAGAAAGCGATTGCTCCTTTTCTAGGGTCAATAGGGCCCCATCATTGGCACCTGAGAGCCAAAGGCTGCCGCCTTTTCCCTGGACGCAAAGCTCGACGGCGCGGGCCACGTGCAGGTCCGGGAAAGTGCCATTTTTCAGCCCCGAATTCCGGAGGGACGAAGATTCCTGCCAGGAAAAGAGTGCCAGGACAGAAAGCCATTGCTCCTTTTCTAGGGTCAATAGGGCCCCATCCTTGGCACCTGAGAGCCGAAGGCTGCCGCCTTTTCCCTGGGCGCAAAGCTCGACGGCGCGGGCCACGTGCAGGTCCGGGAAAGTGCCATTTTTCAGCCCAGAATTCCGGACGGACGAAGATTGCTGCCAGGAAAAAAGGGCCAGGACAGAAAGCCATTGCTCCTTTTCTAGGGTCAATAGGGCCCCATCATTGGCACCTGAGAGCCAAAGGCTGCCGCCTTTTCCCTGGGCGCAAAGCTCGACGGCGCGGGCCACGTGCAGGTCCGGGAAAGTGCCATTTTTCAGCCCCGAATTCCGGAGGGACGAAGATTCCTGCCAGGAAAAGAGTGCCAGGACAGAAAGCGATTGCTCCTTTTCTAGGGTCAATAGGGCCCCATCATTGGCACCTGAGAGCCAAAGGCTGCCGCCTTTTCCCTGGGCGCAAAGCTCGACGGCGCGGGCCACGTGCAGGTCCGGGAAAGTGCCATTTTTCAGCCCAGAATTCCGGACGGACGAAGATTGCTGCCAGGAAAAAAGGGCCAGGACAGAAAGCGATTGCTCCTTTTCTAGGGTCAATAGGGCCCCATCATTGGCACCTGAGAGCCAAAGGCTGCCGCCTTTTCCCTGGGCGCAAAGCTCGACGGCGCGGGCCACGTGCAGGTCCGGGAAAGTGCCATTTTTCAGCCCAGAATTCCGGACGGACGAAGATTGCTGCCAGGAAAAAAGGGCCAGGACAGAAAGCGATTGCTCCTTTTCTAGGGTCAATAGGGCCCCATCATTGGCACCTGAGAGCCAAAGGCTGCCGCCTTTTCCCTGGGCGCAAAGCTCGACGGCGCGGGCCACGTGCAGGTCCGGGAAAGTGCCATTTTTCAGCCCAGAATTCCGGACGGACGAAGATTGCTGCCAGGAAAAAAGGGCCAGGACAGAAAGCGATTGCTCCTTTTCTAGGGTCAATAGGGCCCCATCATTGGCACCTGAGAGCCAAAGGCTGCCGCCTTTTCCCTGGGCGCAAAGCTCGACGGCGCGGGCCACGTGCAGGTCCGGGAAAGTGCCATTTTTCAGCCCAGAATTCCGGACGGACGAAGATTGCTGCCAGGAAAAAAGGGCCAGGACAGAAAGCCATTGCTCCTTTTCTAGGGTCAATAGGGCCCCATCATTGGCACCTGAGAGCCAAAGGCTGCCGCCTTTTCCCTGGGCGCAAAGCTCGACGGCGCGGGCCACGTGCAGGTCCGGGAAAGTGCCATTTTTCAGCCCAGAATTCCGGACGGATGAAGATTGCTGCCAGGAAAAAAGGGCCAGGACAGAAAGCCATTGCTCCTTTTCTAGGGTCAATAGGGCCCCATCATTGGCACCTGAGAGCCAAAGGCTGCCGCCTTTTCCCTGGGCGCAAAGCTCGACGGCGTGGGCCACGTGCAGGTCCGGGAAAGTGCCATTTTTCAGCCCACAATTCCGGACGGACGAAGATTGCTGCCAGGAAAAAAGGGCCAGGACAGAAAGCCATTGCTCCTTTTCTAGGGTCAATAGGGCCCCATCATTGGCACCTGAGAGCCAAAGGCTGCCGCCTTTTCCCTGGGCGCAAAGCTCGACGGCGCGGGCCACGTGCAGGTCCGGGAAAGTGCCATTTTTCAGCCCCGAATTCCGGAGGGACGAAGATTCCTGCCAGGAAAAGAGTGCCAGGACAGAAAGCGATTGCTGCTTTTCTAGGGTCAATAGGGCCCCATCATTGGCACCTGAGAGCCAAAGGCTGCCGCCCTTTCCCTGGGCACAAAGCTCGACGGCGCGGGCCACGTGCAGGTCCGGGAAAGTGCCATTTTTCAGCCCAGAATTCCGGACGGATGAAGATTCCTGCCAGGAAAAAAAGGCCAGGACAGAAAGCGATTGCTCCTTTTCTAGGGTCAATAGGGCCCCATCATTGGCACCTGAGAGCCAAAGGCTGCCGCCTTTTCCCTGGGCGCAAAGCTCGACGGCGCGGGCCACGTGCAGGTCCGGGAAAGTGCCATTTTTCAGCCCAGAATTCCGGACGGACGAAGATTGCTGCCAGGAAAAAAGGGCCAGGACAGAAAGCCATTGCTCCTTTTCTAGGGTCAATAGGGCCCCATCATTGGCACCTGAGAGCCAAAGGCTGCCGCCTTTTCCCTGGGCGCAAAGCTCGACGGCGCGGGCCACGTGCAGGTCCGGGAAAGTGCCATTTTTCAGCCCAGAATTCCGGACGGACGAAGATTGCTGCCAGGAAAAAAGGGCCAGGACAGAAAGCCATTGCTCCTTTTCTAGGGTCAATAGGGCCCCATCATTGGCACCTGAGAGCCAAAGGCTGCCGCCTTTTCCCTGGGCGCAAAGCTCGACGGCGCGGGCCACGTGCAGGTCCGGGAAAGTGCCATTTTTCAGCCCAGAATTCCGGACGGACGAAGATTGCTGCCAGGAAAAAAGGGCCAGGACAGAAAGCCATTGCTCCTTTTCTAGGGTCAATAGGGCCCCATCATTGGCACCTGAGAGCCAAAGGCTGCCGCCTTTTCCCTGGGCGCAAAGCTCGACGGCGCGGGCCACGTGCAGGTCCGGGAAAGTGCCATTTTTCAGCCCCGAATTCCGGACGGACGAAGATTCCTGCCAGGAAAAGAGTGCCAGGACAGAAAGCCATTGCTCCTTTTCTAGGGTCAATAGGGCCCCATCATTGGCACCTGAGAGCCAAAGGCTGCCGCCTTTTCCCTGGGCGCAAAGCTCGACGGCGCGGGCCACGTGCAGGTCCGGGAAAGTGCCATTTTTCAGCCCAGAATTCCGGACGGACGAAGATTCCTGCCAGGAAAAAAGGGCCAGGACAGAAAGCCATTGCTCCTTTTCTAGGGTCAATAGGGCCCCATCATTGGCACCTGAGAGCCAAAGGCTGCCGCCTTTTCCCTGGGCGCAAAGCTCGACGGCGCGGGCCACGTGCAGGTTCGGGAAAGTGCCATTTTTCAGCCCAGAATTCTGGACGGACGAAGATTCCTGCCAGGAAAAAAAGGCCAGGACAGAAAGCGATTGCTCCTTTTCTAGGGTCAATAGGGCCCCATCCTTGGCACCTGAGAGCCAAAGGCTGCCGCCTTTTCCCTGGGCGCAAAGCTCGACGGCGCGGGCCACGTGCAGGTCCGGGAAAGTGCCATTTTTCAGCCCAGAATTCCGGACGGACGAAGATTGCTGCCAGGAAAAAAGGGCCAGGACAGAAAGCCATTGCTCCTTTTCTAGGGTCAATAGGGCCCCATCATTGGCACCTGAGAGCCAAAGGCTGCCGCCTTTTCCCTGGGCGCAAAGCTCGACGGCGCGGGCCACGTGCAGGTCCGGGAAAGTGCCATTTTTCAGCCCCGAATTCCGGAGGGACGAAGATTCCTGCCAGGAAAAGAGTGCCAGGACAGAAAGCGATTGCTCCTTTTCTAGGGTCAATAGGGCCCCATCATTGGCACCTGAGAGCCAAAGGCTGCCGCCCTTTCCCTGGGCACAAAGCTCGACGGCGCGGGCCACGTGCAGGTCCGGGAAAGTGCCATTTTTCAGCCCAGAATTCCGGACGGATGAAGATTCCTGCCAGGAAAAAAAGGCCAGGACAGAAAGCGATTGCTCCTTTTCTAGGGTCAATAGGGCCCCATCATTGGCACCTGAGAGCCAAAGGCTGCCGCCTTTTCCCTGGGCGCAAAGCTCGACGGCGCGGGCCACGTGCAGGTCCGGGAAAGTGCCATTTTTCAGCCCAGAATTCCGGACGGACGAAGATTGCTGCCAGGAAAAAAGGGCCAGGACAGAAAGCCATTGCTCCTTTTCTAGGGTCAATAGGGCCCCATCATTGGCACCCGAGAGCCAAAGGCTGCCGCCTTTTCCCTGGGCGCAAAGCTCGGCGGCGCGGGCCACGTGCAGGTCCGGGAAAGTGCCATTTTTCAGCCCAGAATTCCGGACGGACGAAGATTCCTGCCAGGAAAAAAGGGCCAGGACAGAAAGCGATTGCTCCTTTTCTAGGGTCAATAGGGCCCCATCATTGGCACCTGAGAGCCAAAGGCTGCCGCCTTTTCCCTGGGCGCAAAGCTCGACGGCGCGGGCCACTTGCAGGTCCGGGAAAGTGCCATTTTTCAGCCCAGAATTCCGGACGGACGAAGATTGCTGCCAGGAAAAAAGGGCCAGGACAGAAAGCCATTGCTCATTTTCTAGGGTCAATAGGGCCCCATCATTGGCACCTGAGAGCCAAAGGCTGCCGCCTTTTCCCTGGGCGCAAAGCTCGACGGCGCGGGCCACGTGCAGGTCCGGGAAAGTGCCAATTTTCAGCCCGGAATTCCGGACGGACGAAGATTCCTGCCAGGAAAAAAGGGCCAGGACAGAAAGCGATTGCTCCTTTTCTAGGGTCAATAGGGCCCCATCATTGGCACCTGAGAGCCAAAGGCTGCCGCCCTTTCCCTGGGCGCAAAGCTCGACGGCGCGGGCCACGTGCAGGTCCGGGAAAGTGCCAGTTTTCAGCCCAGAATTCGGGACGGACGAAGATTGCTGCCAGGAAAAAAGGGCCAGGACAGAAAGCCATTGCTCCTTTTCTAGGGTCAATAGGGCCCCATCATTGGCACCTGAGAGCCAAAGGCTGCCGCCTTTTCCCTGGGCGCAAAGCTCGACGGCGTGGGCCACGTGCAGGTCCGGGAAAGTGCCATTTTTCAGCCCAGAATTCCGGACGGACGAAGATTGCTGCCAGGAAAAAAGGGCCAGGACAGAAAGCCATTGCTCCTTTTCTAGGGTCGATAGGGCCCCATCATTGGCACCTGAGAGCCAAAGGCTGCCGCCTTTTCCCTGGGCGCAAAGCTCGACGGCGCGGGCCACGTGCAGGTCCGGGAAAGTGCCATTTTTCAGCCCAGAATTCCGGACGGACGAAGATTGCTGCCAGGAAAAAAGGGCCAGGACAGAAAGCGATTGCTCCTTTTCTAGGGTCAATAGGGCACCATCATTGGCACCTGAGAGCCAAAGGCTGCCGCCTTTTCCCTGGGCGCAAAGCTCGACGGCGCGGGCCACGTGCAGGTCCGGGAAAGTGCCAGTTTTCAGCCCAGAATTCCGGACGGACGAAGATTGCTGCCAGGAAAAAAGGGCCAGGACAGAAAGCGATTGCTCCTTTTCTAGGGTCAATAGGGCCCCATCATTGGCACCTAAGAGCCAAAGGCTGCCGCCTTTTCCCTGGGCGCAAAGCTCGACGGCGCGGGCCACGTGCAGGTCCGGGAAAGTGCCATTTTTCAGCCCAGAATTCCGGACGGACGAAGATTGCTGCCAGGAAAAAAGGGCCAGGACAGAAAGCCATTGCTCCTTTTCTAGGGTCGATAGGGCCCCATCATTGGCACCTGAGAGCCAAAGGCTGCCGCCTTTTCCCTGGGCGCAAAGCTCGACGGCGCGGGCCACGTGCAGGTCCGGGAAAGTGCCATTTTTCAGCCCAGAATTCCGGACGGACGAAGATTGCTGCCAGGAAAAAAGGGCCAGGACAGAAAGCGATTGCTCCTTTTCTAGGGTCAATAGGGCCCCATCATTGGCACCTGAGAGCCAAAGGCTGCCGCCTTTTCTCTGAGCGCAAAGCTCGACGGCGCGGGCCACGTGCAGGTCCGGGAAAGTGCCATTTTTCAGCCCCGAATTCCGGACGGACGAAGATTCCTGCCAGGAAAAGAGTGCCAGGACAGAAAGCGATTGCTCCTTTTCTAGGGTCAATAGGGCCCCATCATTGGCACCTGAGAGCCAAAGGCTGCCGCCTTTTCCCTGGGCGCAAAGCTCGACGGCGCGGGCCACGTGCAGGTCCGGGAAAGTGCCATTTTTCAGCCCAGAATTCCGGACGGACGAAGATTGCTGCCAGGAAAAAAGGGCCAGGACAGAAAGCGATTGCTCCTTTTCTAGGGTCAATAGGGCCCCATCATTGGCACCTGAGAGCCAAAGGCTGCCGCCTTTTCCCTGGGCGCAAAGCTCGACGGCGCGGGCCACGTGCAGGTCCGGGAAAGTGCCATTTTTCAGCCCAGAATTCCGGACGGACGAAGATTGCTGCCAGGATAAAAGGGCCAGGACAGAAAGCCATTGCTCCTTTTCTAGGGTCAATAGGGCCCCATCCTTGGCACCTGAGAGCCAAAGGCTGCCGCCTTTTCCCTGGGCGCAAAGCTCGACGGCGCGGGCCACGTGCAGGTCCGGGAAAGTGCCATTTTTCAGCCCAGAATTCCGGACGGACGAAGATTGCTGCCAGGAAAAAAGGGCCAGGACAGAAAGCCATTGCTCCTTTTCTAGGGTCAATAGGGCCCCATCATTGGCACCTGAGAGCCAAAGGCTGCCGCCTTTTCCCTGGGCGCAAAGCTGGACGGCGCGGGCCACGTGCAGGTCCGGGAAAGTGCCATTTTTCAGCCCAGAATTCCGGACGGACGAAGATTGCTGCCAGGAAAAAAGGGCCAGGACAGAAAGCGATTGCTCCTTTTCTAGGGTCAATAGGGCCCCATCATTGGCACCCGAGAGCCAAAGGCTGCCGCCTTTTCCCTGGGCGCAAAGCTCGACGGCGCGGGCCACGTGCAGGTCCGGGAAAGTGCCATTTTTCAGCCCAGAATTCCGGACGGACGAAGATTGCTGCCAGGAAAAAAGGGCCAGGACAGAAAGCCATTGCTCCTTTTCTAGGGTCAATAGGGCCCCATCATTGGCACCTGAGAGCCAAAGGCTGCCGCCTTTTCCCTGGGCGCAAAGCTCGACGGCGCGGGCCACGTGCAGGTCCGGGAAAGTGCCATTTTTCAGCCCAGAATTCCGGACGGACGAAGATTGCTGCCAGGAAAAAAGGGCCAGGACACAAAGCCATTGCTCCTTTTCTAGGGTCAATAGGGCCCCATCATTGGCACCCGAGAGCCAAAGGCTGCCGCCTTTTCCCTGGGCGCAAAGCTCGACGGCGCGGGCCACGTGCAGGTCCGGGAAAGTGCCATTTTTCAGCCCAGAATTCCGGACGGACGAAGATTGCTGCCAGGAAAAAAGGGCCAGGACAGAAAGCCATTGCTCCTTTTCTAGGGTCAATAGGGCCCCATCATTGGCACCTGAGAGCCAAAGGCTGCCGCCTTTTCCCTGGGCGCAAAGCTCGACGGCGCGGGCCACGTGCAGGTCCGGGAAAGTGCCATTTTTCAGCCCCGAATTCCGGAGGGACGAAGATTCCTGCCAGGAAAAGAGTGCCAGGACAGAAAGCGATTGCTCCTTTTCTAGGGTCAATAGGGCCCCATCATTGGCACCTGAGAGCCAAAGGCTGCCGCCCTTTCCCTGGGCACAAAGCTCGACGGCGCGGGCCACGTGCAGGTCCGGGAAAGTGCCATTTTTCAGCCCAGAATTCCGGACGGATGAAGATTCCTGCCAGGAAAAAAAGGCCAGGACAGAAAGCGATTGCTCCTTTTCTAGGGTCAATAGGGCCCCATCATTGGCACCTGAGAGCCAAAGGCTGCCGCCTTTTCCCTGGGCGCAAAGCTCGACGGCGCGGGCCACGTGCAGGTCCGGGAAAGTGCCATTTTTCAGCCCAGAATTCCGGACGGACGAAGATTGCTGCCAGGAAAAAAGGGCCAGGACAGAAAGCCATTGCTCCTTTTCTAGGGTCAATAGGGCCCCATCATTGGCACCCGAGAGCCAAAGGCTGCCGCCTTTTCCCTGGGCGCAAAGCTCGGCGGCGCGGGCCACGTGCAGGTCCGGGAAAGTGCCATTTTTCAGCCCAGAATTCCGGACGGACGAAGATTCCTGCCAGGAAAAAAGGGCCAGGACAGAAAGCGATTGCTCCTTTTCTAGGGTCAATAGGGCCCCATCATTGGCACCTGAGAGCCAAAGGCTGCCGCCTTTTCCCTGGGCGCAAAGCTCGACGGCGCGGGCCACTTGCAGGTCCGGGAAAGTGCCATTTTTCAGCCCAGAATTCCGGACGGACGAAGATTGCTGCCAGGAAAAAAGGGCCAGGACAGAAAGCCATTGCTCATTTTCTAGGGTCAATAGGGCCCCATCATTGGCACCTGAGAGCCAAAGGCTGCCGCCTTTTCCCTGGGCGCAAAGCTCGACGGCGCGGGCCACGTGCAGGTCCGGGAAAGTGCCAATTTTCAGCCCGGAATTCCGGACGGACGAAGATTCCTGCCAGGAAAAAAGGGCCAGGACAGAAAGCGATTGCTCCTTTTCTAGGGTCAATAGGGCCCCATCATTGGCACCTGAGAGCCAAAGGCTGCCGCCCTTTCCCTGGGCGCAAAGCTCGACGGCGCGGGCCACGTGCAGGTCCGGGAAAGTGCCAGTTTTCAGCCCAGAATTCGGGACGGACGAAGATTGCTGCCAGGAAAAAAGGGCCAGGACAGAAAGCCATTGCTCCTTTTCTAGGGTCAATAGGGCCCCATCATTGGCACCTGAGAGCCAAAGGCTGCCGCCTTTTCCCTGGGCGCAAAGCTCGACGGCGTGGGCCACGTGCAGGTCCGGGAAAGTGCCATTTTTCAGCCCAGAATTCCGGACGGACGAAGATTGCTGCCAGGAAAAAAGGGCCAGGACAGAAAGCCATTGCTCCTTTTCTAGGGTCGATAGGGCCCCATCATTGGCACCTGAGAGCCAAAGGCTGCCGCCTTTTCCCTGGGCGCAAAGCTCGACGGCGCGGGCCACGTGCAGGTCCGGGAAAGTGCCATTTTTCAGCCCAGAATTCCGGACGGACGAAGATTGCTGCCAGGAAAAAAGGGCCAGGACAGAAAGCGATTGCTCCTTTTCTAGGGTCAATAGGGCACCATCATTGGCACCTGAGAGCCAAAGGCTGCCGCCTTTTCCCTGGGCGCAAAGCTCGACGGCGCGGGCCACGTGCAGGTCCGGGAAAGTGCCAGTTTTCAGCCCAGAATTCCGGACGGACGAAGATTGCTGCCAGGAAAAAAGGGCCAGGACAGAAAGCGATTGCTCCTTTTCTAGGGTCAATAGGGCCCCATCATTGGCACCTAAGAGCCAAAGGCTGCCGCCTTTTCCCTGGGCGCAAAGCTCGACGGCGCGGGCCACGTGCAGGTCCGGGAAAGTGCCATTTTTCAGCCCAGAATTCCGGACGGACGAAGATTGCTGCCAGGAAAAAAGGGCCAGGACAGAAAGCCATTGCTCCTTTTCTAGGGTCGATAGGGCCCCATCATTGGCACCTGAGAGCCAAAGGCTGCCGCCTTTTCCCTGGGCGCAAAGCTCGACGGCGCGGGCCACGTGCAGGTCCGGGAAAGTGCCATTTTTCAGCCCAGAATTCCGGACGGACGAAGATTGCTGCCAGGAAAAAAGGGCCAGGACAGAAAGCGATTGCTCCTTTTCTAGGGTCAATAGGGCCCCATCATTGGCACCTGAGAGCCAAAGGCTGCCGCCTTTTCTCTGAGCGCAAAGCTCGACGGCGCGGGCCACGTGCAGGTCCGGGAAAGTGCCATTTTTCAGCCCCGAATTCCGGACGGACGAAGATTCCTGCCAGGAAAAGAGTGCCAGGACAGAAAGCGATTGCTCCTTTTCTAGGGTCAATAGGGCCCCATCATTGGCACCTGAGAGCCAAAGGCTGCCGCCTTTTCCCTGGGCGCAAAGCTCGACGGCGCGGGCCACGTGCAGGTCCGGGAAAGTGCCATTTTTCAGCCCAGAATTCCGGACGGACGAAGATTGCTGCCAGGAAAAAAGGGCCAGGACAGAAAGCGATTGCTCCTTTTCTAGGGTCAATAGGGCCCCATCATTGGCACCTGAGAGCCAAAGGCTGCCGCCTTTTCCCTGGGCGCAAAGCTCGACGGCGCGGGCCACGTGCAGGTCCGGGAAAGTGCCATTTTTCAGCCCAGAATTCCGGACGGACGAAGATTGCTGCCAGGATAAAAGGGCCAGGACAGAAAGCCATTGCTCCTTTTCTAGGGTCAATAGGGCCCCATCCTTGGCACCTGAGAGCCAAAGGCTGCCGCCTTTTCCCTGGGCGCAAAGCTCGACGGCGCGGGCCACGTGCAGGTCCGGGAAAGTGCCATTTTTCAGCCCAGAATTCCGGACGGACGAAGATTGCTGCCAGGAAAAAAGGGCCAGGACAGAAAGCCATTGCTCCTTTTCTAGGGTCAATAGGGCCCCATCATTGGCACCTGAGAGCCAAAGGCTGCCGCCTTTTCCCTGGGCGCAAAGCTGGACGGCGCGGGCCACGTGCAGGTCCGGGAAAGTGCCATTTTTCAGCCCAGAATTCCGGACGGACGAAGATTGCTGCCAGGAAAAAAGGGCCAGGACAGAAAGCGATTGCTCCTTTTCTAGGGTCAATAGGGCCCCATCATTGGCACCCGAGAGCCAAAGGCTGCCGCCTTTTCCCTGGGCGCAAAGCTCGACGGCGCGGGCCACGTGCAGGTCCGGGAAAGTGCCATTTTTCAGCCCAGAATTCCGGACGGACGAAGATTGCTGCCAGGAAAAAAGGGCCAGGACAGAAAGCCATTGCTCCTTTTCTAGGGTCAATAGGGCCCCATCATTGGCACCTGAGAGCCAAAGGCTGCCGCCTTTTCCCTGGGCGCAAAGCTCGACGGCGCGGGCCACGTGCAGGTCCGGGAAAGTGCCATTTTTCAGCCCAGAATTCCGGACGGACGAAGATTGCTGCCAGGAAAAAAGGGCCAGGACACAAAGCCATTGCTCCTTTTCTAGGGTCAATAGGGCCCCATCATTGGCACCCGAGAGCCAAAGGCTGCCGCCTTTTCCCTGGGCGCAAAGCTCGACGGCGCGGGCCACGTGCAGGTCCGGGAAAGTGCCATTTTTCAGCCCAGAATTCCGGACGGACGAAGATTGCTGCCAGGAAAAAAGGGCCAGGACAGAAAGCCATTGCTCCTTTTCTAGGGTCAATAGGGCCCCATCATTGGCACCTGAGAGCCAAAGGCTGCCGCCTTTTCCCTGAGCGCAAAGCTCGACGGCGCGGGCCACGTGCAGGTCCGGGAAAGTGCCATTTTTCAGCCCAGAATTCCGGATGGACGAAGATTGCTGCCAGGAAAAAAGGGCCAGGACAGAAAGCCATTGCTCCTTTTCTAGGGTCAATAGGGCCCCATCATTGGCACCTGAGAGCCAAAGGCTGCCGCCTTTTCCCTGAGCGCAAAGCTCGACGGCGCGGGCCACGTGCAGGTCCGGGAAAGTGCCATTTTTCAGCCCAGAATTCCGGATGGACGAAGATTGCTGCCAGGAAAAAAGGGCCAGGACAGAAAGCCATTGCTCCTTTTCTAGGGTCAATAGGGCCCCATCATTGGCACCTGAGAGCCAAAGGCTGCCGCCTTTTCCCTGGGCGCAAAGCTCGACGGCGCGGGCCACGTGCAGGTCCGGGAAAGTGCCATTTTTCAGCCCAGAATTCCGGACGGACGAAGATTGCTGCCAGGAAAAGAGTTCCAGGACAGAAAGCGATTGCTCCTTTTCTAGGGTCAATAGGGCCCCATCATTGGCACCTGAGAGCCAAAGGCTGCCGCCTTTTCCCTGGGCGCAAAGCTCGACGGCGCGGGCCACGTGCAGGTCCGGGAAAGTGCCATTTTTCAGCCCAGAATTCCGGACGGACGAAGATTGCTGCCAGGAAAAAAGGGCCAGGACAGAAAGCGATTGCTCCTTTTCTAGGGTCAATAGGGCCCCATCATTGGCACCTGAGAGCCAAAGGCTGCCGCCTTTTCCCTGGGCGCAAAGCTCGATGGCGCGGGCCACGTGCAGGTCCGGGAAAGTGCCATTTTTCAGCCCAGAATTCCGGACGGACGAAGATTGCTGCCAGGAAAAAAGTGCCAGGACAAAAAGCGATTGCTCCTTTTCTAGGGTCAATAGGGCCCCATCATTGGCACCTGAGAGCCAAAGGCTGCCGCCCTTTCCCTGGGCGCAAAGCTCGACGGCGCGGGCCACGTGCAGGTCCGGGAAAGTGCCATTTTTCAGCCCAGAATTCCGGACGGACGAAGATTGCTGCCAGGAAAAAAGGGCCAGGACAGAAAGCCATTGCTCCTTTTCTAGGGTCAATAGGGCCCCATCATTGGCACCTGAGAGCCAAAGGCTGCCGCCTTTTCCCTGGGCGCAAAGCTCGACGGCGCGGGCCACGTGCAGGTCCGGGAAAGTGCCATTTTTCAGCCCAGAATTCCGGACGGACGAAGATTGCTGCCAGGAAAAAAGGGCCAGGACAGAAAGCGATTGCTCCTTTTCTAGGGTCAATAGGGCCCCATCATTGGCACCTGAGAGCCAAAGGCTGCCGCCTTTTCCCTGGGCGCAAAGCTCGACGGCGCGGGCCACGTGCAGGTCCGGGAAAGTGCCATTTTTCAGCCCAGAATTCCGGAGGGACGAAGATTGCTGCCAGGAAAAAAGGGCCAGGGCAGAAAGCGATTGCTCCTTTTCTAGGGTCAGTGGGGCCCCATCATTGGCACCTGAGATTTGAAGTCTGCCATCTTTCCCCTGGGGAAAGAGCTGAATGGTGCCACATGCAGGTTTTTCGGGGACCTCTGGTGCCCGAGCTGTCGCCTCTTGGTAACCCCCATTGGAGACCCCTTGTGCCTTAAATGTCGTCCCTCTGCAACCCCCCTTGGGGACTCCCTGTTCCCTAAATATCGTCCCTTGGCAATTCCCCTTTGGGACCCCCGACGCAGAAAATGTCGTCCCTTGGGCACCCCCCAGTGCCCAAAATGTCGTCCCTCGGCAACTCCCGCGTCGGGACTCCCTAGGTGCCCAAAATGTCGATTGTCTCGGGAATCCCACTTGGGCACACGCGGTGCCCGAAATGTCGTCCCTCGGGAATACCCCTTGGGGACCCCCGGCACCCGAGGAGCCGCCCTCGGCCAGCCCCATCTTGGGGACCCCGCCCCCGAGGAGCAGCCCCTCGGAAAGCCCCCACTTGGGGAACCCTGGCGACCGAGGCGCCACCCCTCGTCCAGTCCCTCTTTGGGGACCCCCGGCGCCCGAGCTGCCGCCCCTCGGCAAGCCCCTCTTGGGGAGACCCGGCGCCCGAGGCACCGCCCCTTTTCCAGCCCCCCCTTGGGGACTCCGGGCGCCCCAGGCGCCGCCCATCGGGCAGCCCCCTCTTGGGGACCCCCGGCGCCCCAGGCGCCGCCCCTCGGCCAGCCCCCCCTTGGGGAACCCCGGCGTCAGAGGTTTCGCCCCTCGGCAACCATCCTTTCGGGACTCCTGGTTCCCGAGGTGTCGTCCCTCGGCAACCCCCCTTGGGGACCGCCGGTGCCCAAAGTGTCGTCCCTCGGCAACCCCCCTTGGGGACCGCCGGTGCCCGAATTGTCGTCCCTCGGAAACCCCCCTTGGGGACCCCCGGTGCCCAAAGTGTCGTCCCTCGGAAACCCCCCTTGGGGACCCCCGGTGCCCAAAGTGTCGTCCCTCGGAAACCCCCCTTGGGGACCCCCGGTGCCCGAAATGTCGTCCGTCGGACAACCCCCTTGGGGACCCCCGGTGCCCAAAATGTCGTCCGTCGGGAATCCCCCTTGGGGACCCCCAGTTCCCGAAATGTCGTCCCTCGGCAACCCCCCTTGGGGACCCCCGGTGCCCGAAATGTCGTCCCTCAGCAACCCCCCTTGGGGACCCCTGACGCAGAAAATGTCGTCCCTTGGCCCTCCCGCAGTGCCCAAAATGTCGTCCCTCGGCAACTCCCCAGTCGGGACCCCCTAGGTGCCTCAAATGTCGATTCTCTCGGGAACACCCCTTAGGGACCCCCGGCGCCCGAGGGGCCGACCCTCGGCAAGTCCCTACTTGGGGACCCCCGACGCCCCAGCTGCCGCCCATCGGCAAGCCCCCCTTGTGGAGCCCCGGCGCCCGAGGCACCGCCCCTTTGCCAGCCGCCCCTTGAGGACCTCGGGCGGCCGAGGCACCGCCCCTGGGCCAGCCCCCTCTTGGGAATCCCCGGCGCTGGAGGGGCCGCCCCTCGGCAAGCCCCGCCTTGGGGACGTCCGGCGCCCGAGGGCCGCCCCTCGGCCAGCCCCCCTTGGGGACGCCAGCGCATGAGGAGCCGCCCCTCGCCCAGCCCCTTTTTCTTGACCCTCCGGCGCCAGAGGCGCCGCCCCTCGCCCAGCTCCCACTTGGGGACCCCCGGCTCCCGAGACAACGCCCCTCGGCGACACACCCTTGGGGACACCCGGCGCCAGAGGTGTCGCCCTTCGCAACCCCAGCTTTTCCCTGGGCACAAAGCTCGACAGTGCCTGCCACGTCCAGGTCTGGGAAAGTGCCATTTTTCAGCCCACAATTCCGGACGGCCGAAGATTGCTGCCAGGAAAAAAGGGCCAGGACAGAAAGCGATTGCTCCTTTTCTAGGGTCAATAGGGCCCCATCATTGGCACCTGAGAGCCAAAGGCTGCCGCCTTTTCCCTGGGCGCAAAGCTCGACGGCGCGGGCCACGTGCAGGTCCGGGAAAGTGCCATTTTTCAGCCCAGAATTCCGGACGGACGAAGATTGCTGCCAGGAAAAAAGGGCCAGGACAGAAAGCCATTGCTCCTTTTCTAGGGTCAATAGGGCCCCATCATTGGCACCTGAGAGCCAAAGGCTGCCGCCTTTTCCCTGGGCGCAAAGCTCGACGGCGCGGGCCACGTGCAGGTCCGGGAAAGTGCCATTTTTCAGCCCAGAATTCCGGACGGACGAAGATTGCTGCCAGGAAAAAAGGGCCAGGACAGAAAGCGATTGCTCCTTTTCTAGGGTCAATAGGGCCCCATCATTGGCACCTGAGAGCCAAAGGCTGCCGCCTTTTCCCTGGGCGCAAAGCTCGACGGCGCGGGCCACGTGCAGGTCCGGGAAAGTGCCATTTTTCAGCCCAGAATTCCGGACGGACGAAGATTGCTGCCAGGAAAAAAGGGCCAGGACAGAAAGCCATTGCTCCTTTTCTAGGGTCAATAGGGCCCCATCATTGGCACCTGAGAGCCAAAGGCTGCCGCCTTTTCCCTGGGCGCAAAGCTCGACGGCGCGGGCCACGTGCAGGTCCGGGAAAGTGCCATTTTTCAGCCCCGAATTCCGGACGGACGAAGATTGCTGCCAGGAAAAAAGGGCCAGGACAGAAAGCCATTGCTCCTTTTCTAGGGTCAATAGGGCCCCATCCTTGGCACCTGAGAGCCAAAGGCTGCCGCCTTTTCCCTGGGCGCAAAGCTCGACGGCGCGGGCCACGTGCAGGTCCGGGAAAGTGCCATTTTTCAGCCCAGAATTCCGGACGGACGAAGATTGCTGCCAGGAAAAAAGGGCCAGGACAGAAAGCCATTGCTCCTTTTCTAGGGTCAATAGGGCCCCATCATTGGCACCTGAGAGCCAAAGGCTGCCGCCTTTTCCCTGGGCGCAAAGCTCGACGGCGCGGGCCACGTGCAGGTCCGGGAAAGTGCCATTTTTCAGCCCAGAATTCCGGACGGACGAAGATTGCTGCCAGGAAAAGAGTTCCAGGACAGAAAGCGATTGCTCCTTTTCTAGGGTCAATAGGGCCCCATCATTGGCACCTGAGAGCCAAAGGCTGCCGCCTTTTCCCTGGGCGCAAAGCTCGACGGCGCGGGCCACGTGCAGGTCCGGGAAAGTGCCATTTTTCAGCCCAGAATTCCGGACGGACGAAGATTGCTGCCAGGAAAAAAGGGCCAGGACAGAAAGCCATTGCTCCTTTTCTAGGGTCAATAGGGCCCCATCATTGGCACCTGAGAGCCAAAGGCTGCCGCCTTTTCCCTGGGCGCAAAGCTCGATGGCGCGGGCCACGTGCAGGTCCGGGAAAGTGCCATTTTTCAGCCCAGAATTCCGGACGGACGAAGATTGCTGCCAGGAAAAAAGTGCCAGGACAAAAAGCGATTGCTCCTTTTCTAGGGTCAATAGGGCCCCATCATTGGCACCTGAGAGCCAAAGGCTGCCGCCCTTTCCCTGGGCGCAAAGCTCGACGGCGCGGGCCACGTGCAGGTCCGGGAAAGTGCCATTTTTCAGCCCAGAATTCCGGACGGACGAAGATTGCTGCCAGGAAAAAAGGGCCAGGACAGAAAGCCATTGCTCCTTTTCTAGGGTCAATAGGGCCCCATCATTGGCACCTGAGAGCCAAAGGCTGCCGCCTTTTCCCTGGGCGCAAAGCTCGACGGCGCGGGCCACGTGCAGGTCCGGGAAAGTGCCATTTTTCAGCCCAGAATTCCGGACGGACGAAGATTGCTGCCAGGAAAAAAGGGCCAGGACAGAAAGCGATTGCTCCTTTTCTAGGGTCAATAGGGCCCCATCATTGGCACCTGAGAGCCAAAGGCTGCCGCCTTTTCCCTGGGCGCAAAGCTCGACGGCGCGGGCCACGTGCAGGTCCGGGAAAGTGCCATTTTTCAGCCCAGAATTCCGGAGGGACGAAGATTGCTGCCAGGAAAAAAGGGCCAGGGCAGAAAGCGATTGCTCCTTTTCTAGGGTCAGTGGGGCCCCATCATTGGCACCTGAGATTTGAAGTCTGCCATCTTTCCCCTGGGGAAAGAGCTGAATGGTGCCACATGCAGGTTTTTCGGGGACCTCTGGTGCCCGAGCTGTCGCCTCTTGGTAACCCCCATTGGAGACCCCTTGTGCCTTAAATGTCGTCCCTCTGCAACCCCCCTTGGGGACTCCCTGTTCCCTAAATATCGTCCCTTGGCAATTCCCCTTTGGGACCCCCGACGCAGAAAATGTCGTCCCTTGGGCACCCCCCAGTGCCCAAAATGTCGTCCCTCGGCAACTCCCGCGTCGGGACTCCCTAGGTGCCCAAAATGTCGATTGTCTCGGGAATCCCACTTGGGCACACGCGGTGCCCGAAATGTCGTCCCTCGGGAATACCCCTTGGGGACCCCCGGCACCCGAGGAGCCGCCCTCGGCCAGCCCCATCTTGGGGACCCCGCCCCCGAGGAGCAGCCCCTCGGAAAGCCCCCACTTGGGGAACCCTGGCGACCGAGGCGCCACCCCTCGTCCAGTCCCTCTTTGGGGACCCCCGGCGCCCGAGCTGCCGCCCCTCGGCAAGCCCCTCTTGGGGAGACCCGGCGCCCGAGGCACCGCCCCTTTTCCAGCCCCCCCTTGGGGACTCCGGGCGCCCCAGGCGCCGCCCATCGGGCAGCCCCCTCTTGGGGACCCCCGGCGCCCCAGGCGCCGCCCCTCGGCCAGCCCCCCCTTGGGGAACCCCGGCGTCAGAGGTGTCGCCCCTCGGCAACCATCCTTTCGGGACTCCTGGTTCCCGAGGTGTCGTCCCTCGGCAACCCCCCTTGGGGACCGCCGGTGCCCAAAGTGTCGTCCCTCGGCAACCCCCCTTGGGGACCGCCGGTGCCCGAATTGTCGTCCCTCGGAAACCCCCCTTGGGGACCCCCGGTGCCCAAAGTGTCGTCCCTCGGAAACCCCCCTTGGGGACCCCCGGTGCCCAAAGTGTCGTCCCTCGGAAACCCCCCTTGGGGACCCCCGGTGCCCGAAATGTCGTCCGTCGGACAACCCCCTTGGGGACCCCCGGTGCCCAAAATGTCGTCCGTCGGGAATCCCCCTTGGGGACCCCCAGTTCCCGAAATGTCGTCCCTCGGCAACCCCCCTTGGGGACCCCCGGTGCCCGAAATGTCGTCCCTCAGCAACCCCCCTTGGGGACCCCTGACGCAGAAAATGTCGTCCCTTGGCCCTCCCGCAGTGCCCAAAATGTCGTCCCTCGGCAACTCCCCCGTCGGGACCCCCTAGGTGCCTCAAATGTCGATTCTCTCGGGAACACCCCTTAGGGACCCCCGGCGCCCGAGGGGCCGACCCTCGGCAAGTCCCTACTTGGGGACCCCCGACGCCCCAGCTGCCGCCCATCGGCAAGCCCCCCTTGTGGAGCCCCGGCGCCCGAGGCACCGCCCCTTTGCCAGCCGCCCCTTGAGGACCTCGGGCGGCCGAGGCACCGCCCCTGGGCCAGCCCCCTCTTGGGAATCCCCGGCGCTGGAGGGGCCGCCCCTCGGCAAGCCCCGCCTTGGGGACGTCCGGCGCCCGAGGGCCGCCCCTCGGCCAGCCCCCCTTGGGGACGCCAGCGCATGAGGAGCCGCCCCTCGCCCAGCCCCTTTTTCTTGACCCTCCGGCGCCAGAGGCGCCGCCCCTCGCCCAGCTCCCACTTGGGGACCCCCGGCTCCCGAGACAACGCCCCTCGGCGACACACCCTTGGGGACACCCGGCGCCAGAGGTGTCGCCCTTCGCAACCCCAGCTTTTCCCTGGGCACAAAGCTCGACAGTGCCTGCCACGTCCAGGTCTGGGAAAGTGCCATTTTTCAGCCCACAATTCCGGACGGCCGAAGATTGCTGCCAGGAAAAAAGGGCCAGGACAGAAAGCGATTGCTCCTTTTCTAGGGTCAATAGGGCCCCATCATTGGCACCTGAGAGCCAAAGGCTGCCGCCTTTTCCCTGGGCGCAAAGCTCGACGGCGCGGGCCACGTGCAGGTCCGGGAAAGTGCCATTTTTCAGCCCAGAATTCCGGACGGACGAAGATTGCTGCCAGGAAAAAAGGGCCAGGACAGAAAGCGATTGCTCCTTTTCTAGGGTCAATAGGGCCCCATCATTGGCACCTGAGAGCCAAAGGCTGCCGCCTTTTCCCTGGGCGCAAAGCTCGACGGCGCGGGCCACGTGCAGGTCCGGGAAAGTGCCATTTTTCAGCCCAGAATTCCGGACGGACGAAGATTGCTGCCAGGAAAAAAGGGCCAGGACAGAAAGCGATTGCTCCTTTTCTAGGGTCAATAGGGCCCCATCATTGGCACCTGAGAGCCAAAGGCTGCCGCCTTTTCCCTGGGCGCAAAGCTCGACGGCGCGGGCCACGTGCAGGTCCGGGAAAGTGCCATTTTTCAGCCCAGAATTCCGGACGGACGAAGATTGCTGCCAGGAAAAAAGGGCCAGGACAGAAAGCCATTGCTCCTTTTCTAGGGTCAATAGGGCCCCATCATTGGCACCTGAGAGCCAAAGGCTGCCGCCTTTTCCCTGGGCGCAAAGCTCGACGGCGCGGGCCACGTGCAGGTCCGGGAAAGTGCCATTTTTCAGCCCAGAATTCCGGACGGACGAAGATTGCTGCCAGGAAAAAAGGGCCAGGACAGAAAGCCATTGCTCCTTTTCTAGGGTCAATAGGGCCCCATCATTGGCACCTGAGAGCCAAAGGCTGCCGCCTTTTCCCTGGGCGCAAAGCTCGATGGCGCGGGCCACGTGCAGGTCCGGGAAAGTGCCATTTTTCAGCCCAGAATTCCGGACGGACGAAGATTGCTGCCAGGAAAAAAGGGCCAGGACAGAAAGCCATTGCTCCTTTTCTAGGGTCAATAGGGCCCCATCATTGGCACCTGAGAGCCAAAGGCTGCCGCCTTTTCCCTGGGCGCAAAGCTCGACGGCGCGGGCCACGTGCAGGTCCGGGAAAGTGCCATTTTTCAGCCCAGAATTCCGGACGGACGAAGATTGCTGCCAGGAAAAAAGGGCCAGGACAGAAAGCCATTGCTCCTTTTCTAGGGTCAATAGGGCCCCATCATTGGCACCTGAGAGCCAAAGGCTGCCGCCTTTTCCCTGGGCGCAAAGCTCGACGGCGCGGGCCACGTGCAGGTCCGGGAAAGTGCCATTTTTCAGCCCAGAATTCCGGACGGACGAAGATTGCTGCCAGGAAAAAAGGGCCAGGACAGAAAGCCATTGCTCCTTTTCTAGGGTCAATAGGGCCCCATCATTGGCACCTGAGAGCCAAAGGCTGCCGCCTTTTCCCTGGGCGCAAAGCTCGACGGCGCGGGCCACGTGCAGGTCCGGGAAAGTGCCATTTTTCAGCCCAGAATTCCGGACGGATGAAGATTGCTGCCAGGAAAAAAGGGCCAGGACAGAAAGCGATTGCTCCTTTTCTAGGGTCAATAGGGCCCCATCATTGGCACCCGAGAGCCAAAGGCTGCCGCCTTTTCCCTGGGCGCAAAGCTCGACGGCGCGGGCCACGTGCAGGTCCGGGAAAGTGCCATTTTTCAGCCCAGAATTCCGGACGGACGAAGATTGCTGCCAGGAGAAAAGGGCCAGGACAGAAAGCCATTGCTCCTTTTCTAGGGTCAATAGGGCCCCATCATTGGCACCTGAGAGCCAAAGGCTGCCGCCTTTTCCCTGGGCGCAAAGCTCGACGGCGCGGGCCACGTGCAGGTCCGGGAAAGTGCCATTTTTCAGCCCAGAATTCCAGACGGACGAAGATTCCTGCCAGGAAAAAAGGGCCAGGACAGAAAGCCATTGCTCCTTTTCTAGGGTCAATAGGGCCCCATCATTGGCACCTGAGAGCCAAAGGCTGCCGCCTTTTCCCTGGGCGCAAAGCTCGACGGCGCGGGCCACGTGCAGGTCCGGGAAAGTGCCATTTTTCAGCCCAGAATTCCGGACGGACGAAGATTCCTGCCAGGAAAAAATGGCCAGGACAGAAAGCCATTGCTCCTTTTCTAGGGTCAATAGGGCCCCATCATTGGCACCTGAGAGCCAAAGGCTGCCGCCTTTTCCCTGGGCGCAAAGCTCGATGGCGCGGGCCACGTGCAGGTCCGGGAAAGTGCCATTTTTCAGCCCAGAATTCCGGACGGACGAAGATTGCTGCCAGGAAAAAAGGGCCAGGACAGAAAGCGATTGCTCCTTTTCTAGGGTCAATAGGGCCCCATCATTGGCACCTGAGAGCCAAAGGCTGCCGCCTTTTCCCTGGGCGCAAAGCTCGACGGCGCGGGCCACGTGCAGGTCCGGGAAAGTGCCATTTTTCAGCCCCGAATTCCGGACGGACGAGGATTGCTGCCAGGAAAAAAGGGCCAGGACAGAAAGCCATTGCTCCTTTTCTAGGGTCAATAGGGCCCCATCATTGGCACCTGAGAGCCAAAGGCTGCCGCCTTTTCCCTGGGCGCAAAGCTCGACGGCGCGGGCCACGTGCAGGTCCGGGAAAGTGCCATTTTTCAGCCCAGAATTCCGGACGGACGAAGATTGCTGCCAGGAAAAAAGGGCCAGGACAGAAAGCCATTGCTCCTTTTCTAGGGTCAATAGGGCCCCATCATTGGCACCTGAGAGCCAAAGGCTGCCGCCTTTTCCCTGGGCGCAAAGCTCGACGGCGCGGGCCACGTGCAGGTCCGGGAAAGTGCCATTTTTCAGCCCAGAATTCCGGACGGACGAAGATTGCTGCCAGGAAAAAAGGGCCAGGACAGAAAGCCATTGCTCCTTTTCTAGGGTCAATAGGGCCCCATCATTGGCACCTGAGAGCCAAAGGCTGCCGCCTTTTCCCTGGGCGCAAAGCTCGACGGCGCGGGCCACGTGCAGGTCCGGGAAAGTGCCATTTTTCAGCCCAGAATTCCGGACGGACGAAGATTGCTGCCAGGAAAAAAGGGCCAGGACAGAAAGCCATTGCTCCTTTTCTAGGGAAAATAGGGCACAATCATTGGCACCTGAGAGCCAAAGGCTGCCGCCTTTTCCCTGGGCGCAAAGCTCGACGGCGCGGGCCACGTGCAGGTCCGGGAAAGTGCCATTTTTCAGCCCAGAATTCCGGACGGACGAAGATTGCTGCCAGGAAAAAAGGGCCAGGACAGAAAGCCATTGCTCCTTTTCTAGGGTCAATAGGGCCCCATCATTGGCACCTGAGAGCCAAAGGCTGCCGCCTTTTCCCTGGGCGCAAAGCTCGACGGCGCGGGCCACGTGCAGGTCCGGGAAAGTGCCATTTTTCAGCCCAGAATTCCGGACGGACGAAGATTGCTGCCAGGAAAAAAGGGCCAGGACAGAAAGCCATTGCTCCTTTTCTAGGGTCAATAGGGCCCCATCATTGGCACCTGAGAGCCAAAGGCTGCCGCCTTTTCCCTGGGCGCAAAGCTCGACGGCGCGGGCCACGTGCAGGTCCAGGAAAGTGCCATTTTTCAGCCCAGAATTCCGGACGGACGAAGATTGCTGCCAGGAAAAAAGGGCCAGGACAGAAAGCCATTGCTCCTTTTCTAGGGTCAATAGGGCCCCATCATTGGCACCTGAGAGCCAAAGGCTGCCGCCTTTTCCCTGGGCGCAAAGCTCGACGGCGCGGGCCACGTGCAGGTCCGGGAAAGTGCCATTTTTCAGCCCAGAATTCCGGACGGACGAAGATTCCTGCCAGGAAAAGAGTGCCAGGACAGAAAGCCATTGCTCCTTTTCTAGGGTCAATAGGGCCCCATCATTGGCACCTGAGAGCCAAAGGCTGCCGCCTTTTCCCTGGGCGCAAAGCTCGACGGCGCGGGCCACGTGCAGGTCCGGGAAAGTGCCATTTTTCAGCCCAGAATTCCGGACGGACGAAGATTGCTGCCAGGAAAAAAGGGCCAGGACAGAAAGCCATTGCTCCTTTTCTAGGGTCAATAGGGCCCCATCATTGGCACCTGAGAGCCAAAGGCTGCCGCCTTTTCCCTGGGCGCAAAGCTCGACGGCGCGGGCCACGTGCAGGTCCGGGAAAGTGCCATTTTTCAGCCCAGAATTCCGGACGGACGAAGATTGCTGCCAGGAAAAAAGGGCCAGGACAGAAAGCCATTGCTCCTTTTCTAGGGTCAATAGGGCCCCATCATTGGCACCTGAGAGCCAAAGGCTGCCGCCTTTTCCCTGGGCGCAAAGCTCGACGGCGCGGGCCACGTGCAGGTCCGGGAAAGTGCCATTTTTCAGCCCAGAATTCCGGACGGACGAAGATTGCTGCCAGGAAAAAAGGGCCAGGACAGAAAGCCATTGCTCCTTTTCTAGGGTCAATAGGGCCCCATCATTGGCACCTGAGAGCCAAAGGCTGCCGCCTTTTCCCTGGGCGCAAAGCTCGACGGCGCGGGCCACGTGCAGGTCCGGGAAAGTGCCATTTTTCAGCCCAGAATTCCGGACGGACGAAGATTGCTGCCAGGAAAAAAGGGCCAGGACAGAAAGCGATTGCTCCTTTTCTAGGGTCAATAGGGCCCCATCATTGGCACCTGAGAGCCAAAGGCTGCCGCCTTTTCCCTGGGCGCAAAGCTCGACGGCGCGGGCCACGTGCAGGTCCGGGAAAGTGCCATTTTTCAGCCCAGAATTCTGGACGGACGAAGATTGCTGCCAGGAAAAAAGGACCAGGACAGAAAGCCATTGCTCCTTTTCTAGGGTCAATAGGGCCCCATCATTGGCACCTGAGAGCCAAAGGCTGCCGCCTTTTCCCTGGGCGCAAAGCTCGATGGCGCGGGCCACGTGCAGGTCCGGGAAAGTGCCATTTTTCAGCCCAGAATTCCGGACGGACGAAGATTGCTGCCAGGAAAAAAGGGCCAGGACAGAAAGCGATTGCTCCTTTTCTAGGGAAAATAGGGCCCCATCATTGGCACCTGAGAGCCAAAGGCTGCCGCCTTTTCCCTGGGCGCAAAGCTCGACGGCGCGGGCCACGTGCAGGTCCGGGAAAGTGCCATTTTTCAGCCCAGAATTCCGGACGGACGAAGATTGCTGCCAGGAAAAAAGGGCCATGACAGAAAGCGATTGCTCCTTTTCTAGGGTCAATAGGGCCCCATCATTGGCACCTGAGAGCCAAAGGCTGCCGCCTTTTCCCTGGGCGCAAAGCTCGACGGCGCGGGCCACGTGCAGGTCCGGGAAAGTGCCATTTTTCAGCCCAGAATTCCGGACGGACGAAGATTGCTGCCAGGAAAAAAGGGCCAGGACAGAAAGCGATTGCTCCTTTTCTAGGGTCAATAGGGCCCCATCATTGGCACCTGAGAGCCAAAGGCTGCCGCCTTTTCCCTGGGCGCAAAGATCGAAGGCGCGGGCCACGTGCAGGTCCGGGAAAGTGCCATTTTTCAGCCCAGAATTCCGGACGGACGAAGATTGCTGCCAGGAAAAAAGGGCCAGGACAGAAAGCCATTGCTCCTTTTCTAGGGTCAATAGGGCCCCATCATTGGCACCTGAGAGCCAAAGGCTGCCGCCTTTTCCCTGGGCGCAAAGCTCGACGGCGCGGGCCACGTGCAGGTCCGGGAAAGTGCCATTTTTCAGCCCAGAATTCCGGACGGACGAAGATTGCTGCCAGGAAAAAAGGGCCAGGACAGAAAGCCATTGCTCCTTTTCTAGGGTCAATAGGGCCCCATCATTGGCACCTGAGAGCCAAAGGCTGCCGCCTTTTCCCTGGGCGCAAAGCTCGACGGCGCGGGCCACGTGCAGGTCCGGGAAAGTGCCATTTTTCAGCCCAGAATTCCGGACGGACGAAGATTGCTGCCAGGAAAAAAGGGCCTGGACAGAAAGCGATTGCTCCTTTTCTAGGGTCAATAGGGCCCCATCATTGGCACCTGAGAGCCGAAGGCTGCCGCCTTTTCCCTGGGCGCAAAGCTCGACGGCGCGGGCCACGTGCAGGTCCGGGAAAGTGCCATTTTTCAGCCCAGAATTCCGGACGGACGAAGATTGCTGCCAGGAAAAAAGGGCCAGGACAGAAAGCCATTGCTCCTTTTCTAGGGTCAATAGGGCCCCATCATTGGCACCTGAGAGCCAAAGGCTGCCGCCTTTTCCCTGGGCGCAAAGCTCGACGGCGCGGGCCACGTGCAGGTCCGGGAAAGTGCCATTTTTCAGCCCAGAATTCCGGACGGACGAAGATTGCTGCCAGGAAAAAAGGGCCAGGACAGAAAGCCATTGCTCCTTTTCTAGGGTCAATAGGGCCCCATCATTGGCACCTGAGAGCCAAAGGCTGCCGCCTTTTCCCTGGGCGCAAAGCTCGACGGCGCGGGCCACGTGCAGGTCCGGGAAAGTGCCATTTTTCAGCCCAGAATTCCGGACGGACGAAGATTGCTGCCAGGAAAAAAGGGCCAGGACAGAAAGCCATTGCTCCTTTTCTAGGGTCAATAGGGCCCCATCATTGGCACCTGAGAGCCAAAGGCTGCCGCCTTTTCCCTGGGCGCAAAGCTCGACGGCGCGGGCCACGTGCAGGTCCGGGAAAGTGCCATTTTTCAGCCCAGAATTCCGGACGGATGAAGATTGCTGCCAGGAAAAAAGGGCCAGGACAGAAAGCGATTGCTCCTTTTCTAGGGTCAATAGGGCCCCATCATTGGCACCTGAGAGCCAAAGGCTGCCGCCTTTTCCCTGGGCGCAAAGCTCGACGGCGCGGGCCACGTGCAGGTCCGGGAAAGTGCCATTTTTCAGCCCAGAATTCCGGACGGACGAAGATTGCTGCCAGGAAAAAAGGACCAGGACAGAAAGCGATTGCTCCTTTTCTAGGGTCAATAGGGCCCCATCATTGGCACCTGAGAGCCAAAGGCTGCTGCCTTATCCCTGAGCGCAAAGCTCGACGGCGCGGGCCACGTGCAGGTCCGGGAAAGTGCCATTTTTAAGCCCAGAATTCCAGACGGACGAAGATTCCTGCCAGGAAAAAAGGGCCAGGACAGAAAGCGATTGCTCCTTTTCTAGGGTAAATAGGGCCCCATCATTGGCACCTGAGAGCCAAAGGCTGCCGCCTTTTCCCTGGGCGCAAAGCTCGACGGCGCGGGCCACGTGCAGGTCCGGGAAAGTGCCATTTTTCAGCCCAGAATTCCGGACGGACGAAGATTGCTGCCAGGAAAAAAGGGCCAGGACAGAAAGCGATTGCTCTTTTTCTAGGGTCAATAGGGCCCCATCATTGGCACCTGAGAGCCAAAGGCTGCCGCCTTTTCCCTGGGCGCAAAGCTCGACGGCGCGGGCCACGTGCAGGTCCGGGAAAGTGCCATTTTTCAGCCCAGAATTCCGGACGGACGAAGATTGCTGCCAGGAAAAAAGGGCCAGGACAGAAAGCGATTGCTCCTTTTCTAGGGTCAATAGGGCCCTATCATTGGCACCTGAGAGCCAAAGGCTGCCGCCTTTTCCCTG
This sequence comes from Pithys albifrons albifrons, assembly GCF_047495875.1. Classification (NCBI taxonomy): domain Eukaryota; kingdom Metazoa; phylum Chordata; class Aves; order Passeriformes; family Thamnophilidae; genus Pithys; species Pithys albifrons. The sequence continues at coordinate 8,018,752 of NC_092481.1, forward strand.
GGCGCAAAGCTCGATGGCGCGGGCCACGTGCAGGTCCGGGAAAGTGCCATTTTTCAGCCCAGAATTCCGGACGGACGAAGATTGCTGCCAGGAAAAAAGGGCCAGGACAGAAAGCGATTGCTCCTTTTCTAGGGTAAATAGGGCCCCATCATTGGCACCTGAGAGCCAAAGGCTGCCGCCTTTTCCCTGGGCGCAAAGCTCGACGGCGCGGGCCACGTGCAGGTCCGGGAAAGTGCCATTTTTCAGCCCAGAATTCCGGACGGACGAAGATTGCTGCCAGGAAAAAAGGGCCAGGACAGAAAGCCATTGCTCCTTTTCTAGGGTCAATAGGGCCCCATCATTGGCACCTGAGAGCCAAAGGCTGCCGCCTTTTCCCTGGGCGCAAAGCTCGATGGCGCGGACCACGTGCAGGTCCGGGAAAGTGCCATTTTTCAGCCCAGAATTCCGGACGGACGAAGATTGCTGCCAGGAAAAAAGAGCCAGGACAGAAAGCGATTGCTCCTTTTCTAGGGTCAATAGGGCACCATCATTGGCACCTGAGAGCCAAAGGCTGCCGCCTTTTCCCTGGGCGCAAAGCTCGACGGCGTGGGCCACGTGCAGGTCCGGGAAAGTGCCATTTTTCAGCCCAGAATTCCGGACGGACGAAGATTGCTGCCAGGAAAAAAGGGCCAGGACAGAAAGCCATTGCTCCTTTTCTAGGGTCAATAGGGCCCCATCATTGGCACCTGAGAGCCAAAGGCTGCCGCCTTTTCCCTGGGCGCAAAGCTCGACGGCGCGGGCCACGTGCAGGTCCGGGAAAGTGCCATTTTTCAGCCCAGAATTCCGGACGGACGAAGATTGCTGCCAGGAAAAAAGGGCCAGGACAGAAAGCCATTGCTCCTTTTCTAGGGTCAATAGGGCCCCATCATTGGCACCTGAGAGCCAAAGGCTGCCGCCTTTTCCCTGGGCGCAAAGCTCGACGGCGCGGGCCACGTGCAGGTCCGGGAAAGTGCCATTTTTCAGCCCAGAATTCCGGACGGACGAAGATTGCTGCCAGGAAAAAAGGGCCAGGACACAAAGCGATTGCTCCTTTTCTAGGGTCAATAGGGCCCCATCATTGGCACCTGAGAGCCAAAGGCTGCCGCCTTTTCCCTGGGCGCAAAGCTCGACGGCGCGGGCCACGTGCAGGTCCGGGAAAGTGCCATTTTTCAGCCCAGAATTCCGGACGGACGAAGATTGCTGCCAGGAAAAAAGGGCCAGGACAGAAAGCCATTGCTCCTTTTCTAGGGTCAATAGGGCCCCATCATTGGCACCTGAGAGCCAAAGGCTGCCGCCTTTTCCCTGGGCGCAAAGCTCGACGGCGCGGGCCACGTGCAGGTCCGGGAAAGTGCCATTTTTCAGCCCAGAATTCCGGACGGACGAAGATTGCTGCCAGGAAAAAAGGGCCAGGACACAAAGCGATTGCTCCTTTTCTAGGGTCAATAGGGCCCCATCATTGGCACCTGAGAGCCAAAGGCTGCCGCCTTTTCCCTGGGCGCAAAGCTCGACGGCGCGGGCCACGTGCAGGTCCGGGAAAGTGCCATTTTTCAGCCCCGAATTCCGGAGGGACGAAGATTCCTGCCAGGAAAAGAGTGCCAGGACAGAAAGCCATTGCTCCTTTTCTAGGGTCAATAGGGCCCCATCCTTGGCACCTGAGAGCCAAAGGCTGCCGCCTTTTCCCTGGGCGCAAAGCTCGACGGCGCGGGCCACGTGCAGGTCCGGGAAAGTGCCATTTTTCAGCCCAGAATTCCGGACGGACGAAGATTGCTGCCAGGAAAAAAGGGCCAGGACAGAAAGCCATTGCTCCTTTTCTAGGGTCAATAGGGCCCCATCATTGGCACCTGAGAGCCAAAGGCTGCCGCCTTTTCCCTGGGCGCAAAGCTCGACGGCGCGGGCCACGTGCAGGTCCGGGAAAGTGCCATTTTTCAGCCGCGAATTCCGGAGGGACGAAGATTCCTGCCAGGAAAAGAGTGCCAGGACAGAAAGCGATTGCTCCTTTTCTAGGGTCAATAGGGCCCCATCATTGGCACCTGAGAGCCAAAGGCTGCCGCCTTTTCCCTGGGCGCAAAGCTCGACGGCGTGGGCCACGTGCAGGTCCGGGAAAGTGCCATTTTTCAGCCCAGAATTCCGGACGGACGAAGATTGCTGCCAGGAAAAAAGGGCCAGGACAGAAAGCGATTGCTCCTTTTCTAGGGTCAATAGGGCCCCATCATTGGCACCTGAGAGCCAAAGGCTGCCGCCTTTTCCCTGGGCGCAAAGCTCGACGGCGCGGGCCACGTGCAGGTCCGGGAAAGTGCCATTTTTCAGCCCAGAATTCCGGACGGACGAAGATTGCTGCCAGGAAAAAAGGGCCAGGACAGAAAGCCATTGCTCCTTTTCTAGGGTCAATAGGGCCCCATCATTGGCACCTGAGAGCCAAAGGCTGCCGCCTTTTCCCTGGGCGCAAAGCTCGACGGCGCGGGCCACGTGCAGGTCCGGGAAAGTGCCATTTTTCAGCCCCGAATTCCGGAGGGACGAAGATTCCTGCCAGGAAAAGAGTGCCAGGACAGAAAGCCATTGCTCCTTTTCTAGGGTCAATAGGGCCCCATCATTGGCACCTGAGAGCCAAAGGCTGCCGCCTTTTCCCTGGGCGCAAAGCTCGACGGCGCGGGCCACGTGCAGGTCCGGGAAAGTGCCATTTTTCAGCCCAGAATTCCGGACGGACGAAGATTGCTGCCAGGAAAAAAGGGCCAGGACAGAAAGCCATTGCTCCTTTTCTAGGGTCAATAGGGCCCCATCATTGGCACCTGAGAGCCAAAGGCTGCCGCCTTTTCCCTGGGCGCAAAGCTCGACGGCGCGGGCCACGTGCAGGTCCGGGAAAGTGCCATTTTTCAGCCCAGAATTCCGGACGGACGAAGATTCCTGCCAGGAAAAAAGGGCCAGGACACAAAGTGATTGCTCCTTTTCTAGGGTCAATAGGGCCCCATCATTGGCACCTGAGAGCCAAAGGCTGCCGCCTTTTCCCTGGGCGCAAAGCTCGACGGCGCGGGCCACGTGCAGGTCCGGGAAAGTGCCATTTTTCAGCCCAGAATTCCGGACGGACGAAGATTGCTGCCAGGAAAAGAGTGCCAGGACAGAAAGCGATTGCTCCTTTTCTAGGGTCAATAGGGCCCCATCATTGGCACCTGAGAGCCAAAGGCTGCCGCCTTTTCCCTGGGCGCAAAGCTCGACGGCGCGGGCCACGTGCAGGTCCGGGAAAGTGCCATTTTTCAGCCCAGAATTCCGGACGGACGAAGATTGCTGCCAGGAAAAGAGTTCCAGGACAGAAAGCGATTGCTCCTTTTCTAGGGTCAATAGGGCCCCATCATTGGCACCTGAGAGCCAAAGGCTGCCGCCTTTTCCCTGGGCGCAAAGCTCGACGGCGCGGGCCACGTGCAGGTCCGGGAAAGTGCCATTTTTCAGCCCAGAATTCCGGACGGACGAAGATTGCTGCCAGGAAAAAAGGGCCAGGACAGAAAGCCATTGCTCCTTTTCTAGGGTCAATAGGGCCCCATCATTGGCACCTGAGAGCCAAAGGCTGCCGCCTTTTCCCTGGGCGCAAAGCTCGATGGCGCGGGCCACGTGCAGGTCCGGGAAAGTGCCATTTTTCAGCCCAGAATTCCGGACGGACGAAGATTGCTGCCAGGAAAAAAGTGCCAGGACAAAAAGCGATTGCTCCTTTTCTAGGGTCAATAGGGCCCCATCATTGGCACCTGAGAGCCAAAGGCTGCCGCCCTTTCCCTGGGCGCAAAGCTCGACGGCGCGGGCCACGTGCAGGTCCGGGAAAGTGCCATTTTTCAGCCCAGAATTCCGGACGGACGAAGATTGCTGCCAGGAAAAAAGGGCCAGGACAGAAAGCCATTGCTCCTTTTCTAGGGTCAATAGGGCCCCATCATTGGCACCTGAGAGCCAAAGGCTGCCGCCTTTTCCCTGGGCGCAAAGCTCGACGGCGCGGGCCACGTGCAGGTCCGGGAAAGTGCCATTTTTCAGCCCAGAATTCCGGACGGACGAAGATTGCTGCCAGGAAAAAAGGGCCAGGACAGAAAGCGATTGCTCCTTTTCTAGGGTCAATAGGGCCCCATCATTGGCACCTGAGAGCCAAAGGCTGCCGCCTTTTCCCTGGGCGCAAAGCTCGACGGCGCGGGCCACGTGCAGGTCCGGGAAAGTGCCATTTTTCAGCCCAGAATTCCGGAGGGACGAAGATTGCTGCCAGGAAAAAAGGGCCAGGGCAGAAAGCGATTGCTCCTTTTCTAGGGTCAGTGGGGCCCCATCATTGGCACCTGAGATTTGAAGTCTGCCATCTTTCCCCTGGGGAAAGAGCTGAATGGTGCCACATGCAGGTTTTTCGGGGACCTCTGGTGCCCGAGCTGTCGCCTCTTGGTAACCCCCATTGGAGACCCCTTGTGCCTTAAATGTCGTCCCTCTGCAACCCCCCTTGGGGACTCCCTGTTCCCTAAATATCGTCCCTTGGCAATTCCCCTTTGGGACCCCCGACGCAGAAAATGTCGTCCCTTGGGCACCCCCCAGTGCCCAAAATGTCGTCCCTCGGCAACTCCCGCGTCGGGACTCCCTAGGTGCCCAAAATGTCGATTGTCTCGGGAATCCCACTTGGGCACACGCGGTGCCCGAAATGTCGTCCCTCGGGAATACCCCTTGGGGACCCCCGGCACCCGAGGAGCCGCCCTCGGCCAGCCCCATCTTGGGGACCCCGCCCCCGAGGAGCAGCCCCTCGGAAAGCCCCCACTTGGGGAACCCTGGCGACCGAGGCGCCACCCCTCGTCCAGTCCCTCTTTGGGGACCCCCGGCGCCCGAGCTGCCGCCCCTCGGCAAGCCCCTCTTGGGGAGACCCGGCGCCCGAGGCACCGCCCCTTTTCCAGCCCCCCCTTGGGGACTCCGGGCGCCCCAGGCGCCGCCCATCGGGCAGCCCCCTCTTGGGGACCCCCGGCGCCCCAGGCGCCGCCCCTCGGCCAGCCCCCCCTTGGGGAACCCCGGCGTCAGAGGTTTCGCCCCTCGGCAACCATCCTTTCGGGACTCCTGGTTCCCGAGGTGTCGTCCCTCGGCAACCCCCCTTGGGGACCGCCGGTGCCCAAAGTGTCGTCCCTCGGCAACCCCCCTTGGGGACCCCCGGTGCCCGAATTGTCGTCCCTCGGAAACCCCCCTTGGGGACCCCCGGTGCCCAAAGTGTCGTCCCTCGGAAACCCCCCTTGGGGACCCCCGGTGCCCAAAGTGTCGTCCCTCGGAAACCCCCCTTGGGGACCCCCGGTGCCCGAAATGTCGTCCGTCGGACAACCCCCTTGGGGACCCCCGGTGCCCAAAATGTCGTCCGTCGGGAATCCCCCTTGGGGACCCCCAGTTCCCGAAATGTCGTCCCTCGGCAACCCCCCTTGGGGACCCCCGGTGCCCGAAATGTCGTCCCTCAGCAACCCCCCTTGGGGACCCCTGACGCAGAAAATGTCGTCCCTTGGCCCTCCCGCAGTGCCCAAAATGTCGTCCCTCGGCAACTCCCCCGTCGGGACCCCCTAGGTGCCTCAAATGTCGATTCTCTCGGGAACACCCCTTAGGGACCCCCGGCGCCCGAGGGGCCGACCCTCGGCAAGTCCCTACTTGGGGACCCCCGACGCCCCAGCTGCCGCCCATCGGCAAGCCCCCCTTGTGGAGCCCCGGCGCCCGAGGCACCGCCCCTTTGCCAGCCGCCCCTTGAGGACCTCGGGCGGCCGAGGCACCGCCCCTGGGCCAGCCCCCTCTTGGGAATCCCCGGCGCTGGAGGGGCCGCCCCTCGGCAAGCCCCGCCTTGGGGACGTCCGGCGCCCGAGGGCCGCCCCTCGGCCAGCCCCCCTTGGGGACGCCAGCGCATGAGGAGCCGCCCCTCGCCCAGCCCCTTTTTCTTGACCCTCCGGCGCCAGAGGCGCCGCCCCTCGCCCAGCTCCCACTTGGGGACCCCCGGCTCCCGAGACAACGCCCCTCGGCGACACACCCTTGGGGACACCCGGCGCCAGAGGTGTCGCCCTTCGCAACCCCAGCTTTTCCCTGGGCACAAAGCTCGACAGTGCCTGCCACGTCCAGGTCTGGGAAAGTGCCATTTTTCAGCCCACAATTCCGGACGGCCGAAGATTGCTGCCAGGAAAAAAGGGCCAGGACAGAAAGCGATTGCTCCTTTTCTAGGGTCAATAGGGCCCCATCATTGGCACCTGAGAGCCAAAGGCTGCTGCCTTTTCCCTGGGCGCAAAGCTCGACGGCGCGGGCCACGTGCAGGTCCGGGAAAGTGCCATTTTTCAGCCCAGAATTCCGGACGGACGAAGATTGCTGCCAGGAAAAAAGGGCCAGGACAGAAAGCCATTGCTCCTTTTCTAGGGTCAATAGGGCCCCATCATTGGCACCTGAGAGCCAAAGGCTGCCGCCTTTTCCCTGGGCGCAAAGCTCGACGGCGCGGGCCACGTGCAGGTCCGGGAAAGTGCCATTTTTCAGCCCAGAATTCCGGACGGACGAAGATTGCTGCCAGGAAAAAAGGGCCAGGACAGAAAGCGATTGCTCCTTTTCTAGGGTCAATAGGGCCCCATCATTGGCACCTGAGAGCCAAAGGCTGCCGCCTTTTCCCTGGGCGCAAAGCTCGACGGCGCGGGCCACGTGCAGGTCCGGGAAAGTGCCATTTTTCAGCCCAGAATTCCGGACGGACGAAGATTGCTGCCAGGAAAAAAGGGCCAGGACAGAAAGCCATTGCTCCTTTTCTAGGGTCAATAGGGCCCCATCATTGGCACCTGAGAGCCAAAGGCTGCCGCCTTTTCCCTGGGCGCAAAGCTCGACGGCGCGGGCCACGTGCAGGTCCGGGAAAGTGCCATTTTTCAGCCCAGAATTCCGGACGGACGAAGATTGCTGCCAGGAAAAAAGGGCCAGGACAGAAAGCCATTGCTCCTTTTCTAGGGTCAATAGGGCCCCATCCTTGGCACCTGAGAGCCAAAGGCTGCCGCCTTTTCCCTGGGCGCAAAGCTCGACGGCGCGGGCCACGTGCAGGTCCGGGAAAGTGCCATTTTTCAGCCCAGAATTCCGGACGGACGAAGATTGCTGCCAGGAAAAAAGGGCCAGGACAGAAAGCCATTGCTCCTTTTCTAGGGTCAATAGGGCCCCATCATTGGCACCTGAGAGCCAAAGGCTGCAGCCTTTTCCCTGGGCGCAAAGCTCGACGGCGCGGGCCACGTGCAGGTCCGGGAAAGTGCCATTTTTCAGCCCAGAATTCCGGACGGACGAAGATTGCTGCCAGGAAAAAAGGGCCAGGACAGAAAGCCATTGCTCCTTTTCTAGGGTCAATAGGGCCCCATCATTGGCACCCGAGAGCCAAAGGCTGCCGCCTTTTCCCTGGGCGCAAAGCTCGACGGCGCGGGCCACGTGCAGGTCCGGGAAAGTGCCATTTTTCAGCCCAGAATTCCGGACGGACGAAGATTGCTGCCAGGAAAAAAGGGCCAGGACAGAAAGCCATTGCTCCTTTTCTAGGGTCAATAGGGCCCCATCATTGGCACCTGAGAGCCAAAGGCTGCCGCCTTTTCCCTGAGCGCAAAGCTCGACGGCGCGGGCCACGTGCAGGTCCGGGAAAGTGCCATTTTTCAGCCCAGAATTCCGGATGGACGAAGATTGCTGCCAGGAAAAAAGGGCCAGGACAGAAAGCCATTGCTCCTTTTCTAGGGTCAATAGGGCCCCATCATTGGCACCTGAGAGCCAAAGGCTGCCGCCTTTTCCCTGGGCGCAAAGCTCGACGGCGCGGGCCACGTGCAGGTCCGGGAAAGTGCCATTTTTCAGCCCAGAATTCCGGACGGACGAAGATTGCTGCCAGGAAAAGAGTTCCAGGACAGAAAGCGATTGCTCCTTTTCTAGGGTCAATAGGGCCCCATCATTGGCACCTGAGAGCCAAAGGCTGCCGCCTTTTCCCTGGGCGCAAAGCTCGACGGCGCGGGCCACGTGCAGGTCCGGGAAAGTGCCATTTTTCAGCCCAGAATTCCGGACGGACGAAGATTGCTGCCAGGAAAAAAGGGCCAGGACAAAAAGCGATTGCTCCTTTTCTAGGGTCAATAGGGCCCCATCATTGGCACCTGAGAGCCAAAGGCTGCCGCCCTTTCCCTGGGCGCAAAGCTCGACGGCGCGGGCCACGTGCAGGTCCGGGAAAGTGCCATTTTTCAGCCCAGAATTCCGGACGGACGAAGATTGCTGCCAGGAAAAAAGGGCCAGGACAGAAAGCCATTGCTCCTTTTCTAGGGTCAATAGGGCCCCATCATTGGCACCTGAGAGCCAAAGGCTGCCGCCTTTTCCCTGGGCGCAAAGCTCGACGGCGCGGGCCACGTGCAGGTCCGGGAAAGTGCCATTTTTCAGCCCAGAATTCCGGACGGACGAAGATTGCTGCCAGGAAAAAAGGGCCAGGACAGAAAGCGATTGCTCCTTTTCTAGGGTCAATAGGGCCCCATCATTGGCACCTGAGAGCCAAAGGCTGCCGCCTTTTCCCTGGGCGCAAAGCTCGACGGCGCGGGCCACGTGCAGGTCCGGGAAAGTGCCATTTTTCAGCCCAGAATTCCGGAGGGACGAAGATTGCTGCCAGGAAAAAAGGGCCAGGGCAGAAAGCGATTGCTCCTTTTCTAGGGTCAGTGGGGCCCCATCATTGGCACCTGAGATTTGAAGTCTGCCATCTTTCCCCTGGGGAAAGAGCTGAATGGTGCCACATGCAGGTTTTTCGGGGACCTCTGGTGCCCGAGCTGTCGCCTCTTGGTAACCCCCATTGGAGACCCCTTGTGCCTTAAATGTCGTCCCTCTGCAACCCCCCTTGGGGACTCCCTGTTCCCTAAATATCGTCCCTTGGCAATTCCCCTTTGGGACCCCCGACGCAGAAAATGTCGTCCCTTGGGCACCCCCCAGTGCCCAAAATGTCGTCCCTCGGCAACTCCCGCGTCGGGACTCCCTAGGTGCCCAAAATGTCGATTGTCTCGGGAATCCCACTTGGGCACACGCGGTGCCCGAAATGTCGTCCCTCGGGAATACCCCTTGGGGACCCCCGGCACCCGAGGAGCCGCCCTCGGCCAGCCCCATCTTGGGGACCCCGCCCCCGAGGAGCAGCCCCTCGGAAAGCCCCCACTTGGGGAACCCTGGCGACCGAGGCGCCACCCCTCGTCCAGTCCCTCTTTGGGGACCCCCGGCGCCCGAGCTGCCGCCCCTCGGCAAGCCCCTCTTGGGGAGACCCGGCGCCCGAGGCACCGCCCCTTTTCCAGCCCCCCCTTGGGACTCCGGGCGCCCCAGGCGCCGCCCATCGGGCAGCCCCCTCTTGGGGACCCCCGGCGCCCCAGGCGCCGCCCCTCGGCCAGCCCCCCCTTGGGGAACCCCGGCGTCAGAGGTGTCGCCCCTCGGCAACCATCCTTTCGGGACTCCTGGTTCCCGAGGTGTCGTCCCTCGGCAACCCCCCTTGGGGACCGCCGGTGCCCAAAGTGTCGTCCCTCGGAAACCCCCCTTGGGGACCCCCGGTGCCCGAATTGTCGTCCCTCGGAAACGCCCCTTGGGGACCCCCGGTGCCCAAAGTGTCGTCCCTCGGAAACCCCCCTTGGGGACCCCCGGTGCCCAAAGTGTCGTCCCTCGGAAACCCCCCTTGGGGACCCCCGGTGCCCGAAATGTCGTCCGTCGGACAACCCCCTTGGGGACCCCCGGTGCCCAAAATGTCGTCCGTCGGGAATCCCCCTTGGGGACCCCCAGTTCCCGAAATGTCGTCCCTCGGCAACCCCCCTTGGGGACCACCGGTGCCCGAAATGTCGTCCCTCAGCAACCCCCCTTGGGGACCCCTGACGCAGAAAATGTCGTCCCTTGGCCCTCCCGCAGTGCCCAAAATGTCGTCCCTCGGCAACTCCCCCGTCGGGACCCCCTAGGTGCCTCAAATGTCGATTCTCTCGGGAACACCCCTTAGGGACCCCCGGCGCCCGAGGGGCCGACCCTCGGCAAGTCCCTACTTGGGGACCCCCGACGCCCCAGCTGCCGCCCATCGGCAAGCCCCCCTTGTGGAGCCCCGGCGCCCGAGGCACCGCCCCTTTGCCAGCCGCCCCTTGAGGACCTCGGGCGGCCGAGGCACCGCCCCTGGGCCAGCCCCCTCTTGGGAATCCCCGGCGCTGGAGGGGCCGCCCCTCGGCAAGCCCCGCCTTGGGGACGTCCGGCGCCCGAGGGCCGCCCCTCGGCCAGCCCCCCTTGGGGACGCCAGCGCATGAGGAGCCGCCCCTCGCCCAGCCCCTTTTTCTTGACCCTCCGGCGCCAGAGGCGCCGCCCCTCGCCCAGCTCCCACTTGGGGACCCCCGGCTCCCGAGACAACGCCCCTCGGCGACACACCCTTGGGGACACCCGGCGCCAGAGGTGTCGCCCTTCGCAACCCCAGCTTTTCCCTGGGCACAAAGCTCGACAGTGCCTGCCACGTCCAGGTCTGGGAAAGTGCCATTTTTCAGCCCAGAATTCCGGACGGACGAAGATTGCTGCCAGGAAAAAAGGGCCAGGACAGAAAGCGATTGCTCCTTTTCTAGGGTCAATAGGGCCCCATCATTGGCACCTGAGAGCCAAAGGCTGCCGCCTTTTCCCTGGGCGCAAAGCTCGACGGCGCGGGCCACGTGCAGGTCCGGGAAAGTGCCATTTTTCAGCCCAGAATTCCGGACGGACGAAGATTGCTGCCAGGAAAAAAGGGCCAGGACAGAAAGCCATTGCTCCTTTTCTAGGGTCAATAGGGCCCCATCATTGGCACCTGAGAGCCAAAGGCTGCCGCCTTTTCCCTGGGCGCAAAGCTCGACGGCGCGGGCCACGTGCAGGTCCGGGAAAGTGCCATTTTTCAGCCCAGAATTCCGGACGGACGAGGATTGCTGCCAGGAAAAAAGGGCCAGGACAGAAAGCGATTGCTCCTTTTCTAGGGTCAATAGGGCCCCATCATTGGCACCTGAGAGCCAAAGGCTGCCGCCTTTTCCCTGGGCGCAAAGCTCGACGGCGCGGGCCACGTGCAGGTCCGGGAAAGTGCCATTTTTCAGCCCAGAATTCCGGACGGACGAAGATTGCTGCCAGGAAAAAAGGGCCAGGACAGAAAGCGATTGCTCCTTTTCTAGGGTCAATAGGGCCCCATCATTGGCACCTGAGAGCCAAAGGCTGCCGCCTTTTCCCTGGGCGCAAAGCTCGACGGCGCGGGCCACGTGCAGGTCCGGGAAAGTGCCATTTTTCAGCCCAGAATTCCGGACGGACGAAGATTGCTGCCAGGAAAAAAGGGCCAGGACAGAAAGCGATTGCTCCTTTTCTAGGGTCAATAGGGCCCCATCATTGGCACCTGAGAGCCAAAGGCTGCCGCCTTTTCCCTGGGCGCAAAGCTCGACGGCGCGGGCCACGTGCAGGTCCGGGAAAGTGCCATTTTTCAGCCCAGAATTCCGGACGGACGAAGATTGCTGCCAGGAAAAAAGGGCCAGGACAGAAAGCCATTGCTCCTTTTCTAGGGAAAATAGGGCCCCATCATTGGCACCTGAGAGCCAAAGGCTGCCGCCTTTTCCCTGGGCGCAAAGCTCGACGGCGCGGGCCACGTGCAGGTCCGGAAAAGTGCCATTTTTCAGCCCAGAATTCCGGACGGACGAAGATTGCTGCCAGGAAAAAAGGGCCAGGACAGAAAGCCATTGCTCCTTTTCTAGGGTCAATAGGGCCCCATCATTGGCACCCGAGAGCCAAAGGCTGCCGCCTTTTCCCTGGGCGCAAAGCTCGACGGCGCGGGCCACGTGCAGGTCCGGGAAAGTGCCATTTTTCAGCCCAGAATTCCGGACGGACGAAGATTGCTGCCAGGAAAAAAGGGCCAGGACAGAAAGCCATTGCTCCTTTTCTAGGGTCAATAGGGCCCCATCATTGGCACCTGAGAGCCAAAGGCTGCCGCCTTTTCCCTGGGCGCAAAGCTCGACGGCGCGGGCCACGTGCAGGTCCGGGAAAGTGCCATTTTTCAGCCCAGAATTCCGGACGGACGAGGATTGCTGCCAGGAAAAAAGGGCCAGGACAGAAAGCAATTGCTCCTTTTCTAGGGTCAATAGGGCCCCATCATTGGCACCTGAGAGCCAAAGGCTGCCGCCTTTTCCCTGGGCGCAAAGCTCGACGGCACGGGCCACGTGCAGGTCCGGGAAAGTGCCATTTTTCAGCCCAGAATTCCGGACGGACGAAGATTGCTGCCAGGAAAAAAGGGCCAGGACAGAAAGCCATTGCTCCTTTTCTAGGGTCAATAGGGCCCCATCATTGGCACCTGAGAGCCAAAGGCTGCCGCCTTTTCCCTGGGCGCAAAGCTCGACGGCGCGGGCCACGTGCAGGTCCGGGAAAGTGCCATTTTTCAGCCCAGAATTCCGGACGGACGAAGATTGCTGCCAGGAAAAAAGGGCCAGGACAGAAAGCCATTGCTCCTTTTCTAGGGAAAATAGGGCCCCATCATTGGCACCTGAGAGCCAAAGGCTGCCGCCTTTTCCCTGGGCGCAAAGCTCGACGGCGCGGGCCACGTGCAGGTCCGGGAAAGTGCCATTTTTCAGCCCAGAATTCCGGACGGACGAAGATTCCTGCCAGGAAAAAAGGGCCATGACAGAAAGCGATTGCTCCTTTTCTAGGGTCAATAGGGCCCCATCATTGGCACCTGAGAGCCAAAGGCTGCCGCCTTTTCCCTGGGCGCAAAGCTCGACGGCGCGGGCCACGTGCAGGTCCGGGAAAGTGCCATTTTTCAGCCCAGAATTCCGGACGGACGAAGATTGCTGCCAGGAAAAAAGGGCCAGGACAGAAAGCCATTGCTCCTTTTCTAGGGAAAATAGGGCCCCATCATTGGCACCTGAGAGCCAAAGGCTGCCGCCTTTTCCCTGGGCGCAAAGCTCGACGGCGCGGGCCACGTGCAGGTCCGGGAAAGTGCCATTTTTCAGCCCAGAATTCCGGACGGACGAAGATTCCTGCCAGGAAAAAAGGGCCATGACAGAAAGCGATTGCTCCTTTTCTAGGGTCAATAGGGCCCCATCATTGGCACCTGAGAGCCAAAGGCTGCCGCCTTTTCCCTGGGCGCAAAGCTCGACGGCGCGGGCCACGTGCAGGTCCGGGAAAGTGCCATTTTTCAGCCCAGAATTCCGGACGGACGAAGATTGCTGCCAGGAAAAAAGGGCCAGGACAGAAAGCGATTGCTCCTTTTCTAGGGTCAATAGGGCCCCATCATTGGCACCTGAGAGCCAAAGGCTGCCGCCTTTTCCCTGGGCGCAAAGATCGAAGGCGCGGGCCACGTGCAGGTCCGGGAAAGTGCCATTTTTCAGCCCAGAATTCCGGACGGACGAAGATTGCTGCCAGGAAAAAAGGGCCAGGACAGAAAGCCATTGCTCCTTTTCTAGGGTCAATAGGGCCCCATCATTGGCACCTGAGAGCCAAAGGCTGCCGCCTTTTCCCTGGGCGCAAAGCTCGACGGCGCGGGCCACGTGCAGGTCCGGGAAAGTGCCATTTTTCAGCCCACAATTCCGGACGGACGAAGATTGCTGCCAGGAAAAAAGGGCCAGGACAGAAAGCCATTGCTGCTTTTCTAGGGTCAATAGGGCCCCATCATTGGCACCTGAGAGCCAAAGGCTGCCGCCTTTTCCCTGGGCGCAAAGCTCGACGGCGCGGGCCACGTGCAGGTCCGGGAAAGTGCCATTTTTCAGCCCAGAATTCCGGACGGACGAAGATTGCTGCCAGGAAAAAAGGGCCAGGACAGAAAGCCATTGCTCCTTTTCTAGGGTCAATAGGGCCCCATCATTGGCACCTGAGAGCCAAAGGCTGCCGCCTTTTCCCTGGGCGCAAAGCTCGACGGCGCGGGCCACGTGCAGGTCCGGGAAAGTGCCATTTTTCAGCCCAGAATTCCGGACGGACGAAGATTGCTGCCAGGAAAAAAGGGCCTGGACAGAAAGCGATTGCTCCTTTTCTAGGGTCAATAGGGCCCCATCATTGGCACCTGAGAGCCGAAGGCTGCCGCCTTTTCCCTGGGCGCAAAGCTCGACGGCGCGGGCCACGTGCAGGTCCGGGAAAGTGCCATTTTTCAGCCCAGAATTCCGGACGGACGAAGATTGCTGCCAGGAAAAAAGGGCCAGGACAGAAAGCCATTGCTCCTTTTCTAGGGTCAATAGGGCCCCATCATTGGCACCTGAGAGCCAAAGGCTGCCGCCTTTTCCCTGGGCGCAAAGCTCGACGGCACGGGCCACGTGCAGGTCCGGGAAAGTGCCATTTTTCAGCCCAGAATTCCGGACGGACGAAGATTGCTGCCAGGAAAAAAGGGCCAGGACAGAAAGCGATTGCTCCTTTTCTAGGGTCAATAGGGCCCCATCATTGGCACCTGAGAGCCAAAGGCTGCCGCCTTTTCCCTGGGCGCAAAGCTCGACGGCGCGGGCCACGTGCAGGTCCGGGAAAGTGCCATTTTTCAGCCCAGAATTCCGGACGGACGAAGATTGCTGCCAGGAAAAAAGGGCCAGGACAGAAAGCCATTGCTCCTTTTCTAGGGTCAATAGGGCCCCATCATTGGCACCTGAGAGCCAAAGGCTGCCGCCTTTTCCCTGGGCGCAAAGCTCGACAGCGCGGGCCACGTGCAGGTCCGGGAAAGTGCCATTTTTCAGCCCAGAATTCCGGACGGACGAAGATTGCTGCCAGGATAAAAGGGCCAGGACAGAAAGCCATTGCTCCTTTTCTAGGGTCAATAGGGCCCCATCATTGGCACCTGAGAGCCAAAGGCTGCCGCCTTTTCCCTGGGCGCAAATCTCGACGGCGCGGGCCACGTGCAGGTCCGGGAAAGTGCCATTTTTCAGCCCAGAATTCCGGACGGACGAAGATTGCTGCCAGGAAAAAAGGGCCAGGACAGAAAGCGATTGCTCCTTTTCTAGGGTCAATAGGGCCCCATCATTGGCACCTGAGAGCCAAAGGCTGCCGCCTTTTCCCTGGGCGCAAAGCTCGACGGCGCGGGCCACGTGCAGGTCCGGGAAAGTGCCATTTTTCAGCCCAGAATTCCGGACGGACGAAGATTGCTGCCAGGAAAAAAGGGCCAGGACAGAAAGCCATTGCTCCTTTTCTAGGGTCAATAGGGCCCCATCATTGGCACCTGAGAGCCAAAGGCTGCCGCCTTTTCCCTGGGCGCAAAGCTCGACGGCGCGGGCCACGTGCAGGTCCGGGAAAGTGCCATTTTTCAGCCCAGAATTCCGGACGGACGAAGATTGCTGCCAGGAAAAGAGTGCCAGGACAGAAAGCGATTGCTCCTTTTCTAGGGTCAATAGGGCCCCATCATTGGCACCTGAGAGCCAAAGGCTGCCGCCTTTTCCCTGAGCGCAAAGCTCGACGGCGCGGGCCACGTGCAGGTCCGGGAAAGTGCCATTTTTCAGCCCAGAATTCCGGACGGACGAAGATTGCTGCCAGGAAAAAAGGGCCAGGACAGAAAGCCATTGCTCCTTTTCTAGGGTCAATAGGGCCCCATCATTGGCACCTGAGAGCCAAAGGCTGCCGCCTTTTCCCTGGGCGCAAAGCTCGACGGCGCGGGCCACGTGCAGGTCCGGGAAAGTGCCATTTTTCAGCCCAGAATTCCGGACGGACGAAGATTGCTGCCAGGAAAAAAGGGCCAGGACAGAAAGCCATTGCTCCTTTTCTAGGGTCAATAGGGCCCCATCATTGGCACCTGAGAGCCAAAGGCTGCCGCCTTTTCCCTGGGCGCAAAGCTCGACGGCGCGGGCCACGTGCAGGTCCGGGAAAGTGCCATTTTTCAGCCCAGAATTCCGGACGGACGAAGATTCCTGCCAGGAAAAAAGGGCCAGGACAGAAAGCCATTGCTCCTTTTCTAGGGTCAATAGGGCCCCATCATTGGCACCTGAGAGCCAAAGGCTGCCGCCTTTTCCCTGGGCGCAAAGCTCGACGGCGCGGGCCACGTCCAGGTCCGGGAAAGTGCCATTTTTCAGCCCAGAATTCCGGACGGACGAAGATTCCTGCCAGGAAAAAAGGGCCAGGACAGAAAGCCATTGCTCCTTTTCTAGGGTCAATAGGGCCCCATCATTGGCACCTGAGAGCCAAAGGCTGCCGCCTTTTCCCTGGGCGTAAAGCTCGACGGCGCGGGCCACGTGCAGGTCCGGGAAAGTGCCATTTTTCAGCCCAGAATTCCGGACGGACGAAGATTGCTGCCAGGAAAAAAGGGCCAGGACAGAAAGCCATTGCTCCTTTTCTAGGGTCAATAGGGCCCCATCATTGGCACCTGAGAGCCAAAGGCTGCCGCCTTTCCCCTGGGCGCAAAGCTCGACGGCGCGGGCCACGTGCAGGTCCGGGAAAGTGCCATTTTTCAGCCCAGAATTCCGGACGGACGAAGATTGCTGCCAGGAAAAAAGGGCCAGGACAGAAAGCCATTGCTCTTTTTCTAGGGTCAATAGGGCCCCATTATTGGCACCTGAGAGCCAAAGGCTGCCGCCTTTTCCCTGGGCGCAAAGCTCGACGGCGCGGGCCACGTGCAGGTCCGGGAAAGTGCCATTTTTCAGCCCAGAATTCCGGACGGACGAAGATTGCTGCCAGGAAAAAAGGGCCAGGACAGAAAGCGATTGCTCCTTTTCTAGGGTCAATAGGGCCCCATCATTGGCACCTGAGAGCCAAAGGCTGCCGCCTTTTCCCTGGGCGCAAAGCTCGACGGCGCGGGCCACGTGCAGGTCCGGGAAAGTGCCATTTTTCAGCCCAGAATTCCGGATGGACGAGGATTGCTGCCAGGAAAAAAGGGCCAGGACAGAAAGCAATTGCTCCTTTTCTAG
Organism: Pithys albifrons albifrons; assembly: GCF_047495875.1. Classification (NCBI taxonomy): domain Eukaryota; kingdom Metazoa; phylum Chordata; class Aves; order Passeriformes; family Thamnophilidae; genus Pithys; species Pithys albifrons. Next base: position 8,035,551 of record NC_092481.1, read on the forward strand.
GGTCAATAGGGCCCCATCATTGGCACCTGAGAGCCAAAGGCTGCCGCCTTTTCCCTGGGCGCAAAGCTCGACGGCGCGGGCCACGTGCAGGTCCGGGAAAGTGCCATTTTTCAGCCCAGAATTCCGGACGGACGAAGATTGCTGCCAGGAAAAAAGGGCCAGGACAGAAAGCCATTGCTCCTTTTCTAGGGTCAATAGGGCCCCATCATTGGCACCTGAGAGCCAAAGGCTGCCGCCTTTTCCCTGGGCGCAAAGCTGGACGGCGCGGGCCACGTGCAGGTCCGGGAAAGTGCCATTTTTCAGCCCAGAATTCTGGACGGACGAAGATTGCTGCCAGGAAAAAAGGGCCAGGACAGAAAGCGATTGCTCCTTTTCTAGGGTCAATAGGGCCCCATCATTGGCACCTGAGAGCCAAAGGCTGCCGCCTTTTCCCTGGGCGCAAAGCTCGACGGCGCGGGCCACGTGCAGGTCCGGGAAAGTGCCATTTTTCAGCCCAGAATTCCGGACGGACGAAGATTGCTGCCAGGAAAAAAGGGCCAGGACAGAAAGCCATTGCTCCTTTTCTAGGGTCAATAGGGCCCCATCATTGGCACCTGAGAGCCAAAGGCTGCCGCCTTTTCCCTGGGCGCAAAGCTCGACGGCGCGGGCCACGTGCAGGTCCGGGAAAGTGCCATTTTTCAGCCCAGAATTCCGGACGGACGAAGATTGCTGCCAGGAAAAAAGGGCCAGGACAGAAAGCCATTGCTCCTTTTCTAGGGTCAATAGGGCCCCATCATTGGCACCTGAGAGCCAAAGGCTGCCGCCTTTTCCCTGGGCGCAAAGCTCGACGGCGCGGGCCACGTGCAGGTCCGGGAAAGTGCCATTTTTCAGCCCAGAATTCCGGACAGACGAAGATTGCTGCCAGGAAAAAAGGGCCAGGACAGAAAGCCATTGCTCCTTTTCTAGGGTCAATAGGGCCCCATCATTGGCACCTGAGAGCCAAAGGCTGCCGCCTTTTCCCTGGGCGCAAAGCTCGACGGCGCGGGCCACGTGCAGGTCCGGGAAAGTGCCATTTTTCAGCCCAGAATTCCGGACGGACCAAGATTCCTGCCAGGAAAAAAGGGCCTGGACAGAAAGCGATTGCTCCTTTTCTAGGGTCAATAGGGCCCCATCATTGGCACCTGAGAGCCGAAGGCTGCCGCCTTTTCCCTGGGCGCAAAGCTCGACGGCGCGGGCCACGTGCAGGTCCGGGAAAGTGCCATTTTTCAGCCCAGAATTCCGGACGGACGAAGATTGCTGCCAGGAAAAAAGGGCCAGGACAGAAAGCCATTGCTCCTTTTCTAGGGTCAATAGGGCCCCATCATTGGCACCTGAGAGCCAAAGGCTGCCGCCTTTTCCCTGGGCGCAAAGATCGACGGCGCGGGCCACGTGCAGGTCCGGGAAAGTGCCATTTTTCAGCCCAGAATTCCGGACGGACGAAGATTGCTGCCAGGAAAAAAGGGCCAGGATAGAAAGCCATTGCTCCTTTTCTAGGGTCAATAGGGCCCCATCATTGGCACCTGAGAGCCAAAGGCTGCCGCCTTTTCCCTGGGTGCAAAGCTCGACGGCGCGGGCCACGTGCAGGTCCGGGAAAGTGCCATTTTTCAGCCCAGAATTCCGGACGGACCAAGATTCCTGCCAGGAAAAACGGGCCAGGGCAGAAAGCGATTGCTCCTTTTCTAGGGTCAATAGGGCCCCATCATTGGCATCTGAGAGCCAAAGGCTGCCGCCTTTTCCCTGGGCGCAAAGCTCGACGGCGCGGGCCACGTGCAGGTCCGGGAAAGTGCCATTTTTCAGCCCAGAATTCCGGACGGACGAAGATTGCTGCCAGGAAAAAAGGGCCAGGACAGAAAGCGATTGCTCCTTTTCTAGGGTCAATAGGGCCCCATCATTGGCACCTGAGAGCCAAAGGCTGCCGCCTTTTCCCTGGGCGCAAAGCTCGACGGCGCGGGCCACGTGCAGGTCCGGGAAAGTGCCATTTTTCAGCCCAGAATTCCGGACGGACGAAGATTGCTGCCAGGAAAAAAGGGCCAGGACAGAAAGCCATTGCTCCTTTTCTAGGGTCAATAGGGCCCCATCATTGGCACCTGAGAGCCAAAGGCTGCCGCCTTTTCCCTGGGCGCAAAGCTCGACGGCGCGGGCCACGTGCAGGTCCGGGAAAGTGCCATTTTTCAGCCCAGAATTCCGGACGGACGAAGATTGCTGCCAGGAAAAAAGGGCCAGGACAGAAAGCGATTGCTCCTTTTCTAGGGTCAATAGGGCCCCATCATTGGCACCTGAGAGCCAAAGGCTGCCGCCTTTTCCCTGGGCGCAAAGCTCGACGGCGCGGGCCACGTGCAGGTCCGGGAAAGTGCCATTTTTCAGCTCAGAATTCCGGACGGACGAAGATTGCTGCCAGGAAAAAAGGGCCAGGACAGAAAGCCATTGCTCCTTTTCTAGGGTCAATAGGGCCCCATCATTGGCACCTGAGAGCCAAAGGCTGCCGCCTTTTCCCTGGGCGCAAAGCTCGACGGCGCGGGCCACGTGCAGGTCCGGGAAAGTGCCATTTTTCAGCCCAGAATTCCGGACGGACGAAGATTGCTGCCAGGAAAAAAGGGCCAGGACAGAAAGCCATTGCTCCTTTTCTAGGGTCAATAGGGCCCCATCATTGGCACCTGAGAGCCAAAGGCTGCCGCCTTTTCCCTGGGCGCAAAGCTCGACGGCGCGGGCCACGTGCAGGTCCGGGAAAGTGCCATTTTTCAGCCCAGAATTCCGGAGGGACGAAGATTGCTGCCAGGAAAAAAGGGCCAGGACAGAAAGCCATTGCTCCTTTTCTAGGGTCAATAGGGCCCCATCATTGGCACCTGAGAGCCAAAGGCTGCCGCCTTTTCCCTGGGCGCAAAGCTCGACGGCGCGGGCCACGTGCAGGTCCGGGAAAGTGCCATTTTTCAGCCCAGAATTCCGGACGGACGAAGATTGCTGCCAGGAAAAAAGGGCCAGGACAGAAAGCCATTGCTCCTTTTCTAGGGTCAATAGGGCCCCATCATTGGCACCTGAGAGCCAAAGGCTGCCGCCTTTTCCCTGGGCGCAAAGCTCGACGGCGCGGGCCACGTGCAGGTCCGGGAAAGTGCCATTTTTCAGCCCAGAATTCCGGACGGATGAAGATTGCTGCCAGGAAAAAAGGGCCAGGACAGAAAGCGATTGCTCCTTTTCTAGGGTCAATAGGGCCCCATCATTGGCACCCGAGAGCCAAAGGCTGCCGCCTTTTCCCTGGGCGCAAAGCTCGACGGCGCGGGCCACGTGCAGGTCCGGGAAAGTGCCATTTTTCAGCCCAGAATTCCGGACGGACGAAGATTCCTGCCAGGAGAAAAGGGCCAGGACAGAAAGCCATTGCTCCTTTTCTAGGGTCAATAGGGCCCCATCATTGGCACCTGAGAGCCAAAGGCTGCCGCCTTTTCCCTGGGCGCAAAGCTCGACGGCGCGGGCCACGTGCAGGTCCGGGAAAGTGCCATTTTTCAGCCCAGAATTCCGGACGGACGAAGATTGCTGCCAGGAAAAAAGGGCCAGGACAGAAAGCCATTGCTCCTTTTCTAGGGTCAATAGGGCCCCATCATTGGCACCTGAGAGCCAAAGGCTGCCGCCTTTTCCCTGGGCGCAAAGCTCGACGGCGCGGGCCACGTGCAGGTCCGGGAAAGTGCCATTTTTCAGCCCAGAATTCCGGACGGACGAAGATTGCTGCCAGGAAAAAAGGGCCAGGACAGAAAGCCATTGCTCCTTTTCTAGGGTCAATAAGGCCCCATCATTGGCACCTGAGAGCCAAAGGCTGCCGCCTTTTCCCTGGGCGCAAAGCTCGACGGCGCGGGCCACGTGCAGGTCCGGGAAAGTGCCATTTTTCAGCCCAGAATTCCGGACGGACGAAGATTGCTGCCAGGAAAAAAGGGCCAGGACAGAAAGCGATTGCTCCTTTTCTAGGGTCAATAGGGCCCCATCATTGGCACCTGAGAGCCAAAGGCTGCCGCCTTTTCCCTGGGCGCAAAGCTCGACGGCGCGGGCCACGTGCAGGTCCGGGAAAGTGCCATTTTTCAGCCCAGAATTCCGGACGGACGAAGATTGCTGCCAGGAAAAAAGGGCCAGGACAGAAAGCCATTGCTCCTTTTCTAGGGTCAATAGGGCCCCATCATTGGCACCTGAGAGCCAAAGGCTGCCGCCTTTTCCCTGGGCGCAAAGCTCGACGGCGCGGGCCACGTGCAGGTCCGGGAAAGTGCCATTTTTCAGCCCAGAATTCCGGACGGACGAAGATTGCTGCCAGGAAAAAAGGGCCAGGACAGAAGGCCATTGCTCCTTTTCTAGGGTCAATAGGGCCCCATCATTGGCACCTGAGAGCCAAAGGCTGCCGCCTTTTCCCTGGGCGCAAAGCTCGACGGCGCGGGCCACGTGCAGGTCCGGGAAAGTGCCATTTTTCAGCCCAGAATTCCGGACGGACGAAGATTGCTGCCAGGAAAAAAGGGCCAGGACAGAAAGCGATTGCTCCTTTTCTAGGGTCAATAGGGCCCCATCATTGGCACCTGAGAGCCAAAGGCTGCCGCCTTTTCCCTGGGCGCAAAGCTCGACGGCGCGGGCCACGTGCAGGTCCGGGAAAGTGCCATTTTTCAGCCCAGAATTCCGGACGGACGAAGATTGCTGCCAGGAAAAAAGGGCCAGGACAGAAAGCCATTGCTCCTTTTCTAGGGTCAATAGGGCCCCATCATTGGCACCTGAGAGCCAAAGGCTGCCGCCTTTTCCCTGGGCGCAAAGCTCGACGGCGCGGGCCACGTGCAGGTCCGGGAAAGTGCCATTTTTCAGCCCAGAATTCCGGACGGACGAAGATTGCTGCCAGGAAAAAAGGGCCAGGACAGAAAGCCATTGCTCCTTTTCTAGGGTCAATAGGGCCCCATCATTGGCACCTGAGAGCCAAAGGCTGCCGCCTTTTCCCTGGGCGCAAAGCTCGACGGCGCGGGCCACGTGCAGGTCCGGGAAAGTGCCATTTTTCAGCCCAGAATTCCGGACGGACGAAGATTGCTGCCAGGAAAAAAGGGCCAGGACAGAAAGCCATTGCTCCTTTTCTAGGGTCAATAGGGCCCCATCATTGGCACCTGAGAGCCAAAGGCTGCCGCCTTTTCCCTGGGCGCAAAGATCGACGGCGCGGGCCACGTGCAGGTCCGGGAAAGTGCCATTTTTCAGCCCAGAATTCCGGACGGACGAAGATTGCTGCCAGGAAAAAAGGGCCAGGACAGAAAGCGATTGCTCCTTTTCTAGGGTCAATAGGGCCCCATCATTGGCACCTGAGAGCCAAAGGCTGCCGCCTTTTCCCTGGGTGCAAAGCTCGACGGCGCGGGCCACGTGCAGGTCCGGGAAAGTGCCATTTTTCAGCCCAGAATTCCGGACGGACGAAGATTCCTGCCAGGAAAAGAGTGCCAGGACAGAAAGCCATTGCTCCTTTTCTAGGGTCAATAGGGCCCCATCATTGGCACCTGAGAGCCAAAGGCTGCCGCCTTTTCCCTGGGCGCAAAGCTCGACGGCGCGGGCCACGTGCAGGTCCGGGAAAGTGCCATTTTTCAGCCCAGAATTCCGGACGGACGAAGATTGCTGCCAGGAAAAAAGGGCCAGGACAGAAAGCGATTGCTCCTTTTCTAGGGTCAATAGGGCCCCATCATTGGCACCTGAGAGCCAAAGGCTGCCGCCTTTTCCCTGGGCGCAAAGCTCGACGGCGCGGGCCACGTGCAGGTCCGGGAAAGTGCCATTTTTCAGCTCAGAATTCCGGAAGGACGAAGATTGCTGCCAGGAAAAAAGGGCCAGGACAGAAAGCGATTGCTCCTTTTCTAGGGTCAATAGGGCCCCATCATTGGCACCTGAGAGCCAAAGGCTGCCGCCTTTTCCCTGGGCGCAAAGATCGACGGCGCGGGCCACGTGCAGGTCCGGGAAAGTGCCATTTTTCAGCCCAGAATTCCGGACGGACGAAGATTGCTGCCAGGAAAAAAGGGCCAGGACAGAAAGCCATTGCTCCTTTTCTAGGGTCAATAGGGCCCCATCATTGGCACCTGAGAGCCAAAGGCTGCCGCCTTTTCCCTGGGCGCAAAGCTCGACGGCGCGGGCCACGTGCAGGTCCGGGAAAGTGCCATTTTTCAGCCCAGAATTCCGGAGGGACGAAGATTGCTGCCAGGAAAAAAGGGCCAGGACAGAAAGCCATTGCTCCTTTTCTAGGGTCAATAGGGCCCCATCATTGGCACCTGAGAGCCAAAGGCTGCCGCCTTTTCCCTGGGCGCAAAGCTCGACGGCGCGGGCCACGTGCAGGTCCGGGAAAGTGCCATTTTTCAGCCCAGAATTCCGGACGGACGAAGATTGCTGCCAGGAAAAAAGGGCCAGGACAGAAAGCCATTGCTCCTTTTCTAGGGTCAATAGGGCCCCATCATTGGCACCTGAGAGCCAAAGGCTGCCGCCTTTTCCCTGGGCGCAAAGCTCGACGGCGCGGGCCACGTGCAGGTCCGGGAAAGTGCCATTTTTCAGCCCAGAATTCCGGACGGATGAAGATTGCTGCCAGGAAAAAAGGGCCAGGACAGAAAGCGATTGCTCCTTTTCTAGGGTCAATAGGGCCCCATCATTGGCACCCGAGAGCCAAAGGCTGCCGCCTTTTCCCTGGGCGCAAAGCTCGACGGCGCGGGCCACGTGCAGGTCCGGGAAAGTGCCATTTTTCAGCCCAGAATTCCGGACGGACGAAGATTCCTGCCAGGAGAAAAGGGCCAGGACAGAAAGCCATTGCTCCTTTTCTAGGGTCAATAGGGCCCCATCATTGGCACCTGAGAGCCAAAGGCTGCCGCCTTTTCCCTGGGCGCAAAGCTCGACGGCGCGGGCCACGTGCAGGTCCGGGAAAGTGCCATTTTTCAGCCCAGAATTCCGGACGGACGAAGATTGCTGCCAGGAAAAAAGGGCCAGGACAGAAAGCCATTGCTCCTTTTCTAGGGTCAATAGGGCCCCATCATTGGCACCTGAGAGCCAAAGGCTGCCGCCTTTTCCCTGGGCGCAAAGCTCGACGGCGCGGGCCACGTGCAGGTCCGGGAAAGTGCCATTTTTCAGCCCAGAATTCCGGACGGACGAAGATTGCTGCCAGGAAAAAAGGGCCAGGACAGAAAGCCATTGCTCCTTTTCTAGGGTCAATAAGGCCCCATCATTGGCACCTGAGAGCCAAAGGCTGCCGCCTTTTCCCTGGGCGCAAAGCTCGACGGCGCGGGCCACGTGCAGGTCCGGGAAAGTGCCATTTTTCAGCCCAGAATTCCGGACGGACGAAGATTGCTGCCAGGAAAAAAGGGCCAGGACAGAAAGCGATTGCTCCTTTTCTAGGGTCAATAGGGCCCCATCATTGGCACCTGAGAGCCAAAGGCTGCCGCCTTTTCCCTGGGCGCAAAGCTCGACGGCGCGGGCCACGTGCAGGTCCGGGAAAGTGCCATTTTTCAGCCCAGAATTCCGGACGGACGAAGATTGCTGCCAGGAAAAAAGGGCCAGGACAGAAAGCCATTGCTCCTTTTCTAGGGTCAATAGGGCCCCATCATTGGCACCTGAGAGCCAAAGGCTGCCGCCTTTTCCCTGGGCGCAAAGCTCGACGGCGCGGGCCACGTGCAGGTCCGGGAAAGTGCCATTTTTCAGCCCAGAATTCCGGACGGACGAAGATTGCTGCCAGGAAAAAAGGGCCAGGACAGAAAGCCATTGCTCCTTTTCTAGGGTCAATAGGGCCCCATCATTGGCACCTGAGAGCCAAAGGCTGCCGCCTTTTCCCTGGGCGCAAAGCTCGACGGCGCGGGCCACGTGCAGGTCCGGGAAAGTGCCATTTTTCAGCCCAGAATTCTGGACGGACGAAGATTGCTGCCAGGAAAAAAGGGCCAGGACAGAAAGCGATTGCTCCTTTTCTAGGGTCAATAGGGCCCCATCATTGGCACCTGAGAGCCAAAGGCTGCCGCCTTTTCCCTGGGCGCAAAGCTCGACGGCGCGGGCCACGTGCAGGTCCGGGAAAGTGCCATTTTTCAGCCCAGAATTCCGGACGGACGAAGATTGCTGCCAGGAAAAAAGGGCCAGGACAGAAAGCCATTGCTCCTTTTCTAGGGTCAATAGGGCCCCATCATTGGCACCTGAGAGCCAAAGGCTGCCGCCTTTTCCCTGGGCGCAAAGCTCGACGGCGCGGGCCACGTGCAGGTCCGGGAAAGTGCCATTTTTCAGCCCAGAATTCCGGACGGACGAAGATTGCTGCCAGGAAAAAAGGGCCAGGACAGAAAGCCATTGCTCCTTTTCTAGGGTCAATAGGGCCCCATCATTGGCACCTGAGAGCCAAAGGCTGCCGCCTTTTCCCTGGGCGCAAAGCTCGACGGCGCGGGCCACGTGCAGGTCCGGGAAAGTGCCATTTTTCAGCCCAGAATTCCGGACGGACGAAGATTGCTGCCAGGAAAAAAGGGCCAGGACAGAAAGCCATTGCTCCTTTTCTAGGGTCAATAGGGCCCCATCATTGGCACCTGAGAGCCAAAGGCTGCCGCCTTTTCCCTGGGCGCAAAGCTCGACGGCGCGGGCCACGTGCAGGTCCGGGAAAGTGCCATTTTTCAGCCCAGAATTCCGGACGGACGAAGATTGCTGCCAGGAAAAAAGGGCCAGGACAGAAAGCGATTGCTCCTTTTCTAGGGTCAATAGGGCCCCATCATTGGCACCTGAGAGCCAAAGGCTGCCGCCTTTTCCCTGGGCGCAAAGCTCGACGGCGCGGGCCACGTGCAGGTCCGGGAAAGTGCCATTTTTCAGCCCAGAATTCCGGACGGACGAAGATTCCTGCCAGGAAAAGAGTGCCAGGACAGAAAGCCATTGCTCCTTTTCTAGGGTCAATAGGGCCCCATCATTGGCACCTGAGAGCCAAAGGCTGCCGCCTTTTCCCTGGGCGCAAAGCTCGACGGCGCGGGCCACGTGCAGGTCCGGGAAAGTGCCATTTTTCAGCCCAGAATTCCGGACGGACGAAGATTGCTGCCAGGAAAAAATGGCCAGGACAGAAAGCCATTGCTCCTTTTCTAGGGTCAATAGGGCCCCATCATTGGCACCTGAGAGCCAAAGGCTGCCGCCTTTTCCCTGGGCGCAAAGCTCGACGGCGCGGGCCACGTGCAGGTCCGGGAAAGTGCCATTTTTCAGCCCAGAATTCCGGACGGACGAAGATTGCTGCCAGGAAAAAAGGGCCAGGACAGAAAGCCATTGCTCCTTTTCTAGGGTCAATAGGGCCCCATCATTGGCACCTGAGAGCCAAAGGCTGCCGCCTTTTCCCTGGGCGCAAATCTCGACGGCGCGGGCCACGTGCAGGTCCAGGAAAGTGCCATTTTTCAGCCCAGAATTCCGGACGGACGAAGATTGCTGCCAGGAAAAAAGGGCCAGGACAGAAAGCGATTGCTCCTTTTCTAGGGTCAATAGGGCCCCATCATTGGCACCCGAGAGCCAAAGGCTGCCGCCTTTTCCCTGGGCGCAAAGCTCGACGGCGCGGGCCACGTGCAGGTCCGGGAAAGTGCCATTTTTCAGCCCAGAATTCCGGACGGACGAAGATTCCTGCCAGGAGAAAAGGGCCAGGACAGAAAGCCATTGCTCCTTTTCTAGGGTCAATAGGGCCCCATCATTGGCACCTGAGAGCCAAAGGCTGCCGCCTTTTCCCTGGGCGCAAAGCTCGACGGCGCGGGCCACGTGCAGGTCCGGGAAAGTGCCATTTTTCAGCCCAGAATTCCGGACGGACGAAGATTGCTGCCAGGAAAAAAGGGCCAGGACAGAAAGCGATTGCTCCTTTTCTAGGGTCAATAGGGCCCCATCATTGGCACCTGAGAGCCAAAGGCTGCCGCCTTTTCCCTGGGCGCAAAGCTCGACGGCGCGGGCCACGTGCAGGTCCGGGAAAGTGCCATTTTTCAGCCCAGAATTCCGGACGGACGAAGATTGCTGCCAGGAAAAAAGGGCCAGGACAGAAAGCCATTGCTCCTTTTCTAGGGTCAATAGGGCCCCATCATTGGCACCTGAGAGCCAAAGGCTGCCGCCTTTTCCCTGGGCGCAAAGCTCGACGGCGCGGGCCACGTGCAGGTCCGGGAAAGTGCCATTTTTCAGCCCAGAATTCCGGACGGACGAAGATTGCTGCCAGGAAAAAAGGGCCAGGACAGAAAGCCATTGCTCCTTTTCTAGGGTCAATAGGGCCCCATCATTGGCACCTGAGAGCCAAAGGCTGCCGCCTTTTCCCTGGGCGCAAAGCTCGACGGCGCGGGCCACGTGCAGGTCCGGGAAAGTGCCATTTTTCAGCCCAGAATTCCGGACGGACGAAGATTGCTGCCAGGAAAAAAGGGCCAGGACAGAAAGCGATTGCTCCTTTTCTAGGGTCAATAGGGCCCCATCATTGGCACCTGAGAGCCAAAGGCTGCCGCCTTTTCCCTGGGCGCAAAGCTCGACGGCGCGGGCCACGTGCAGGTCCGGGAAAGTGCCATTTTTCAGCCCAGAATTCCGGACGGACGAAGATTGCTGCCAGGAAAAAAGGGCCAGGACAGAAAGCCATTGCTCCTTTTCTAGGGTCAATAGGGCCCCATCATTGGCACCTGAGAGCCAAAGGCTGCCGCCTTTTCCCTGGGCGCAAAGCTGGACGGCGCGGGCCACGTGCAGGTCCGGGAAAGTGCCATTTTTCAGCCCAGAATTCCGGATGGACGAAGATTGCTGCCAGGAAAAAAGGGCCAGGACAGAAAGCCATTGCTCCTTTTCTAGGGTCGATAGGGCCCCATCATTGGCACCTGAGAGCCAAAGGCTGCCGCCTTTTCCCTGGGCGCAAAGCTCGACGGCGCGGGCCACGTGCAGGTCCGGGAAAGTGCCATTTTTCAGCCCAGAATTCCGGACGGACGAAGATTGCTGCCAGGAAAAAAGGGCCAGGACAGAAAGCCATTGCTCCTTTTCTAGGGTCAATAGGGCCCCATCATTGGCACCTGAGAGCCAAAGGCTGCCGCCTTTTCCCTGGGCGCAAAGATCGACGGCGCGGGCCACGTGCAGGTCCGGGAAAGTGCCATTTTTCAGCCCAGAATTCCGGACGGACGAAGATTGCTGCCAGGAAAAAAGGGCCAGGACAGAAAGCCATTGCTCCTTTTCTAGGGTCAATAGGGCCCCATCATTGGCACCTGAGAGCCAAAGGCTGCCGCCTTTTCCCTGGGCGCAAAGCTCGACGGCGCGGGCCACGTGCAGGTCCGGGAAAGTGCCATTTTTCAGCCCAGAATTCCGGACGGACGAAGATTCCTGCCAGGAAAAAAGGGCCAGGACAGAAAGCCATTGCTCCTTTTCTAGGGTCAATAGGGCCCCATCATTGGCACCTGAGAGCCAAAGGCTGCCGCCTTTTCCCTGGGCGCAAATCTCGACGGCGCGGGCCACGTGCAGGTCCAGGAAAGTGCCATTTTTCAGCCCAGAATTCCGGACGGACGAAGATTGCTGCCAGGAAAAAAGGGCCAGGACAGAAAGCGATTGCTCCTTTTCTAGGGTCAATAGGGCCCCATCATTGGCACCTGAGAGCCAAAGGCTGCCGCCTTTTCCCTGGGCGCAAAGCTCGACGGCGCGGGCCACGTGCAGGTCCGGGAAAGTGCCATTTTTCAGCCCAGAATTCCGGACGGACGAAGATTGCTGCCAGGAAAAAAGGGCCAGGACAGAAAGCCATTGCTCCTTTTCTAGGGTCAATAGGGCCCCATCATTGGCACCTGAGAGCCAAAGGCTGCCGCCTTTTCCCTGGGCGCAAAGCTCGACGGCGCGGGCCACGTGCAGGTCCGGGAAAGTGCCATTTTTCAGCCCAGAATTCCGGACGGACGAAGATTGCTGCCAGGAAAAAAGGGCCAGGACAGAAAGCCATTGCTCCTTTTCTAGGGTCAATAGGGCCCCATCATTGGCACCTGAGAGCCAAAGGCTGCCGCCTTTTCCCTGGGCGCAAAGCTCGACGGCGCGGGCCACGTGCAGGTCCGGGAAAGTGCCATTTTTCAGCCCAGAATTCCGGACGGACCAAGATTCCTGCCAGGAAAAACGGGCCAGGGCAGAAAGCGATTGCTCCTTTTCTAGGGTCAATAGGGCCCCATCATTGGCACCTGAGAGCCAAAGGCTGCCGCCTTTTCCCTGGGCGCAAAGCTCGACGGCGCGGGCCACGTGCAGGTCCGGAAAAGTGCCATTTTTCAGCCCAGAATTCCGGACGGACGAAGATTGCTGCCAGGAAAAAAGGGCCAGGACAGAAAGCGATTGCTCCTTTTCTAGGGTCAATAGGGCCCCATCATTGGCACCTGAGAGCCAAAGGCTGCCGCCTTTTCCCTGGGCGCAAAGCTCGACGGCGCGGGCCACGTGCAGGTCCGGGAAAGTGCCATTTTTCAGCCCAGAATTCCGGACGGACGAAGATTGCTGCCAGGAAAAAAGGGCCAGGACAGAAAGCCATTGCTCCTTTTCTAGGGTCAATAGGGCCCCATCATTGGCACCTGAGAGCCAAAGGCTGCCGCCTTTTCCCTGGGCGCAAAGCTCGACGGCGCGGGCCACGTGCAGGTCCGGGAAAGTGCCATTTTTCAGCCCAGAATTCCGGACGGACGAAGATTGCTGCCAGGAAAAGAGTGCCAGGACAGAAAGCGATTGCTCCTTTTCTAGGGTCAATAGGGCCCCATCATTGGCACCTGAGAGCGAAAGGCTGCCGCCTTTTCCCTGAGCGCAAAGCTCGACGGCGCGGGCCACGTGCAGGTCCGGGAAAGTGCCATTTTTCAGCCCAGAATTCCGGACGGACGAAGATTGCTGCCAGGAAAAAAGGGCCAGGACAGAAAGCGATTGCTCCTTTTCTAGGGTCAATAGGGCCCCATCATTGGCACCTGAGAGCCAAAGGCTGCCGCCTTTTCCCTGGGCGCAAAGCTGGACGGCGCGGGCCACGTGCAGGTCCGGGAAAGTGCCATTTTTCAGCCCAGAATTCCGGACGGACGAAGATTGCTGCCAGGAAAAAAGGGCCAGGACAGAAAGCCATTGCTCCTTTTCTAGGGTCAATAGGGCCCCATCATTGGCACCTGAGAGCCAAAGGCTGCCGCCTTTTCCCTGGGCGCAAAGCTCGACGGCGCGGGCCACGTGCAGGTCCGGGAAAGTGCCATTTTTCAGCCCAGAATTCCGGACGGACGAAGATTCCTGCCAGGAAAAAAGGGCCAGGACAGAAAGCCATTGCTCCTTTTCTAGGGTCAATAGGGCCCCATCATTGGCACCTGAGAGCCAAAGGCTGCCGCCTTTTCCCTGGGCGCAAAGCTCGACGGCGCGGGCCACGTGCAGGTCCGGGAAAGTGCCATTTTTCAGCCCAGAATTCCGGACGGAAGAAGATTCCTGCCAGGAAAAAAGGGCCAGGACAGAAAGCCATTGCTCCTTTTCTAGGGTCAATAGGGCCCCATCATTGGCACCTGAGAGCCAAAGGCTGCCGCCTTTTCCCTGGGCGCAAAGCTCGACGGCGCGGGCCACGTGCAGGTCCGGGAAAGTGCCATTTTTCAGCCCAGAATTCCGGACGGACGAAGATTGCTGCCAGGAAAAAAGGGCCAGGACAGAAAGCCATTGCTCCTTTTCTAGGGTCAATAGGGCCCTATTATTGGCACCTGAGAGCCAAAGGCTGCCGCCTTTCCCCTGGGCTCAAAGCTCGACGGCGCGGGCCACGTGCAGGTCCGGGAAAGTGCCATTTTTCAGCCCAGAATTCCGGACGGACGAAGATTGCTGCCAGGAAAAAAGGGCCAGGACAGAAAGCGATTGCTCCTTTTCTAGGGTCAATAGGGCCCCATCATTGGCACCTGAGAGCCAAAGGCTGCCGCCTTTTCCCTGGGCGCAAAGCTCGACGGCGCGGGCCACGTGCAGGTCCGGGAAAGTGCCATTTTTCAGCCCACAATTCCGGACGGACGAAGATTGCTGCCAGGAAAAAAGGGCCAGGACAGAAAGCCATTGCTCCTTTTCTAGGGTCAATAGGGCCCCATCATTGGCACCTGAGAGCCAAAGGCTGCCGCCTTTTCCCTGGGCGCAAAGCTCGACGGCGCGGGCCACGTGCAGGTCCGGGAAAGTGCCATTTTTCAGCCCAGAATTCCGGACGGACGAAGATTGCTGCCAGGAGAAAAGGGCCAGGACAGAAAGCGATTGCTCCTTTTCTAGGGTCAATAGGGCCCCATCATTGGCACCTGAGAGCCAAAGGCTGCCGCCCTTTTCCCTGGGCGCAAAGCTCGACGGCGCGGTCCACGTGCAGGTCCGGGAAAGTGCCATTTTTCAGCCCAGAATTCCGGACGGACGAAGATTGCTGCCAGGAAAAAAGGGCCAGGACAGAAAGCAATTGCTCCTTTTCTAGGGTCAATAGGGCCCCATCATTGGCACCTGAGAGCCAAAGGCTGCCGCCTTTTCCCTGGGCGCAAAGCTCGACGGCGCGGGCCACGTGCAGGTCCGGGAAAGTGCCATTTTTCAGCCCAGAATTCCGGACGGACGAAGATTGCTGCCAGGAAAAAAGGGCCAGGACAGAAAGCCATTGCTCCTTTTCTAGGGTCAATAGGGCCCCATCATTGGCACCTGAGAGCCAAAGGCTGCCGCCTTTTCCCTGGGCGCAAAGCTCGACGGCGCGGGCCACGTGCAGGTCCGGGAAAGTGCCATTTTTCAGCCCAGAATTCCGGACGGACGAAGATTGCTGCCAGGAAAAAAGGGCCAGGACACAAAGCGATTGCTCCTTTTCTAGGGTCAATAGGGCCCCATCATTGGCACCTGAGAGCCAAAGGCTGCCGCCTTTTCCCTGGGCGCAAAGCTCGACGGCGCGGGCCACGTGCAGGTCCGGGAAAGTGCCATTTTTCAGCCCAGAATTCCGGACGGACGAAGATTCTTCCAGGAAAAGAGTGCCAGGACAGAAAGCGATTGCTCCTTTTCTAGGGTCAATAGGGCCCCATCATTGGCACCTGAGAGCCAAAGGCTGCCGCCTTTTCCCTGGGCGCAAAGCTCGACGGCGCGGGCCACGTGCAGGTCCGGGAAAGTGCCATTTTTCAGCCCAGAATTCCGGAGGGACGAAGATTGCTGCCAGGAAAAAAGGGCCAGGACAGAAAGCCATTGCTCCTTTTCTAGGGTCAATAGGGCCCCATCATTGGCACCTGAGAGCCAAAGGCTGCCGCCTTTTCCCTGGGCGCAAAGCTCGACGGCGCGGGCCACGTGCAGGTCCGGGAAAGTGCCATTTTTCAGCCCAGAATTCCGGACGGACGAAGATTGCTGCCAGGAAAAAAGGGCCAGGACAGAAGGCCATTGCTCCTTTTCTAGGGTCAATAGGGCCCCATCATTGGCACCTGAGAGCCAAAGGCTGCCGCCTTTTCCCTGGGCGCAAAGCTCGACGGCGCGGGCCACGTGCAGGTCCGGGAAAGTGCCATTTTTCAGCCCAGAATTCCGGACGGACGAAGATTGCTGCCAGGAAAAAAGGGCCAGGACAGAAAGCGATTGCTCCTTTTCTAGGGTCAATAGGGCCCCATCATTGGCACCTGAGAGCCAAAGGCTGCCGCCTTTTCCCTGGGCGCAAAGCTCGACGGCGCGGGCCACGTGCAGGTCCGGGAAAGTGCCATTTTTCAGCCCAGAATTCCGGACGGACGAAGATTGCTGCCAGGAAAAAAGGGCCAGGACAGAAAGCCATTGCTCCTTTTCTAGGGTCAATAGGGCCCCATCATTGGCACCTGAGAGCCAAAGGCTGCCGCCTTTTCCCTGGGCGCAAAGCTCGACGGCGCGGGCCACGTGCAGGTCCGGGAAAGTGCCATTTTTCAGCCCAGAATTCCGGACGGACGAAGATTGCTGCCAGGAAAAAAGGGCCAGGACAGAAAGCCATTGCTCCTTTTCTAGGGTC
Organism: Pithys albifrons albifrons; assembly: GCF_047495875.1. Classification (NCBI taxonomy): domain Eukaryota; kingdom Metazoa; phylum Chordata; class Aves; order Passeriformes; family Thamnophilidae; genus Pithys; species Pithys albifrons. The sequence continues at coordinate 8,051,431 of NC_092481.1, forward strand.
AATAGGGCCCCATCATTGGCACCTGAGAGCCAAAGGCTGCCGCCTTTTCCCTGGGCGCAAAGCTCGACGGCGCGGGCCACGTGCAGGTCCGGGAAAGTGCCATTTTTCAGCCCAGAATTCCGGACGGACGAAGATTGCTGCCAGGAAAAAAGGGCCAGGATAGAAAGCCATTGCTCCTTTTCTAGGGTCAATAGGGCCCCATCATTGGCACCTGAGAGCCAAAGGCTGCCGCCTTTTCCCTGGGCGCAAAGCTCGACGGCGCGGGCCACGTGCAGGTCCGGGAAAGTGCCATTTTTCAGCCCAGAATTACGGACGGACGAAGATTCCTGCCAGGAAAAAAGGGCCAGGACAGAAAGCGATTGCTCCTTTTCTAGGGTCAATAGGGCCCCATCATTGGCACCTGAGAGCCAAAGGCTGCCGCCTTTTCCCTGGGCGCAAAGCTCGACGGCGCGGGCCACGTGCAGGTCCGGGAAAGTGCCATTTTTCAGCCCAGAATTCCGGACGGACGAAGATTCCTGCCAGGAAAAGAGTGCCAGGACAGAAAGCCATTGCTCCTTTTCTAGGGTCAATAGGGCCCCATCATTGGCACCTGAGAGCCAAAGGCTGCCGCCTTTTCCCTGGGCGCAAAGCTCGACGGCGCGGGCCACGTGCAGGTCCGGGAAAGTGCCATTTTTCAGCCCAGAATTCCGGACGGACGAAGATTGCTGCCAGGAAAAAAGGGCCAGGACAGAAAGCGATTGCTCCTTTTCTAGGGTCAATAGGGCCCCATCATTGGCACCTGAGAGCCAAAGGCTGCCGCCTTTTCCCTGGGCGCAAAGCTCGACGGCGCGGGCCACGTGCAGGTCCGGGAAAGTGCCATTTTTCAGCTCAGAATTCCGGAAGGACGAAGATTGCTGCCAGGAAAAAAGGGCCAGGACAGAAAGCCATTGCTCCTTTTCTAGGGTCAATAGGGCCCCATCATTGGCACCTGAGAGCCAAAGGCTGCCGCCTTTTCCCTGGGCGCAAAGCTCGACGGCGCGGGCCACGTGCAGGTCCGGGAAAGTGCCATTTTTCAGCCCAGAATTCCGGACGGACGAAGATTGCTGCCAGGAAAAAAGGGCCAGGACAGAAAGCCATTGCTCCTTTTCTAGGGTCAATAGGGCCCCATCATTGGCACCTGAGAGCCAAAGGCTGCCGCCTTTTCCCTGGGCGCAAAGCTCGACGGCGCGGGCCACGTGCAGGTCCGGGAAAGTGCCATTTTTCAGCCCAGAATTCCGGACGGAAGAAGATTCCTGCCAGGAAAAAAGGGCCAGGACAGAAAGCCATTGCTCCTTTTCTAGGGTCAATAGGGCCCCATCATTGGCACCTGAGAGCCAAAGGCTGCCGCCTTTTCCCTGGGCGCAAAGCTCGACGGCGCGGGCCACGTGCAGGTCCGGGAAAGTGCCATTTTTCAGCCCAGAATTCCGGACGGACGAAGATTGCTGCCAGGAAAAAAGGGCCAGGACAGAAAGCCATTGCTCCTTTTCTAGGGTCAATAGGGCCCTATTATTGGCACCTGAGAGCCAAAGGCTGCCGCCTTTCCCCTGGGCTCAAAGCTCGACGGCGCGGGCCACGTGCAGGTCCGGGAAAGTGCCATTTTTCAGCCCAGAATTCCGGACGGACGAAGATTGCTGCCAGGAAAAAAGGGCCAGGACAGAAAGCGATTGCTCCTTTTCTAGGGTCAATAGGGCCCCATCATTGGCACCTGAGAGCCAAAGGCTGCCGCCTTTTCCCTGGGCGCAAAGCTCGACGGCGCGGGCCACGTGCAGGTCCGGGAAAGTGCCATTTTTCAGCCCACAATTCCGGACGGACGAAGATTGCTGCCAGGAAAAAAGGGCCAGGACAGAAAGCCATTGCTCCTTTTCTAGGGTCAATAGGGCCCCATCATTGGCACCTGAGAGCCAAAGGCTGCCGCCTTTTCCCTGGGCGCAAAGCTCGACGGCGCGGGCCACGTGCAGGTCCGGGAAAGTGCCATTTTTCAGCCCAGAATTCCGGACGGACGAAGATTGCTGCCAGGAGAAAAGGGCCAGGACAGAAAGCGATTGCTCCTTTTCTAGGGTCAATAGGGCCCCATCATTGGCACCTGAGAGCCAAAGGCTGCCGCCCTTTTCCCTGGGCGCAAAGCTCGACGGCGCGGTCCACGTGCAGGTCCGGGAAAGTGCCATTTTTCAGCCCAGAATTCCGGACGGACGAAGATTGCTGCCAGGAAAAAAGGGCCAGGACAGAAAGCAATTGCTCCTTTTCTAGGGTCAATAGGGCCCCATCATTGGCACCTGAGAGCCAAAGGCTGCCGCCTTTTCCCTGGGCGCAAAGCTCGACGGCGCGGGCCACGTGCAGGTCCGGGAAAGTGCCATTTTTCAGCCCAGAATTCCGGACGGACGAAGATTGCTGCCAGGAAAAAAGGGCCAGGACAGAAAGCCATTGCTCCTTTTCTAGGGTCAATAGGGCCCCATCATTGGCACCTGAGAGCCAAAGGCTGCCGCCTTTTCCCTGGGCGCAAAGCTCGACGGCGCGGGCCACGTGCAGGTCCGGGAAAGTGCCATTTTTCAGCCCAGAATTCCGGACGGACGAAGATTGCTGCCAGGAAAAAAGGGCCAGGACACAAAGCGATTGCTCCTTTTCTAGGGTCAATAGGGCCCCATCATTGGCACCTGAGAGCCAAAGGCTGCCGCCTTTTCCCTGGGCGCAAAGCTCGACGGCGCGGGCCACGTGCAGGTCCGGGAAAGTGCCATTTTTCAGCCCAGAATTCCGGACGGACGAAGATTCTTCCAGGAAAAGAGTGCCAGGACAGAAAGCGATTGCTCCTTTTCTAGGGTCAATAGGGCCCCATCATTGGCACCTGAGAGCCAAAGGCTGCCGCCTTTTCCCTGGGCGCAAAGCTCGACGGCGCGGGCCACGTGCAGGTCCGGGAAAGTGCCATTTTTCAGCCCAGAATTCCGGAGGGACGAAGATTGCTGCCAGGAAAAAAGGGCCAGGACAGAAAGCCATTGCTCCTTTTCTAGGGTCAATAGGGCCCCATCATTGGCACCTGAGAGCCAAAGGCTGCCGCCTTTTCCCTGGGCGCAAAGCTCGACGGCGCGGGCCACGTGCAGGTCCGGGAAAGTGCCATTTTTCAGCCCAGAATTCCGGACGGACGAAGATTGCTGCCAGGAAAAAAGGGCCAGGACAGAAGGCCATTGCTCCTTTTCTAGGGTCAATAGGGCCCCATCATTGGCACCTGAGAGCCAAAGGCTGCCGCCTTTTCCCTGGGCGCAAAGCTCGACGGCGCGGGCCACGTGCAGGTCCGGGAAAGTGCCATTTTTCAGCCCAGAATTCCGGACGGACGAAGATTGCTGCCAGGAAAAAAGGGCCAGGACAGAAAGCGATTGCTCCTTTTCTAGGGTCAATAGGGCCCCATCATTGGCACCTGAGAGCCAAAGGCTGCCGCCTTTTCCCTGGGCGCAAAGCTCGACGGCGCGGGCCACGTGCAGGTCCGGGAAAGTGCCATTTTTCAGCCCAGAATTCCGGACGGACGAAGATTGCTGCCAGGAAAAAAGGGCCAGGACAGAAAGCCATTGCTCCTTTTCTAGGGTCAATAGGGCCCCATCATTGGCACCTGAGAGCCAAAGGCTGCCGCCTTTTCCCTGGGCGCAAAGCTCGACGGCGCGGGCCACGTGCAGGTCCGGGAAAGTGCCATTTTTCAGCCCAGAATTCCGGACGGACGAAGATTGCTGCCAGGAAAAAAGGGCCAGGACAGAAAGCCATTGCTCCTTTTCTAGGGTCAATAGGGCCCCATCATTGGCACCTGAGAGCCAAAGGCTGCCGCCTTTTCCCTGGGCGCAAAGCTCGACGGCGCGGGCCACGTGCAGGTCCGGGAAAGTGCCATTTTTCAGCCCAGAATTCCGGACGGACGAAGATTGCTGCCAGGAAAAAAGGGCCAGGATAGAAAGCCATTGCTCCTTTTCTAGGGTCAATAGGGCCCCATCATTGGCACCTGAGAGCCAAAGGCTGCCGCCTTTTCCCTGGGCGCAAAGCTCGACGGCGCGGGCCACGTGCAGGTCCGGGAAAGTGCCATTTTTCAGCCCAGAATTACGGACGGACGAAGATTCCTGCCAGGAAAAAAGGGCCAGGACAGAAAGCGATTGCTCCTTTTCTAGGGTCAATAGGGCCCCATCATTGGCACCTGAGAGCCAAAGGCTGCCGCCTTTTCCCTGGGCGCAAAGCTCGACGGCGCGGGCCACGTGCAGGTCCGGGAAAGTGCCATTTTTCAGCCCAGAATTCCGGACGGACGAAGATTCCTGCCAGGAAAAGAGTGCCAGGACAGAAAGCCATTGCTCCTTTTCTAGGGTCAATAGGGCCCCATCATTGGCACCTGAGAGCCAAAGGCTGCCGCCTTTTCCCTGGGCGCAAAGCTCGACGGCGCGGGCCACGTGCAGGTCCGGGAAAGTGCCATTTTTCAGCCCAGAATTCCGGACGGACGAAGATTGCTGCCAGGAAAAAAGGGCCAGGACAGAAAGCGATTGCTCCTTTTCTAGGGTCAATAGGGCCCCATCATTGGCACCTGAGAGCCAAAGGCTGCCGCCTTTTCCCTGGGCGCAAAGCTCGACGGCGCGGGCCACGTGCAGGTCCGGGAAAGTGCCATTTTTCAGCTCAGAATTCCGGAAGGACGAAGATTGCTGCCAGGAAAAAAGGGCCAGGACAGAAAGCCATTGCTCCTTTTCTAGGGTCAATAGGGCCCCATCATTGGCACCTGAGAGCCAAAGGCTGCCGCCTTTTCCCTGGGCGCAAAGATCGACGGCGCGGGCCACGTGCAGGTCCGGGAAAGTGCCATTTTTCAGCCCAGAATTCCGGACGGACGAAGATTGCTGCCAGGAAAAAAGGGCCAGGACAGAAAGCCATTGCTCCTTTTCTAGGGTCAATAGGGCCCCATCATTGGCACCTGAGAGCCAAAGGCTGCCGCCTTTTCCCTGGGCGCAAAGCTCGACGGCGCGGGCCACGTGCAGGTCCGGGAAAGTGCCATTTTTCAGCCCAGAATTCCGGACGGACGAAGATTGCTGCCAGGAAAAAAGGGCCAGGACAGAAAGCCATTGCTCCTTTTCTAGGGTCAATAGGGCCCCATCATTGGCACCTGAGAGCCAAAGGCTGCCGCCTTTTCCCTGGGCGCAAAGCTCGACGGCGCGGGCCACGTGCAGGTCCGGGAAAGTGCCATTTTTCAGCCCAGAATTCCGGACGGACGAAGATTGCTGCCAGGAAAAAAGGGCCAGGACAGAAAGCCATTGCTCCTTTTCTAGGGTCAATAGGGCCCCATCATTGGCACCTGAGAGCCAAAGGCTGCCGCCTTTTCCCTGGGCGCAAAGCTCGACGGCGCGGGCCACGTGCAGGTCCGGGAAAGTGCCATTTTTCAGCCCAGAATTCCGGACGGATGAAGATTGCTGCCAGGAAAAAAGGGCCAGGACAGAAAGCGATTGCTCCTTTTCTAGGGTCAATAGGGCCCCATCATTGGCACCCGAGAGCCAAAGGCTGCCGCCTTTTCCCTGGGCGCAAAGCTCGACGGCGCGGGCCACGTGCAGGTCCGGGAAAGTGCCATTTTTCAGCCCAGAATTCCGGACGGACGAAGATTCCTGCCAGGAGAAAAGGGCCAGGACAGAAAGCCATTGCTCCTTTTCTAGGGTCAATAGGGCCCCATCATTGGCACCTGAGAGCCAAAGGCTGCCGCCTTTTCCCTGGGCGCAAAGCTCGACGGCGCGGGCCACGTGCAGGTCCGGGAAAGTGCCATTTTTCAGCCCAGAATTCCGGACGGACGAAGATTGCTGCCAGGAAAAAAGGGCCAGGACAGAAAGCCATTGCTCCTTTTCTAGGGTCAATAGGGCCCCATCATTGGCACCTGAGAGCCAAAGGCTGCCGCCTTTTCCCTGGGCGCAAAGATCGACGGCGCGGGCCACGTGCAGGTCCGGGAAAGTGCCATTTTTCAGCCCAGAATTCCGGACGGACGAAGATTGCTGCCAGGAAAAAAGGGCCAGGACAGAAAGCCATTGCTCCTTTTCTAGGGTCAATAAGGCCCCATCATTGGCACCTGAGAGCCAAAGGCTGCCGCCTTTTCCCTGGGCGCAAAGCTCGACGGCGCGGGCCACGTGCAGGTCCGGGAAAGTGCCATTTTTCAGCCCAGAATTCCGGACGGACGAAGATTGCTGCCAGGAAAAAAGGGCCAGGACAGAAAGCGATTGCTCCTTTTCTAGGGTCAATAGGGCCCCATCATTGGCACCTGAGAGCCAAAGGCTGCCGCCTTTTCCCTGGGCGCAAAGCTCGACGGCGCGGGCCACGTGCAGGTCCGGGAAAGTGCCATTTTTCAGCCCAGAATTCCGGACGGACGAAGATTGCTGCCAGGAAAAAAGGGCCAGGACAGAAAGCCATTGCTCCTTTTCTAGGGTCAATAGGGCCCCATCATTGGCACCTGAGAGCCAAAGGCTGCCGCCTTTTCCCTGGGCGCAAAGCTCGACGGCGCGGGCCACGTGCAGGTCCGGGAAAGTGCCATTTTTCAGCCCAGAATTCCGGACGGACGAAGATTGCTGCCAGGAAAAAAGGGCCAGGACAGAAAGCCATTGCTCCTTTTCTAGGGTCAATAGGGCCCCATCATTGGCACCTGAGAGCCAAAGGCTGCCGCCTTTTCCCTGGGCGCAAAGCTCGACGGCGCGGGCCACGTGCAGGTCCGGGAAAGTGCCATTTTTCAGCCCAGAATTCTGGACGGACGAAGATTGCTGCCAGGAAAAAAGGGCCAGGACAGAAAGCGATTGCTCCTTTTCTAGGGTCAATAGGGCCCCATCATTGGCACCTGAGAGCCAAAGGCTGCCGCCTTTTCCCTGGGCGCAAAGCTCGACGGCGCGGGCCACGTGCAGGTCCGGGAAAGTGCCATTTTTCAGCCCAGAATTCCGGACGGACGAAGATTGCTGCCAGGAAAAAAGGGCCAGGACAGAAAGCCATTGCTCCTTTTCTAGGGTCAATAGGGCCCCATCATTGGCACCTGAGAGCCAAAGGCTGCCGCCTTTTCCCTGGGCGCAAAGCTCGACGGCGCGGGCCACGTGCAGGTCCGGGAAAGTGCCATTTTTCAGCCCAGAATTCCGGACGGACGAAGATTGCTGCCAGGAAAAAAGGGCCAGGACAGAAAGCCATTGCTCCTTTTCTAGGGTCAATAGGGCCCCATCATTGGCACCTGAGAGCCAAAGGCTGCCGCCTTTTCCCTGGGCGCAAAGCTCGACGGCGCGGGCCACGTGCAGGTCCGGGAAAGTGCCATTTTTCAGCCCAGAATTCCGGACGGACGAAGATTGCTGCCAGGAAAAAAGGGCCAGGACAGAAAGCCATTGCTCCTTTTCTAGGGTCAATAGGGCCCCATCATTGGCACCTGAGAGCCAAAGGCTGCCGCCTTTTCCCTGGGCGCAAAGCTGGACGGCGCGGGCCACGTGCAGGTCCGGGAAAGTGCCATTTTTCAGCCCAGAATTCCGGACGGACGAAGATTGCTGCCAGGAAAAAAGGGCCAGGACAGAAAGCGATTGCTCCTTTTCTAGGGTCAATAGGGCCCCATCATTGGCACCTGAGAGCCAAAGGCTGCCGCCTTTTCCCTGGGCGCAAAGCTCGACGGCGCGGGCCACGTGCAGGTCCGGGAAAGTGCCATTTTTCAGCCCAGAATTCCGGACGGACGAAGATTCCTGCCAGGAAAAGAGTGCCAGGACAGAAAGCCATTGCTCCTTTTCTAGGGTCAATAGGGCCCCATCATTGGCACCTGAGAGCCAAAGGCTGCCGCCTTTTCCCTGGGCGCAAAGCTCGACGGCGCGGGCCACGTGCAGGTCCGGGAAAGTGCCATTTTTCAGCCCAGAATTCCGGACGGACGAAGATTGCTGCCAGGAAAAAAGGGCCAGGACAGAAAGCCATTGCTCCTTTTCTAGGGTCAATAGGGCCCCATCATTGGCACCTGAGAGCCAAAGGCTGCCGCCTTTTCCCTGGGCGCAAAGCTCGACGGCGCGGGCCACGTGCAGGTCCGGGAAAGTGCCATTTTTCAGCCCAGAATTCCGGACGGACGAAGATTGCTGCCAGGAAAAAAGGGCCAGGACAGAAAGCCATTGCTCCTTTTCTAGGGTCAATAGGGCCCCATCATTGGCACCTGAGAGCCAAAGGCTGCCGCCTTTTCCCTGGGCGCAAAGCTCGACGGCGCGGGCCACGTGCAGGTCCGGGAAAGTGCCATTTTTCAGCCCAGAATTCCGGACGGACGAAGATTGCTGCCAGGAAAAAAGGGCCAGGACAGAAAGCCATTGCTCCTTTTCTAGGGTCAATAGGGCCCCATCATTGGCACCTGAGAGCCAAAGGCTGCCGCCTTTTCCCTGGGCGCAAAGCTCGACGGCGCGGGCCACGTGCAGGTCCGGGAAAGTGCCATTTTTCAGCCCAGAATTCCGGACGGACGAAGATTGCTGCCAGGAAAAAAGGGCCAGGACAGAAAGCCATTGCTCCTTTTCTAGGGTCAATAGGGCCCCATCATTGGCACCTGAGAGCCAAAGGCTGCCGCCTTTTCCCTGGGCGCAAAGCTCGACGGCGCGGGCCACGTGCAGGTCCGGGAAAGTGCCATTTTTCAGCCCAGAATTCCGGACGGACGAAGATTGCTGCCAGGAAAAAAGGGCCAGGACAGAAAGCCATTGCTCCTTTTCTAGGGTCAATAGGGCCCCATCATTGGCACCTGAGAGCCAAAGGCTGCCGCCTTTTCCCTGGGCGCAAAGCTCGACGGCGCGGGCCACGTGCAGGTCCGGGAAAGTGCCATTTTTCAGCCCAGAATTCCGGATGGACGAAGATTGCTGCCAGGAAAAAAGGGCCAGGACAGAAAGCCATTGCTCCTTTTCTAGGGTCAATAGGGCCCCATCATTGGCACCTGAGAGCCAAAGGCTGCCGCCTTTTCCCTGGGCGCAAAGCTCGACGGCGCGGGCCACGTGCAGGTCCGGGAAAGTGCCATTTTTCAGCCCAGAATTCCGGACGGACGAAGATTGCTGCCAGGAAAAAAGGGCCAGGACAGAAAGCCATTGCTCCTTTTCTAGGGTCAATAGGGCCCCATCATTGGCACCTGAGAGCCAAAGGCTGCCGCCTTTTCCCTGGGCGCAAAGATCGACGGCGCGGGCCACGTGCAGGTCCGGGAAAGTGCCATTTTTCAGCCCAGAATTCCGGACGGACGAAGATTGCTGCCAGGAAAAAAGGGCCAGGACAGAAAGCCATTGCTCCTTTTCTAGGGTCAATAGGGCCCCATCATTGGCACCTGAGAGCCAAAGGCTGCCGCCTTTTCCCTGGGCGCAAAGCTCGACGGCGCGGGCCACGTGCAGGTCCGGGAAAGTGCCATTTTTCAGCCCAGAATTCCGGACGGACGAAGATTCCTGCCAGGAAAAGAGTGCCAGGACAGAAAGCCATTGCTCCTTTTCTAGGGTCAATAGGGCCCCATCATTGGCACCTGAGAGCCAAAGGCTGCCGCCTTTTCCCTGGGCGCAAAGCTCGACGGCGCGGGCCACGTGCAGGTCCGGGAAAGTGCCATTTTTCAGCCCAGAATTCCGGACGGACGAAGATTGCTGCCAGGAAAAAATGGCCAGGACAGAAAGCGATTGCTCCTTTTCTAGGGTCAATAGGGCCCCATCATTGGCACCTGAGAGCCAAAGGCTGCCGCCTTTTCCCTGGGCGCAAAGCTCGACGGCGCGGGCCACGTGCAGGTCCGGGAAAGTGCCATTTTTCAGCCCAGAATTCCGGACGGACGAAGATTGCTGCCAGGAAAAAAGGGCCAGGACAGAAAGCCATTGCTCCTTTTCTAGGGTCAATAGGGCCCCATCATTGGCACCTGAGAGCCAAAGGCTGCCGCCTTTTCCCTGGGCGCAAAGCTCGACGGCGCGGGCCACGTGCAGGTCCAGGAAAGTGCCATTTTTCAGCCCAGAATTCCGGACGGACGAAGATTGCTGCCAGGAAAAGAGTGCCAGGACAGAAAGCGATTGCTCCTTTTCTAGGGTCAATAGGGCCCCATCATTGGCACCTGAGAGCCAAAGGCTGCCGCCTTTTCCCTGAGCGCAAAGCTCGACGGCGCGGGCCACGTGCAGGTCCGGGAAAGTGCCATTTTTCAGCCCAGAATTCCGGACGGACGAAGATTGCTGCCAGGAAAAAAGGGCCAGGACAGAAAGCCATTGCTCCTTTTCTAGGGTCAATAGGGCCCCATCATTGGCACCTGAGAGCCAAAGGCTGCCGCCTTTTCCCTGGGCGCAAAGCTGGACGGCGCGGGCCACGTGCAGGTCCGGGAAAGTGCCATTTTTCAGCCCAGAATTCCGGACGGACGAAGATTGCTGCCAGGAAAAAAGGGCCAGGACAGAAAGCCATTGCTCCTTTTCTAGGGTCAATAGGGCCCCATCATTGGCACCTGAGAGCCAAAGGCTGCCGCCTTTTCCCTGGGCGCAAAGCTCGACGGCGCGGGCCACGTGCAGGTCCGGGAAAGTGCCATTTTTCAGCCCAGAATTCCGGACGGACGAAGATTGCTGCCAGGAAAAAAGGGCCAGGACAGAAAGCCATTGCTCCTTTTCTAGGGTCAATAGGGCCCCATCATTGGCACCTGAGAGCCAAAGGCTGCCGCCTTTTCCCTGGGCGCAAAGCTCGACGGCGCGGGCCACGTGCAGGTCCGGGAAAGTGCCATTTTTCAGCCCAGAATTCCGGACGGAAGAAGATTCCTGCCAGGAAAAAAGGGCCAGGACAGAAAGCCATTGCTCCTTTTCTAGGGTCAATAGGGCCCCATCATTGGCACCTGAGAGCCAAAGGCTGCCGCCTTTTCCCTGGGCGCAAAGCTCGACGGCGCGGGCCACGTGCAGGTCCGGGAAAGTGCCATTTTTCAGCCCAGAATTCCGGACGGACGAAGATTGCTGCCAGGAAAAAAGGGCCAGGACAGAAAGCCATTGCTCCTTTTCTAGGGTCAATAGGGCCCTATTATTGGCACCTGAGAGCCAAAGGCTGCCGCCTTTCCCCTGGGCTCAAAGCTCGATGGCGCGGGCCACGTGCAGGTCCGGGAAAGTGCCATTTTTCAGCCCAGAATTCCGGACGGACGAAGATTGCTGCCAGGAAAAAAGGGCCAGGACAGAAAGCGATTGCTCCTTTTCTAGGGTCAATAGGGCCCCATCATTGGCACCTGAGAGCCAAAGGCTGCCGCCTTTTCCCTGGGCGCAAAGCTCGACGGCGCGGGCCACGTGCAGGTCCGGGAAAGTGCCATTTTTCAGCCCAGAATTCCGGACGGACGAAGATTGCTGCCAGGAAAAAAGGGCCAGGACAGAAAGCCATTGCTCCTTTTCTAGGGTCAATAGGGCCCCATCATTGGCACCTGAGAGCCAAAGGCTGCCGCCTTTTCCCTGGGCGCAAAGCTCGACGGCGCGGGCCACGTGCAGGTCCGGGAAAGTGCCATTTTTCAGCCCAGAATTCCGGACGGACGAAGATTGCTGCCAGGAGAAAAGGGCCAGGACAGAAAGCGATTGCTCCTTTTCTAGGGTCAATAGGGCCCCATCATTGGCACCTGAGAGCCAAAGGCTGCCGCCTTTTCCCTGGGCGCAAAGCTCGACGGCGCGGTCCACGTGCAGGTCCGGGAAAGTGCCATTTTTCAGCCCAGAATTCCGGACGGACGAAGATTGCTGCCAGGAAAAAAGGGCCAGGACAGAAAGCAATTGCTCCTTTTCTAGGGTCAATAGGGCCCCATCATTGGCACCTGAGAGCCAAAGGCTGCCGCCTTTTCCCTGGGCGCAAAGCTCGACGGCGCGGGCCACGTGCAGGTCCGGGAAAGTGCCATTTTTCAGCCCAGAATTCCGGACGGACGAAGATTGCTGCCAGGAAAAAAGGGCCAGGACAGAAAGCCATTGCTCCTTTTCTAGGGTCAATAGGGCCCCATCATTGGCACCTGAGAGCCAAAGGCTGCCGCCTTTTCCCTGGGCGCAAAGCTCGACGGCGCGGGCCACGTGCAGGTCCGGGAAAGTGCCATTTTTCAGCCCAGAATTCCGGACGGACGAAGATTGCTGCCAGGAAAAAAGGGCCAGGACAGAAAGCCATTGCTCCTTTTCTAGGGTCAATAAGGCCCCATCATTGGCACCTGAGAGCCAAAGGCTGCCGCCTTTTCCCTGGGCGCAAAGCTCGACGGCGCGGGCCACGTGCAGGTCCGGGAAAGTGCCATTTTTCAGCCCAGAATTCCGGACGGACGAAGATTGCTGCCAGGAAAAAAGGGCCAGGACAGAAAGCGATTGCTCCTTTTCTAGGGTCAATAGGGCCCCATCATTGGCACCTGAGAGCCAAAGGCTGCCGCCTTTTCCCTGGGCGCAAAGCTCGACGGCGCGGGCCACGTGCAGGTCCGGGAAAGTGCCATTTTTCAGCCCAGAATTCCGGACGGACGAAGATTGCTGCCAGGAAAAAAGGGCCAGGACAGAAAGCCATTGCTCCTTTTCTAGGGTCAATAGGGCCCCATCATTGGCACCTGAGAGCCAAAGGCTGCCGCCTTTTCCCTGGGCGCAAAGCTCGACGGCGCGGGCCACGTGCAGGTCCGGGAAAGTGCCATTTTTCAGCCCAGAATTCCGGACGGACGAAGATTCCTGCCAGGAAAAAAGGGCCAGGACACAAAGTGATTGCTCCTTTTCTAGGGTCAATAGGGCCCCATCATTGGCACCTGAGAGCCAAAGGCTGCCGCCTTTTCCCTGGGCGCAAAGCTCGACGGCGCGGGCCACGTGCAGGTCCGGGAAAGTGCCATTTTTCAGCCCAGAATTCCGGACGGACGAAGATTGCTGCCAGGAAAAAAGGGCCAGGACAGAAAGCCATTGCTCCTTTTCTAGGGTCAATAGGGCCCCATCATTGGCACCTGAGAGCCAAAGGCTGCCGCCTTTTCCCTGGGCGCAAAGCTCGACGGCGCGGGCCACGTGCAGGTCCGGGAAAGTGCCATTTTTCAGCCCAGAATTCCGGACGGACGAAGATTGCTGCCAGGAAAAAAGGGCCAGGACAGAAAGCGATTGCTCCTTTTCTAGGGTCAATAGGGCCCCATCATTGGCACCTGAGAGCCAAAGGCTGCCGCCTTTTCCCTGGGCGCAAAGCTCGACGGCGCGGGCCACGTGCAGGTCCGGGAAAGTGCCATTTTTCAGCCCAGAATTCCGGACGGACGAAGATTGCTGCCAGGAAAAAAGGGCCAGGACAGAAAGCCATTGCTCCTTTTCTAGGGTCAATAGGGCCCCATCATTGGCACCTGAGAGCCAAAGGCTGCCGCCTTTTCCCTGGGCGCAAAGCTCGACGGCGCGGGCCACGTGCAGGTCCGGGAAAGTGCCATTTTTCAGCCCAGAATTCCGGACGGACGAAGATTGCTGCCAGGAAAAAAGGGCCAGGACAGAAAGCCATTGCTCCTTTTCTAGGGTCAATAGGGCCCCATCATTGGCACCTGAGAGCCAAAGGCTGCCGCCTTTTCCCTGGGCGCAAAGCTCGACGGCGCGGGCCACTTGCAGGTCCGGGAAAGTGCCATTTTTCAGCCCAGAATTCCGGACGGACGAAGATTGCTGCCAGGAAAAAAGGGCCAGGACAGAAAGCGATTGCTCCTTTTCTAGGGTCAATAGGGCCCCATCATTGGCACCTGAGAGCCAAAGGCTGCCGCCTTTTCCCTGGGCGCAAAGCTCGACGGCGCGGGCCACGTGCAGGTCCGGGAAAGTGCCATTTTTCAGCCCAGAATTCCGGACGGACGAAGATTGCTGCCAGGAATAAAGGGCCAGGACAGAAAGCCATTGCTCCTTTTCTAGGGTCAATAGGGCCCCATCATTGGCACCTGAGAGCCAAAGGCTGCCGCCTTTTCCCTGGGCGCAAAGCTCGACGGCGCGGGCCACGTGCAGGTCCGGGAAAGTGCCATTTTTCAGCCCAGAATTCCGGACGGACGAAGATTCCTGCCAGGAAAAACAGGCCAGGAGAGAAAGCGATTGCTCCTTTTCTAGGGTCAATAGGGCCCCATCATTGGCACCTGAGAGCCAAAGGCTGCCGCCTTTTCCCTGGGCGCAAAGCTCGACGGCGCGGGCCACGTGCAGGTCCGGGAAAGTGCCATTTTTCAGCCCAGAATTCCGGACGGACGAAGATTGCTGCCAGGAAAAAAGGGCCAGGACAGAAAGCGATTGCTCCTTTTCTAGGGTCAATAGGGCCCCATCATTGGCACCTGAGAGCCAAAGGCTGCCGCCTTTTCCCTGGGCGCAAAGCTCGACGGCGCGGGCCACGTGCAGGTCCGGGAAAGTGCCATTTTTCAGCCCAGAATTCCGGACGGACGAAGATTGCTGCCAGGAATAAAGGGCCAGGACAGAAAGCCATTGCTCCTTTTCTAGGGTCAATAGGGCCCCATCATTGGCACCTGAGAGCCAAAGGCTGCCGCCTTTTCCCTGGGCGCAAAGCTCGACGGCGCGGGCCACTTGCAGGTCCGGGAAAGTGCCATTTTTCAGCCCAGAATTCCGGACGGACGAAGATTGCTGCCAGGAAAAAAGGGCCAGGACAGAAAGCCATTGCTCCTTTTCTAGGGTCAATAGGGCCCCATCATTGGCACCTGAGAGCCAAAGGCTGCCGCCTTTTCCCTAGGCGCAAAGCTCGACGGCGCGGGCCACGTGCAGGTCCGGGAAAGTGCCATTTTTCAGCCCAGAATTCCGGACGGACGAAGATTGCTGCCAGGAAAAAAGGGCCAGGACAGAAAGCGATTGCTCCTTTTCTAGGGTCAATAGGGCCCCATCATTGGCACCTGAGAGCCAAAGGCTGCCGCCTTTTCCCTGGGCGCAAAGCTCGACGGCGCGGGCCACGTGCAGGTCCGGGAAAGTGCCATTTTTCAGCCCAGAATTCCGGACGGACGAAGATTCCTGCCAGGAAAAACAGGCCAGGAGAGAAAGCGATTGCTCCTTTTCTAGGGTCAATAGGGCCCCATCATTGGCACCTGAGAGCCAAAGGCTGCCGCCTTTTCCCTGGGCGCAAAGCTCGACGGCGCGGGCCACGTGCAGGTCCGGGAAAGTGCCATTTTTCAGCCCAGAATTCCGGACGGACGAAGATTGCTGCCAGGAAAAAAGGGCCAGGACAGAAAGCCATTGCTCCTTTTCTAGGGTCAATAGGGCCCCATCATTGGCACCTGAGAGCCAAAGGCTGCCGCCTTTTCCCTGGGCGCAAAGCTGGACGGCGCGGGCCACGTGCATGTCCGGGAAAGTGCCATTTTTCAGCCCAGAATTCCGGAGGGACGAAGATTGCTGCCAGGAAAAAAGGGCCAGGACAGAAAGCCATTGCTCCTTTTCTAGGGTCAATAGGGCCCCATCATTGGCACCTGAGAGCCAAAGGCTGCCGCCTTTTCCCTGGGCGCAAAGCTCGACGGCGCGGGCCACTTGCAGGTCCGGGAAAGTGCCATTTTTCAGCCCAGAATTCCGGACGGACGAAGATTGCTGCCAGGAAAAAAGGGCCAGGACAGAAAGCGATTGCTCTTTTTCTAGGGTCAATAGGGCCCCATCATTGGCACCTGAGAGCCAAAGGCTGCCGCCTTTTCCCTGGGCGCAAAGCTCGACGGCGCGGGCCACGTGCAGGTCCGGGAAAGTGCCATTTTTCAGCCCAGAATTCCGGACGGACGAAGATTGCTGCCAGGAAAAAAGGGCCAGGACAGAAAGCCATTGCTCCTTTTCTAGGGTCAATAGGGCCCCATCATTGGCACCTGAGAGCCAAAGGCTGCCGCCTTTTCCCTGGGCGCAAAGCTCGACGGCGCGGGCCACTTGCAGGTCCGGGAAAGTGCCATTTTTCAGCCCAGAATTCCGGACGGACGAAGATTGCTGCCAGGAAAAAAGGGCCAGGACAGAAAGCGATTGCTCCTTTTCTAGGGTCAATAGGGCCCCATCATTGGCACCTGAGAGCCAAAGGCTGCCGCCTTTTCCCTAGGCGCAAAGCTCGACGGCGCGGGCCACGTGCAGGTCCGGGAAAGTGCCATTTTTCAGCCCAGAATTCCGGACGGACGAAGATTGCTGCCAGGAAAAAAGGGCCAGGACAGAAAGCGATTGCTCCTTTTCTAGGGTCAATAGGGCCCCATCATTGGCACCTGAGAGCCAAAGGCTGCCGCCTTTTCCCTGGGCGCAAAGCTCGACGGCGCGGGCCACGTGCAGGTCCGGGAAAGTGCCATTTTTCAGCCCAGAATTCCGGACGGACGAAGATTCCTGCCAGGAAAAACAGGCCAGGAGAGAAAGCGATTGCTCCTTTTCTAGGGTCAATAGGGCCCCATCATTGGCACCTGAGAGCCAAAGGCTGCCGCCTTTTCCCTGGGCGCAAAGCTCGACGGCGCGGGCCACGTGCAGGTCCGGGAAAGTGCCATTTTTCAGCCCAGAATTCCGGACGGACGAAGATTCCTGCCAGGAAAAACAGGCCAGGAGAGAAAGCGATTGCTCCTTTTCTAGGGTCAATAGGGCCCCATCATTGGCACCTGAGAGCCAAAGGCTGCCGCCTTTTCCCTGGGCGCAAAGCTCGACGGCGCGGGCCACGTGCAGGTCCGGGAAAGTGCCATTTTTCAGCCCAGAATTCCGGACGGACGAAGATTGCTGCCAGGAAAAAAGGGCCAGGGCAGAAAGCGATTGCTCCTTTTCTAGGGTCAATAGGGCCCCATCATTGGCACCTGAGAGCCAAAGGCTGCCGCCTTTTCCCTGGGCGCAAAGCTCGACGGCGCGGGCCACGTGCAGGTCCGGGAAAGTGCCATTTTTCAGCCCAGAATTCCGGACGGACGAAGATTCCTGCCAGGAAAAAAGGGCCAGGACAGAAAGCCATTGCTCCTTTTCTAGGGTCAATAGGGCCCCATCATTGGCACCTGAGAGCCAAAGGCTGCCGCCTTTTCCCTGGGCGCAAAGCTCGACGGCGCGGGCCACGTGCAGGTCCGGGAAAGTGCCATTTTTCAGCCCAGAATTCCGGACGGACGAAGATTGCTGCCAGGAAAAAAGGGCCAGGACAGAAAGCCATTGCTCCTTTTCTAGGGTCAATAGGGCCCCATCATTGGCACCTGAGAGCCAAAGGCTGCCGCCTTTTCCCTGGGCGCAAAGCTCGACGGCGCGGGCCACGTGCAGGTCCGGGAAAGTGCCATTTTTCAGCCCAGAATTCCGGACGGACGAAGATTGCTGCCAGGAAAAAAGGGCCAGGACAGAAAGCCATTGCTCCTTTTCTAGGGTCAATAGGGCCCCATCATTGGCACCTGAGAGCCAAAGGCTGCCGCCTTTTCCCTGGGCGCAAAGCTCGACGGCGCGGGCCACGTGCAGGTCCGGGAAAGTGCCATTTTTCAGCCCAGAATTCCGGACGGACGAAGATTGCTGCCAGGAAAAAATGGCCAGGACAGAAAGCCATTGCTCCTTTTCTAGGGTCAATAGGGCCCCATCATTGGCACCTGAGAGCCAAAGGCTGCCGCCTTTTCCCTGGGCGCAAAGCTCGACGGCGCGGGCCACGTGCAGGTCCGGGAAAGTGCCATTTTTCAGCCCAGAATTCCGGACGGACGAAGATTGCTGCCAGGAAAAAAGGGCCAGGACAGAAAGCCATTGCTCCTTTTCTAGGGTCAATAGGGCCCCATCATTGGCACCTGAGAGCCAAAGGCTGCCGCCTTTTCCCTGGGCACTAAGCTCGACGGCGCGGGCCACGTGCAGGTCCGGGAAAGTGCCATTTTTCAGCCCAGAATTCCGGACGGACGAAGATTGCTGCCAGGAAAAAAGGGCCAGGACAGAAAGCGATTGCTCCTTTTCTAGGGTCAATAGGGCCCCATCATTGGCACCCGAGAGCCAAAGGCTGCCGCCTTTTCCCTGGGCGCAAAGCTCGACGGCGCGGGCCACGTGCAGGTCCGGGAAAGTGCCATTTTTCAGCCCAGAATTCCGGACGGACGAAGATTGCTGCCAGGAAAAAAGGGCCAGGACAGAAAGCCATTGCTCCTTTTCTAGGGTCAATAGGGCCCCATCATTGGCACCTGAGAGCCAAAGGCTGCCGCCTTTTCCCTGGGCGCAAAGCTCGACGGCGCGGGCCACGTGCAGGTCCGGGAAAGTGCCATTTTTCAGCCCAGAATTCCGGACGGACGAAGATTGCTGCCAGGAAAAAAGGGCCAGGACAGAAAGCCATTGCTCCTTTTCTAGGGTCAATAGGGCCCCATCATTGGCACCTGAGAGCCAAAGGCTGCCGCCTTTTCCCTGGGCGCAAAGCTCGACGGCGCGGGCCACGTGCAGGTCCGGGAAAGTGCCATTTTTCAGCCCAGAATTACGGACGGACGAAGATTGCTGCCAGGAAAAAAGGGCCAGGACAGAAAGCCATTGCTCCTTTTCTAGGGTCAATAGGGCCCCATCATTGGCACCTGAGAGCCAAAGGCTGCCGCCTTTTCCCTGGGCGCAAAGCTCGACGGCGCGGGCCACGTGCAGGTCCGGGAAAGTGCCATTTTTCAGCCCAGAATTCCGGACGGACGAAGATTGCTGCCAGGAAAAAAGGGCCAGGACAGAAAGCCATTGCTCCTTTTCTAGGGTCAATAGGGCCCCATCATTGGCACCTGAGAGCCAAAGGCTGCCGCCTTTTCCCTGGGCGCAAAGCTCGACGGCGCGGGCCACGTGCAGGTCCGGGAAAGTGCCATTTTTCAGCCCAGAATTCCGGATGGACGAAGATTGCTGCCAGGAAAAAAGGGCCTGGACAGAAAGCGATTGCTCCTTTTCTAGGGTCAATAGGGCCCCATCATTGGCACCTGAGAGCCGAAGGCTGCCGCCTTTTCCCTGGGCGCAAAGCTCGACGGCGCGGGCCACGTGCAGGTCCGGGAAAGTGCCATTTTTCAGCCCAGAATTCCGGACGGACGAAGATTGCTGCCAGGAAAAAAGGGCCAGGACAGAAAGCCATTGCTCCTTTTCTAGGGTCAATAGGGCCCCATCATTGGCACCTGAGAGCCAAAGGCTGCCGCCTTTTCCCTGGGCGCAAAGCTCGACGGCGCGGGCCACGTGCAGGTCCGGGAAAGTGCCATTTTTCAGCCCAGAATTCCGGACGGACGAAGATTGCTGCCAGGAAAAAAGGGCCAGGACAGAAAGCGATTGCTCCTTTTCTAGGGTCAATAGGGCCCCATCATTGGCACCTGAGAGCCAAAGGCTGCCGCCTTTTCCCTGGGCGCAAAGCTCGACGGCGCGGGCCACGTGCAGGTCCGGGAAAGTGCCATTTTTCAGCCCAGAATTCCGGACGGACCAAGATTCCTGCCAGGAAAAACGGGCCAGGGCAGAAAGCGATTGCTCCTTTTCTAGGGTCAATAGGGCCCCATCATTGGCACCTGAGAGCCAAAGGCTGCCGCCTTTTCCCTGGGCGCAAAGCTCGACGGCGCGGGCCACGTGCAGGTCCGGGAAAGTGCCATTTTTCAGCCCAGAATTCCGGACGGACGAAGATTGCTGCCAGGAAAAAAGGGCCAGGACAGAAAGCGATTGCTCCTTTTCTAGGGTCAATAGGGCCCCATCATTGGCACCTGAGAGCCAAAGGCTGCCGCCTTTTCCCTGGGCGCAAAGCTCGACGGCGCGGGCCACGTGCAGGTCCGGGAAGTGCCATTTTTCAGCCCAGAATTCCGGACGGACGAAGATTCCTGCCAGGAAAAAAGGGCCAGGACAGAAAGCGATTGCTCCTTTTCTAGGGTCAATAGGGCCCCATCATTGGCACCTGAGAGCCAAAGGCTGCCGCCTTTTCCCTGGGCGCAAAGCTCGACGGCACGGGCCACGTGCAGGTCCGGGAAAGTGCCATTTTTCAGCCCAGAATTCCGGACGGACGAAGATTGCTGCCAGGAAAAAAGGGCCAGGACAGAAAGCCATTGCTCCTTTTCTAGGGTCAATAGGGCCCCATCATTGGCACCTGAGAGCCAAAGGCTGCCGCCTTTTCCCTGGGCGCAAAGCTCGACGGCGCGGGCCACGTGCAGGTCCGGGAAAGTGCCATTTTTCAGCCCAGAATTCCGGACGGACGAAGATTCCTGCCAGGAAAAAAGGGCCAGGACAGAAAGCGATTGCTCCTTTTCTAGGGTCAATAGGGCCCCATCATTGGCACCTGAGAGCCAAAGGCTGCCGCCTTTTCCCTGGGCGCAAAGCTCGACGGCGCGGGCCACGTGCAGGTCCGGGAAAGTGCCATTTTTCAGCCCAGAATTCCGGACGGACGAAGATTGCTGCCAGGAAAAAAGGGCCAGGACAGAAAGCCATTGCTCCTTTTCTAGGGTCAATAGGGCCCCATCATTGGCACCTGAGAGCCAAAGGCTGCCGCCTTTTCCCTGGGCGCAAATCTCGACGGCGCGGGCCACGTGCAGGTCCGGGAAAGTGCCATTTTTCAGCCCAGAATTCCGGACGGACGAAGATTGCTGCCAGGAAAAAAGGGCCAGGACAGAAAGCCATTGCTCCTTTTCTAGGGTCAATAGGGCCCCATCATTGGCACCTGAGAGCCAAAGGCTGCCGCCTTTTCCCTGGGCGCAAAGCTCGACGGCGCGGGCCACGTGCAGGTCCGGGAAAGTGCCATTTTTCAGCCCAGAATTCCGGACGGACGAAGATTGCTGCCAGGAAAAAAGGGCCAGGACAGAAAGCCATTGCTCCTTTTCTAGGGTCAATAGGGCCCCATCATTGGCACCTGAGAGCCAAAGGCTGCCGCCTTTTCCCTGGGCGCAAAGCTCGACGGCGCGGGCCACGTGCAGGTCCGGGAAAGTGCCATTTTTCAGCCCAGAATTCCGGACGGACGAAGATTCCTGCCAGGAAAAAAGGGCCAGGACAGAAAGCGATTGCTCCTTTTCTAGGGTCAATAAGGCCCCATCATTGGCACCTGAGAGCCAAAGGCTGCCGCCTTTTCCCTGGGCGCAAAGCTCGACGGCGCGGGCCACGTGCAGGTCCGGGAAAGTGCCATTTTTCAGCCCAGAATTCCGGACGGACGAAGATTGCTGCCAGGAAAAAAGGGCCAGGACAGAAAGCCATTGCTCCTTTTCTAGGGTCAATAGGGCCCCATCATTGGCACCTGAGAGCCAAAGGCTGCCGCCTTTTCCCTGGGCGCAAAGCTCGACGGCGCGGGCCACGTGCAGGTCCGGGAAAGTGCCATTTTTCAGCCCAGAATTCCGGACGGACGAAGATTGCTGCCAGGAAAAAAGGGCCAGGACAGAAAGCCATTGCTCCTTTTCTAGGGTCGATAGGGCCCCATCATTGGCACCTGAGAGCCAAAGGCTGCCGCCTTTTCCCTGGGCGCAAAGCTCGACGGCGCGGGCCACGTGCAGGTCCGGGAAAGTGCCATTTTTCAGCCCAGAATTCCGGACGGACGAAGATTGCTGCCAGGAAAAAAGGGCCAGGACAGAAAGCCATTGCTCCTTTTCTAGGGTCAATAGGGCCCCATCATTGGCACCTGAGAGCCAAAGGCTGCCGCCTTTTCCCTGGGCGCAAAGCTCGACGGCGCGGGCCACGTGCAGGTCCGGGAAAGTGCCATTTTTCAGCCCAGAATTCCGGATGGACGAAGATTGCTGCCAGGAAAAGAGTGCCAGGACAGAAAGCGATTGCTCCTTTTCTAGGGTCAATAGGGCCCCATCATTGGCACCTGAGAGCCAAAGGCTGCCGCCTTTTCCCTGGGCGCAAAGCTCGACGGCGCGGGCCACGTGCAGGTCCGGGAAAGTGCCATTTTTCAGCCCAGAATTCCGGACGGACGAAGATTGCTGCCAGGAAAAAAGGGCCAGGACAGAAAGCCATTGCTCCTTTTCTAGGGTCAATAGGGCCCCATCATTGGCACCTGAGAGCCAAAGGCTGCCGCCTTTTCCCTGGGCGCAAAGCTCGACGGCGCGGGCCACGTGCAGGTCCGGGAAAGTGCCATTTTTCAGCCCAGAATTCCGGACGGACGAAGATTGCTGCCAGGAAAAAAGGGCCAGGACAGAAAGCCATTGCTCCTTTTCTAGGGTCAATAGGGCCCCATCATTGGCACCTGAGAGCCAAAGGCTGCCGCCTTTTCCCTGGGCGCAAAGCTCGACGGCGCGGGCCACGTGCAGGTCCGGGAAAGTGCCATTTTTCAGCCCAGAATTCCGGACGGACGAAGATTCCTGCCAGGAAAAAAGGGCCATGACAGAAAGCGATTGCTCCTTTTCTAGGGTCAATAGGGCCCCATCATTGGCACCTGAGAGCCAAAGGCTGCCGCCTTTTCCCTGGGCGCAAAGCTCGACGGCGCGGGCCACGTGCAGGTCCGGAAAAGTGCCATTTTTCAGCCCAGAATTCCGGACGGACGAAGATTGCTGCCAGGAAAAAAGGGCCAGGACAGAAAGCCATTGCTCCTTTTCTAGGGTCAATAGGGCCCCATCATTGGCACCTGAGAGCCAAAGGCTGCCGCCTTTTCCCTGGGCGCAAAGCTCGACGGCGCGGGCCACGTGCAGGTCCGGGAAAGTGCCATTTTTCAGCCCAGAATTCCGGACGGACGAAGATTGCTGCCAGGAAAAAAGGGCCAGGACAGAAAGCCATTGCTCCTTTTCTAGGGTCAATAGGGCCCCATCATTGGCACCTGAGAGCCAAAGGCTGCCGCCTTTTCCCTGGGCGCAAAGCTCGACGGCGCGGGCCACGTGCAGGTCCGGGAAAGTGCCATTTTTCAGCCCAGAATTCCGGACGGACGAAGATTGCTGCCAGGAAAAAAGGGCCAGGACAGAAAGCCATTGCTCCTTTTCTAGGGTCAATAGGGCCCCATCATTGGCACCTGAGAGCCAAAGGCTGCCGCCTTTTCCCTGGGCGCAAAGCTCGACGGCGCGGGCCACGTGCAGGTCCGGGAAAGTGCCATTTTTCAGCCCAGAATTCCGGACGGACGAAGATTGCTGCCAGGAAAAAAGGGCCAGGACAGAAAGCCATTGCTCCTTTTCTAGGGTCAATAGGGCCCCATCATTGGCACCTGAGAGCCAAAGGCTGCCGCCTTTTCCCTGGGCGCAAAGCTCGACGGCGCGGGCCACGTGCAGGTCCGGGAAAGTGCCATTTTTCAGCCCAGAATTCCGGACGGACGAAGATTGCTGCCAGGAAAAAAGGGCCAGGACAGAAAGCCATTGCTCCTTTTCTAGGGTCAATAGGGCCCCATCATTGGCACCTGAGAGCCAAAGGCTGCCGCCTTTTCCCTGGGCGCAAAGCTCGACGGCGCGGGCCACGTGCAGGTCCGGGAAAGTGCCATTTTTCAGCCCAGAATTCCGGACGGACCAAGATTCCTGCCAGGAAAAACGGGCCAGGGCAGAAAGCGATTGCTCCTTTTCTAGGGTCAATAGGGCCCCATCATTGGCACCTGAGAGCCAAAGGCTGCCGCCTTTTCCCTGGGCGCAAAGCTCGACGGCGCGGGCCACGTGCAGGTCCGGGAAAGTGCCATTTTTCAGCCCAGAATTCCGGACGGACGAAGATTGCTGCCAGGAAAAAAGGGCCAGGACAGAAAGCGATTGCTCCTTTTCTAGGGTCAATAGGGCCCCATCATTGGCACCTGAGAGCCAAAGGCTGCCGCCTTTTCCCTGGGCGCAAAGCTCGACGGCGCGGGCCACGTGCAGGTCCGGGAAGTGCCATTTTTCAGCCCAGAATTCCGGACGGACGAAGATTGCTGCCAGGAAAAAAGGGCCAGGACAGAAAGCGATTGCTCCTTTTCTAGGGTCAATAGGGCCCCATCATTGGCACCTGAGAGCCAAAGGCTGCCGCCTTTTCCCTGGGCGCAAAGCTCGACGGCACGGGCCACGTGCAGGTCCGGGAAAGTGCCATTTTTCAGCCCAGAATTCCGGACGGACGAAGATTGCTGCCAGGAAAAAAGGGCCAGGACAGAAAGCGATTGCTCCTTTTCTAGGGTCAATAGGGCCCCATCATTGGCACCTGAGAGCCAAAGGCTGCCGCCTTTTCCCTGGGCGCAAAGCTCGACGGCGCGGGCCACGTGCAGGTCCGGGAAAGTGCCATTTTTCAGCCCAGAATTCCGGACGGACGAAGATTCCTGCCAGGAAAAAAGGGCCAGGACAGAAAGCCATTGCTCCTTTTCTAGGGTCAATAGGGCCCCATCATTGGCACCTGAGAGCCAAAGGCTGCCGCCTTTTCCCTGGGCGCAAAGCTCGACGGCGCGGGCCACGTGCAGGTCCGGGAAAGTGCCATTTTTCAGCCCAGAATTCCGGACGGACGAAGATTGCTGCCAGGATAAAAGGGCCAGGACAGAAAGCGATTGCTCCTTTTCTAGGGTCAATAGGGCCCCATCATTGGCACCTGAGAGCCAAAGGCTGCCGCCTTTTCCCTGGGCGCAAATCTCGACGGCGCGGGCCACGTGCAGGTCCGGGAAAGTGCCATTTTTCAGCCCAGAATTCCGGACGGACGAAGATTGCTGCCAGGAAAAAAGGGCCAGGACAGAAAGCCATTGCTCCTTTTCTAGGGTCAATAGGGCCCCATCATTGGCACCTGAGAGCCAAAGGCTGCCGCCTTTTCCCTGGGCGCAAAGCTCGACGGCGCGGGCCACGTGCAGGTCCGGGAAAGTGCCATTTTTCAGCCCAGAATTCCGGAGGGACGAAGATTGCTGCCAGGAAAAAAGGGCCAGGACAGAAAGCCATTGCTCCTTTTCTAGGGTCAATAGGGCCCCATCATTGGCACCTGAGAGCCAAAGGCTGCCGCCTTTTCCCTGGGCGCAAAGCTCGACGGCGCGGGCCACGTGCAGGTCCGGGAAAGTGCCATTTTTCAGCCCAGAATTCTGGACGGACGAAGATTGCTGCCAGGAAAAAAGGGCCAGGACAGAAAGCGATTGCTCCTTTTCTAGGGTCAATAGGGCCCCATCATTGGCACCTGAGAGCCAAAGGCTGCCGCCTTTTCCCTGGGCGCAAAGCTCGACGGCGCGGGCCACGTGCAGGTCCGGGAAAGTGCCATTTTTCAGCCCAGAATTCCGGACGGACGAAGATTGCTGCCAGGAAAAAAGGGCCATGACAGAAAGCGATTGCTCCTTTTCTAGGGTCAATAGGGCCCCATCATTGGCACCTGAGAGCCAAAGGCTGCCGCCTTTTCCCTGGGCGCAAAGCTCGACGGCGCGGGCCACGTGCAGGTCCGGGAAAGTGCCATTTTTCAGCCCAGAATTCCGGACGGACGAAGATTCCTGCCAGGAAAAAAGGGCCAGGACAGAAAGCGATTGCTCCTTTTCTAGGGTCAATAGGGCCCCATCATTGGCACCTGAGAGCCAAAGGCTGCCGCCTTTTCCCTGGGCGCAAAGCTCGACGGCGCGGGCCACGTGCAGGTCCGGGAAAGTGCCATTTTTCAGCCCAGAATTCCGGACGGACGAAGATTGCTGCCAGGATAAAAGGGCCAGGACAGAAAGCCATTGCTCCTTTTCTAGGGTCAATAGGGCCCCATCATTGGCACCTGAGAGCCAAAGGCTGCCGCCTTTTCCCTGGGCGCAAAGCTCGACGGCGCGGGCCACGTGCAGGTCCGGGAAAGTGCCATTTTTCAGCCCAGAATTCCGGACGGACGAAGATTGCTGCCAGGATAAAAGGGCCAGGACAGAAAGCCATTGCTCCTTTTCTAGGGTCAATAGGGCCCCATCATTGGCACCTGAGAGCCAAAGGCTGCCGCCTTTTCCCTGGGCGCAAATCTCGACGGCGCGGGCCACGTGCAGGTCCGGGAAAGTGCCATTTTTCAGCCCAGAATTCCGGACGGACGAAGATTGCTGCCAGGAAAAAAGGGCCAGGACAGAAAGCCATTGCTCCTTTTCTAGGGTCAATAGGGCCCCATCATTGGCACCTGAGAGCCAAAGGCTGCCGCCTTTTCCCTGGGCGCAAAGCTCGACGGCGCGGGCCACGTGCAGGTCCGGGAAAGTGCCATTTTTCAGCCCAGAATTCCGGACGGACGAAGATTGCTGCCAGGAAAAAAGGGCCAGGACAGAAAGCCATTGCTCCTTTTCTAGGGTCAATAGGGCCCCATCATTGGCACCTGAGAGCCAAAGGCTGCCGCCTTTTCCCTGGGCGCAAAGCTCGACGGCGCGGGCCACGTGCAGGTCCGGGAAAGTGCCATTTTTCAGCCCAGAATTCCGGAGGGACGAAGATTGCTGCCAGGAAAAAAGGGCCAGGACAGAAAGCGATTGCTCCTTTTCTAGGGTCAATAAGGCCCCATCATTGGCACCTGAGAGCCAAAGGCTGCCGCCTTTTCCCTGGGCGCAAAGCTCGACGGCGCGGGCCACGTGCAGGTCCGGGAAAGTGCCATTTTTCAGCCCAGAATTCCGGACGGACGAAGATTGCTGCCAGGAAAAAAGGGCCAGGACAGAAAGCCATTGCTCCTTTTCTAGGGTCAATAGGGCCCCATCATTGGCACCTGAGAGCCAAAGGCTGCCGCCTTTTCCCTGGGCGCAAAGCTCGACGGCGCGGGCCACGTGCAGGTCCGGGAAAGTGCCATTTTTCAGCCCAGAATTCCGGACGGACGAAGATTGCTGCCAGGAAAAAAGGGCCAGGACAGAAAGCCATTGCTCCTTTTCTAGGGTCAATAGGGCCCCATCATTGGCACCTGAGAGCCAAAGGCTGCCGCCTTTTCCCTGGGCGCAAAGCTCGACGGCGCGGGCCACGTGCAGGTCCGGGAAAGTGCCATTTTTCAGCCCAGAATTCCGGACGGACGAAGATTCCTGCCAGGAAAAACGGGCCAGGGCAGAAAGCGATTGCTCCTTTTCTAGGGTCAATAGGGCCCCATCATTGGCACCTGAGAGCCAAAGGCTGCCGCCTTTTCCCTGGGCGCAAAGCTCGACGGCGCGGGCCACGTGCAGGTCCGGGAAAGTGCCATTTTTCAGCCCAGAATTCCGGATGGACGAAGATTGCTGCCAGGAAAAAAGGGCCAGGACAGAAAGTGATTGCTTCTTTTCTAGGGTCAATAGGGCCCCATCATTGGCACCTGAGAGCCAAAGGCTGCCGCCTTTTCCCTGGGCGCAAAGCTCGACGGCGCGGGCCACGTGCAGGTCCGGGAAAGTGCCATTTTTCAGCCCAGAATTCCGGACGGACGAAGATTGCTGCCAGGAAAAAAGGGCCAGGACAGAAAGCCATTGCTCCTTTTCTAGGGTCAATAGGGCCCCATCATTGGCACCTGAGAGCCAAAGGCTGCCGCCTTTTCCCTGGGCGCAAAGCTCGACGGCGCGGGCCACGTGCAGGTCCGGGAAAGTGCCATTTTTCAGCCCAGAATTCCGGACGGACGAAGATTGCTGCCAGGAAAAAAGGGCCAGGACAGAAAGCCATTGCTCCTTTTCTAGGGTCAATAGGGCCCCATCATTGGCACCTGAGAGCCAAAGGCTGCCGCCTTTTCCCTGGGCGCAAAGCTCGACGGCGCGGGCCACGTGCAGGTCCGGGAAAGTGCCATTTTTCAGCCCAGAATTCCGGACGGACGAAGATTCCTGCCAGGAAAAAAGGGCCATGACAGAAAGCGATTGCTCCTTTTCTAGGGTCAATAGGGCCCCATCATTGGCACCTGAGAGCCAAAGGCTGCCGCCTTTTCCCTGGGCGCAAAGCTCGACGGCGCGGGCCACGTGCAGGTCCGGGAAAGTGCCATTTTTCAGCCCAGAATTCCGGAGGGACGAAGATTGCTGCCAGGAAAAAAGGGCCAGGACAGAAAGCCATTGCTCCTTTTCTAGGGTCAATAGGGCCCCATCATTGGCACCTGAGAGCCAAAGGCTGCCGCCTTTTCCCTGGGCGCAAAGCTCGACGGCGCGGGCCACGTGCAGGTCCGGGAAAGTGCCATTTTTCAGCCCAGAATTCCGGACGGACGAAGATTCCTGCCAGGAAAAAAGGGCCAGGACAGAAAGCCATTGCTCCTTTTCTAGGGTCAATAGGGCCCCATCATTGGCACCTGAGAGCCAAAGGCTGCCGCCTTTTCCCTGGGCGCAAAGCTCGACGGCGCGGGCCACGTGCAGGTCCGGGAAAGTGCCATTTTTCAGCCCAGAATTCCGGACGGACGAAGATTGCTGCCAGGAAAAAAGGGCCAGGACAGAAAGCCATTGCTCCTTTTCTAGGGTCAATAGGGCCCCATCATTGGCACCTGAGAGCCAAAGGCTGCCGCCTTTTCCCTGGGCGCAAAGCTCGACGGCGCGGGCCACGTGCAGGTCCGGGAAAGTGCCATTTTTCAGCCCAGAATTCCGGACAGACGAAGATTGCTGCCAGGAAAAAAGGGCCAGGACAGAAAGCCATTGCTCCTTTTCTAGGGTCAATAGGGCCCCATCATTGGCACCTGAGAGCCAAAGGCTGCCGCCTATTCCCTGGGCGCAAAGCTCGACGGCGCGGGCCACGTGCAGGTCCGGGAAAGTGCCATTTTTCAGCCCAGAATTCCGGAGGGACGAAGATTGCTGCCAGGAAAAAAGGGCCAGGACAGAAAGCCATTGCTCCTTTTCTAGGGTCAATAGGGCCCCATCATTGGCACCTGAGAGCCAAAGGCTGCCGCCTTTTCCCTGGGCGCAAAGCTCGACGGCGCGGGCCACGTGCAGGTCCGGGAAAGTGCCATTTTTCAGCCCAGAATTCCGGACGGACGAAGATTGCTGCCAGGAAAAAAGGGCCAGGACAGAAAGCCATTGCTCCTTTTCTAGGGTCAATAGGGCCCCATCATTGGCACCTGAGAGCCAAAGGCTGCCGCCTTTTCCCTGGGCGCAAAGCTCGACGGCGCGGGCCACGTGCAGGTCCGGGAAAGTGCCATTTTTCAGCCCAGAATTCCGGATGGACGAAGATTGCTGCCAGGAAAAGAGTGCCAGGACAGAAAGCGATTGCTCCTTTTCTAGGGTCAATAGGGCCCCATCATTGGCACCTGAGAGCCAAAGGCTGCCGCCTTTTCCCTGGGCGCAAAGCTCGACGGCGCGGGCCACGTGCAGGTCCGGGAAAGTGCCATTTTTCAGCCCAGAATTCCGGACGGACGAAGATTGCTGCCAGGAAAAAAGGGCCAGGACAGAAAGCCATTGCTCCTTTTCTAGGGTCAATAGGGCCCCATCATTGGCACCTGAGAGCCAAAGGCTGCCGCCTTTTCCCTGGGCGCAAAGCTCGACGGCGCGGGCCACGTGCAGGTCCGGGAAAGTGCCATTTTTCAGCCCAGAATTCCGGACGGACGAAGATTCCTGCCAGGAAAAAAGGGCCAGGACAGAAAGCCATTGCTCCTTTTCTAGGGTCAATAGGGCCCCATCATTGGCACCTGAGAGCCAAAGGCTGCCGCCTTTTCCCTGGGCGCAAATCTCGACGGCGCGGGCCACGTGCAGGTCCGGGAAAGTGCCATTTTTCAGCCCAGAATTCCGGACGGACGAAGATTCCTGCCAGGAAAAAAGGGCCAGGACAGAAAGCCATTGCTCCTTTTCTAGGGTCAATAGGGCCCCATCATTGGCACCTGAGAGCCAAAGGCTGCCGCCTTTCCCCTGGGCGTAAAGCTCGACGGCGCGGGCCACGTGCAGGTCCGGGAAAGTGCCATTTTTCAGCCCAGAATTCCGGACGGACGAAGATTGCTGCCAGGAAAAAAGGGCCAGGACAGAAAGCCATTGCTCCTTTTCTAGGGTCAATAGGGCCCCATCATTGGCACCTGAGAGCCAAAGGCTGCCGCCTTTCCCCTGGGCGCAAAGCTCGACGGCGCGGGCCACGTGCAGGTCCGGGAAAGTGCCATTTTTCAGCCCAGAATTCCGGACGGACGAAGATTCCTGCCAGGAAAAAAGGGCCAGGACAGAAAGCGATTGCTCCTTTTCTAGGGTCAATAGGGCCCCATCAATGGCACCTGAGAGCCAAAGGCTGCCGCCTTTCCCCTGGGCGCAAAGCTCGACGGCGCGGGCCACGTGCAGGTCCGGGAAAGTGCCATTTTTCAGCCCAGAATTCCGGACGGACGAAGATTGCTGCCAGGAAAAAAGGGCCAGGACAGAAAGCCATTGCTCTTTTTCTAGGGTCAATAGGGCCCCATTATTGGCACCTGAGAGCCAAAGGCTGCCGCCTTTTCCCTGGGCGCAAAGCTCGACGGCGCGGGCCACGTGCAGGTCCGGGAAAGTGCCATTTTTCAGCCCAGAATTCCGGACGGACGAAGATTCCTGCCAGGAAAAAAGGGCCAGAACAGAAAGCCATTGCTCCTTTTCTAGGGTCAATAGGGCCCCATCATTGGCACCTGAGAGCCAAAGGCTGCCGCCTTTCCCCTGGGCGCAAAGCTCGACGGCGCGGGCCACGTGCAGGTCCGGGAAAGTGCCATTTTTCAGCCCAGAATTCCGGACGGACGAAGATTGCTGCCAGGAAAAAAGGGCCAGGACAGAAAGCCATTCCTCTTTTTCTAGGGTCAATAGGGCCCCATCATTGGCACCTGAGAGCCAAAGGCTGCCGCCTTTTCCCTGGGCGCAAAGCTCGACGGCGCGGGCCACGTGCAGGTCCGGGAAAGTGCCATTTTTCAGCCCAGAATTCCGGACGGACGAAGATTGCTGCCAGGAAAAAAGGGCCAGGACAGAAAGCCATTGCTCCTTTTCTAGGGTCAATAGGGCCCCATCATTGGCACCTGAGAGCCAAAGGCTGCCGCCTTTTCCCTGGGCGCAAAGCTCGACGGCGCGGGCCACGTGCAGGTCCGGGAAAGTGCCATTTTTCAGCCCAGAATTCCGGACGGACGAAGATTCCTGCCAGGAAAAAAGGGCCAGGACAGAAAGCCATTGCTCCTTTTCTAGGGTCAATAGGGCCCCATCATTGGCACCTGAGAGCCAAAGGCTGCCGCCTTTTCCCTGGGCGCAAAGCTGGACGGCGCGGGCCACGTGCAGGTCCGGGAAAGTGCCATTTTTCAGCCCAGAATTCCGGAGGGACGAAGATTGCTGCCAGGAAAAAAGGGCCAGGACAGAAAGCGATTGCTCCTTTTCTAGGGTCAATAGGGCCCCATCATTGGCACCTGAGAGCCAAAGGCTGCCGCCTTTTCCCTGGGCGCAAAGCTCGACGGCGCGGGCCACGTGCAGGTCCGGGAAAGTGCCATTTTTCAGCCCAGAATTCTGGACGGACGAAGATTGCTGCCAGGAAAAAAGGGCCAGGACAGAAAGCCATTGCTCCTTTTCTAGGGTCAATAGGGCCCCATCATTGGCACCTGAGAGCCAAAGGCTGCCGCCTTTTCCCTGGGCGTAAAGCTCGACGGCGCGGGCCACGTGCAGGTCCGGGAAAGTGCCATTTTTCAGCCCAGAATTCCGGACGGACGAAGATTGCTGCCAGGAAAAAAGGGCCAGGACAGAAAGCCATTGCTCCTTTTCTAGGGTCAATAGGGCCCCATCATTGGCACCTGAGAGCCAAAGGCTGCCGCCTTTTCCCTGGGCGCAAAGCTCGACGGCGCGGGCCACGTGCAGGTCCGGGAAAGTGCCATTTTTCAGCCCAGAATTCCGGAGGGACGAAGATTGCTGCCAGGAAAAAAGGGCCAGGACAGAAAGCGATTGCTCCTTTTCTAGGGTCAATAGGGCCCCATCATTGGCACCTGAGAGCCAAAGGCTGCCGCCTTTTCCCTGGGCGCAAAGCTCGACGGCGCGGGCCACGTGCAGGTCCGGGAAAGTGCCATTTTTCAGCCCAGAATTCCGGACGGACGAAGATTGCTGCCAGGAAAAAAGGGCCAGGACAGAAAGCCATTGCTCCTTTTCTAGGGTCAATAGGGCCCCATCATTGGCACCTGAGAGCCAAAGGCTGCCGCCTTTTCCCTGGGCGCAAAGCTCGACGGCGCGGGCCACGTGCAGGTCCGGGAAAGTGCCATTTTTCAGCCCAGAATTCCGGACGGACGAAGATTGCTGCCAGGAAAAAAGGGCCAGGACAGAAAGCCATTGCTCCTTTTCTAGGGTCAATAGGGCCCCATCATTGGCACCTGAGAGCCAAAGGCTGCCGCCTTTTCCCTGGGCGCAAAGATCGAAGGCGCGGGCCACGTGCAGGTCCGGGAAAGTGCCATTTTTCAGCCCAGAATTCCGGACGGACGAAGATTGCTGCCAGGAAAAAAGGGCCAGGACAGAAAGCCATTGCTCCTTTTCTAGGGTCAATAGGGCCCCATCATTGGCACCTGAGAGCCAAAGGCTGCCGCCTTTTCCCTGGGCGCAAAGCTCGACGGCGCGGGCCACGTGCAGGTCCGGGAAGTGCCATTTTTCAGCCCAGAATTCCGGACGGACGAAGATTGCTGCCAGGAAAAAAGGGCCAGGACAGAAAGCCATTGCTCCTTTTCTAGGGTCAATAGGGCCCCATCATTGGCACCTGAGAGCCAAAGGCTGCCGCCTATTCCCTGGGCGCAAAGCTCGACGGCGCGGGCCACGTGCAGGTCCGGGAAAGTGCCATTTTTCAGCCCAGAATTCCGGACGGACGAAGATTCCTGCCAGGAAAAAAGGGCCAGGACAGAAAGCCATTGCTCCTTTTCTAGGGTCAATAGGGCCCCATCATTGGCACCTGAGAGCCAAAGGCTGCCGCCTTTTCCCTGGGCGCAAAGCTCGACGGCGCGGGCCACGTGCAGGTCTGGGAAAGTGCCATTTTTCAGCCCAGAATTCCGGACGGACGAAGATTGCTGCCAGGAAAAAAGGGCCTGGACAGAAAGCGATTGCTCCTTTTCTAGGGTCAATAGGGCCCCATCATTGGCACCTGAGAGCCAAAGGCTGCCGCCTTTTCCCTGGGCGCAAAGCTCGACGGCGCGGGCCACGTGCAGGTCTGGGAAAGTGCCATTTTTCAGCCCAGAATTCCGGACGGACGAAGATTGCTGCCAGGAAAAAAGGGCCAGGACAGAAAGCCATTGCTCCTTTTCTAGGGTCAATAGGGCCCCATCATTGGCACCTGAGAGCCAAAGGCTGCCGCCTTTTCCCTGGGCGCAAAGATCGACGGCGCGGGCCACGTGCAGGTCCGGGAAAGTGCCATTTTTCAGCCCAGAATTCCGGACGGACGAAGATTGCTGCCAGGAAAAAAGGGCCAGGACAGAAAGCCATTGCTCCTTTTCTAGGGTCAATAGGGCCCCATCATTGGCACCTGAGAGCCAAAGGCTGCCGCCTTTTCCCTGGGCGCAAAGCTCGACGGCGCGGGCCACGTGCAGGTCCGGGAAAGTGCCATTTTTCAGCCCAGAATTCCGGACGGACCAAGATTCCTGCCAGGAAAAACGGGCCAGGGCAGAAAGCGATTGCTCCTTTTCTAGGGTCAATAGGGCCCCATCATTGGCACCTGAGAGCCAAAGGCTGCCGCCTTTTCCCTGGGCGCAAAGCTCGACGGCACGGGCCACGTGCAGGTCCGGGAAAGTGCCATTTTTCAGCCCAGAATTCCGGACGGACGAAGATTGCTGCCAGGAAAAAAGGACCAAGACAGAAAGCGATTGCTCCTTTTCTAGGGTCAATAGGGCCCCATCATTGGCACCTGAGAGCCAAAGGCTGCCGCCTTTTCCCTGGGCGCAAAGCTCGACGGCGCGGGCCACGTGCAGGTCCGGGAAAGTGCCATTTTTCAGCCCAGAATTCCGGAGGGACGAAGATTGCTGCCAGGAAAAAAGGGCCAGGACAGAAAGCCATTGCTCCTTTTCTAGGGTCAATAGGGCCCCATCATTGGCACCTGAGAGCCAAAGGCTGCCGCCTTTTCCCTGGGCGCAAAGCTCGACGGCGCGGGCCACGTGCAGGTCCGGGAAAGTGCCATTTTTCAGCCCAGAATTCCGGACGGACGAAGATTGCTGCCAGGAAAAAAGGGCCAGGACAGAAAGCGATTGCTCCTTTTCTAGGGTCAATAGGGCCCCATCATTGGCACCTGAGAGCCAAAGGCTGCCGCCTTTTCCCTGGGCGCAAAGCTCGACGGCGCGGGCCACGTGCAGGTCCGGGAAAGTGCCATTTTTCAGCCCAGAATTCCGGACGGACGAAGATTGCTGCCAGGAAAAAAGGGCCAGGACAGAAAGCCATTGCTCCTTTTCTAGGGTCAATAGGGCCCCATCATTGGCACCTGAGAGCCAAAGGCTGCCGCCTTTTCCCTGGGCGCAAAGCTCGACGGCGCGGGCCACGTGCAGGTCCGGGAAAGTGCCATTTTTCAGCCCAGAATTCCGGACGGACGAAGATTGCTGCCAGGAAAAAAGGGCCAGGACAGAAAGCCATTGCTCCTTTTCTAGGGTCAATAGGGCCCCATCATTGGCACCTGAGAGCCAAAGGCTGCCGCCTTTTCCCTGGGCGCAAAGCTCGACGGCGCGGGCCACGTGCAGGTCCGGGAAAGTGCCATTTTTCAGCCCAGAATTCCGGACGGACGAAGATTGCTGCCAGGAAAAAAGGGCCAGGACAGAAAGCGATTGCTCCTTTTCTAGGGTCAATAGGGCCCCATCATTGGCACCTGAGAGCCAAAGGCTGCCGCCTTTTCCCTGGGCGCAAAGCTCGACGGCGCGGGCCACGTGCAGGTCCGGGAAAGTGCCATTTTTCAGCCCAGAATTCCGGACGGACGAAGATTGCTGCCAGGAAAAAAGGGCCAGGACAGAAAGCGATTGCTCCTTTTCTAGGGTCAATAGGGCCCCATCATTGGCACCTGAGAGCCAAAGGCTGCCGCCTTTTCCCTGGGCGCAAAGCTCGACGGCGCGGGCCACGTGCAGGTCCGGGAAAGTGCCATTTTTCAGCCCAGAATTCCGGACGGACGAAGATTGCTGCCAGGAAAAAAGGGCCAGGACAGAAAGCCATTGCTCCTTTTCTAGGGTCAATAGGGCCCCATCATTGGCACCTGAGAGCCAAAGGCTGCCGCCTTTTCCCTGGGCGCAAAGCTCGACGGCACGGGCCACGTGCAGGTCCGGGAAAGTGCCATTTTTCAGCCCAGAATTCCGGAGGGACGAAGATTGCTGCCAGGAAAAAAGGGCCAGGACAGAAAGCCATTGCTCCTTTTCTAGGATCAATAGGGCCCCATCATTGGCACCTGAGAGCCAAAGGCTGCCGCCTTTTCCCTGGGCGCAAAGCTCGACGGCGCGGGCCACGTGCAGGTCCGGGAAAGTGCCATTTTTCAGCCCAGAATTCCGGACGGACGAAGATTGCTGCCAGGAAAAAAGGGCCAGGACAGAAAGCCATTGCTCCTTTTCTAGGGTCAATAGGGCCCCATCATTGGCACCTGAGAGCCAAAGGCTGCCGCCTTTTCCCTGGGCGCAAAGCTCGACGGCGCGGGCCACGTGCAGGTCCGGGAAAGTGCCATTTTTCAGCCCAGAATTCCGGACGGACGAAGATTGCTGCCAGGAAAAAAGGGCCAGGACAGAAAGCCATTGCTCCTTTTCTAGGGTCAATAGGGCCCCATCATTGGCACCTGAGAGCCAAAGGCTGCCGCCTTTTCCCTGGGCGCAAAGCTCGACGGCGCGGGCCACGTGCAGGTCCGGGAAAGTGCCATTTTTCAGCCCAGAATTCCGGACGGACGAAGATTGCTGCCAGGAAAAAAGGGCCAGGACAGAAAGCGATTGCTCCTTTTCTAGGGTCAATAGGGCCCCATCATTGGCACCTGAGAGCCAAAGGCTGCCGCCTTTTCCCTGGGCGCAAAGCTCGACGGCGCGGGCCACGTGCAGGTCCGGGAAAGTGCCATTTTTCAGCCCAGAATTCCGGAGGGACGAAGATTGCTGCCAGGAAAAAAGGGCCAGGACAGAAAGCCATTGCTCCTTTTCTAGGGTCAATAGGGCCCCATCATTGGCACCTGAGAGCCAAAGGCTGCCGCCTTTTCCCTGGGCGCAAAGCTCGACGGCGCGGGCCACGTGCAGGTCCGGGAAAGTGCCATTTTTCAGCCCAGAATTCCGGACGGACGAAGATTGCTGCCAGGAAAAGAGTGCCAGGACAGAAAGCGATTGCTCCTTTTCTAGGGTCAATAGGGCCCCATCATTGGCACCTGAGAGCCAAAGGCTGCCGCCTTTTCCCTGAGCGCAAAGCTCGACGGCGCGGGCCACGTGCAGGTCCAGGAAAGTGCCATTTTTCAGCCCAGAATTCCGGACGGACGAAGATTGCTGCCAGGAAAAAAGGGCCAGGACAGAAAGCCATTGCTCCTTTTCTAGGGTCAATAGGGCCCCATCATTGGCACCTGAGAGCCAAAGGCTGCCGCCTTTTCCCTGGGCGCAAAGCTCGACGGCGCGGGCCACGTGCAGGTCCGGGAAAGTGCCATTTTTCAGCCCAGAATTCCGGACGGACGAAGATTCCTGCCAGGAAAAAAGGGCCAGGACAGAAAGCCATTGCTCCTTTTCTAGGGTCAATAGGGCCCCATCATTGGCACCTGAGAGCCAAAGGCTGCCGCCTTTTCCCTGGGCGCAAAGATCGACGGCGCGGGCCACGTGCAGGTCCGGGAAAGTGCCATTTTTCAGCCCAGAATTCCGGACGGACGAAGATTCCTGCCAGGAAAAAAGGGCCAGGACAGAAAGCCATTGCTCCTTTTCTAGGGTCAATAGGGCCCCATCATTGGCACCTGAGAGCCAAAGGCTGCCGCCTTTTCCCTGGGCGCAAAGCTCGACGGCGCGGGCCACGTGCAGGTCCGGGAAAGTGCCATTTTTCAGCCCAGAATTCCGGACGGACGAAGATTCCTGCCAGGAAAAAAGGGCCAGGACAGAAAGCCATTGCTCCTTTTCTAGGGTCAATAGGGCCCCATCATTGGCACCTGAGAGCCAAAGGCTGCCGCCTTTTCCCTGGGCGCAAAGCTCGACGGCACGGGCCACGTGCAGGTCCGGGAAAGTGCCATTTTTCAGCCCAGAATTCCGGACGGACGAAGATTGCTGCCAGGAAAAAAGGGCCAGGACAGAAAGCCATTGCTCCTTTTCTAGGGTCAATAGGGCCCTATCATTGGCACCTGAGAGCCAAAGGCTGCCGCCTTTCCCCTGGGCTCAAAGCTCGACGGCGCGGGCCACGTGCAGGTCCGGGAAAGTGCCATTTTTCAGCCCAGAATTCCGGACGGACGAAGATTGCTGCCAGGAAAAAAGGGCCAGGACAGAAAGCCATTGCTCCTTTTCTAGGGTCAATAGGGCCCCATCATTGGCACCTGAGAGCCAAAGGCTGCCGCCTTTTCCCTGGGCGCAAAGCTCGACGGCGCGGGCCACGTGCAGGTCCGGGAAAGTGCCATTTTTCAGCCCAGAATTCCGGACGGACGAAGATTGCTGCCAGGAAAAAAGGGCCAGGGCAGAAAGCGATTGCTCCTTTTCTAGGGTCAATAGGGCCCCATCATTGGCACCTGAGAGCCAAAGGCTGCCGCCTTTTCCCTGGGCGCAAAGCTCGACGGCGCGGGCCACGTGCAGGTCCGGGAAAGTGCAATTTTTCAGCCCAGAATTCCGGACGGACGAAGATTGCTGCCAGGAAAAAAGGGCCAGGGCAGAAAGCGATTGCTCCTTTTCTAGGGTCAATAGGGCCCCATCATTGGCACCTGAGAGCCAAAGGCTGCCGCCATTTCCCTGGGCGCAAAGCTCGACGGCGCGGGCCACGTGCAGGTCCGGGAAAGTGCCATTATTCAGCCCAGAATTCCGGACGGACGAAGATTCCTGCCAGGAAAAAAGGGCCAGGACAGAAAGCCATTGCTCCTTTTCTAGGGTCAATAGGGCCCCATCATTGGCACCTGAGAGCCAAAGGCTGCCGCCTTTTCCCTGGGCGCAAAGCTCGACGGCGCGGGCCACGTGCAGGTCCGGGAAAGTGCCATTTTTCAGCCCAGAATTCCGGACGGACGAAGATTGCTGCCAGGAAAAAAGGGCCAGGACAGAAAGCCATTGCTCCTTTTCTAGGGTCAATAGGGCCCCATCATTGGCACCTGAGAGCCAAAGGCTGCCGCCTTTTCCCTGGGCGCAAAGCTCGACGGCGCGGGCCACGTGCAGGTCCGGGAAAGTGCCATTTTTCAGCCCAGAATTCCGGACGGACGAGGATTGCTGCCAGGAAAAAAGGGCCAGGACAGAAAGCGATTGCTCCTTTTCTAGGGTCAATAGGGCCCCATCATTGGCACCTGAGAGCCAAAGGCTGCCGCCTTTTTCCTGGGCGCAAAGCTCGACGGCGCGGGCCACGTGCAGGTCCGGGAAAGTGCCATTTTTCAGCCCAGAATTCCGGACGGACGAAGATTGCTGCCAGGAAAAAAGGGCCAGGGCAGAAAGCGATTGCTCCTTTTCTAGGGTCAATAGGGCCCCATCATTGGCACCTGAGAGCCAAAGGCTGCCGCCTTTTCCCTGGGCGCAAAGCTCGACGGCACGGGCCACGTGCAGGTCTGGGAAAGTGCCATTTTTCAGCCCAGAATTCCGGACGGACGAAGATTGCTGCCAGGAAAAAAGGGCCAGGACAGAAAGCGATTGCTCCTTTTCTAGGGTCAATAGGGCCCCATCATTGGCACCTGAGAGCCAAAGGCTGCCGCCTTTTCCCTGGGCGCAAAGCTCGACGGCGCGGGCCATGTGCAGGTCCGGGAAAGTGCCATTTTTCAGCCCAGAATTCCGGACGGATGAAGATTGCTGCCAGGAAAAAAGGGCCAGAACAGAAAGCGATTGCTCCTTTTCTAGGGTCAATAGGGCCCCATCATTGGCACCTGAGAGCCAAAGGCTGCCGCCTTTTCCCTGGGCGCAAAGCTCGACGGCGCGGGCCACGTGCAGGTCCGGGAAAGTGCCATTTTTCAGCCCAGAATTCCGGACGGACGAAGATTGCTGCCAGGAACAAAGGGCCAGGAGAGAAAGCGATTGCTCCTTTTCTAGGGTCAATAGGGCCCCATCATTGGCACCTGAGAGCCAAAGGCTTCTGCCTTATCCCTGAGCGCAAAGCTCGACGGCGCGGGCCACGTGCAGGTCCGGGAAAGTGCCATTTTTAAGCCCAGAATTCCAGACGGACGAAGATTCCTGCCAGGAAAAAAGGGCCAGGACAGAAAGCCATTGCCCGTTTTCTAGGGTCAATAGGGCCCCATCATTGGCACCTGAGAGCCAAAGGCTGCCGCCTTTTCCCTGGGCGCAAAGCTCGACGGCGCGGGCCACGTGCAGGTCCGGGAAAGTGCCATTTTTCAGCCCAGAATTCCGGACGGACGAAGATTGCTGCCAGGAAAAAAGGGCCAGGACAGAAAGCCATTGCTCCTTTTCTAGGGTCAATAGGGCCCCATCATTGGCACCTGAGAGCCAAAGGCTGCCGCCTTTTCCCTGAGCGCAAAGCTCGACGGCGCGGGCCACGTGCAGGTCCGGGAAAGTGCCATTTTTCAGCCCAGAATTCCGGATGGACGAAGATTCCTGCCAGGAAAAAAGGGCCAGGACAGAAAGCCATTGCTCCTTTTCTAGGGTCAATAGGGCCCCATCATTGGCACCTGAGAGCCAAAGGCTGCCGCCTTTTCCCTGGGCGCAAAGCTCGACGGCGCGGGCCACGTGCAGGTCCGGGAAAGTGCCATTTTTCAGCCCAGAATTCCGGACGGACGAAGATTGCTGCCAGGAAAAAAGGGCCTGGACAGAAAGCGATTGCTCCTTTTCTAGGGTCAATAGGGCCCCATCATTGGCACCTGAGAGCCAAAGGCTGCCGCCTTTTCCCTGGGCGCAAAGCTCGACGGCGCGGGCCACGTGCAGGTCTGGGAAAGTGCCATTTTTCAGCCCAGAATTCCGGACGGACGAAGATTGCTGCCAGGAAAAAAGGGCCAGGACAGAAAGCCATTGCTCCTTTTCTAGGGTCAATAGGGCCCCATCATTGGCACCTGAGAGCCAAAGGCTGCCGCCTTTTCCCTGGGCGCAAAGATCGACGGCGCGGGCCACGTGCAGGTCCGGGAAAGTGCCATTTTTCAGCCCAGAATTCCGGACGGACGAAGATTGCTGCCAGGAAAAAAGGGCCAGGACAGAAAGCCATTGCTCCTTTTCTAGGGTCAATAGGGCCCCATCATTGGCACCTGAGAGCCAAAGGCTGCCGCCTTTTCCCTGGGCGCAAAGCTCGACGGCGCGGGCCACGTGCAGGTCCGGGAAAGTGCCATTTTTCAGCCCAGAATTCCGGACGGACCAAGATTCCTGCCAGGAAAAACGGGCCAGGGCAGAAAGCGATTGCTCCTTTTCTAGGGTCAATAGGGCCCCATCATTGGCACCTGAGAGCCAAAGGCTGCCGCCTTTTCCCTGGGCGCAAAGCTCGACGGCACGGGCCACGTGCAGGTCCGGGAAAGTGCCATTTTTCAGCCCAGAATTCCGGACGGACGAAGATTGCTGCCAGGAAAAAAGGACCAAGACAGAAAGCGATTGCTCCTTTTCTAGGGTCAATAGGGCCCCATCATTGGCACCTGAGAGCCAAAGGCTGCCGCCTTTTCCCTGGGCGCAAAGCTCGACGGCGCGGGCCACGTGCAGGTCCGGGAAAGTGCCATTTTTCAGCCCAGAATTCCGGAGGGACGAAGATTGCTGCCAGGAAAAAAGGGCCAGGACAGAAAGCCATTGCTCCTTTTCTAGGGTCAATAGGGCCCCATCATTGGCACCTGAGAGCCAAAGGCTGCCGCCTTTTCCCTGGGCGCAAAGCTCGACGGCGCGGGCCACGTGCAGGTCCGGGAAAGTGCCATTTTTCAGCCCAGAATTCCGGACGGACGAAGATTGCTGCCAGGAAAAAAGGGCCAGGACAGAAAGCGATTGCTCCTTTTCTAGGGTCAATAGGGCCCCATCATTGGCACCTGAGAGCCAAAGGCTGCCGCCTTTTCCCTGGGCGCAAAGCTCGACGGCGCGGGCCACGTGCAGGTCCGGGAAAGTGCCATTTTTCAGCCCAGAATTCCGGACGGACGAAGATTGCTGCCAGGAAAAAAGGGCCAGGACAGAAAGCCATTGCTCCTTTTCTAGGGTCAATAGGGCCCCATCATTGGCACCTGAGAGCCAAAGGCTGCCGCCTTTTCCCTGGGCGCAAAGCTCGACGGCGCGGGCCACGTGCAGGTCCGGGAAAGTGCCATTTTTCAGCCCAGAATTCCGGACGGACGAAGATTGCTGCCAGGAAAAAAGGGCCAGGACAGAAAGCCATTGCTCCTTTTCTAGGGTCAATAGGGCCCCATCATTGGCACCTGAGAGCCAAAGGCTGCCGCCTTTTCCCTGGGCGCAAAGCTCGACGGCGCGGGCCACGTGCAGGTCCGGGAAAGTGCCATTTTTCAGCCCAGAATTCCGGACGGACGAAGATTGCTGCCAGGAAAAAAGGGCCAGGACAGAAAGCGATTGCTCCTTTTCTAGGGTCAATAGGGCCCCATCATTGGCACCTGAGAGCCAAAGGCTGCCGCCTTTTCCCTGGGCGCAAAGCTCGACGGCGCGGGCCACGTGCAGGTCCGGGAAAGTGCCATTTTTCAGCCCAGAATTCCGGACGGACGAAGATTGCTGCCAGGAAAAAAGGGCCAGGACAGAAAGCGATTGCTCCTTTTCTAGGGTCAATAGGGCCCCATCATTGGCACCTGAGAGCCAAAGGCTGCCGCCTTTTCCCTGGGCGCAAAGCTCGACGGCGCGGGCCACGTGCAGGTCCGGGAAAGTGCCATTTTTCAGCCCAGAATTCCGGACGGACGAAGATTGCTGCCAGGAAAAAAGGGCCAGGACAGAAAGCCATTGCTCCTTTTCTAGGGTCAATAGGGCCCCATCATTGGCACCTGAGAGCCAAAGGCTGCCGCCTTTTCCCTGGGCGCAAAGCTCGACGGCACGGGCCACGTGCAGGTCCGGGAAAGTGCCATTTTTCAGCCCAGAATTCCGGAGGGACGAAGATTGCTGCCAGGAAAAAAGGGCCAGGACAGAAAGCCATTGCTCCTTTTCTAGGATCAATAGGGCCCCATCATTGGCACCTGAGAGCCAAAGGCTGCCGCCTTTTCCCTGGGCGCAAAGCTCGACGGCGCGGGCCACGTGCAGGTCCGGGAAAGTGCCATTTTTCAGCCCAGAATTCCGGACGGACGAAGATTGCTGCCAGGAAAAAAGGGCCAGGACAGAAAGCCATTGCTCCTTTTCTAGGGTCAATAGGGCCCCATCATTGGCACCTGAGAGCCAAAGGCTGCCGCCTTTTCCCTGGGCGCAAAGCTCGACGGCGCGGGCCACGTGCAGGTCCGGGAAAGTGCCATTTTTCAGCCCAGAATTCCGGACGGACGAAGATTGCTGCCAGGAAAAAAGGGCCAGGACAGAAAGCCATTGCTCCTTTTCTAGGGTCAATAGGGCCCCATCATTGGCACCTGAGAGCCAAAGGCTGCCGCCTTTTCCCTGGGCGCAAAGCTCGACGGCGCGGGCCACGTGCAGGTCCGGGAAAGTGCCATTTTTCAGCCCAGAATTCCGGACGGACGAAGATTGCTGCCAGGAAAAAAGGGCCAGGACAGAAAGCGATTGCTCCTTTTCTAGGGTCAATAGGGCCCCATCATTGGCACCTGAGAGCCAAAGGCTGCCGCCTTTTCCCTGGGCGCAAAGCTCGACGGCGCGGGCCACGTGCAGGTCCGGGAAAGTGCCATTTTTCAGCCCAGAATTCCGGAGGGACGAAGATTGCTGCCAGGAAAAAAGGGCCAGGACAGAAAGCCATTGCTCCTTTTCTAGGGTCAATAGGGCCCCATCATTGGCACCTGAGAGCCAAAGGCTGCCGCCTTTTCCCTGGGCGCAAAGCTCGACGGCGCGGGCCACGTGCAGGTCCGGGAAAGTGCCATTTTTCAGCCCAGAATTCCGGACGGACGAAGATTGCTGCCAGGAAAAGAGTGCCAGGACAGAAAGCGATTGCTCCTTTTCTAGGGTCAATAGGGCCCCATCATTGGCACCTGAGAGCCAAAGGCTGCCGCCTTTTCCCTGAGCGCAAAGCTCGACGGCGCGGGCCACGTGCAGGTCCAGGAAAGTGCCATTTTTCAGCCCAGAATTCCGGACGGACGAAGATTGCTGCCAGGAAAAAAGGGCCAGGACAGAAAGCCATTGCTCCTTTTCTAGGGTCAATAGGGCCCCATCATTGGCACCTGAGAGCCAAAGGCTGCCGCCTTTTCCCTGGGCGCAAAGCTCGACGGCGCGGGCCACGTGCAGGTCCGGGAAAGTGCCATTTTTCAGCCCAGAATTCCGGACGGACGAAGATTCCTGCCAGGAAAAAAGGGCCAGGACAGAAAGCCATTGCTCCTTTTCTAGGGTCAATAGGGCCCCATCATTGGCACCTGAGAGCCAAAGGCTGCCGCCTTTTCCCTGGGCGCAAAGATCGACGGCGCGGGCCACGTGCAGGTCCGGGAAAGTGCCATTTTTCAGCCCAGAATTCCGGACGGACGAAGATTCCTGCCAGGAAAAAAGGGCCAGGACAGAAAGCCATTGCTCCTTTTCTAGGGTCAATAGGGCCCCATCATTGGCACCTGAGAGCCAAAGGCTGCCGCCTTTTCCCTGGGCGCAAAGCTCGACGGCGCGGGCCACGTGCAGGTCCGGGAAAGTGCCATTTTTCAGCCCAGAATTCCGGACGGACGAAGATTCCTGCCAGGAAAAAAGGGCCAGGACAGAAAGCCATTGCTCCTTTTCTAGGGTCAATAGGGCCCCATCATTGGCACCTGAGAGCCAAAGGCTGCCGCCTTTTCCCTGGGCGCAAAGCTCGACGGCACGGGCCACGTGCAGGTCCGGGAAAGTGCCATTTTTCAGCCCAGAATTCCGGACGGACGAAGATTGCTGCCAGGAAAAAAGGGCCAGGACAGAAAGCCATTGCTCCTTTTCTAGGGTCAATAGGGCCCTATCATTGGCACCTGAGAGCCAAAGGCTGCCGCCTTTCCCCTGGGCTCAAAGCTCGACGGCGCGGGCCACGTGCAGGTCCGGGAAAGTGCCATTTTTCAGCCCAGAATTCCGGACGGACGAAGATTGCTGCCAGGAAAAAAGGGCCAGGA
The DNA here is from genome assembly GCF_047495875.1 of Pithys albifrons albifrons. Taxonomy (NCBI): domain Eukaryota; kingdom Metazoa; phylum Chordata; class Aves; order Passeriformes; family Thamnophilidae; genus Pithys; species Pithys albifrons. The sequence continues at coordinate 8,095,058 of NC_092481.1, forward strand.
CAGAAAGCCATTGCTCCTTTTCTAGGGTCAATAGGGCCCCATCATTGGCACCTGAGAGCCAAAGGCTGCCGCCTTTTCCCTGGGCGCAAAGCTCGACGGCGCGGGCCACGTGCAGGTCCGGGAAAGTGCCATTTTTCAGCCCAGAATTCCGGACGGACGAAGATTGCTGCCAGGAAAAAAGGGCCAGGGCAGAAAGCGATTGCTCCTTTTCTAGGGTCAATAGGGCCCCATCATTGGCACCTGAGAGCCAAAGGCTGCCGCCTTTTCCCTGGGCGCAAAGCTCGACGGCGCGGGCCACGTGCAGGTCCGGGAAAGTGCAATTTTTCAGCCCAGAATTCCGGACGGACGAAGATTGCTGCCAGGAAAAAAGGGCCAGGGCAGAAAGCGATTGCTCCTTTTCTAGGGTCAATAGGGCCCCATCATTGGCACCTGAGAGCCAAAGGCTGCCGCCATTTCCCTGGGCGCAAAGCTCGACGGCGCGGGCCACGTGCAGGTCCGGGAAAGTGCCATTATTCAGCCCAGAATTCCGGACGGACGAAGATTCCTGCCAGGAAAAAAGGGCCAGGACAGAAAGCCATTGCTCCTTTTCTAGGGTCAATAGGGCCCCATCATTGGCACCTGAGAGCCAAAGGCTGCCGCCTTTTCCCTGGGCGCAAAGCTCGACGGCGCGGGCCACGTGCAGGTCCGGGAAAGTGCCATTTTTCAGCCCAGAATTCCGGACGGACGAAGATTGCTGCCAGGAAAAAAGGGCCAGGACAGAAAGCCATTGCTCCTTTTCTAGGGTCAATAGGGCCCCATCATTGGCACCTGAGAGCCAAAGGCTGCCGCCTTTTCCCTGGGCGCAAAGCTCGACGGCGCGGGCCACGTGCAGGTCCGGGAAAGTGCCATTTTTCAGCCCAGAATTCCGGACGGACGAGGATTGCTGCCAGGAAAAAAGGGCCAGGACAGAAAGCGATTGCTCCTTTTCTAGGGTCAATAGGGCCCCATCATTGGCACCTGAGAGCCAAAGGCTGCCGCCTTTTTCCTGGGCGCAAAGCTCGACGGCGCGGGCCACGTGCAGGTCCGGGAAAGTGCCATTTTTCAGCCCAGAATTCCGGACGGACGAAGATTGCTGCCAGGAAAAAAGGGCCAGGGCAGAAAGCGATTGCTCCTTTTCTAGGGTCAATAGGGCCCCATCATTGGCACCTGAGAGCCAAAGGCTGCCGCCTTTTCCCTGGGCGCAAAGCTCGACGGCACGGGCCACGTGCAGGTCTGGGAAAGTGCCATTTTTCAGCCCAGAATTCCGGACGGACGAAGATTGCTGCCAGGAAAAAAGGGCCAGGACAGAAAGCGATTGCTCCTTTTCTAGGGTCAATAGGGCCCCATCATTGGCACCTGAGAGCCAAAGGCTGCCGCCTTTTCCCTGGGCGCAAAGCTCGACGGCGCGGGCCATGTGCAGGTCCGGGAAAGTGCCATTTTTCAGCCCAGAATTCCGGACGGATGAAGATTGCTGCCAGGAAAAAAGGGCCAGAACAGAAAGCGATTGCTCCTTTTCTAGGGTCAATAGGGCCCCATCATTGGCACCTGAGAGCCAAAGGCTGCCGCCTTTTCCCTGGGCGCAAAGCTCGACGGCGCGGGCCACGTGCAGGTCCGGGAAAGTGCCATTTTTCAGCCCAGAATTCCGGACGGACGAAGATTGCTGCCAGGAACAAAGGGCCAGGAGAGAAAGCGATTGCTCCTTTTCTAGGGTCAATAGGGCCCCATCATTGGCACCTGAGAGCCAAAGGCTTCTGCCTTATCCCTGAGCGCAAAGCTCGACGGCGCGGGCCACGTGCAGGTCCGGGAAAGTGCCATTTTTAAGCCCAGAATTCCAGACGGACGAAGATTCCTGCCAGGAAAAAAGGGCCAGGACAGAAAGCCATTGCCCGTTTTCTAGGGTCAATAGGGCCCCATCATTGGCACCTGAGAGCCAAAGGCTGCCGCCTTTTCCCTGGGCGCAAAGCTCGACGGCGCGGGCCACGTGCAGGTCCGGGAAAGTGCCATTTTTCAGCCCAGAATTCCGGACGGACGAAGATTGCTGCCAGGAAAAAAGGGCCAGGACAGAAAGCCATTGCTCCTTTTCTAGGGTCAATAGGGCCCCATCATTGGCACCTGAGAGCCAAAGGCTGCCGCCTTTTCCCTGAGCGCAAAGCTCGACGGCGCGGGCCACGTGCAGGTCCGGGAAAGTGCCATTTTTCAGCCCAGAATTCCGGATGGACGAAGATTCCTGCCAGGAAAAAAGGGCCAGGACAGAAAGCCATTGCTCCTTTTCTAGGGTCAATAGGGCCCCATCATTGGCACCTGAGAGCCAAAGGCTGCCGCCTTTTCCCTGGGCGCAAAGCTCGACGGCGCGGGCCACGTGCAGGTCCGGGAAAGTGCCATTTTTCAGCCCAGAATTCCGGACGGACGAAGATTGCTGCCAGGAAAAAAGGGCCAGGGCAGAAAGCGATTGCTCCTTTTCTAGGGTCAGTGGGGCCCCATCATTGGCACCTGAGATTTGAAGTCTGCCATCTTTCCCCTGGGGAAAGAGCTGAATGGTGCCACATGCAGGTTTTTCGGGGACCTCTGGTGCCCGAGCTGTCGCCTCTTGGTAACCCCCATTGGAGACCCCTTGTGCCTTAAATGTCGTCCCTCTGCAACCCCCCTTGGGGACCGCCGGTGCCCAAAGTGTCGTCCCTCGGAAACCCCCCTTGGGGACCCCCGGTGCCCGAATTGTCGTCCCTCGGAAACCCCCCTTGGGGACCCCCGGTGCCCAAAGTGTCGTCCCTCGGAAACCCCCCTTGGGGACCCCCGGTGCCCAAAGTGTCGTCCCTCGGAAACCCCCCTTGGGGACCCCCGGTGCCCGAAATGTCGTCCGTCGGACAACCCCCTTGGGGACCCCCGGTGCCCAAAATGTCGTCCGTCGGGAATCCCCCTTGGGGACCCCCAGTTCCCGAAATGTCGTCCCTCGGCAACCCCCCTTGGGGACCCCCGGTGCCCGAAATGTCGTCCCTCAGCAACCCCCCTTGGGGACCCCTGACGCAGAAAATGTCGTCCCTTGGCCCTCCCGCAGTGCCCAAAATGTCGTCCCTCGGCAACTCCCCCGTCGGGACCCCCTAGGTGCCTCAAATGTCGATTCTCTCGGGAACACCCCTTAGGGACCCCCGGCGCCCGAGGGGCCGACCCTCGGCAAGTCCCTACTTGGGGACCCCCGACGCCCCAGCTGCCGCCCATCGGCAAGCCCCCCTTGTGGAGCCCCGGCGCCCGAGGCACCGCCCCTTTGCCAGCCGCCCCTTGAGGACCTCGGGCGGCCGAGGCACCGCCCCTGGGCCAGCCCCCTCTTGGGAATCCCCGGCGCTGGAGGGGCCGCCCCTCGGCAAGCCCCGCCTTGGGGACGTCCGGCGCCCGAGGGCCGCCCCTCGGCCAGCCCCCCTTGGGGACGGCAGCGCATGAGGAGCCGCCCCTCGCCCAGCCCCTTTTTCTTGACCCTCCGGCGCCAGAGGCGCCGCCCCTCGCCCAGCTCCCACTTGGGGACCCCCGGCTCCCGAGACAACGCCCCTCGGCGACACACCCTTGGGGACACCCGGCGCCAGAGGTGTCGCCCTTCGCAACCCCAGCTTTTCCCTGGGCACAAAGCTCGACGGTGCCTGCCACGTCCAGGTCTGGGAAAGTGCCATTTTTCAGCCCACAATTCCGGACGGCCGAAGATTGCTGCCAGGAAAAAAGGGCCAGGACAGAAAGCGATTGCTCCTTTTCTAGGGTCAATAGGGCCCCATCATTGGCACCTGAGAGCCAAAGGCTGCCGCCTTTTCCCTGAGCGCAAAGCTCGACGGCGCGGGCCACGTGCAGGTCCGGGAAAGTGCCATTTTTCAGCCCAGAATTCCGGACGGACGAAGATTGCTGCCAGGAAAAAAGGGCCAGGACAGAAAGCCATTGCTCCTTTTCTAGGGTCAATAGGGCCCCATCATTGGCACCTGAGAGCCAAAGGCTGCCGCCTTTTCCCTGAGCGCAAAGCTCGACGGCGCGGGCCACGTGCAGGTCCGGGAAAGTGCCATTTTTCAGCCCAGAATTCCGGACGGACGAAGATTGCTGCCAGGAAAAAAGGGCCAGGACAGAAAGCCATTGCTCCTTTTCTAGGGTCAATAGGGCCCCATCATTGGCACCTGAGAGCCAAAGGCTGCCGCCTTTTCCCTGGGCGCAAAGCTCGACGGCGCGGGCCACGTGCAGATCCGGGAAAGTGCCATTTTTCAGCCCAGAATTCCGGACGGACGAAGATTCCTGCCAGGAAAAAAGGGCCAGGACAGAAAGCCATTGCTCCTTTTCTAGGGTCAATAGGGCCCCATCATTGGCACCTGAGAGCCAAAGGCTGCCGCCTTTTCCCTGGGCGCAAAGCTCGACGGCGCGGGCCACGTGCAGGTCCGGGAAAGTGCCATTTTTCAGCCCAGAATTCCGGACGGACGAAGATTGCTGCCAGGAAAAAAGGGCCAGGACAGAAAGCCATTGCTCCTTTTCTAGGGTCAATAGGGCCCCATCATTGGCACCTGAGAGCCAAAGGCTGCCGCCTTTTCCCTGGGCGCAAAGCTCGACGGCGCGGGCCACGTGCAGGTCCGGGAAAGTGCCATTTTTCAGCCCAGAATTCCGGACGGACGAAGATTGCTGCCAGGAAAAAAGGGCCAGGACAGAAAGCCATTGCTCCTTTTCTAGGGTCAATAGGGCCCCATCATTGGCACCTGAGAGCCAAAGGCTGCCGCCTTTTCCCTGGGCGCAAAGCTCGACGGCGCGGGCCACGTGCAGGTCCGGGAAAGTGCCATTTTTCAGCCCAGAATTCGGGACGGACGAAGATTCCTGCCAGGAAAAAAGGGCCAGGACAGAAAGCGATTGCTCCTTTTCTAGGGTCAATAGGGCCCCATCATTGGCACCCGAGAGCCAAAGGCTGCCGCCTTTTCCCTGGGCGCAAAGCTCGACGGCGCGGGCCACGTGCAGGTCCGGGAAAGTGCCATTTTTCAGCCCAGAATTCCGGACGGACGAAGATTGCTGCTAGGAAAAAAGGGCCAGGACAGAAAGCGATTGCTCCTTTTCTAGGGTCAATAGGGCCCCATCATTGGCACCTGAGAGCCAAAGGCTGCCGCCTTTTCCCTGGGCGCAAAGCTCGACGGCGCGGGCCACGTGCAGGTCCGGGAAAGTGCCATTTTTCAGCCCAGAATTCCGGACGGACGAAGATTGCTGCCAGGAAAAAAGGGCCAGGACAGAAAGCGATTGCTCCTTTTCTAGGGTCAATAGGGCCCCATCATTGGCACCTGAGAGCCAAAGGCTGCCGCCTTTTCCCTGGGCGCAAAGCTCGACGGCGCGGGCCACGTGCAGGTCCGGGAAAGTGCCATTTTTCAGCCCAGAATTCCGGACGGACGAAGATTGCTGCCAGGAAAAAAGGGCCAGGACAGAAAGCCATTGCTCCTTTTCTAGGGTCAATAGGGCCCCATCATTGGCACCTGAGAGCCAAAGGCTGCCGCCTTTTCCCTGGGCGCAAAGCTCGACGGCGCGGGCCACGTGCAGGTCCGGGAAAGTGCCATTTTTCAGCCCAGAATTCCGGACGGACGAAGATTCCTGCCAGGAAAAAAGGGCCAGGACAGAAAGCGATTGCTCCTTTTCTAGGGTCAATAGGGCCCCATCATTGGCACCCGAGAGCGAAAGGCTGCCGCCTTTTCCCTGGGCGCAAAGCTCGACGGCGCGGGCCACGTGCAGGTCCGGGAAAGTGCCATTTTTCAGCCCAGAATTCCGGACGGACGAAGATTGCTGCCAGGAAAAAAGGGCCAGGACAGAAAGCGATTGCTCCTTTTCTAGGGTCAATAGGGCCCCATCATTGGCACCCGAGAGCCAAAGGCTGCCGCCTTTTCCCTGGGCGCAAAGCTCGACGGCGCGGGCCACGTGCAGGTCCGGGAAAGTGCCATTTTTCAGCCCAGAATTCCGGACGGACGAAGATTGCTGCTAGGAAAAAAGGGCCAGGACAGAAAGCGATTGCTCCTTTTCTAGGGTCAATAGGGCCCCATCATTGGCACCTGAGAGCCAAAGGCTGCCGCCTTTTCCCTGGGCGCAAAGCTCGACGGCGCGGGCCACGTGCAGGTCCGGGAAAGTGCCATTTTTCAGCCCAGAATTCCGGAGGGACGAAGATTGCTGCCAGGAAAAAAGGGCCAGGACAGAAAGCGATTGCTCCTTTTCTAGGGTCAATAGGGCCCCATCATTGGCACCTGAGAGCCAAAGGCTGCCGCCTTTTCCCTGGGCGCAAAGCTCGACGGCGCGGGCCACGTGCAGGTCCGGGAAAGTGCCATTTTTCAGCCCAGAATTCCGGACGGACGAAGATTGCTGCCAGGAAAAAAGGGCCAGGACAGAAAGCCATTGCTCCTTTTCTAGGGTCAATAGGGCCCCATCATTGGCACCTGAGAGCCAAAGGCTGCCGCCTTTTCCCTGGGCGCAAAGCTCGACGGCGCGGGCCACGTGCAGGTCCGGGAAAGTGCCATTTTTCAGCCCAGAATTCCGGACGGACGAAGATTGCTGCCAGGAAAAAAGGGCCAGGACAGAAAGCGATTGCTCCGTTTCTAGGGTCAATAGGGCCCCATCATTGGCACCTGAGAGCCAAAGGCTGCCGCCTTTTCCCTGGGCGCAAAGCTCGACGGCGCGGGCCACGTGCAGGTCCGGGAAAGTGCCATTTTTCAGCCCAGAATTCCGGACGGACGAAGATTGCTGCCAGGAAAAAAGGGCCAGGACAGAAAGCCATTGCTCCTTTTCTAGGGTCAATAGGGCCCCATCATTGGCACCTGAGAGCCAAAAGCTGCTGCCTTATCCCTGAGCGCAAAGCTCGACGGCGCGGGCCACGTGCAGGTCCGGGAAAGTGCCATTTTTCAGCCCAGAATTCCGGACGGACGAAGATTGCTGCCAGGAAAAAAGGGCCAGGACAGAAAGCGATTGCTCCTTTTCTAGGGTCAATAGGGCCCTATCATTGGCACCTGAGAGCCAAAGGCTGCCGCCTTTTCCCTGGGCGCAAAGCTCGACGGCGCGGGCCACGTGCAGGTCCGGGAAAGTGCCATTTTTCAGCCCAGAATTCCGGACGGACGAAGATTGCTGCCAGGAAAAAAGGGCCAGGACAGAAAGCGATTGCTCCTTTTCTAGGGTCAATAGGGCCCTATCATTGGCACCTGAGAGCCAAAGGCTGCCGCCTTTTCCCTGGGCGCAAAGCTCGACGGCGCGGGCCACGTGCAGGTCCGGGAAAGTGCCATTTTTCAGCCCAGAATTCCGGACGGACGAAGATTGCTGCCAGGAAAAAAGGGCCAGGACAGAAAGCCATTGCTCCTTTTCTAGGGTCAATAGGGCCCCATCATTGGCACCTGAGAGCCAAAGGCTGCCGCCTTTTCCCTGGGCGCAAAGCTCGACGGCGCGGGCCACGTGCAGGTCCGGGAAAGTGCCATTTTTCAGCCCAGAATTCCGGACGGACGAAGATTGCTGCCAGGAAAAAAGGGCCAGGACAGAAAGCCATTGCTCCTTTTCTAGGGTCAATAGGGCCCCATCATTGGCACCTGAGAGCCAAAGGCTGCCGCCTTTTCCCTGGGCGCAAAGCTCGACGGCGCGGGCCACGTGCAGGTCCGGGAAAGTGCCATTTTTCAGCCCAGAATTCCGGACGGACGAAGATTGCTGCCAGGAAAAAAGGGCCAGGACAGAAAGCCATTGCTCCTTTTCTAGGGTCAATAGGGCCCCATCATTGGCACCTGAGAGCCAAAGGCTGCCGCCTTTTCCCTGGGCGCAAAGCTCAACGGTGCGGGCCACGTGCAGGTCCGGGAAAGTGCCATTTTTCAGCCCAGAATTCCGGACGGACGAAGATTCCTGCCAGGAAAAAAGGGCCAGGACAGAAAGCCATTGCTCCTTTTCTAGGGTCAATAGGGCCCCATCATTGGCACCTGAGAGCCAAAGGCTGCCGCCTTTTCCCTGGGCGCAAAGCTCGACGGCGCGGGCCACGTGCAGGTCCGGGAAAGTGCCGTTTTTCAGCCCAGAATTCCGGACGGACGAAGATTGCTGCCAGGAAAAAAGGGCCAGGACAGAAAGCCATTGCTCCTTTTCTTGGGTCAATAGGGCCCCATCATTGGCACCTGAGAGCCAAAGGCTGCCGCCTTTTCCCTGGGCGCAAAGCTCGACGGCGCGGGCCACGTGCAGGTCCGGGAAAGTGCCATTTTTCAGCCCAGAATTCCGGACGGACGAAGATTGCTGCCAGGAAAAAAGGGCCAGGACAGAAAGCCATTGCTCCTTTTCTTGGGTCAATAGGGCCCCATCATTGGCACCTGAGAGCCAAAGGCTGCCGCCTTTTCCCTGGGCGCAAAGCTCGACGGCGCGGGCCACGTGCAGGTCCGGGAAAGTGCCATTTTTCAGCCCAGAATTCCGGACGGACGAAGATTGCTGCCAGGAAAAAAGGGCCAGGACAGAAAGCGATTGCTCCTTTTCTAGGGTCAATAGGGCCCCATCATTGGCACCTGAGAGCCAAAGGCTGCCGCCTTTTCCCTGGGCGCAAAGCTCGACGGCGCGGGCCACGTGCAGGTCCGGGAAAGTGCCATTTTTCAGCCCAGAATTCCGGACGGACGAAGATTGCTGCCAGGAAAAAAGGGCCAGGACAGAAAGCGATTGCTCCTTTTCTAGGGTCAATAGGGCCCCATCATTGGCACCTGAGAGCCAAAGGCTGCCGCCTTTTCCCTGGGCGCAAAGCTCGACGGCGCGGGCCACGTGCAGGTCCGGGAAAGTGCCATTTTTCAGCCCAGAATTCCGGACGGACGAAGATTGCTGCCAGGAAGAAAGGGCCAGGACAGAAAGCCATTGCTCCTTTTCTAGGGTCAATAGGGCCCCATCATTGGCACCTGAGAGCCAAAGGCTGCCGCCTTTTCCCTGGGCGCAAAGCTCAACGGCGCGGGCCACGTGCAGGTCCGGGAAAGTGCCATTTTTCAGCCCAGAATTCCGGACGGACGAAGATTCCTGCCAGGAAAAAAGGGCCAGGACAGAAAGCCATTGCTCCTTTTCTAGGGTCAATAGGGCCCCATCATTGGCACCTGAGAGCCAAAGGCTGCCGCCTTTTCCCTGGGCGCAAAGCTCGACGGCGCGGGCCACTTGCAGGTCCGGGAAAGTGCCATTTTTCAGCCCAGAATTCCGGACGGACGAAGATTGCTGCCAGGAAAAAAGGGCCAGGACAGAAAGCCATTGCTCCTTTTCTAGGGTCAATAGGGCCCCATCATTGGCACCTGAGAGCCAAAGGCTGCCGCCTTTTCCCTGGGCGCAAAGCTCGACGGCGCGGGCCACGTGCAGGTCCGGGAAAGTGCCATTTTTCAGCCCAGAATTCCGGACGGACGAAGATTGCTGCCAGGAAAAAAGGGCCAGGACAGAAAGCCATTGCTCCTTTTCTAGGGTCAATAGGGCCCCATCATTGGCACCTGAGAGCCAAAGGCTGCCGCCTTTTCCCTGGGCGCAAAGCTCGACGGCGCGGGCCACGTGCAGGTCCGGGAAAGTGCCATTTTTCAGCCCAGAATTCCGGACGGACGAAGATTGCTGCCAGGAAAAAAGGGCCAGGACAGAAAGCCATTGCTCCTTTTCTAGGGTCAATAGGGCCCCATCATTGGCACCTGAGAGCCAAAGGCTGCCGCCTTTTCCCTGGGCGCAAAGCTCGACGGCGCGGGCCACGTGCAGGTCCGGGAAAGTGCCATTTTTCAGCCCAGAATTCCGGACGGACGAAGATTGCTGCCAGGAAAAAAGGGCCAGGACAGAAAGCCATTGCTCCTTTTCTAGGGTCAATAGGGCCCCATCATTGGCACCTGAGAGCCAAAGGCTGCCGCCTTTTCCCTGGGCGCAAAGCTCGACGGCGCGGGCCACGTGCAGGTCCGGGAAAGTGCCATTTTTCAGCCCAGAATTCCGGACGGACGAAGATTGCTGCCAGGAAAAAAGGGCCAGGACAGAAAGCCATTGCTCCTTTTCTAGGGTCAATAGGGCCCCATCATTGGCACCTGAGAGCCAAAGGCTGCCGCCTTTTCCCTGGGCGCAAAGCTCGACAGCGCGGGCCACGTGCAGGTCCGGGAAAGTGCCATTTTTCAGCCCAGAATTCCGGACGGACGAAGATTGCTGCCAGGAAAAAAGGGCCAGGACAGAAAGCCATTGCTCCTTTTCTAGGGTCAATAGGGCCCCATCATTGGCACCTGAGAGCCAAAGGCTGCCGCCTTTTCCCTGGGCGCAAAGCTCGACGGCGCGGGCCACGTGCAGGTCCGGGAAAGTGCCATTTTTCAGCCCAGAATTCCGGACGGACGAAGATTGCTGCCAGGAGAAAAGGGCCAGGACAGAAAGCCATTGCTCCTTTTCTAGGGTCAATAGGGCCCCATCATTGGCACCCGAGAGCCAAAGGCTGCCGCCTTTTCCCTGGGCGCAAAGCTCGACGGCGCGGGCCACGTGCAGGTCCGGGAAAGTGCCATTTTTCAGCCCAGAATTCCGGACGGACGAAGATTGCTGCCAGGAAAAAAGGGCCAGGACAGAAAGCCATTGCTCCTTTTCTAGGGTCAATAGGGCCCCATCATTGGCACCCGAGAGCCAAAGGCTGCCGCCTTTTCCCTGGGCGCAAAGCTCGACGGCGCGGGCCACGTGCAGGTCCGGGAAAGTGCCATTTTTCAGCCCAGAATTCCGGACGGACGAAGATTGCTGCCAGGAAAAAAGGGCCAGGACAGAAAGCCATTGCTCCTTTTCTAGGGTCAATAGGGCCCCATCATTGGCACCTGAGAGCCAAAGGCTGCCGCCTTTTCCCTGGGCGCAAAGCTCGACGGCGCGGGCCACGTGCAGGTCCGGGAAAGTGCCAATTTTCAGCCCAGAATTCCGGACGGACGAAGATTGCTGCCAGGAAAAAAGGGCCAGGACAGAAAGCCATTGCTCCTTTTCTAGGGTCAATAGGGCCCCATCATTGGCACCTGAGAGCCAAAGGCTGCCGCCTTTTCCCTGGGCGCAAAGCTCGACGGCGCGGGCCACGTGCAGGTCCGGGAAAGTGCCAATTTTCAGCCCAGAATTCCGGACGGACGAAGATTGCTGCCAGGAAAAAAGGGCCAGGACAGAAAGCCATTGCTCCTTTTCTAGGGTCAATAGGGCCCCATCATTGGCACCTGAGAGCCAAAGGCTGCCGCCTTTTCCCTGGGCGCAAAGCTCGACGGCGCGGGCCACGTGCAGGTCCGGGAAAGTGCCATTTTTCAGCCCAGAATTCCGGACGGACGAAGATTGCTGCCAGGAAAAAAGGGCCAGGACAGAAAGCCATTGCTCCTTTTCTAGGGTCAATAGGGCCCCATCATTGGCACCTGAGAGCCAAAGGCTGCCGCCTTTTCCCTGGGCGCAAAGCTCGACGGCGCGGGCCACGTGCAGGTCCGGGAAAGTGCCATTATTCAGCCCAGAATTCCGGACGGACGAAGATTGCTGCCAGGAAAAAAGGGCCAGGACAGAAAGCCATTGCTCCTTTTCTAGGGTCAATAGGGCCCCATCATTGGCACCTGAGAGCCAAAGGCTGCCGCCTTTTCCCTGGGCGCAAAGCTCGACGGCGCGGGCCACGTGCAGGTCCGGGAAAGTGCCATTTTTCAGCCCAGAATTCCGGACGGACGAAGATTGCTGCCAGGAAAAAAGGGCCAGGACAGAAAGCCATTGCTCCTTTTCTAGGGTCAATAGGGCCCCATCATTGGCACCTGAGAGCCAAAGGCTGCCGCCTTTTCCCTGGGCGCAAAGCTCGACGGCGCGGGCCACGTGCAGGTCCGGGAAAGTGCCATTTTTCAGCCCAGAATTCCGGACGGACGAAGATTGCTGCCAGGAAAAAAGGGCCAGGACAGAAAGCCATTGCTCCTTTTCTAGGGTCAATAGGGCCCCATCATTGGCACCTGAGAGCCAAAGGCTGCCGCCTTTTCCCTGGGCGCAAAGCTCGACGGCGCGGGCCACGTGCAGGTCCGGGAAAGTGCCATTTTTCAGCCCAGAATTCCGGACGGACGAAGATTGCTGCCAGGAAAAAAGGGCCAGGACAGAAAGCCATTGCTCCTTTTCTAGGGTCAATAGGGCCCCATCATTGGCACCTGAGAGCCAAAGGCTGCCGCCTTTTCCCTGGGCGCAAAGCTCGACGGCGCGGGCCACGTGCAGGTCCGGGAAAGTGCCATTTTTCAGCCCAGAATTCCGGACGGACGAAGATTGCTGCCAGGAAAAAAGGGCCAGGACAGAAAGCCATTGCTCCTTTTCTATGGTCAATAGGGCCCCATCATTGGCACCTGAGAGCCAAAGGCTGCCGCCTTTTCCCTGGGCGCAAAGCTCGACGGCGCGGGCCACGTGCAGGTCCGGGAAAGTGCCATTTTTCAGCCCAGAATTCCGGACGGACGAAGATTGCTGCCAGGAAAAAAGGGCCAGGACAGAAAGCCATTGCTCCTTTTCTAGGGTCAATAGGGCCCCATCATTGGCACCTGAGAGCCAAAGGCTGCCGCCTTTTCCCTGGGCGCAAAGCTCGACGGCGCGGGCCACGTGCAGGTCCGGGAAAGTGCCATTTTTCAGCCCAGAATTCCGGACGGACGAAGATTGCTGCCAGGAAAAAAGGGCCAGGACAGAAAGCCATTGCTCCTTTTCTAGGGTCAATAGGGCCCCATCATTGGCACCTGAGAGCCAAAGGCTGCCGCCTTTTCCCTGGGCGCAAAGCTCGACGGCGCGGGCCACGTGCAGGTCCGGGAAAGTGCCATTTTTCAGCCCAGAATTCCGGACGGACGAAGATTGCTGCCAAGAAAAAAGGGCCAGGACAGAAAGCAATTGCTCCTTTTCTAGGGTCAATAGGGCCCCATCATTGGCACCTGAGAGCCAAAGGCTGCCGCCTTTTCCCTGGGCGCAAAGCTCGACGGCGCGGGCCACGTGCAGGTCCGGGAAAGTGCCATTTTTCAGCCCAGAATTCCGGACGGACGAAGATTGTTGCCAGGAAAAAAGGGCCAGGACAGAAAGCGATTGCTCCTTTTCTAGGGTCAATAGGGCCCCATCATTGGCACCTGAGAGCCAAAGGCTGCCGCCTTTTCCCTGGGCGCAAAGCTCGACGGCGCGGGCCACGTGCAGGTCCGGGAAAGTGCCATTTTTCAGCCCAGAATTCCGGACGGACGAAGATTGCTGCCAGGAAAAAAGGGCCAGGACAGAAAGCCATTGCTCCTTTTCTAGGGTCAATAGGGCCCCATCATTGGCACCTGAGAGCCAAAGGCTGCCGCCTTTTCCCTGGGCGCAAAGCTCGACGGCGCGGGCCACGTGCAGGTCCGGGAAAGTGCCATTTTTCAGCCCAGAATTCCGGACGGACGAAGATTGCTGCCAGGAAAAAAGGGCCAGGACAGAAAGCGATTGCTCCTTTTCTAGGGTCAATAGGGCCCCATCATTGGCACCCGAGAGCCAAAGGCTGCCGCCTTTTCCCTGGGCGCAAAGCTCGACGGCGCGGGCCACGTGCAGGTCCGGGAAAGTGCCATTTTTCAGCCCAGAATTCCGGACGGACGAAGATTGCTGCCAGGAAAAAAGGGCCAGGACAGAAAGCCATTGCTCCTTTTCTAGGGTCAATAGGGCCCCATCATTGGCACCTGAGAGCCAAAGGCTGCCGCCTTTTCCCTGGGCGCAAAGCTGGACGGCGCGGGCCACGTGCAGGTCCGGGAAAGTGCCATTTTTCAGCCCAGAATTCCGGACGGACGAAGATTGCTGCCAGGAAAAAAGGGCCAGGACAGAAAGCCATTGCTCCTTTTCTAGGGTCAATAGGGCCCCATCATTGGCACCTGAGAGCCAAAGGCTGCCGCCTTTTCCCTGGGCGCAAAGCTCGACGGCGCGGGCCACGTGCAGGTCCGGGAAAGTGCCATTTTTCAGCCCAGAATTCCGGACGGACGAAGATTGCTGCCAGGAAAAAAGGGCCAGGACAGAAAGCGATTGCTCCTTTTCTAGGGTCAATAGGGCCCCATCATTGGCACCTGAGAGCCAAAGGCTGCCGCCTTTTCCCTGGGCGCAAAGCTCGACGGCGCGGGCCACGTGCAGGTCCGGGAAAGTGCCATTTTTCAGCCCAGAATTCCGGACGGACGAAGATTGCTGCCAGGAAAAAAGGGCCAGGACAGAAAGCCATTGCTCCTTTTCTAGGGTCAATAGGGCCCCATCATTGGCACCTGAGAGCCAAAGGCTGCCGCCTTTTCCCTGGGCGCAAAGCTCGACGGCGCGGGCCACGTGCAGGTCCGGGAAAGTGCCATTTTTCAGCCCAGAATTCCGGACGGACGAAGATTGCTGCCAGGAAAAAAGGGCCAGGACAGAAAGCCATTGCTCCTTTTCTAGGGTCAATAGGGCCCCATCATTGGCACCTGAGAGCCAAAGGCTGCCGCCTTTTCCCTGGGCGCAAAGCTCGACGGCGCGGGCCACGTGCAGGTCCGTCAAAGTGCCATTTTTCAGCCCAGAATTCCGGAGGGACGAAGATTGCTGCCAGGAAAAAAGGGCCAGGACAGAAAGCCATTGCTCCTTTTCTAGGGTCAATAGGGCCCCATCATTGGCACCTGAGAGCCAAAGGCTGCCGCCTTTTCCCTGGGCGCAAAGCTCGACGGCGCGGGCCACGTGCAGGTCCGGGAAAGTGCCAATTTTCAGCCCAGAATTCCGGACGGACGAAGATTGCTGCCAGGAAAAAAGGGCCAGGACAGAAAGCCATTGCTCCTTTTCTAGGGTCAATAGGGCCCCATCATTGGCACCTGAGAGCCAAAGGCTGCCGCCTTTTCCCTGGGCGCAAAGCTCGACGGCGCGGGCCACGTGCAGGTCCGGGAAAGTGCCATTTTTCAGCCCAGAATTCCGGACGGACGAAGATTGCTGCCAGGAAAAAAGGGCCAGGACAGAAAGCCATTGCTCCTTTTCTAGGGTCAATAGGGCCCCATCATTGGCACCTGAGAGCCAAAGGCTGCCGCCTTTTCCCTGGGCGCAAAGCTCGACGGCGCGGGCCACGTGCAGGTCCGGGAAAGTGCCATTATTCAGCCCAGAATTCCGGACGGACGAAGATTGCTGCCAGGAAAAAAGGGCCAGGACAGAAAGCCATTGCTCCTTTTCTAGGGTCAATAGGGCCCCATCATTGGCACCTGAGAGCCAAAGGCTGCCGCCTTTTCCCTGGGCGCAAAGCTCGACGGCGCGGGCCACGTGCAGGTCCGGGAAAGTGCCATTTTTCAGCCCAGAATTCCGGACGGACGAAGATTGCTGCCAGGAAAAAAGGGCCAGGACAGAAAGCCATTGCTCCTTTTCTAGGGTCAATAGGGCCCCATCATTGGCACCTGAGAGCCAAAGGCTGCCGCCTTTTCCCTGGGCGCAAAGCTCGACGGCGCGGGCCACGTGCAGGTCCGGGAAAGTGCCATTTATCAGCCCAGAATTCCGGACGGACGAAGATTGCTGCCAGGAAAAAAGGGCCAGGACAGAAAGCCATTGCTCCTTTTCTAGGGTCAATAGGGCCCCATCATTGGCACCCGAGAGCCAAAGGCTGCCGCCTTTTCCCTGGGCGCAAAGCTCGACGGCGCGGGCCACGTGCAGGTCCGGGAAAGTGATATTTTTCAGCCCAGAATTCCGGACGGACGAAGATTGCTGCCAGGAAAAAAGGGCCAGGACAGAAAGCGATTGCTCCTTTTCTAGGGTCAATAGGGCCCCATCATTGGCACCTGAGAGCCAAAGGCTGCCGCCTTTTCCCTGGGCGCAAAGCTCGACGGCGCGGGCCACGTGCAGGTCTGGGAAAGTGCCATTTTTCAGCCCAGAATTCCGGACGGACGAAGATTGCTGCCAGGAAAAAAGGGCCAGGACAGAAAGCCATTGCTCCTTTTCTAGGGTCAATAGGGCCCCATCATTGGCACCCGAGAGCCAAAGGCTGCCGCCTTTTCCCTGGGCGCAAAGCTCGACGGCGCGGGCCACGTGCAGGTCCGGGAAAGTGCCATTTTTCAGCCCAGAATTCCGGACGGACGAAGATTGCTGCCAGGAAGAAAGGGCCAGGACAGAAAGCGATTGCTCCTTTTCTAGGGTCAATAGGGCCCCATCATTGGCACCCGAGAGCCAAAGGCTGCCGCCTTTTCCCTGGGCGTAAAGCTCGACGGCGCGGGCCACGTGCAGGTCCGGGAAAGTGCCATTTTTCAGCCCAGAATTCCGGACGGACGAAGATTGCTGCCAGGAAAAAAGGGCCAGGACAGAAAGCCATTGCTCCTTTTCTAGGGTCAATAGGGCCCCATCATTGGCACCTGAGAGCCAAAGGCTGCCGCCTTTTCCCTGGGCGCAAAACTCGACGGCGCGGGCCACGTGCAGGTCCGGGAAAGTGCCATTTTTCAGCCCAGAATTCCGGACGGACGAAGATTGCTGCCAGGAAAAAAGGGCCAGGACAGAAAGCCATTGCTCCTTTTCTAGGGTCAATAGGGCCCCATCATTGGCACCTGAGAGCCAAAGGCTGCCGCCTTTTCCCTGGGCGCAAAGCTCGACGGCGCGGGCCACGTGCAGGTCCGGGAAAGTGCCATTTTTCAGCCCAGAATTCCGGACGGACGAAGATTGCTGCCAGGAAAAAAGGGCCAGGACAGAAAGCCATTGCTCCTTTTCTAGGGTCAATAGGGCCCCATCATTGGCACCCGAGAGCCAAAGGCTGCCGCCTTTTCCCTGGGCGCAAAGCTCGACGGCGCGGGCCACGTGCAGGTCCGGGAAAGTGCCATTTTTCAGCCCAGAATTCCGGACGGACGAAGATTGCTGCCAGGAAAAAAGGGCCAGGACAGAAAGCGATTGCTCCTTTTCTAGGGTCAATAGGGCCCCATCATTGGCACCCGAGAGCCAAAGGCTGCCGCCTTTTCCCTGGGCGCAAAGCTCGACGGCGCGGGCCACGTGCATGTCCGGGAAAGTGCCATTTTTCAGCCCAGAATTCCGGACGGACGAAGATTGCTGCCAGGAAAAAAGGGCCAGGACAGAAAGCCATTGCTCCTTTTCTAGGGTCAATAGGGCCCCATCATTGGCACCTGAGAGCCAAAGGCTGCCGCCTTTTCCCTGGGCGCAAAGCTCGACGGCGCGGGCCACTTGCAGGTCCGGGAAAGTGCCATTTTTCAGCCCAGAATTCCGGACGGACGAAGATTCCTGCCAGGAAAAAAGGGCCAGGACAGAAAGCCATTGCTCCTTTTCTAGGGTCAATAGGGCCCCATCATTTGCACCCGAGAGCCAAAGGCTGCCGCCTTTTCCCTGGGCGCAAAGCTCGACGGCGCGGGCCACGTGCAGGTCCGGGAAAGTGCCATTTTTCAGCCCAGAATTCCGGACGGACGAAGATTGCTGCCAGGAAAAAAGGGCCAGGACAGAAAGCCATTGCTCCTTTTCTAGGGTCAATAGGGCCCCATCATTGGCACCTGAGAGCCAAAGGCTGCCGCCTTTTCCCTGGGCGCAAAGCTCGACGGCGCGGGCCACGTGCAGGTCCGGGAAAGTGCCATTTTTCAGCCCAGAATTCCGGACGGACGAAGATTGCTGCCAGGAAAAAAGGGCCAGGACAGAAAGCCATTGCTCCTTTTATAGGGTCAATAGGGCCCCATCATTGGCACCCGAGACCCAAAGGCTGCCGCCTTTTCCCTGGGCGCAAAGCTCGACGGCGCGGGCCACGTGCAGGTCCGGGAAAGTGCCATTTTTCAGCCCAGAATTCCGGACGGACGAAGATTGCTGCCAGGAAAAAAGGGCCAGGACAGAAAGCCATTGCTCCTTTTCTAGGGTCAATAGGGCCCCATCATTGGCACCCGAGAGCCAAAGGCTGCCGCCTTTTCCCTGGGCGCAAAGCTCGACGGCGCGGGCCATGTGCAGGTCCGGGAAAGTGCCATTTTTCAGCCCAGAATTCCGGACGGACGAAGATTCCTGCCAGGAAAAAAGGGCCAGGACAGAAAGCGATTGCTCCTTTTCTAGGGTCAATAGGGCCCCATCATTGGCACCCGAGAGCCAAAGGCTGCCGCCTTTTCCCTGGGCGCAAAGCTCGACGGCGCGGGCCACGTGCAGGTCCAGGCAAGTGCATTTTTCAGCCCAGAATTCCGGACGGACGAAGATTCCTGCCAGGAAAAAAGGGCCAGGACAGAAAGCCATTGCTCCTTTTCTAGGGTCAATAGGGCCCCATCATTGGCACCTGAGAGCCAAAGGCTGCCGCCTTTTCCCTGGGCGCAAAGCTCGACGGCGCGGGCCACGTGCAGGTCCGGGAAAGTGCCATTTTTCAGCCCAGAATTCCGGACGGATGAAGATTGCTGCCAGGAAAAAAGGGCCAGGACAGAAAGCCATTGCTCCTTTTCTAGGGTCAATAGGGCCCCATCATTGGCACCTGAGAGCCAAAGGCTGCCGCCTTTTCCCTGGGCGCAAAGCTCGACGGCGCGGGCCACGTGCAGGTCCGGGAAAGTGCCATTTTTCAGCCCAGAATTCCGGACGGACGAAGATTGCTGCCAGGAAAAAAGGGCCAGGACAGAAAGCCATTGCTCCTTTTCTAGGGTCAATAGGGCCCCATCATTGGCACCTGAGAGCCAAAGGCTGCCGCCTTTTCCCTGGGCGCAAAGCTCGACGGCGCGGGCCACGTGCAGGTCCGGGAAAGTGCCATTATTCAGCCCAGAATTCCGGACGGACGAAGATTGCTGCCAGGAAAAAAGGGCCAGGACAGAAAGCCATTGCTCCTTTTCTAGGGTCAATAGGGCCCCATCATTGGCACCTGAGAGCCAAAGGCTGCCGCCTTTTCCCTGGGCGCAAAGCTCGACGGCGCGGGCCACGTGCAGGTCCGGGAAAGTGCCATTTTTCAGCCCAGAATTCCGGACGGACGAAGATTGCTGCCAGGAAAAAAGGGCCAGGACAGAAAGCCATTGCTCCTTTTCTAGGGTCAATAGGGCCCCATCATTGGCACCCGAGAGCCAAAGGCTGCCGCCTTTTCCCTGGGCGCAAAGCTCGACGGCGCGGGCCACGTGCAGGTCCGGGAAAGTGCCATTTATCAGCCCAGAATTCCGGACGGACGAAGATTGCTGCCAGGAAAAAAGGGCCAGGACAGAAAGCCATTGCTCCTTTTCTAGGGTCAATAGGGCCCCATCATTGGCACCCGAGAGCCAAAGGCTGCCGCCTTTTCCCTGGGCGCAAAGCTCGACGGCGCGGGCCACGTGCAGGTCCGGGAAAGTGATATTTTTCAGCCCAGAATTCCGGACGGACGAAGATTGCTGCCAGGAAAAAAGGGCCAGGACAGAAAGCGATTGCTCCTTTTCTAGGGTCAATAGGGCCCCATCATTGGCACCCGAGAGCCAAAGGCTGCCGCCTTTTCCCTGGGCGCAAAGCTCGACGGCGCGGGCCACGTGCAGGTCCGGGAAAGTGCCATTTTTCAGCCCAGAATTCCGGACGGACGAAGATTGCTGCCAGGAAAAAAGGGCCAGGACAGAAAGCCATTGCTCCTTTTCTAGGGTCAATAGGGCCCCATCATTGGCACCCGAGAGCCAAAGGCTGCCGCCTTTTCCCTGGGCGCAAAGCTCGACGGCGCGGGCCACGTGCAGGTCCGGGAAAGTGCCATTTTTCAGCCCAGAATTCCGGACGGACGAAGATTGCTGCCAGGAAGAAAGGGCCAGGACAGAAAGCGATTGCTCCTTTTCTAGGGTCAATAGGGCCCCATCATTGGCACCCGAGAGCCAAAGGCTGCCGCCTTTTCCCTGGGCGTAAAGCTCGACGGCGCGGGCCACGTGCAGGTCCGGGAAAGTGCCATTTTTCAGCCCAGAATTCCGGACGGACGAAGATTGCTGCCAGGAAAAAAGGGCCAGGACAGAAAGCCATTGCTCCTTTTCTAGGGTCAATAGGGCCCCATCATTGGCACCCGAGAGCCAAAGGCTGCCGCCTTTTCCCTGGGCGCAAAACTCGACGGCGCGGGCCACGTGCAGGTCCGGGAAAGTGCCATTTTTCAGCCCAGAATTCCGGACGGACGAAGATTGCTGCCAGGAAAAAAGGGCCAGGACAGAAAGCCATTGCTCCTTTTCTAGGGTCAATAGGGCCCCATCATTGGCACCTGAGAGCCAAAGGCTGCCGCCTTTTCCCTGGGCGCAAAGCTCGACGGCGCGGGCCACGTGCAGGTCCGGGAAAGTGCCATTTTTCAGCCCAGAATTCCGGACGGACGAAGATTGCTGCCAGGAAAAAAGGGCCAGGACAGAAAGCCATTGCTCCTTTTCTAGGGTCAATAGGGCCCCATCATTGGCACCCGAGAGCCAAAGGCTGCCGCCTTTTCCCTGGGCGCAAAGCTCGACGGCGCGGGCCACGTGCAGGTCCGGGAAAGTGCCATTTTTCAGCCCAGAATTCCGGACGGACGAAGATTGCTGCCAGGAAAAAAGGGCCAGGACAGAAAGCGATTGCTCCTTTTCTAGGGTCAATAGGGCCCCATCATTGGCACCCGAGAGCCAAAGGCTGCCGCCTTTTCCCTGGGCGCAAAGCTCGACGGCGCGGGCCACGTGCATGTCCGGGAAAGTGCCATTTTTCAGCCCAGAATTCCGGACGGACGAAGATTGCTGCCAGGAAAAAAGGGCCAGGACAGAAAGCCATTGCTCCTTTTCTAGGGTCAATAGGGCCCCATCATTGGCACCTGAGAGCCAAAGGCTGCCGCCTTTTCCCTGGGCGCAAAGCTCGACGGCGCGGGCCACTTGCAGGTCCGGGAAAGTGCCATTTTTCAGCCCAGAATTCCGGACGGACGAAGATTCCTGCCAGGAAAAAAGGGCCAGGACAGAAAGCCATTGCTCCTTTTCTAGGGTCAATAGGGCCCCATCATTTGCACCCGAGAGCCAAAGGCTGCCGCCTTTTCCCTGGGCGCAAAGCTCGACGGCGCGGGCCACGTGCAGGTCCGGGAAAGTGCCATTTTTCAGCCCAGAATTCCGGACGGACGAAGATTGCTGCCAGGAAAAAAGGGCCAGGACAGAAAGCCATTGCTCCTTTTCTAGGGTCAATAGGGCCCCATCATTGGCACCTGAGAGCCAAAGGCTGCCGCCTTTTCCCTGGGCGCAAAGCTCGACGGCGCGGGCCACGTGCAGGTCCGGGAAAGTGCCATTTTTCAGCCCAGAATTCCGGACGGACGAAGATTGCTGCCAGGAAAAAAGGGCCAGGACAGAAAGCCATTGCTCCTTTTCTAGGGTCAATAGGGCCCCATCATTGGCACCTGAGAGCCAAAGGCTGCCGCCTTTTCCCTGGGCGCAAAGCTCGACGGCGCGGGCCACGTGCAGGTCCGGGAAAGTGCCATTTTTCAGCCCAGAATTCCGGACGGACGAAGATTGCTGCCAGGAAAAAAGGGCCAGGACAGAAAGCCATTGCTCCTTTTCTAGGGTCAATAGGGCCCCATCATTGGCACCTGAGAGCCAAAGGCTGCCGCCTTTTCCCTGGGCGCAAAGCTCGACGGCGCGGGCCACGTGCAGGTCCGGGAAAGTGCCACTTGTCAGCCCAGAATTCCGGACGGACGAAGATTGCTGCCAGGAAAAAAGGGCCAGGACAGAAAGCCATTGCTCCTTTTCTAGGGTCAATAGGGCCCCATCATTGGCACCTGAGAGCCAAAGGCTGCCGCCTTTTCCCTGGGCGCAAAGCTCGACGGCGTGGGCCACGTGCAGGTCCGGGAAAGTGCCATTTGTCAGCCCAGAATTCCGGACGGACGAAGATTGCTGCCAGGAAAAAAGGGCCAGGACAGAAAGCCATTGCTCCTTTTCTAGGGTCAATAGGGCCCCATCATTGGCACCTGAGAGCCAAAGGCTGCCGCCTTTTCCCTGGCCGCAAAGCTCGACGGCGCGGGCCACGTGCAGGTCCGGGAAAGTGCCATTTTTCAGCCCAGAATTCCGGACGGACGAAGATTGCTGCCAGGAAAAAAGGGCCAGGACAGAAAGCCATTGCTCCTTTTCTAGGGTCAATAGGGCCCCATCATTGGCACCTGAGAGCCAAAGGCTGCCGCCTTTTCCCTGGGCGCAAAGCTGGACGGCGCGGGCCACGTGCAGGTCCGGGAAAGTGCCATTTTTCAGCCCAGAATTCCGGACGGACGAAGATTGCTGCCAGGAAAAAAGGGCCAGGACAGAAAGCCATTGCTCCTTTTCTAGGGTCAATAGGGCCCCATCATTGGCACCTGAGAGCCAAAGGCTGCCGCCTTTTCCCTGGGCGCAAAGCTCGACGGCGCGGGCCACGTGCAGGTCCGGGAAAGTGCCATTTTTCAGCCCAGAATTCCGGACGGACGAAGATTGCTGCCAGGAAAAAAGGGCCAGGACAGAAAGCCATTGCTCCTTTTCTAGGGTCAATAGGGCCCCATCATTGGCACCTGAGAGCCAAAGGCTGCCGCCTTTTCCCTGGGCGCAAAGCTCGACGGCGCGGGCCACGTGCAGGTCCGGGAAAGTGCCATTTTTCAGCCCAGAATTCCGGACGGACGAAGATTGCTGCCAGGAAAAAAGGGCCAGGACATAAAGCCATTGCTCCTTTTCTAGGGTCAATAGGGCCCCATCATTGGCACCTGAGAGCCAAAGGCTGCCTCCTTTTCCCTGGGCGCAAAGCTCGACGGCGCGGGCCACGTGCAGGTCCGGGAAAGTGCCATTTTTCAGCCCAGAATTCCGGACGGACGAAGATTGCTGCCAGGAAAAAAGGGCCAGGACAGAAAGCCATTGCTCCTTTTCTAGGGTCAATAGGGCCCCATCATTGGCACCTGAGAGCCAAAGGCTGCCGCCTTTTCCCTGGGCGCAAAGCTCGACGGCGCGGGCCACGTGCAGGTCCGGGAAAGTGCCATTTTTCAGCCCAGAATTCCGGACGGACGAAGATTGCTGCCAGGAAAAAAGGGCCAGGACAGAAAGCCATTGCTCCTTTTCTAGGGTCAATAGGGCCCCATCATTGGCACCCGAGACCCAAAGGCTGCCGCCTTTTCCCTGGGCGCAAAGCTCGACGGCGCGGGCCACGTGCAGGTCCGGGAAAGTGCCATTTTTCAGCCCAGAATTCCGGACGGACGAAGATTGCTGCCAGGAAAAAAGGGCCAGGACAGAAAGCGATTGCTCCTTTTCTAGGGTCAATAGGGCCCCATCATTGGCACCCGAGAGCCAAAGGCTGCCGCCTTTTCCCTGGGCGCAAAGCTCGACGGCGCGGGCCACGTGCAGGTCCGGGCAAGTGCCATTTTTCAGCCCAGAATTCCGGACGGACGAAGATTGCTGCCAGGAAAAAAGGGCCAGGACAGAAAGCCATTGCTCCTTTTCTAGGGTCAATAGGGCCCCATCATTGGCACCTGAGAGCCAAAGGCTGCCGCCTTTTCCCTGGCCGCAAAGCTCGACGGCGCGGGCCACGTGCAGGTCCGGGAAAGTGCCATTTTTCAGCCCAGAATTCCGGACGGACGAAGATTGCTGCCAGGAAAAAAGGGCCAGGACAGAAAGCCATTGCTCCTTTTCTAGGGTCAATAGGGCCCCATCATTGGCACCTGAGAGCCAAAGGCTGCCGCCTTTTCCCTGGGCGCAAAGCTCGACGGCGCGGGCCACGTGCAGGTCCGGGAAAGTGCCATTTTTCAGCCCAGAATTCCGGACGGACGAAGATTGCTGCCAGGAAAAAAAAGCCAGGACAGAAAGCCATTGCTCCTTTTCTAGGGTCAATAGGGCCCCATCATTGGCACCTGAGAGCCAAAGGCTGCCGCCTTTTCCCTGGGCGCAAAGCTCGACGGCGCGGGCCACGTGCAGGTCCGGGAAAGTGCCATTTTTCAGCCCAGAATTCCGGACGGACGAAGATTGCTGCCAGGAAGAAAGGGCCAGGACAGAAAGCGATTGCTCCTTTTCTAGGGTCAATAGGGCCCCATCATTGGCACCTGAGAGCCAAAGGCTGCCGCCTTTTCCCTGGGCGTAAAGCTCGACGGCGCGGGCCACGTGCAGGTCCGGGAAAGTGCCATTTTTCAGCCCAGAATTCCGGACGGACGAAGATTGCTGCCAGGAAAAAAGGGCCAGGACAGAAAGCCATTGCTCCTTTTCTAGGGTCAATAGGGCCCCATCATTGGCACCCGAGAGCCAAAGGCTGCCGCCTTTTCCCTGGGCGCAAAGCTCGACGGCGCGGGCCACGTGCAGGTCCGGGAAAGTGCCATTTTTCAGCCCAGAATTCCGGACGGACGAAGATTGCTGCCAGGAAAAAAGGGCCAGGACAGAAAGCCATTGCTCCTTTTCTAGGGTCAATAGGGCCCCATCATTGGCACCCGAGAGCCAAAGGCTGCCGCCTTTTCCCTGGGCGCAAAGCTCGACGGCGCGGGCCACGTGCAGGTCCGGGAAAGTGCCATTTTTCAGCCCAGAATTCCGGACGGACGAAGATTGCTGCCAGGAAAAAAGGGCCAGGACAGAAAGCCATTGCTCCTTTTCTAGGGTCAATAGGGCCCCATCATTGGCACCCGAGAGCCAAAGGCTGCCGCCTTTTCCCTGGGCGCAAAGCTCGACGGCGCGGGCCACGTGCAGGTCCGGGAAAGTGCCATTTTTCAGCCCAGAATTCCGGACGGACGAAGATTGCTGCCAGGAAAAAAGGGCCAGGACAGAAAGCGATTGCTCCTTTTCTAGGGTCAATAGGGCCCCATCATTGGCACCCGAGAGCCAAAGGCTGCCGCCTTTTCCCTGGGCGCAAAGCTCGACGGCGCGGGCCACGTGCATGTCCGGGAAAGTGCCATTTTTCAGCCCAGAATTCCGGACGGACGAAGATTGCTGCCAGGAAAAA